>NC_134455.1:42294011-43536098 GCF_047948215.1 Lycorma delicatula | reverse complement strand
GAAAGAGAATCTTGTAAAGCTGCATGAAACCAGTCAAATGATTGAATTCATATTATTCAAGTAGGCAAGTTTTAGAATATTTAAACAAATTGTTACAGGCTAAATTTATAAATGGGTTAATCAAATGAAAGAGTTGGGACTAGAAAGAGAATCTTGTAAAGCTGCATGAAACCAGTCAAATGATTGAATTCATATTATTCAAGTAGGCAAGTTTTAGAATATTTAAACAAATTGTTACAGGCTAAAGTTATAAATGGGTTAATCAAATGAAAGAGTTGGGACTAGAAAGAGAATCTTGTAAAGCTGCATGAAACCAGTCAAATGATTGAATTCATATTATTCAAGTAGGCAAGTTTTAGAATATTTAAACAAATTGTTACAGGCTAAAGTTACAAATGGGGTAATCAAATGAAAGAGTTGGGACTAGAAAGAGAATCTTGTAAAGCTGCATGAAACCAGTCAAATGATTGAATTCATATTATTCAAGTAGGGAAGTTTTAGAATATTTAAAACAAATTGTTACAGGCCAAAGATATAAATGGGTTAATTAAATGAAAGAGATGGGACTAGAAAGAGAATCTTGTAAAGCTGCATGAAACCAGTCAAATGATTGAATTCATATTATTCAAGTAGGCAAGTTTTAGAATATTTAAAACAAATTGTTACAGGCTAAAGTTATAAATGGTTAATCAAATGAAAGAGTTGGGACTAGAATGAGAATCTTGTAAAGCTGCATGAAACCAGTCAAATGATTGAATTCATATTATTCAAGTAGGCAAGTTTTAGAATATTTAAACAAATTGTTACAGGCTAAAGTTACAAATGGGGTAATCAAATGAAAGAGTTGGGACTAGAAAGAGAATCTTGTAAAGCTGCATGAAACCAGTCAAATGATTGAATTCATATTATTCAAGTAGGGAAGTTTTAGAATATTTAAAACAAATTGTTACAGGCCAAAGATATAAATGGGTTAATTAAATGAAAGAGTTGGGACTAGAAAGAGAATCTTGTAAAGCTGCATGAAACCAGTCAAATGATTGAATTCATATTATTCAAGTAGGCAAGTTTTAGAATATTTAAACAAATTGTTACAGGCTAAAGTTACAAATGGGGTAATCAAATGAAAGAGTTGGGACTAGAAAGAGAATCTTGTAAAGCTGCATGAAACCAGTCAAATGATTGAATTCATATTATTCAAGTAGGGAAGTTTTAGAATATTTAAAACAAATTGTTACAGGCCAAAGATATAAATGGGTTAATTAAATGAAAGAGTTGGGACTAGAAAGAGAATCTTGTAAAGCTGCATGAAACCAGTCAAATGATTGAATTCATATTATTCAAGTAGGCAAGTTTTAGAATATTTAAACAAATTGTTACAGGCTAAAGTTATAAATGGGTTAATCAAATGAAAGAGTTGGGACTAGAATGAGAATCTTGTAAAGCTGCATGAAACCAGTCAAATGATTGAATTCATATTATTCAAGTAGGCAAGTTTTAGAATATTTAAAACAAATTGTTACAGGCCAAAGATATAAATGGGTTAATCAAATGAAAGAGTTGGGACTAGAAAGAGAATCTTGTAAAGCTGCATGAAACCAGTCAAATGATTGAATTCATATTATTCAAGTAGGCAAGTTTTAGAATATTTAAACAAATTGTTACAGGCTAAAGTTATAAATGGGTTAATCAAATGAAAGAGTTGGGACTAGAAAGAGAATCTTGCAAAGCTGCATGAAACCAGTCAAATGATTGAATTCATATTATTCAAGTAGGCAAGTTTTAGAATATTTAAAACAAATTGTTACAGGCTAAAGTTATAAATGGGTTAATCAAATGAAAGAGTTGGGACTAGAAAGAGAATCTTGTAAAGCTGCATGAAACCAGTCAAATGATTGAATTCATATTATTCAAGTAGGCAAGTTTTAGAATATTTAAACAAATTGTTACAGGCTAAAGTTACAAATGGGGTAATCAAATGAAAGAGTTGGGACTAGAAAGAGAATCTTGTAAAGCTGCATGAAACCAGTCAAATGATTGAATTCATATTATTCAAGTAGGGAAGTTTTAGAATATTTAAAACAAATTGTTACAGGCCAAAGATATAAATGGGTTAATTAAATGAAAGAGTTGGGACTAGAAAGAGAATCTTGTAAAGCTGCATGAAACCAGTCAAATGATTGAATTCATATTATTCAAGTAGGCAAGTTTTAGAATATTTAAACAAATTGTTACAGGCTAAAGTTATAAATGGGTTAATCAAATGAAAGAGTTGGGACTAGAATGAGAATCTTGTAAAGCTGCATGAAACCAGTCAAATGATTGAATTCATATTATTCAAGTAGGCAAGTTTTAGAATATTTAAAACAAATTGTTACAGGCCAAAGATATAAATGGGTTAATCAAATGAAAGAGTTGGGACTAGAAAGAGAATCTTGTAAAGCTGCATGAAACCAGTCAAATGATTGAATTCATATTATTCAAGTAGGCAAGTTTTAGAATATTTAAACAAATTGTTACAGGCTAAAGTTATAAATGGGTTAATCAAATGAAAGAGTTGGGACTAGAAAGAGAATCTTGCAAAGCTGCATGAAACCAGTCAAATGATTGAATTCATATTATTCAAGTAGGCAAGTTTTAGAATATTTAAACAAACTGTTACAGGCTAAAGTTATAAATGGGTTAATCAAATGAAAGAGTTGGGACTAGAAAGAGAATCTTGTAAAGCTGCATGAAACCAGTCAAATGATTGAATTCATATTATTCAAGTAGGCAAGTTTTAGAATATTTAAAACAAATTGTTACAGGCCAAAGATATAAATGGGTTAATCAAATGAAAGAGTTGGGACTAGAAAGAGAATCTTGTAAAGCTGCATGAAACCAGTCAAATGATTGAATTCATATTATTCAAGTAGGCAAGTTTTAGAATATTTAAACAAATTGTTACAGGCTAAAGTTATAAATGGGTTAATCAAATGAAAGAGTTGGGACTAGAAAAAGAATCTTGTAAAGCTGCATGAAACCAGTCAAATGATTGAATTCATATTATTCAAGTAGGCAAGTTTTAGAATATTTAAACAAATTGTTACAGGCTAAAGTTATAAATGGGTTAATCAAATGAAAGAGTTGGGACTAGAAAGAGAATCTTGTAAAGCTGCATGAAACCAGTCAAATGATTGAATTCATATTATTCAAGTAGGCAAGTTTTAGAATATTTAAACAAATTGTTACAGGCTAAAGTTATAAATGGGTTAATCAAATGAAAGAGTTGGGACTAGAAAGAGAATCTTGTAAAGCTGCATGAAACCAGTGAAATGATTGAATTCATATTATTCAAGTAGGCAAGTTTTAGAATATTTAAACAAATTGTTACAGGCTAAAGTTATAAATGGGTTAATGAAACGAAAGATTTGGGACTAGAAAGAGAATCTTGTAAAGCTGCATGAAACCAGTCAAATGATTGAATTCATATTATTCAAGTAGGCAAGTTTTAGAATATTTAAACAAATTGTTACAGGCTAAAGTTATAAATGGGTTAATCAAATGAAAGAGTTGGGACTAGAAAGAGAATCTTGTAAAGCTGCATGAAACCAGTCAAATGATTGAATTCATATTATTCAAGTAGGCAAGTTTTAGAATATTTAAACAAATTGTTACAGGCTAAAGTTATAAATGGGTTAATCAAATGAAAGAGTTGGGACTAGAAAGAGAATCTTGTAAAGCTGCATGAAACCAGTCAAATGATTGAATTCATATTATTCAAGTAGGCAAGTTTTAGAATATTTAAACAAATTGTTACAGGCTAAAGTTATAAATGGGTTAATCAAATGAAAGAGTTGGGACTAGAAAGAGAATCTTGTAAAGCTGCATGAAACCAGTCAAATGATTGAATTCATATTATTCAAGTAGGCAAGTTTTAGAATATTTAAAACAAATTGTTACAGGCCAAAGATATAAATGGGTTAATTAAATGAAAGAGTTGGGACTAGAAAGAGAATCTTGTAAAGCTGCATGAAACCAGTCAAATGATTGAATTCATATTATTCAAGTAGGCAAGTTTTAGAATATTTAAACAAATTGTTACAGGCTAAAGTTATAAATGGGTTAATCAAATGAAAGAGTTGGGACTAGAAAGAGAATCTTGTAAAGCTGCATGAAACCAGTCAAATGATTGAATTCATATTATTCAAGTAGGCAAGTTTTAGAATATTTAAACAAATTGTTACAGGCTAAAGTTATAAATGGGTTAATCAAATGAAAGAGTTGGGACTAGAAAGAGAATCTTGTAAAGCTGCATGAAACCAGTCAAATGATTGAATTCATATTATTCAAGTAGGCAAGTTTTAGAATATTTAAAACAAATTGTTACAGGCCAAAGATATAAATGGGTTAATTAAATGAAAGAGTTGGGACTAGAAAGAGAATCTTGTAAAGCTGCATGAAACCAGTCAAATGATTGAATTCATATTATTCAAGTAGGCAAGTTTTAGAATATTTAAACAAATTGTTACAGGCTAAAGTTATAAATGGGTTAATCAAATGAAAGAGTTGGGACTAGAAAGAGAATCTTGTAAAGCTGCATGAAACCAGTCAAATGATTGAATTCATATTATTCAAGTAGGCAAGTTTTAGAATATTTAAACAAATTGTTACAGGCTAAAGTTATAAATGGGTTAATCAAATGAAAGAGTTGGGACTAGAAAGAGAATCTTGTAAAGCTGCATGAAACCAGTCAAATGATTGAATTCATATTATTCAAGTAGGCAAGTTTTAGAATATTTAAACAAATTGTTACAGGCTAAAGTTACAAATGGGGTAATCAAATGAAAGAGTTGGGACTAGAAAGAGAATCTTGTAAAGCTGCATGAAACCAGTCAAATGATTGAATTCATATTATTCAAGTAGGGAAGTTTTAGAATATTTAAAACAAATTGTTACAGGCCAAAGATATAAATGGGTTAATTAAATGAAAGAGATGGGACTAGAAAGAGAATCTTGTAAAGCTGCATGAAACCAGTCAAATGATTGAATTCATATTATTCAAGTAGGCAAGTTTTAGAATATTTAAACAAATTGTTACAGGCTAAAGTTATAAATGGGTTAATCAAATGAAAGAGTTGGGACTAGAAAGAGAATCTTGTAAAGCTGCATGAAACCAGTCAAATGATTGAATTCATATTATTCAAGTAGGCAAGTTTTAGAATATTTAAACAAATTGTTACAGGCTAAAGTTATAAATGGGTTAATCAAATGAAAGAGTTGGGACTAGAAAGAGAATCTTGTAAAGCTGCATGAAACCAGTCAAATGATTGAATTCATATTATTCAAGTAGGCAAGTTTTAGAATATTTAAACAAATTGTTACAGGCTAAAGTTATAAATGGGTTAATCAAATGAAAGAGTTGGGACTAGAAAGAGAATCTTGTAAAGCTGCATGAAACCAGTCAAATGATTGAATTCATATTATTCAAGTAGGCAAGTTTTAGAATATTTAAACAAATTGTTACAGGCTAAAGTTATAAATGGGTTAATCAAATGAAAGAGTTGGGACTAGAAAGAGAATCTTGTAAAGCTGCATGAAACCAGTCAAATGATTGAATTCATATTATTCAAGTAGGCAAGTTTTAGAATATTTAAACAAATTGTTACAGGCTAAAGTTATAAATGGGTTAATCAAATGAAAGAGTTGGGACTAGAAAGAGAATCTTGTAAAGCTGCATGAAACCAGTCAAATGATTGAATTCATATTATTCAAGTAGGCAAGTTTTAGAATATTTAAACAAATTGTTACAGGCTAAAGTTATAAATGGGTTAATCAAATGAAAGAGTTGGGACTAGAAAGAGAATCTTGTAAAGCTGCATGAAACCAGTCAAATGATTGAATTCATATTATTCAAGTAGGCAAGTTTTAGAATATTTAAACAAATTGTTACAGGCTAAAGTTATAAATGGGTTAATCAAATGAAAGAGTTGGGACTAGAAAGAGAATCTTGTAAAGCTGCATGAAACCAGTCAAATGATTGAATTCATATTATTCAAGTAGGCAAGTTTTAGAATATTTAAACAAATTGTTACAGGCTAAAGTTATAAATGGGTTAATCAAATGAAAGAGTTGGGACTAGAAAGAGAATCTTGTAAAGCTGCATGAAACCAGTCAAATGATTGAATTCATATTATTCAAGTAGGCAAGTTTTAGAATATTTAAACAAATTGTTACAGGCTAAAGTTATAAATGGGTTAATCAAATGAAAGAGTTGGGACTAGAAACAGAATCTTGTAAAGCTGCATGAAACCAGTCAAATGATTGAATTCATATTATTCAAGTAGGCAAGTTTTAGAATATTTAAACAAATTGTTACAGGCTAAAGTTATAAATGGGTTAATCAAATGAAAGAGTTGGGACTAGAAAGAGAATCTTGTAAAGCTGCATGAAACCAGTCAAATGATTGAATTCATATTATTCAAGTAGGCAAGTTTTAGAATATTTAAACAAATTGTTACAGGCTAAAGTTATAAATGGGTTAATCAAATGAAAGAGTTGGGACTAGAAAGAGAATCTTGTAAAGCTGCATGAAACCAGTCAAATGATTGAATTCATATTATTCAAGTAGGCAAGTTTTAGAATATTTAAACAAATTGTTACAGGCTAAAGTTATAAATGGGTTAATCAAATGAAAGAGTTGGGACTAGAAAGAGAATCTTGTAAAGCTGCATGAAACCAGTCAAATGATTGAATTCATATTATTCAAGTAGGCAAGTTTTAGAATATTTAAACAAATTGTTACAGGCTAAAGTTATAAATGGGTTAATCAAACGAAAGAGTTGGGACTAGAAAGAGAATCTTGTAAAGCTGCATGAAACCAGTCAAATGATTGAATTCATATTATTCAAGTAGGCAAGTTTTAGAATATTTAAACAAATTGTTACAGGCTAAAGTTATAAATGGGTTAATCAAATGAAAGAGTTGGGACTAGAAAGAGAATCATGTAAAGCTGCATGAAACCAGTCAAATGATTGAATTCATATTATTCAAGTAGGCAAGTTTTAGAATATTTAAACAAATTGTTACAGGCTAAAGTTATAAATGGGTTAATCAAATGAAAGAGTTGGGACTAGAAAGAGAATCTTGTAAAGCTGCATGAAACCAGTCAAATGATTGAATTCATATTATTCAAGTAGGCAAGTTTTAGAATATTTAAACAAATTGTTACAGGCTAAAGTTATAAATGGGTTAATCAAATGAAAGAGTTGGGACTAGAAAGAGAATCTTGTAAAGCTGCATGAAACCAGTCAAATGATTGAATTCATATTATTCAAGTAGGCAAGTTTTAGAATATTTAAACAAATTGTTACAGGCTAAAGTTATAAATGGGTTAATCAAATGAATGAGTTGGGACTAGAAAGAGAATCTTGTAAAGCTGCATGAAACCAGTCAAATGATTGAATTCATATTATTCAAGTAGGCAAGTTTTAGAATATTTAAACAAATTGTTACAGGCTAAAGTTATAAATGGGTTAATCAAATGAAAGAGTTGGGACTAGAAAGAGAATCTTGTAAAGCTGCATGAAACCAGTCAAATGATTGAATTCATATTATTCAAGTAGGCAAGTTTTAGAATATTTAAACAAATTGTTACAGGCTAAAGTTATAAATGGGTTAATCAAATGAAAGAGTTGGGACTAGAAAGAGAATCTTGTAAAGCTGCATGAAACCAGTCAAATGATTGAATTCATATTATTCAAGTAGGCAAGTTTTAGAATATTTAAACAAATTGTTACAGGCTAAAGTTATAAATGGGTTAATCAAATGAATGAGTTGGGACTAGAAAGAGAATCTTGTAAAGCTGCATGAAACCAGTCAAATGATTGAATTCATATTATTCAAGTAGGCAAGTTTTAGAATATTTAAACAAATTGTTACAGGCTAAAGTTACAAATGGGGTAATCAAATGAAAGAGTTGGGACTAGAAAGAGAATCTTGTAAAGCTGCATGAAACCAGTCAAATGATTGAATTCATATTATTCAAGTAGGGAAGTTTTAGAATATTTAAAACAAATTGTTACAGGCCAAAGATATAAATGGGTTAATTAAATGAAAGAGATGGGACTAGAAAGAGAATCTTGTAAAGCTGCATGAAACCAGTCAAATGATTGAATTCATATTATTCAAGTAGGCAAGTTTTAGAATATTTAAACAAATTGTTACAGGCTAAAGTTATAAATGGGTTAATCAAATGAAAGAGTTGGGACTAGAAAGAGAATCTTGTAAAGCTGCATGAAACCAGTCAAATGATTGAATTCATATTATTCAAGTAGGCAAGTTTTAGAATATTTAAACAAATTGTTACAGGCTAAAGTTATAAATGGGTTAATCAAATGAAAGAGTTGGGACTAGAAAGAGAATCTTGTAAAGCTGCATGAAACCAGTCAAATGATTGAATTCATATTATTCAAGTAGGCAAGTTTTAGAATATTTAAACAAATTGTTACAGGCTAAAGTTATAAATGGGTTAATCAAATGAAAGAGTTGGGACTAGAAAGAGAATCTTGTAAAGCTGCATGAAACCAGTCAAATGATTGAATTCATATTATTCAAGTAGGCAAGTTTTAGAATATTTAAAACAAATTGTTACAGGCCAAAGATATAAATGGGTTAATTAAATGAAAGAGTTGGGACTAGAAAGAGAATCTTGTAAAGCTGCATGAAACCAGTCAAATGATTGAATTCATATTATTCAAGTAGGCAAGTTTTAGAATATTTAAACAAATTGTTACAGGCTAAAGTTATAAATGGGTTAATCAAATGAAAGAGTTGGGACTAGAAAGAGAATCTTGTAAAGCTGCATGAAACCAGTCAAATGATTGAATTCATATTATTCAAGTAGGCAAGTTTTAGAATATTTAAACAAATTGTTACAGGCTAAAGTTATAAATGGGTTAATCAAATGAAAGAGTTGGGACTAGAAAGAGAATCTTGTAAAGCTGCATGAAACCAGTCAAATGATTGAATTCATATTATTCAAGTAGGCAAGTTTTAGAATATTTAAACATATTGTTACAGGCTAAAGTTATAAATGGGTTAATCAAATGAAAGAGTTGGGACTAGAAAGAGAATCTTGTAAAGCTGCATGAAACCAGTCAAATGATTGAATTCATATTATTCAAGTAGGCAAGTTTTAGAATATTTAAACAAATTGTTACAGGCTAAAGTTATAAATGGGTTAATCAAATGAAAGAGTTGGGACTAGAAAGAGAATCTTGTAAAGCTGCATGAAACCAGTCAAATGATTGAATTCATATTATTCAAGTAGGCAAGTTTTAGAATATTTAAAACAAATTGTTACAGGCCAAAGATATAAATGGGTTAATGAAATGAAAGAGTTGGGACTAGAAAGAGAATCTTGTAAAGCTGCATGAAACCAGTCAAATGATTGAATTCATATTATTCAAGTAGGCAAGTTTTAGAATATTTAAAACAAATTGTTACAGGCCAAAGATATAAATGGGTTAACTAAATGAAAGAGTTGGGACTAGAAAGAGAATCTTGTAAAGCTGCATGAAACCAGTCAAATGATTGAATTCATATTATTCAAGTAGGCAAGTTTTAGAATATTTAAAACAAATTGTTACAGGCCAAAGATATAAATGGGTTAATTAAATGAAAGAGTTGGGACTAGAAAGAGAATCTTGTAAAGCTGCATGAAACCAGTCAAATGATTGAATTCATATTATTCAAGTAGGCAAGTTTTAGAATATTTAAACAAATTGTTACAGGCTAAAGTTATAAATGGGTTAATCAAATGAAAGAGTTGGGACTAGAAAGAGAATCTTGTAAAGCTGCATGAAACCAGTCAAATGATTGAATTCATATTATTCAAGTAGGCAAGTTTTAGAATATTTAAAACAAATTGTTACAGGCCAAAGATATAAATGGGTTAATGAAATGAAAGAGTTGGGACTAGAAAGAGAATCTTGTAAAGCTGCATGAAACCAGTCAAATGATTGAATTCATATTATTCAAGTAGGCAAGTTTTAGAATATTTAAAACAAATTGTTACAGGCCAAAGATATAAATGGGTTAATTAAATGAAAGAGTTGGGACTAGAAAGAGAATCTTGTAAAGCTGCATGAAACCAGTCAAATGATTGAATTCATATTATTCAAGTAGGCAAGTTTTAGAATATTTAAAACAAATTGTTACAGGCCAAAGATATAAATGGGTTAATTAAATGAAAGAGTTGGGACTAGAAAGAGAATCTTGTAAAGCTGCATGAAACCAGTCAAATGATTGAATTCATATTATTCAAGTAGGCAAGTTTTAGAATATTTAAAAAAATTGTTACAGGCTAAAGTTATAAATGGGTTAATCAAATGAAAGAGTTGGGACTAGAAAGAGAATCTTGTAAAGCTGCATGAAACCAGTCAAATGATTGAATTCATATTATTCAAGTAGGCAAGTTTTAGAATATTTAAACAAATTGTTACAGGCTAAAGTTATAAATGGGTTAATCAAATGAAAGAGTTGGGACTAGAAAGAGAATCTTGTAAAGCTGCATGAAACCAGTCAAATGATTTAATTCATATTATTCAAGTAGGGAAGTTTTAGAATATTTAAAACAAATTGTTACAGGTAAAGATATAAATGGGTTAATTAAATGAAAGAGATGGGACTAGAAAGAGAATCTTGTAAAGCTGCATGAAACCAGTCAAATGATTGAATTCATATTATTCAAGTAGACAAGTTTTTGAATATTTAAAACAAATTGTTACAGGCCAAAGATATAAATGGGTTAATTAAATGAAAGAGTAAGGACTAGAAAGAGAATCTTGTAAAGCTGCATGAAACCAGTCAAATGATTGAATTCATATTATTCAAGTAGGCAAGTTTTAGAATATTTAAAACAAATTGTTACAGGCCAAAGATATAAATGGGTTAATTAAATGAAAGAGTTGGGACTAGAAAGAGAATCTTGTAAAGGTGCATGAAACCAGTCAAATGATTGAATATATATTATTCAAGTAGGCAAGTTTTAGAATATTTAAACAAATTGTTACAGGCTAAAGTTATAAATGGGTTAATCAAATGAAAGAGTTGGGACTAGAAAGAGAATCTTGTAAAGCTGCATGAAACCAGTCAAATGATTGAATTCATATTATTCAAGTAGGCAAGTTTTAGAATATTTAAAACAAATTGTTACAGGCCAAAGATATAAATGGGTTAATTAAATGAAAGAGTAAGGACTAGAAAGAGAATCTTGTAAAGCTGCATGAAACCAGTCAAATGATTGAATTCATATTATTCAAGTAGGCAAGTTTTAGAATATTTAAAACAAATTGTTACAGGCCAAAGATATAAATGGGTTAATTAAATGAAAGAGTTGGGACTAGAAAGAGAATCTTGTAAAGCTGCATGAAACCAGTCAAATGATTGAATTCATATTATTCAAGTAGGCAAGTTTTAGAATATTTAAACAAATTGTTACAGGCTAAAGTTATAAATGGGTTAATCAAATGAAAGAGTTGGGACTAGAAAGAGAATCTTGTAAAGCTGCATGAAACCAGTCAAATGATTGAATTCATATTATTCAAGTAGGCAAGTTTTAGAATATTTAAACAAATTGTTACAGGCTAAAGTTATAAATGGGTTAATCAAATGAAAGAGTTGGGACTAGAAAGAGAATCTTGTAAAGCTGCATGAAACCAGTCAAATGATTGAATTCATATTATTCAAGTAGGCAAGTTTTAGAATATTTAAACAAATTGTTACAGGCTAAAGTTATAAATGGGTTAATCAAATGAAAGAGTTGGGACTAGAAAGAGAATCTTGTAAAGCTGCATGAAACCAGTCAAATGATTGAATTCATATTATTCAAGTAGGCAAGTTTTAGAATATTTAAACAAATTGTTACAGGCTAAAGTTATAAATGGGTTAATCAAATGAAAGAGTTGGGAATAGAAAGAGAATCTTGTAAAGCTGCATGAAACCAGTCAAATGATTGAATTCATATTATTCAAGTAGGGAAGTTTTAGAATATTTAAAACAAATTGTTATGGGCCAAAGATATAAATGGGTTAATTAAATGAAAGAGTTGGGACTAGAAAGAGAATCTTGTAAAGCTGCTTGAAACCAGTCAAATGATTGAATTCATATTATTCAAGTAGGCAAATAATAGAATATTTAAACAAATTGTTACAGGCTAAAGTTATAAATGGGTTAATCAAATGAAAGAGTTGGGACTAGAAAGAGAATCTTGTAAAGCTGCATGAAACCAGTCAAATGATTGAATTCATATTATTCAAGTAGGCAAGTTTTAGAATATTTAAAACAAATTGTTACAGGCCAAAGATATAAATGCGTTAATTAAATGAAAGAGTTGGGACTAGAAAGAGAATCTTGTAAAGCTGCATGAAACCAGTCAAATGATTGAATTCATATTATTGAAGTAGGCAAGTTTTAGAATATTTAAACAAATTGTTACAGGCTAAAGTTATAAATGGGTTAATCAAATGAAAGAGTTGGGACTAGAAAGAGAATCTTGTAAAGCTGCATGAAACCAGTCAAATGATTGAATTCATATTATTCAAGTAGGCAAGTTTTAGAATATTTAAACAAATTGTTACAGGCTAAAGTTATAAATGGGTTAATCAAATGAAAGAGTTGGGACTAGAAAGAGAATCTTGTAAAGCTGCATGAAACCAGTCAAATGATTGAATTCATATTATTCAAGTAGGCAAGTTTTAGAATATTTAAACAAATTGTTACAGGCTAAAGTTATAAATGGGTTAATCAAATGAAAGAGTTGGGACTAGAAAGAGAATCTTGTAAAGCTGCATGAAACCAGTCAAATGATTGAATTCATATTATTCAAGTAGGCAAGTTTTAGAATATTTAAAACAAATTGTTACAGGCCAAAGATATAAATGGGTTAATTAAATGAAAGAGTTGGGACTAGAAAGAGAATCTTGTAAAGCTGCATGAAACCAGTCAAATGATTGAATTCATATTATTCAAGTAGGCAAGTTTTAGAATATTTAAACAAATTGTTACAGGCTAAAGTTATAAATGGGTTAATCAAATGAAAGAGTTGGGACTAGAAAGAGAATCTTGTAAAGCTGCATGAAACCAGTCAAATGATTGAATTCATATTATTCAAGTAGGCAAGTTTTAGAATATTTAAACAAATTGTTACAGGCTAAAGTTATAAATGGGTTAATCAAATGAAAGAGTTGGGACTAGAAAGAGAATCTTGTAAAGCTGCATGAAACCAGTCAAATGATTTAATTCATATTATTCAAGTAGGGAAGTTTTAGAATATTTAAAACAAATTGTTACAGGTAAAGATATAAATGGGTTAATTAAATGAAAGAGATGGGACTAGAAAGAGAATCTTGTAAAGCTGCATGAAACCAGTCAAATGATTGAATTCATATTATTCAAGTAGACAAGTTTTTGAATATTTAAAACAAATTGTTACAGGCCAAAGATATAAATGGGTTAATTAAATGAAAGAGTAAGGACTAGAAAGAGAATCTTGTAAAGCTGCATGAAACCAGTCAAATGATTGAATTCATATTATTCAAGTAGGCAAGTTTTAGAATATTTAAAACAAATTGTTACAGGCCAAAGATATAAATGGGTTAATTAAATGAAAGAGTTGGGACTAGAAAGAGAATCTTGTAAAGGTGCATGAAACCAGTCAAATGATTGAATATATATTATTCAAGTAGGCAAGTTTTAGAATATTTAAACAAATTGTTACAGGCTAAAGTTATAAATGGGTTAATCAAATGAAAGAGTTGGGACTAGAAAGAGAATCTTGTAAAGCTGCATGAAACCAGTCAAATGATTGAATTCATATTATTCAAGTAGGCAAGTTTTAGAATATTTAAAACAAATTGTTACAGGCCAAAGATATAAATGGGTTAATTAAATGAAAGAGTAAGGACTAGAAAGAGAATCTTGTAAAGCTGCATGAAACCAGTCAAATGATTGAATTCATATTATTCAAGTAGGCAAGTTTTAGAATATTTAAAACAAATTGTTACAGGCCAAAGATATAAATGGGTTAATTAAATGAAAGAGTTGGGACTAGAAAGAGAATCTTGTAAAGCTGCATGAAACCAGTCAAATGATTGAATTCATATTATTCAAGTAGGCAAGTTTTAGAATATTTAAACAAATTGTTACAGGCTAAAGTTATAAATGGGTTAATCAAATGAAAGAGTTGGGACTAGAAAGAGAATCTTGTAAAGCTGCATGAAACCAGTCAAATGATTGAATTCATATTATTCAAGTAGGCAAGTTTTAGAATATTTAAACAAATTGTTACAGGCTAAAGTTATAAATGGGTTAATCAAATGAAAGAGTTGGGACTAGAAAGAGAATCTTGTAAAGCTGCATGAAACCAGTCAAATGATTGAATTCATATTATTCAAGTAGGCAAGTTTTAGAATATTTAAACAAATTGTTACAGGCTAAAGTTATAAATGGGTTAATCAAATGAAAGAGTTGGGACTAGAAAGAGAATCTTGTAAAGCTGCATGAAACCAGTCAAATGATTGAATTCATATTATTCAAGTAGGCAAGTTTTAGAATATTTAAACAAATTGTTACAGGCTAAAGTTATAAATGGGTTAATCAAATGAAAGAGTTGGGAATAGAAAGAGAATCTTGTAAAGCTGCATGAAACCAGTCAAATGATTGAATTCATATTATTCAAGTAGGGAAGTTTTAGAATATTTAAAACAAATTGTTATGGGCCAAAGATATAAATGGGTTAATTAAATGAAAGAGTTGGGACTAGAAAGAGAATCTTGTAAAGCTGCTTGAAACCAGTCAAATGATTGAATTCATATTATTCAAGTAGGCAAATAATAGAATATTTAAACAAATTGTTACAGGCTAAAGTTATAAATGGGTTAATCAAATGAAAGAGTTGGGACTAGAAAGAGAATCTTGTAAAGCTGCATGAAACCAGTCAAATGATTGAATTCATATTATTCAAGTAGGCAAGTTTTAGAATATTTAAAACAAATTGTTACAGGCCAAAGATATAAATGCGTTAATTAAATGAAAGAGTTGGGACTAGAAAGAGAATCTTGTAAAGCTGCATGAAACCAGTCAAATGATTGAATTCATATTATTGAAGTAGGCAAGTTTTAGAATATTTAAACAAATTGTTACAGGCTAAAGTTATAAATGGGTTAATCAAATGAAAGAGTTGGGACTAGAAAGAGAATCTTGTAAAGCTGCATGAAACCAGTCAAATGATTGAATTCATATTATTCAAGTAGGCAAGTTTTAGAATATTTAAACAAATTGTTACAGGCTAAAGTTATAAATGGGTTAATCAAATGAAAGAGTTGGGACTAGAAAGAGAATCTTGTAAAGCTGCATGAAACCAGTCAAATGATTGAATTCATATTATTCAAGTAGGCAAGTTTTAGAATATTTAAACAAATTGTTACAGGCTAAAGTTATAAATGGGTTAATCAAATGAAAGAGTTGGGACTAGAAAGAGAATCTTGTAAAGCTGCATGAAACCAGTCAAATGATTGAATTCATATTATTCAAGTAGGCAAGTTTTAGAATATTTAAAACAAATTGTTACAGGCCAAAGATATAAATGGGTTAATTAAATGAAAGAGTTGGGACTAGAAAGAGAATCTTGTAAAGCTGCATGAAACCAGTCAAATGATTGAATTCATATTATTCAAGTAGGCAAGTTTTAGAATATTTAAACAAATTGTTACAGGCTAAAGTTATAAATGGGTTAATCAAATGAAAGAGTTGGGACTAGAAAGAGAATCTTGTAAAGCTGCATGAAACCAGTCAAATGATTGAATTCATATTATTCAAGTAGGCAAGTTTTAGAATATTTAAACAAATTGTTACAGGCTAAAGTTATAAATGGGTTAATCAAATGAAAGAGTTGGGACTAGAAAGAGAATCTTGTAAAGCTGCATGAAACCAGTCAAATGATTTAATTCATATTATTCAAGTAGGGAAGTTTTAGAATATTTAAAACAAATTGTTACAGGTAAAGATATAAATGGGTTAATTAAATGAAAGAGATGGGACTAGAAAGAGAATCTTGTAAAGCTGCATGAAACCAGTCAAATGATTGAATTCATATTATTCAAGTAGACAAGTTTTTGAATATTTAAAACAAATTGTTACAGGCCAAAGATATAAATGGGTTAATTAAATGAAAGAGTAAGGACTAGAAAGAGAATCTTGTAAAGCTGCATGAAACCAGTCAAATGATTGAATTCATATTATTCAAGTAGGCAAGTTTTAGAATATTTAAAACAAATTGTTACAGGCCAAAGATATAAATGGGTTAATTAAATGAAAGAGTTGGGACTAGAAAGAGAATCTTGTAAAGGTGCATGAAACCAGTCAAATGATTGAATATATATTATTCAAGTAGGCAAGTTTTAGAATATTTAAACAAATTGTTACAGGCTAAAGTTATAAATGGGTTAATCAAATGAAAGAGTTGGGACTAGAAAGAGAATCTTGTAAAGCTGCATGAAACCAGTCAAATGATTGAATTCATATTATTCAAGTAGGCAAGTTTTAGAATATTTAAAACAAATTGTTACAGGTAAAGATATAAATGGGGTAATTAAATGAAAGAGATGGGACTAGAAAGAGAATCTTGTAAAGCTGCATGAAACCAGTCAAATGATTGAATTCATATTATTCAAGTAGACAAGTTTTTGAATATTTAAAACAAATTGTTACAGGCCAAAGATATAAATGGGTTAATTAAATGAAAGAGTAAGGACTAGAAAGAGAATCTTGTAAAGCTGCATGAAACCAGTCAAATGATTGAATTCATATTATTCAAGTAGGCAAGTTTTAGAATATTTAAAACAAATTGTTACAGGCCAAAGATATAAATGGGTTAATTAAATGAAAGAGTTGGGACTAGAAAGAGAATCTTGTAAAGGTGCATGAAACCAGTCAAATGATTGAATATATATTATTCAAGTAGGCAAGTTTTAGAATATTTAAACAAATTGTTACAGGCTAAAGTTATAAATGGGTTAATCAAATGAAAGAGTTGGGACTAGAAAGAGAATCTTGTAAAGCTGCATGAAACCAGTCAAATGATTGAATTCATATTATTCAAGTAGGCAAGTTTTAGAATATTTAAAACAAATTGTTACAGGCCAAAGATATAAATGGGTTAATTAAATGAAAGAGTAAGGACTAGAAAGAGAATCTTGTAAAGCTGCATGAAACCAGTCAAATGATTGAATTCATATTATTCAAGTAGGCAAGTTTTAGAATATTTAAAACAAATTGTTACAGGCCAAAGATATAAATGGGTTAATTAAATGAAAGAGTTGGGACTAGAAAGAGAATCTTGTAAAGGTGCATGAAACCAGTCAAATGATTGAATATATATTATTCAAGTAGGCAAGTTTTAGAATATTTAAACAAATTGTTACAGGCTAAAGTTATAAATGGGTTAATCAAATGAAAGAGTTGGGACTAGAAAGAGAATCTTGTAAAGCTGCATGAAACCAGTCAAATGATTGAATTCATATTATTCAAGTAGGCAAGTTTTAGAATATTTAAACAAATTGTTACAGGCTAAAGTTATAAATGGGTTAATCAAATGAAAGAGTTGGGACTAGAAAGAGAATCTTGTAAAGCTGCATGAAACCAGTCAAATGATTGAATTCATATTATTCAAGTAGGCAAGTTTTAGAATATTTAAACAAATTGTTACAGGCTAAAGTTATAAATGGGTTAATCAAATGAAAGAGTTGGGACTAGAAAGAGAATCTTGTAAAGCTGCATGAAACCAGTCAAATGATTGAATTCATATTATTCAAGTAGGCAAGTTTTAGAATATTTAAAACAAATTGTTACAGGCCAAAGATATAAATGGGTTAATTAAATGAAAGAGTTGGGACTAGAAAGAGAATCTTGTAAAGCTGCATGAAACCAGTCAAATGATTGAATTCATATTATTCAAGTAGGCAAGTTTTAGAATATTTAAAACAAATTGTTACAGGCCAAAGATATAAATGGGTTAATTAAATGAAAGAGTTGGGACTAGAAAGAGAATCTTGTAAAGCTGCATGAAACCAGTCAAATGATTGAATTCATATTATTCAAGTAGGCAAGTTTTAGAATATTTAATCAAATTGTTACCGGCTAAAGTTATAAATGGGTTAATCAAATGAAAGAGTTGGGACTAGAAAGAGAATCTTGTAAAGCTGCATGAAACCAGTCAAATGATTGAATTCATATTATTCAAGTAGGCAAGTTTTAGAATATTTAAAACAAATTGTTACAGGCCAAAGATATAAATGGGTTAATTAAATGAAAGAGTTGGGACTAGAAAGAGAATCTTGTAAAGCTGCATGAAACCAGTCAAATGATTGAATTCATATTATTCAAGTAGGCAAGTTTTAGAATATTTAAACAAATTGTTACAGGCTAAAGTTATAAATGGGTTAATCAAATGAAAGAGTTGGGACTAGAAAGAGAATCTTGTAAAGCTGCATGAAACCAGTCAAATGATTGAATTCATATTATTCAAGTAGGCAAGTTTTAGAATATTTAAACAAATTGTTACAGGCCAAAGATATAAATGGGTTAATCAAATGAAAGAGTTGGGACTAGAAAGAGAATCTTGTAAAGCTGCATGAAACCAGTCAAATGATTGAATTCATATTATTCAAGTAGACAAGTTTTTGAATATTTAAACAAATTGTTACAGGCTAAAGTTATAAATGGGTTAATCAAATGAAAGAGTTGGGACTAGAAAGAGAATCTTGTAAAGCTGCATGAAACCAGTCAAATGATTGAATTCATATTATTCAAGTAGGCAAGTTTTAGAATATTTAAACAAATTGTTACAGGCTAAAGTTATAAATGGGTTAATCAAATGAAAGAGTTGGGACTAGAATGAGAATCTTGTAAAGCTGCATGAAACCAGTCAAATGATTGAATTCATATTATTCAAGTAGGCAAGTTTTAGAATATTTAAAACAAATTGTTACAGGCCAAAGATATAAATGGGTTAATTAAATGAAAGAGTTGGGACTAGAAAGAGAATCTTGTAAAGCTGCATGAAACCAGTCAAATGATTGAATTCATATTATTCAAGTAGGCAAGTTTTAGAATATTTAAAACAAATTGTTACAGGCCAAAGATATAAATGGGTTAATTAAATGAAAGAGTTGGGACTAGAAAGAGAATCTTGTAAAGCTGCATGAAACCAGTCAAATGATTGAATTCATATTATTCAAGTAGGCAAGTTTTAGAATATTTAAACAAATTGTTACAGGCTAAAGTTATAAATGGGTTAATCAAATGAAAGAGTTGGGACTAGAAAGAGAATCTTGTAAAGCTGCATGAAACCAGTCAAATGATTGAATTCATATTATTCAAGTAGGCAAGTTTTAGAATATTTAAAACAAATTGTTACAGGCCAAAGATATAAATGGGTTAATTAAATGAAAGAGTTGGGACTAGAAAGAGAATCTTGTAAAGCTGCATGAAACCAGTCAAATGATTGAATTCATATTATTCAAGTAGGCAAGTTTTAGAATATTTAAAACAAATTGTTACAGGCCAAAGATATAAATGGGTTAATGAAATGAAAGAGTTGGGACTAGAAAGAGAATCTTGTAAAGCTGCATGAAACCAGTCAAATGATTGAGTTCATATTATTCAAGTAGGCAAGTTTTAGAATATTTAAAACAAATTGTTACAGGCCAAAGATATAAATGGGTTAATTAAATGAAAGAGTTGGGACTAGAAAGAGAATCTTGTAAAGCTGCATGAAACCAGTCAAATGATTGAATTCATATTATTCAAGTAGGCAAGTTTTAGAATATTTAAACAAATTGTTACAGGCTAAAGTTATAAATGGGTTAATCAAATGAAAGAGTTGGGACTAGAAAGAGAATCTTGTAAAGCTGCATGAAACCAGTCAAATGATTTAATTCATATTATTCAAGTAGGGAAGTTTTAGAATATTTAAAACAAATTGTTACAGGTAAAGATATAAATGGGTTAATTAAATGAAAGAGATGGGACTAGAAAGAGAATCTTGTAAAGCTGCATGAAACCAGTCAAATGATTGAATTCATATTATTCAAGTAGACAAGTTTTTGAATATTTAAAACAAATTGTTACAGGCCAAAGATATAAATGGGTTAATTAAATGAAAGAGTAAGGACTAGAAAGAGAATCTTGTAAAGCTGCATGAAACCAGTCAAATGATTGAATTCATATTATTCAAGTAGGCAAGTTTTAGAATATTTAAAACAAATTGTTACAGGCCAAAGATATAAATGGGTTAATTAAATGAAAGAGTTGGGACTAGAAAGAGAATCTTGTAAAGGTGCATGAAACCAGTCAAATGATTGAATATATATTATTCAAGTAGGCAAGTTTTAGAATATTTAAACAAATTGTTACAGGCTAAAGTTATAAATGGGTTAATCAAATGAAAGAGTTGGGACTAGAAAGAGAATCTTGTAAAGCTGCATGAAACCAGTCAAATGATTGAATTCATATTATTCAAGTAGGCAAGTTTTAGAATATTTAAAACAAATTGTTACAGGCCAAAGATATAAATGGGTTAATTAAATGAAAGAGTAAGGACTAGAAAGAGAATCTTGTAAAGCTGCATGAAACCAGTCAAATGATTGAATTCATATTATTCAAGTAGGCAAGTTTTAGAATATTTAAAACAAATTGTTACAGGCCAAAGATATAAATGGGTTAATTAAATGAAAGAGTTGGGACTAGAAAGAGAATCTTGTAAAGGTGCATGAAACCAGTCAAATGATTGAATATATATTATTCAAGTAGGCAAGTTTTAGAATATTTAAACAAATTGTTACAGGCTAAAGTTATAAATGGGTTAATCAAATGAAAGAGTTGGGACTAGAAAGAGAATCTTGTAAAGCTGCATGAAACCAGTCAAATGATTGAATTCATATTATTCAAGTAGGCAAGTTTTAGAATATTTAAACAAATTGTTACAGGCTAAAGTTATAAATGGGTTAATCAAATGAAAGAGTTGGGACTAGAAAGAGAATCTTGTAAAGCTGCATGAAACCAGTCAAATGATTGAATTCATATTATTCAAGTAGGCAAGTTTTAGAATATTTAAACAAATTGTTACAGGCTAAAGTTATAAATGGGTTAATCAAATGAAAGAGTTGGGACTAGAAAGAGAATCTTGTAAAGCTGCATGAAACCAGTCAAATGATTGAATTCATATTATTCAAGTAGGCAAGTTTTAGAATATTTAAAACAAATTGTTACAGGCCAAAGATATAAATGGGTTAATTAAATGAAAGAGTTGGGACTAGAAAGAGAATCTTGTAAAGCTGCATGAAACCAGTCAAATGATTGAATTCATATTATTCAAGTAGGCAAGTTTTAGAATATTTAAAACAAATTGTTACAGGCCAAAGATATAAATGGGTTAATTAAATGAAAGAGTTGGGACTAGAAAGAGAATCTTGTAAAGCTGCATGAAACCAGTCAAATGATTGAATTCATATTATTCAAGTAGGCAAGTTTTAGAATATTTAATCAAATTGTTACCGGCTAAAGTTATAAATGGGTTAATCAAATGAAAGAGTTGGGACTAGAAAGAGAATCTTGTAAAGCTGCATGAAACCAGTCAAATGATTGAATTCATATTATTCAAGTAGGCAAGTTTTAGAATATTTAAAACAAATTGTTACAGGCCAAAGATATAAATGGGTTAATTAAATGAAAGAGTTGGGACTAGAAAGAGAATCTTGTAAAGCTGCATGAAACCAGTCAAATGATTGAATTCATATTATTCAAGTAGGCAAGTTTTAGAATATTTAAACAAATTGTTACAGGCTAAAGTTATAAATGGGTTAATCAAATGAAAGAGTTGGGACTAGAAAGAGAATCTTGTAAAGCTGCATGAAACCAGTCAAATGATTGAATTCATATTATTCAAGTAGGCAAGTTTTAGAATATTTAAACAAATTGTTACAGGCCAAAGATATAAATGGGTTAATCAAATGAAAGAGTTGGGACTAGAAAGAGAATCTTGTAAAGCTGCATGAAACCAGTCAAATGATTGAATTCATATTATTCAAGTAGACAAGTTTTTGAATATTTAAACAAATTGTTACAGGCTAAAGTTATAAATGGGTTAATCAAATGAAAGAGTTGGGACTAGAAAGAGAATCTTGTAAAGCTGCATGAAACCAGTCAAATGATTGAATTCATATTATTCAAGTAGGCAAGTTTTAGAATATTTAAACAAATTGTTACAGGCTAAAGTTATAAATGGGTTAATCAAATGAAAGAGTTGGGACTAGAATGAGAATCTTGTAAAGCTGCATGAAACCAGTCAAATGATTGAATTCATATTATTCAAGTAGGCAAGTTTTAGAATATTTAAAACAAATTGTTACAGGCCAAAGATATAAATGGGTTAATTAAATGAAAGAGTTGGGACTAGAAAGAGAATCTTGTAAAGCTGCATGAAACCAGTCAAATGATTGAATTCATATTATTCAAGTAGGCAAGTTTTAGAATATTTAAAACAAATTGTTACAGGCCAAAGATATAAATGGGTTAATTAAATGAAAGAGTTGGGACTAGAAAGAGAATCTTGTAAAGCTGCATGAAACCAGTCAAATGATTGAATTCATATTATTCAAGTAGGCAAGTTTTAGAATATTTAAACAAATTGTTACAGGCTAAAGTTATAAATGGGTTAATCAAATGAAAGAGTTGGGACTAGAAAGAGAATCTTGTAAAGCTGCATGAAACCAGTCAAATGATTGAATTCATATTATTCAAGTAGGCAAGTTTTAGAATATTTAAACAAATTGTTACAGGCAAAAGTTATAAATGGGTTAATCAAATGAAAGAGTTGGGACTAGAAAGAGAATCTTGTAAAGCTGCATGAAACCAGTCAAATGATTGAATTCATATTATTCAAGTAGGCAAGTTTTAGAATATTTAAACAAATTGTTACAGGCTAAAGTTATAAATGGGTTAATCAAATGAAAGAGTTGGGACTAGAAAGAGAATCTTGTAAAGCTGCATGAAACCAGTCAAATGATTGAATTCATATTATTCAAGTAGGCAAGTTTTAGAATATTTAAACAAATTGTTACAGGCTAAAGTTATAAATGGGTTAATCAAATGAAAGAGTTGTGACTAGAAAGAGAATCTTGTAAAGCTGCATGAAACCAGTCAAATGATTGAATTCATATTATTCAAGTAGGCAAGTTTTAGAATATTTAAACAAATTGTTACAGGCTAAAGTTATAAATGGGTTAATCAAATGAAAGAGTTGGGACTAGAAAGAGAATCTTGTAAAGCTGCATGAAACCAGTCAAATGATTGAATTCATATTATTCAAGTAGGCAAGTTTTAGAATATTTAAACAAATTGTTACAGGCTAAAGTTATAAATGGGTTAATCAAATGAAAGAGTTGGGACTAGAAAGAGAATCTTGTAAAGCTGCATGAAACCAGTCAAATGATTGAATTCATATTATTCAAGTAGGCAAGTTTTAGAATATTTAAACAAATTGTTACAGGCTAAAGTTATAAATGGGTTAATCAAATGAAAGAGTTGGGACTAGAAAGAGAATCTTGTAAAGCTGCATGAAACCAGTCAAATGATTGAATTCATATTATTCAAGTAGGCAAGTTTTAGAATATTTAAACAAATTGTTACAGGCTAAAGTTATAAATGGGTTAATCAAATGAAAGAGTTGGGACTAGAAAGAGAATCTTGTAAAGCTGCATGAAACCAGTCAAATGATTGAATTCATATTATTCAAGTAGGCAAGTTTTAGAATATTTAAACAAATTGTTACAGGCTAAAGTTATAAATGGGTTAATCAAATGAAAGAGTTGGGACTAGAAAGAGAATCTTGTAAAGCTGCATGAAACCAGTCAAATGATTGAATTCATATTATTCAAGTAGGCAAGTTTTAGAATATTTGAAAAATTGTTACAGGCTAAAGTTATAAATGGGTTAATCAAATGAAAGAGTTGGGACTAGAAAGAGAATCTTGTAAAGCTGCATGAAACCAGTCAAATGATTGAATTCATATTATTCAAGTAGGCAAGTTTTAGAATATTTAAACAAATTGTTACAGGCCAAAGGTATAAATGGGTTAATCAAATGAAAGAGTTGGGACTAGAAAGAGAATCTTGTAAAGCTGCATGAAACCAGTCAAATGATTGAATTCATATTATTCAAGTAGACAAGTTTTTGAATATTTAAACAAATTGTTACAGGCTAAAGTTATAAATGGGTTAATCAAATGAAAGAGTTGGGACTAGAAAGAGAATCTTGTAAAGCTGCATGAAACCAGTCAAATGATTGAATTCATATTATTCAAGTAGGCAAGTTATAGAATATTTAAACAAATTGTTACAGGCTAAAGTTATAAATGGGTTAATCAAATGAAAGAGTTGGGACTAGAAAGAGAATCTTGTAAAGCTGCATGAAACCAGTCAAATGATTGAATTCATATTATTCAAGTAGGGAAGTTTTAGAATATTTAAAACAAATTGTTACAGGCTAAAGTTATTAATGGGTTAATCAAATGAAAGAGTTGGGACTAGAAAGAGAATCTTGTAAAGCTGCATGAAACCAGTCAAATGATTGAATTCATATTATTCAAGTAGGCAAGTTTAAGAATATTTAAACAAATTGTTACAGGCTAAAGTTATTAATGGGTTAATCAAATGAAAGAGTTGGGACTAGAAAGAGAATCTTGTAAAGCTGCATGAAACCAGTCAAATGATTGAATTCATATTATTCAAGTAGGGAAGTTTTAGAATATTTAAAACAAATTGTTACAGGCTAAAGTTATAAATGGGTTAATCAAATGAAAGAGTTGGGACTAGAAAGAGAATCTTGTAAAGCTGCATGAAACCAGTCAAATGATTGAATTCATATTATTCAAGTAGGCAAGTTTTAGAATATTTAAACAAATTGTTACAGGCTAAAGTTATAAATGGGTTAATCAAATGAAAGAGTTGGGACTAGAAAGAGAATCTTGTAAAGCTGCATGAAACCAGTCAAATGATTGAATTCATATTATTCAAGTAGGGAAGTTTTAGAATATTTAAAACAAATTGTTACAGGCTAAAGTTATAAATGGGTTAATCAAATGAAAGAGTTGGGACTAGAAAGAGAATCTTGTAAAGCTGCATGAAACCAGTCAAATGATTGAATTCATATTATTCAAGTAGGCAAGTTTAAGAATATTTAAACAAATTGTTACAGGCTAAAGTTATTAATGGGTTAATCAAATGAAAGAGTTGGGACTAGAAAGAGAATCTTGTAAAGCTGCATGAAACCAGTCAAATGATTGAATTCATATTATTCAAGTAGGGAAGTTTTAGAATATTTAAAACAAATTGTTACAGGCCAAAGATATAAATGGGTTAATTAAATGAAAGAGATGGGACTAGAAAGAGAATCTTGAAAAGCTGCATGAAACCAGTCAAATGATTAAATTCATATTATTCAAGTAGGCAAGTTTTAGAATATTTAAACAAATTGTTACAGGCTAAAGTTATAAATGGGTTAATCAAATGAAAGAGTTGGGACTAGAAAGAGAATCTTGTAAAGCTGCATGAAACCAGTCAAATGATTGAATTCATATTATTCAAGTAGGCAAGTTTTAGAATATTTAAAACAAATTGTTACAGGCCAAAGATATAAATGGGTTAATTAAATGAAAGAGTAAGGACTAGAAAGAGAATCTTGTAAAGCTGCATGAAACCAGTCAAATGATTGAATTCATATTATTCAAGTAGGCAAGTTTTAGAATATTTAAAACAAATTGTTACAGGCCAAAGATATAAATGGGTTAATTAAATGAAAGAGTTGGGACTAGAAAGAGAATCTTGTAAAGCTGCATGAAACCAGTCAAATGATTGAATTCATATTATTCAAGTAGGCAAGTTTTAGAATATTTAAACAAATTGTTACAGGCTAAAGTTATAAATGGGTTAATCAAATGAAAGAGTTGGGACTAGAAAGAGAATCTTGTAAAGCTGCATGAAACCAGTCAAATGATTGAATTAATATTATTCAAGTAGGCAAGTTTTAGAATATTTAAACAAATTGTTACAGGCTAAAGTTATAAATGGGTTAATCAAATGAAAGAGTTGGGACTAGAAAGAGAATCTTGTAAAGCTGCATGAAACCAGTCAAATGATTGAATTCATATTATTCAAGTAGGCAAGTTTTAGAATATTTAAACAAATTGTTACAGGCTAAAGTTATAAATGGGTTAATCAAATGAAAGAGTTGGGACTAGAAAGAGAATCTTGTAAAGCTGCATGAAACCAGTCAAATGATTGAATTCATATTATTCAAGTAGGCAAGTTTTAGAATATTTAAACAAATTGTTACAGGCTAAAGTTATAAATGGGTTAATCAAATGAAAGAGTTGGGACTAGAAAGAGAATCTTGTAAAGCTGCATGAAACCAGTCAAATGATTGAATTCATATTATTCAAGTAGGCAAGTTTTAGAATATTTAAAACAAATTGTTACAGGCCAAAGATATAAATGGGTTAATGAAATGAAAGAGTTGGGACTAGAAAGAGAATCTTGTAAAGCTGCATGAAACCAGTCAAATGATTGAATTCATATTATTCAAGTAGGCAAGTTTTAGAATATTTAAAACAAATTGTTACAGGCCAAAGATATAAATGGGTTAATTAAATGAAAGAGTTGGGACTAGAAAGAGAATCTTGTAAAGCTGCATGAAACCAGTCAAATGATTGAATTCATATTATTCAAGTAGGCAAGTTTTAGAATATTTAAACAAATTGTTACAGGCTAAAGTTATAAATGGGTTAATCAAATGAAAGAGTTGGGACTAGAAAGAGAATCTTGTAAAGCTGCATGAAACCAGTCAAATGATTGAATTCATATTATTCAAGTAGGCAAGTTTTAGAATATTTAAAACAAATTGTTACAGGCCAAAGATATAAATGGGTTAATTAAATGAAAGAGTTGGGACTAGAAAGAGAATCTTGTAAAGCTGCATGAAACCAGTCAAATGATTGAATTCATATTATTCAAGTAGGCAAGTTTTAGAATATTTAAACAAATTGTTACAGGCTAAAGTTATAAATGGGTTAATCAAATGAAAGAGTTGGGACTAGAAAGAGAATCTTGCAAAGCTGCATGAAACCAGTCAAATGATTGAATTCATATTATTCAAGTAGGCAAGTTTTAGAATATTTAAACAAATTGTTACAGGCTAAAGTTATAAATGGGTTAATCAAATGAAAGAGTTGGGACTAGAAAGAGAATCTTGTAAAGCTGCATGAAACCAGTCAAATGATTGAATTCATATTATTCAAGTAGGCAAGTTTTAGAATATTTAAACAAATTGTTACAGGCTAAAGTTATAAATGGGTTAATCAAATGAAAGAGTTGGGACTAGAAAGAGAATCTTGTAAAGCTGCATGAAACCAGTCAAATGATTGAATTCATATTATTCAAGTAGGCAAGTTTTAGAATATTTAAACAAATTGTTACAGGCTAAAGTTATAAATGGGTTAATCAAATGAAAGAGTTGGGACTAGAAAGAGGATCTTGTAAAGCTGCATGAAACCAGTCAAATGATTGAATTCATATTATTCAAGTAGGCAAGTTTTAGAATATTTAAACAAATTGTTACAGGCTAAAGTTATAAATGGGTTAATCAAACGAAAGAGTTGGGACTAGAAAGAGAATCTTGTAAAGCTGCATGAAACCAGTCAAATGATTGAATTCATATTATTCAAGTAGGCAAGTTTTAGAATATTTAAACAAATTGTTACAGGCTAAAGTTATAAATGGGTTAATCAAATGAAAGAGTTGGGACTAGAAAGAGAATCTTGTAAAGCTGCATGAAACCAGTCAAATGATTGAATTCATATTATTCAAGTAGGCAAGTTTTAGAATATTTAAACAAATTGTTACAGGCTAAAGTTATAAATGGGTTAATCAAATGAAAGAGTTGGGACTAGAAAGAGAATCTTGTAAAGCTGCATGAAACCAGTCAAATGATTGAATTCATATTATTCAAGTAGGCAAGTTTTAGAATATTTAAACAAATTGTTACAGGCTAAAGTTATAAATGGGTTAATCAAATGAAAGAGTTGGGACTAGAAAGAGAATCTTGTAAAGCTGCATGAAACCAGTCAAATGATTGAATTCATATTATTCAAGTAGGCAAGTTTTAGAATATTTAAACAAATTGTTGCAGGCTAAAGTTATAAATGGGTTAATCAAATGAAAGAGTTGGGACTAGAAAGAGAATCTTGTAAAGCTGCATGAAACCAGTCAAATGATTGAATTCATATTATTCAAGTAGGCAAGTTTTAGAATATTTAAAACAAATTGTTACAGGCCAAAGATATAAATGGGTTAATTAAATGAAAGAGTAAGGACTAGAAAGAGAATCTTGTAAAGCTGCATGAAACCAGTCAAATGATTGAATTCATATTATTCAAGTAGGCAAGTTTTAGAATATTTAAAACAAATTGTTACAGGCCAAAGATATAAATGGGTTAATTAAATGAAAGAGTTGGGACTAGAAAGAGAATCTTGTAAAGCTGCATGAAACCAGTCAAATGATTGAAATCATATTATTCAAGTAGGCAAGTTTTAGAATATTTAAACAAATTGTTACAGGCTAAAGTTATAAATGGGTTAATCAAATGAAAGAGTTGGGACTAGAAAGAGAATCTTGTAAAGCTGCATGAAACCAGTCAAATGATTGAATTAATATTATTCAAGTAGGCAAGTTTTAGAATATTTAAACAAATTGTTACAGGCTAAAGTTATAAATGGGTTAATCAAATGAAAGAGTTGGGACTAGAAAGAGAATCTTGTAAAGCTGCATGAAACCAGTCAAATGATTGAATTCATATTATTCAAGTAGGCAAGTTTTAGAATATTTAAACAAATTGTTACAGGCTAAAGTTATAAATGGGTTAATCAAATGAAAGAGTTGGGACTAGAAAGAGAATCTTGTAAAGCTGCATGAAACCAGTCAAATGATTGAATTCATATTATTCAAGTAGGCAAGTTTTAGAATATTTAAACAAATTGTTACAGGCTAAAGTTATAAATGGGTTAATCAAATGAAAGAGTTGGGACTAGAAAGAGAATCTTGTAAAGCTGCATGAAACCAGTCAAATGATTGAATTCATATTATTCAAGTAGGCAAGTTTTAGAATATTTAAAACAAATTGTTACAGGCCAAAGATATAAATGGGTTAATGAAATGAAAGAGTTGGGACTAGAAAGAGAATCTTGTAAAGCTGCATGAAACCAGTCAAATGATTGAATTCATATTATTCAAGTAGGCAAGTTTTAGAATATTTAAAACAAATTGTTACAGGCCAAAGATATAAATGGGTTAATTAAATGAAAGAGTTGGGACTAGAAAGAGAATCTTGTAAAGCTGCATGAAACCAGTCAAATGATTGAATTCATATTATTCAAGTAGGCAAGTTTTAGAATATTTAAAACAAATTGTTACAGGCCAAAGATATAAATGGGTTAATTAAATGAAAGAGTTGGGACTAGAAAGAGAATCTTGTAAAGCTGCATGAAACCAGTCAAATGATTGAATTCATATTATTCAAGTAGGCAAGTTTTAGAATATTTAAACAAATTGTTACAGGCTAAAGTTATAAATGGGTTAATCAAATGAAAGAGTTGGGACTAGAAAGAGAATCTTGTAAAGCTGCATGAAACCAGTCAAATGATTGAATTCATATTATTCAAGTAGGCAAGTTTTAGAATATTTAAAACAAATTGTTACAGGCCAAAGATATAAATGGGTTAATTAAATGAAAGAGTTGGGACTAGAAAGAGAATCTTGTAAAGCTGCATGAAACCAGTCAAATGATTGAATTCATATTATTCAAGTAGGCAAGTTTTAGAATATTTAAACAAATTGTTACAGGCTAAAGTTATAAATGGGTTAATCAAATGAAAGAGTTGGGACTAGAAAGAGAATCTTGTAAAGCTGCATGAAACCAGTCAAATGATTGAATTCATATTATTCAAGTAGGCAAGTTTTAGAATATTTAAACAAATTGTTAGAGGCCAAAGATATAAATGGGTTAATCAAATGAAAGAGTTGGGACTAGAAAGAGAATCTTGTAAAGCTGCATGAAACCAGTCAAATGATTGAATTCATATTATTCAAGTAGACAAGTTTTTGAATATTTAAACAAATTGTTACAGGCTAAAGTTATAAATGGGTTAATCAAATGAAAGAGTTGGGACTAGAAAGAGAATCTTGTAAAGCTGCATGAAACCAGTCAAATGATTGAATTCATATTATTCAAGTAGGCAAGTTTTAGAATATTTAAACAAATTGTTACAGGCTAAAGTTATAAATGGGTTAATCAAATGAAAGAGTTGGGACTAGAAAGAGAATCTTGTAAAGCTGCATGAAACCAGTCAAATGATTGAATTCATATTATTCAAGTAGGCAAGTTTTAGAATATTTAAAACAAATTGTTACAGGCCAAAGATATAAATGGGTTAATTAAATGAAAGAGTTGGGACTAGAAAGAGAATCTTGTAAAGCTGCATGAAACCAGTCAAATGATTGAATTCATATTATTCAAGTAGGCAAGTTTTAGAATATTTAAAACAAATTGTTACAGGCCAAAGATATAAATGGGTTAATTAAATGAAAGAGTTGGGACTAGAAAGAGAATCTTGTAAAGCTGCATGAAACCAGTCAAATGATTGAATTCATATTATTCAAGTAGGCAAATTTTAGAATATTTAAAACAAATTGTTACAGGCCAAAGATATAAATGGGTTAATGAAATGAAAGAGTTGGGACTAGAAAGAGAATCTTGTAAAGCTGCATGAAACCAGTCAAATGATTGAATTCATATTATTCAAGTAGGCAAGTTTTAGAATATTTAAAACAAATTGTTACAGGCCAAAGATATAAATGGGTTAATTAAATGAAAGAGTTGGGACTAGAAAGAGAATCTTGTAAAGCTGCATGAAACCAGTCAAATGATTGAATTCATATTATTCAAGTAGGCAAGTTTTAGAATATTTAAAACAAATTGTTACAGGCCAAAGATATAAATGGGTTAATCAAATGAAAGAGTTGGGACTAGAAAGAGAATCTTGCAAAGCTGCATGAAACCAGTCAAATGATTGAATTCATATTATTCAAGTAGGCAAGTTTTAGAATATTTAAACAAATTGTTACAGGCTAAAGTTATAAATGGGTTAATCAAATGAAAGAGTTGGGACTAGAAAGAGAATCTTGTAAAGCTGCATGAAACCAGTCAAATGATTGAATTCATATTATTCAAGTAGGCAAGTTTTAGAATATTTAAACAAATTGTTACAGGCTAAAGTTATAAATGGGTTAATCAAATGAAAGAGTTGGGACTAGAAAGAGAATCTTGTAAAGCTGCATGAAACCAGTCAAATGATTGAATTCATATTATTCAAGTAGGCAAGTTTTAGAATATTTAAACAAATTGTTACAGGCTAAAGTTATAAATGGGTTAATCAAATGAAAGAGTTGGGACTAGAAAGAGGATCTTGTAAAGCTGCATGAAACCAGTCAAATGATTGAATTCATATTATTCAAGTAGGCAAGTTTTAGAATATTTAAACAAATTGTTACAGGCTAAAGTTATAAATGGGTTAATCAAACGAAAGAGTTGGGACTAGAAAGAGAATCTTGTAAAGCTGCATGAAACCAGTCAAATGATTGAATTCATATTATTCAAGTAGGCAAGTTTTAGAATATTTAAACAAATTGTTACAGGCTAAAGTTATAAATGGGTTAATCAAATGAAAGAGTTGGGACTAGAAAGAGAATCTTGTAAAGCTGCATGAAACCAGTCAAATGATTGAATTCATATTATTCAAGTAGGCAAGTTTTAGAATATTTAAACAAATTGTTACAGGCTAAAGTTATAAATGGGTTAATCAAATGAAAGAGTTGGGACTAGAAAGAGAATCTTGTAAAGCTGCATGAAACCAGTCAAATGATTGAATTCATATTATTCAAGTAGGCAAGTTTTAGAATATTTAAACAAATTGTTACAGGCTAAAGTTATAAATGGGTTAATCAAATGAAAGAGTTGGGACTAGAAAGAGAATCTTGTAAAGCTGCATGAAACCAGTCAAATGATTGAATTCATATTATTCAAGTAGGCAAGTTTTAGAATATTTAAACAAATTGTTGCAGGCTAAAGTTATAAATGGGTTAATCAAATGAAAGAGTTGGGACTAGAAAGAGAATCTTGTAAAGCTGCATGAAACCAGTCAAATGATTGAATTCATATTATTCAAGTAGGCAAGTTTTAGAATATTTAAAACAAATTGTTACAGGCCAAAGATATAAATGGGTTAATTAAATGAAAGAGTTGGGACTAGAAAGAGAATCTTGTAAAGCTGCATGAAACCAGTCAAATGATTGAATTCATATTATTCAAGTAGGCAAGTTTTAGAATATTTAAAACAAATTGTTACAGGCCAAAGATATAAATGAGTTAATTAAATGAAAGAGTTGGGACTAGAAAGAGAATCTTGTAAAGCTGCATGAAACCAGTCAAATGATTGAATTCATATTATTCAAGTAGGCAAGTTTTAGAATATTTAAACAAATTGTTACAGGCTAAAGTTATAAATGGGTTAATCAAATGAAAGAGTTGGGACTAGAAAGAGAATCTTGTAAAGCTGCATGAAACCAGTCAAATGATTGAATTCATATTATTCAAGTAGGCAAGTTTTAGAATATTTTAACAAATTGTTACAGGCTAAAGTTATAAATGGGTTAATCAAATGAAAGAGTTGGGACTAGAAAGAGAATCTTGTAAAGCTGCATGAAACCAGTCAAATGATTGAATTCATATTATTCAAGTAGGCAAGTTTTAGAATATTTAAACAAATTGTTACAGGCTAAAGTTATAAATGGGTTAATCAAATGAAAGATTTGGGACTAGAAAGAGAATCTTGTAAAGCTGCATGAAACCAGTCAAATGATTGAATTCATATTATTCAAGTAGGCAAGTTTTAGAATATTTAAACAAATTGTTACAGGCTAAAGTTATAAATGGGTTAATCAAATGAAAGAGTTGGGACTAGAAAGAGAATCTTGTAAAGCTGCATGAAACCAGTCAAATGATTGAATTCATATTATTCAAGTAGGCAAGTTTTAGAATATTTAAAACAAATTGTTACAGGCCAAAGATATAAATGGGTTAATGAAATGAAAGAGTTGGGACTAGAAAGAGAATCTTGTAAAGCTGCATGAAACCAGTCAAATGATTGAATTCATATTATTCAAGTAGGCAAGTTTTAGAATATTTAAAACAAATTGTTACAGGCCAAAGATATAAATGGGTTAATTAAATGAAAGAGTTGGGACTAGAAAGAGAATCTTGTAAAGCTGCATGAAACCAGTCAAATGATTGAATTCATATTATTCAAGTAGGCAAGTTTTAGAATATTTAAAACAAATTGTTACAGGCCAAAGATATAAATGGGTTAATTAAATGAAAGAGTTGGGACTAGAAAGAGAATCTTGTAAAGCTGCATGAAACCAGTCAAATGATTGAATTCATATTATTCAAGTAGGCAAGTTTTAGAATATTTAAACAAATTGTTACAGGCTAAAGTTATAAATGGGTTAATCAAATGAAAGAGTTGGGACTAGAAAGAGAATCTTCTAAAGCTGCATGAAACCAGTCAAATGATTGAATTCATATTATTCAAGTAGGCAAGTTTTAGAATATTTAAAACAAATTGTTACAGGCCAAAGATATAAATGGGTTAATTAAATGAAAGAGTTGGGACTAGAAAGAGAATCTTGTAAAGCTGCATGAAACCAGTCAAATGATTGAATTCATATTATTCAAGTAGGCAAGTTTTAGAATATTTAAACAAATTGTTACAGGCTAAAGTTATAAATGGGTTAATCAAATGAAAGAGTTGGGACTAGAAAGAGAATCTTGTAAAGCTGCATGAAACCAGTCAAATGATTGAATTCATATTATTCAAGTAGGCAAGTTTTAGAATATTTAAACAAATTGTTACAGGCCAAAGATATAAATGGGTTAATCAAATGAAAGAGTTGGGACTAGAAAGAGAATCTTGTAAAGCTGCATGAAACCAGTCAAATGATTGAATTCATATTATTCAAGTAGACAAGTTTTTGAATATTTAAACAAATTGTTACAGGCTAAAGTTATAAATGGGTTAATCAAATGAAAGAGTTGGGACTAGAAAGAGAATCTTGTAAAGCTGCATGAAACCAGTCAAATGATTGAATTCATATTATTCAAGTAGGCAAGTTTTAGAATATTTAAACAAATTGTTACAGGCTAAAGTTATAAATGGGTTAATCAAATGAAAGAGTTGGGACTAGAAAGAGAATCTTGTAAAGCTGCATGAAACCAGTCAAATGATTGAATTCATATTATTCAAGTAGGCAAGTTTTAGAATATTTAAAACAAATTGTTACAGGCCAAAGATATAAATGGGTTAATTAAATGAAAGAGTTGGGACTAGAAAGAGAATCTTGTAAAGCTGCATGAAACCAGTCAAATGATTGAATTCATATTATTCAAGTAGGCAAGTTTTAGAATATTTAAAACAAATTGTTACAGGCCAAAGATATAAATGAGTTAATTAAATGAAAGAGTTGGGACTAGAAAGAGAATCTTGTAAAGCTGCATGAAACCAGTCAAATGATTGAATTCATATTATTCAAGTAGGCAAGTTTTAGAATATTTAAACAAATTGTTACAGGCTAAAGTTATAAATGGGTTAATCAAATGAAAGAGTTGGGACTAGAAAGAGAATCTTGTAAAGCTGCATGAAACCAGTCAAATGATTGAATTCATATTATTCAAGTAGGCAAGTTTTAGAATATTTTAACAAATTGTTACAGGCTAAAGTTATAAATGGGTTAATCAAATGAAAGAGTTGGGACTAGAAAGAGAATCTTGTAAAGCTGCATGAAACCAGTCAAATGATTGAATTCATATTATTCAAGTAGGCAAGTTTTAGAATATTTAAACAAATTGTTACAGGCTAAAGTTATAAATGGGTTAATCAAATGAAAGATTTGGGACTAGAAAGAGAATCTTGTAAAGCTGCATGAAACCAGTCAAATGATTGAATTCATATTATTCAAGTAGGCAAGTTTTAGAATATTTAAACAAATTGTTACAGGCTAAAGTTATAAATGGGTTAATCAAATGAAAGAGTTGGGACTAGAAAGAGAATCTTGTAAAGCTGCATGAAACCAGTCAAATGATTGAATTCATATTATTCAAGTAGGCAAGTTTTAGAATATTTAAAACAAATTGTTACAGGCCAAAGATATAAATGGGTTAATGAAATGAAAGAGTTGGGACTAGAAAGAGAATCTTGTAAAGCTGCATGAAACCAGTCAAATGATTGAATTCATATTATTCAAGTAGGCAAGTTTTAGAATATTTAAAACAAATTGTTACAGGCCAAAGATATAAATGGGTTAATTAAATGAAAGAGTTGGGACTAGAAAGAGAATCTTGTAAAGCTGCATGAAACCAGTCAAATGATTGAATTCATATTATTCAAGTAGGCAAGTTTTAGAATATTTAAAACAAATTGTTACAGGCCAAAGATATAAATGGGTTAATTAAATGAAAGAGTTGGGACTAGAAAGAGAATCTTGTAAAGCTGCATGAAACCAGTCAAATGATTGAATTCATATTATTCAAGTAGGCAAGTTTTAGAATATTTAAACAAATTGTTACAGGCTAAAGTTATAAATGGGTTAATCAAATGAAAGAGTTGGGACTAGAAAGAGAATCTTCTAAAGCTGCATGAAACCAGTCAAATGATTGAATTCATATTATTCAAGTAGGCAAGTTTTAGAATATTTAAAACAAATTGTTACAGGCCAAAGATATAAATGGGTTAATTAAATGAAAGAGTTGGGACTAGAAAGAGAATCTTGTAAAGCTGCATGAAACCAGTCAAATGATTGAATTCATATTATTCAAGTAGGCAAGTTTTAGAATATTTAAACAAATTGTTACAGGCTAAAGTTATAAATGGGTTAATCAAATGAAAGAGTTGGGACTAGAAAGAGAATCTTGTAAAGCTGCATGAAACCAGTCAAATGATTGAATTCATATTATTCAAGTAGGCAAGTTTTAGAATATTTAAACAAATTGTTACAGGCCAAAGATATAAATGGGTTAATCAAATGAAAGAGTTGGGACTAGAAAGAGAATCTTGTAAAGCTGCATGAAACCAGTCAAATGATTGAATTCATATTATTCAAGTAGACAAGTTTTTGAATATTTAAACAAATTGTTACAGGCTAAAGTTATAAATGGGTTAATCAAATGAAAGAGTTGGGACTAGAAAGAGAATCTTGTAAAGCTGCATGAAACCAGTCAAATGATTGAATTCATATTATTCAAGTAGGCAAGTTTTAGAATATTTAAACAAATTGTTACAGGCTAAAGTTATAAATGGGTTAATCAAATGAAAGAGTTGGGACTAGAAAGAGAATCTTGTAAAGCTGCATGAAACCAGTCAAATGATTGAATTCATATTATTCAAGTAGGCAAGTTTTAGAATATTTAAAACAAATTGTTACAGGCCAAAGATATAAATGGGTTAATTAAATGAAAGAGTTGGGACTAGAAAGAGAATCTTGTAAAGCTGCATGAAACCAGTCAAATGATTGAATTCATATTATTCAAGTAGGCAAGTTTTAGAATATTTAAAACAAATTGTTACAGGCCAAAGATATAAATGGGTTAATTAAATGAAAGAGTTGGGACTAGAAAGAGAATCTTGTAAAGCTGCATGAAACCAGTCAAATGATTGAATTCATATTATTCAAGTAGGCAAATTTTAGAATATTTAAAACAAATTGTTACAGGCCAAAGATATAAATGGGTTAATGAAATGAAAGAGTTGGGACTAGAAAGAGAATCTTGTAAAGCTGCATGAAACCAGTCAAATGATTGAATTCATATTATTCAAGTAGGCAAGTTTTAGAATATTTAAAACAAATTGTTACAGGCCAAAGATATAAATGGGTTAATTAAATGAAAGAGTTGGGACTAGAAAGAGAATCTTGTAAAGCTGCATGAAACCAGTCAAATGATTGAATTCATATTATTCAAGTAGGCAAGTTTTAGAATATTTAAACAAATTGTTACAGGCTAAAGTTATAAATGGGTTAATCAAATGAAAGAGTTGGGACTAGAAAGAGAATCTTGTAAAGCTGCATGAAACCAGTCAAATGATTGAATTCATATTATTCAAGTAGGCAAGTTTTAGAATATTTAAACAAATTGTTACAGGCTAAAGTTATAAATGGGTTAATCAAATGAAAGAGTTGGGACTAGAAAGAGAATCTTGTAAAGCTGCATGAAACCAGTCAAATGATTGAATTCATATTATTCAAGTAGGCAAGTTTTAGAATATTTAAACAAATTGTTACAGGCTAAAGTTATAAATGGGTTAATCAAATGAAAGAGTTGGGACTAGAAAGAGAATCTTGTAAAGCTGCATGAAACCAGTCAAATGATTGAATTCATATTATTCAAGTAGGCAAGTTTTAGAATATTTAAAAAAATTGTTACAGGCTAAAGTTATAAATGGGTTAATCAAATGAAAGAGTTGGGACTAGAAAGAGAATCTTGTAAAGCTGCATGAAACCAGTCAAATGATTGAATTCATATTATTCAAGTAGGCAAGTTTTAGAATATTTAAACAAATTGTTACAGGCTAAAGTTATAAATGGGTTAATCAAATGAAAGAGTTGGGACTAGAAAGAGAATCTTGTAAAGCTGCATGAAACCAGTCAAATGATTGAATTCATATTATTCAAGTAGGGAAGTTTTAGAATATTTAAAACAAATTGTTACAGGCCAAAGATATAAATGGGTTAATTAAATGAAAGAGTTGGGACTAGAAAGAGAATCTTGTAAAGCTGCTTGAAACCAGTCAAATGATTGAATTCATATTATTCAAGTAGGCAAATTTTAGAATATTTAAACAAATTGTTACAGGCTAAAGTTATAAATGGGTTAATCAAATGAAAGAGTTGGGACTAGAATGAGAATCTTGTAAAGCTGCATGAAACCAGTCAAATGATTGAATTCATATTATTCAAGTAGGCAAGTTTTAGAATATTTAACACAAATTGTTACAGGCCAAAGATAGAAATGGGTTAATCAAATGAAAGAGTTGGGACTAGAAAGAGAATCTTGTAAAGCTGCATGAAACCAGTCAAATGATTGAATTCATATTATTCAAGTAGGCAAGTTTTAGAATATTTAAACAAATTGTTACAGGCTAAAGTTATAAATGGGTTAATCAAATGAAAGAGTTGGGACTAGAAAGAGAATCTTGTAAAGCTGCATGAAACCAGTCAAATGATTGAATTCATATTATTCAAGTAGGCAAGTTTTAGAATATTTAAACAAATTGTTACAGGCTAAAGTTATAAATGGGTTAATCAAATGAAAGAGTTCGGACTAGAAAGAGAATCTTGTAAAGCTGCATGAAACCAGTCAAATGATTGAATTAATATTATTCAAGTAGGGAAGTTTTAGAATATTTAAAACAAATTGTTACAGGCCAAAGATATAAATGGGTTAATTAAATGAAAGAGTTGGGACTAGAAAGAGAATCTTGTAAAGCTGCATGAAACCAGTCAAATGATTGAATTCATATTATTCAAGTAGGCAAGTTTTAGAATATTTAAACAAATTGTTACAGGCTAAAGTTATAAATGGGTTAATCAAATGAAAGAGTTGGGACTAGAAAGAGAATCTTGTAAAGCTGCATGAAACCAGTCAAATGATTGAATTCATATTATTCAAGTAGGCAAGTTTTAGAATATTTAAACAAATTGTTACAGGCTAAAGTTATAAATGGGTTAATCAAATGAAAGAGTTGGGACTAGAAAGAGAATCTTGTAAAGCTGCATGAAACCAGTCAAATGATTGAATTCATATTATTCAAGTAGGCAAGTTTTAGAATATTTAAACAAATTGTTACAGGCTAAAGTTATAAATGGGTTAATCAAATGAAAGAGTTGGGACTAGAAAGAGAATCTTGTAAAGCTGCATGAAACCAGTCAAATGATTGAATTCATATTATTCAAGTAGGCAAGTTTTAGAATATTTAAACAAATTGTTACAGGCTAAAGTTATAAATGGGTTAATCAAATGAAAGAGTGGGGACTAGAAAGAGAATCTTGTAAAGCTGCATGAAACCAGTCAAATGATTGAATTCATATTATTCAAGTAGGGAAGTTTTAGAATATTTAAAACAAATTGTTACAGGCCAAAGATATAAATGGGTTAATTAAATGAAAGAGTTGGGACTAGAAAGAGAATCTTGTAAAGCTGCTTGAAACCAGTCAAATGATTGAATTCATATTATTCAATTAGGCAAATTTTAGAATATTTAAACAAATTGTTACAGGCTAAAGTTATAAATGGGTTAATCAAATGAAAGAGTTGGGACTAGAAAGAGAATCTTGTAAAGCTGCATGAAACCAGTCAAATGATTGAATTCATATTATTCAAGTAGGCAAGTTTTAGAATATTTAAAACAAATTGTTACAGGCCAAAGATATAAATGGGTAATCAAATGAAAGAGTTGGGACTAGAAAGAGAATCTTGTAAAGCTGCATGAAACCAGTCAAATGATTGAATTCATATTATTCAAGTAGGCAAGTTTTAGAATATTTAAACAAATTGTTACAGGCTAAAGTTATAAATGGGTTAATCAAATGAAAGAGTTGGGACTAGAAAGAGAATCTTGTAAAGCTGCATGAAACCAGTCAAATGATTGAATTCATATTATTCAAGTAGGCAAGTTTTAGAATATTTAAACAAATTGTTACAGGCTAAAGTTATAAATGGGTTAATCAAATGAAAGAGTTGGGACTAGAAAGAGGATCTTGTAAAGCTGCATGAAACCAGTCAAATGATTGAATTCATATTATTCAAGTAGGCAAGTTTTAGAATATTTAAACAAATTGTTACAGGCTAAAGTTATAAATGGGTTAATCAAACGAAAGAGTTGGGACTAGAAAGAGAATCTTGTAAAGCTTCATGAAACCAGTCAAATGATTGAATTCATATTATTCAAGTAGGCAAGTTTTAGAATATTTAAACAAATTGTTACAGGCTAAAGTTATAAATGGGTTAATCAAATGAAAGAGTTGGGACTAGAAAGAGAATCTTGTAAAGCTGCATGAAACCAGTCAAATGATTGAATTCATATTATTCAAGTAGGCAAGTTTTAGAATATTTAAACAAATTGTTACAGGCTAAAGTTATAAATGGGTTAATCAAATGAAAGAGTTGGGACTAGAAAGAGAATCTTGTAAAGCTGCATGAAACCAGTCAAATGATTGAATTCATATTATTCAAGTAGGGAAGTTTTAGAATATTTAAAACAAATTGTTACAGGCCAAAGATATAAATGGGTTAATCAAATGAAAGAGTTGGGACTAGAAAGAGAATCTTGTAAAGCTGCATGAAACCAGTCAAATGATTGAATTCATATTATTCAAGTAGGCAAGTTTTAGAATATTTAAACAAATTGTTACAGGCTAAAGTTATAAATGGGTTAATCAAATGAAAGAGTTGGGACTAGAAAGAGAATCTTGTAAAGCTGCATGAAACCAGTCAAATGATTGAATTCATATTATTCAAGTAGGCAAGTTTTAGAATATTTAAAACAAATTGTTACAGGCCAAAGATATAAATGGGTTAATTAAATGAAAGAGTTGGGACTAGAAAGAGAATCTTGTAAAGCTGCATGAAACCAGTCAAATGATTGAATTCATATTATTCAAGTAGGCAAGTTTTAGAATATTTAAACAAATTGTTACAGGGTAAAGTTATAAATGGGTTAATCAAATGAAAGAGTTGGGACTAGAAAGAGAATCTTGTAAAGCTGCATGAAACCAGTCAAATGATTGAATTCATATTATTCAAGTAGGCAAGTTTTAGAATATTTAAACAAATTGTTACAGGCTAAAGTTATAAATGGGTTAATCAAATGAAAGAGTTGGGACTAGAAAGAGAAACTTGTAAAGCTGCATGAAACCAGTCAAATGATTGAATTCATATTATTCAAGTAGGGAAGTTTTAGAAAATTTAAAACAAATTGTTACAGGCCAAAGATATAAATGGGTTAATTAAATGAAAGAGTTGGGACTAGAAAGAGAATCTTGTAAAGCTGCATGAAACCAGTCAAATGATTGAATTCATATTATTCAAGTAGGCAAGTTTTAGAATATTTAAACAAATTGTTACAGGCTAAAGTTATAAATGGGTTAATCAAATGAAAGAGTTGGGACTAGAAAGAGAATCTTGTAAAGCTGCATGAAACCAGTCAAATGATTGAATTCATATTATTCAAGTAGACAAGTTTTTGAATATTTAAACAAATTGTTACAGGCTAAAGTTATAAATGGGTTAATCAAATGAAAGAGTTGGGACTAGAAAGAGAATCTTGTAAAGCTGCATGAAACCAGTCAAATGATTGAATTCATATTATTCAAGTAGGCAAGTTTTAGAATATTTAAACAAATTGTTACAGGCTAAAGTTATAAATGGGTTAATCAAATGAAAGAGTTGGACTAGAAAGAGAATCTTGTAAAGCTGCATGAAACCAGTCAAATGATTGAATTCATATTATTCAAGTAGGCAAGTTTTAGAATATTTAAAACAAATTGTTACAGGCCAAAGATATAAATGGGTTAATTAAATGAAAGAGTTGGGACTAGAAAGAGAATCTTGTAAAGCTGCATGAAACCAGTCAAATGATTGAATTCATATTATTCAAGTAGGCAAGTTTTAGAATATTTAAAACAAATTGTTACAGGCCAAAGATATAAATGGGTTAATTAAATGAAAGAGTTGGGACTAGAAAGAGAATCTTGTAAAGCTGCATGAAACCAGTCAAATGATTGAATTCATATTATTCAAGTAGGCAAGTTTTAGAATATTTAAAACAAATTGTTACAGGCCAAAGATATAAATGGGTTAATTAAATGAAAGAGTTGGGACTAGAAAGAGAATCTTGTAAAGCTGCATGAAACCAGTCAAATGATTGAATTCATATTATTCAAGTAGGCAAGTTTTAGAATATTTAAACAAATTGTTACAGGCTAAAGTTATAAATGGGTTAATCAAATGAAAGAGTTGGGACTAGAAAGAGAATCTTGTAAAGCTGCATGAAACCAGTCAAATGATTGAATTCATATTATTCAAGTAGGCAAGTTTTAGAATATTTAAAACAAATTGTTACAGGCCAAAGATGTAAATGGGTTAATTAAATGAAATAGTTGGGACTAGAAAGAGAATCTTGTAATGCTGCATGAAACCAGTCAAATGATTGAATTCATATTATTCAAGTAGGCAAGTTTTAGAATATTTAAAACAAATTGTTACAGGCCAAAGATATAAATGGGTTAATCAAATGAAAGAGTTGGGACTAGAAAGAGAATCTTGTAAAACTGCATGAAACCAGTCAAATGATTGAATTCATATTATTCAAGTAGGCAAGTTTTAGAATATTTAAACAAATTGTTACAGGCTAAAGTTATAAATGGGTTAATCAAATGAAAGAGTTGGGACTAGAAAGAGAATCTTGTAAAGCTGCATGAAACCAGTCAAATGATTGAATTCATATTATTCAAGTAGGCAAGTTTTAGAATATTTAAACAAATTGTTACAGGCTAAAGTTATAAATGGGTTAATCAAATGAAAGAGTTGGGACTAGAAAGAGAATCTTGTAAAGCTGCATGAAACCAGTCAAATGATTGAATTCATATTATTCAAGTAGGCAAGTTTTAGAATATTTAAACAAATTGTTACAGGCTAAAGTTATAAATGGGTTAATCAAACGAAAGAGTTGGGACTAGAAAGAGAATCTTGTAAAGCTGCATGAAACCAGTCAAATGATTGAATTCATATTATTCAAGTAGGCAAGTTTTAGAATATTTAAACAAATTGTTACAGGCTAAAGTTATAAATGGGTTAATCAAATGAAAGAGTTGGGACTAGAAAGAGAATCTTGTAAAGCTGCATGAAACCAGTCAAATGATTGAATTCATATTATTCAAGTAGGCAAGTTTTAGAATATTTAAACAAATTGTTATAGGCTAAAATTATAAATGGGTTAATCAAATGAAAGAGTTGGGACTAGAAAGAGAATCTTGTAAAGCTGCATGAAACCAGTCAAATGATTGAATTCATATTATTCAAGTAGGCAAGTTTTAGAATATTTAAACAAATTGTTACAGGCTAAAGTTATAAATGGGTTAATCAAATGAAAGAGTTGGGACTAGAAAGAGAATCTTGTAAAGCTGCATGAAACCAGTCAAATGATTGAATTCATATTATTCAAGTAGGGAAGTTTTAGAAAATTTAAAACAAATTGTTACAGGCCAAAGATATAAATGGGTTAATTAAATGAAAGAGTTGGGACTAGAAAGAGAATCTTGTAAAGCTGCATGAAACCAGTCAAATGATTGAATTCATATTATTCAAGTAGGCAAGTTTTAGAATATTTAAACAAATTGTTACAGGCTAAAGTTATAAATGGGTTAATCAAATGAAAGAGTTGGGACTAGAAAGAGAATCTTGTAAAGCTGCATGAAACCAGTCAAATGATTGAATTCATATTATTCAAGTAGGCAAGTTTTAGAATATTTAAACAAATTGTTACAGGGTAAAGTTATAAATGGGTTAATCAAATGAAAGAGTTGGGACTAGAAAGAGAATCTTGTAAAGCTGCATGAAACCAGTCAAATGATTGAATTCATATTATTCAAGTAGGCAAGTTTTAGAATATTTAAACAAATTGTTACAGGCTAAAGTTATAAATGGGTTAATCAAATGAAAGAGTTGGGACTAGAAAGAGAATCTTGTAAAGCTGCATGAAACCAGTCAAATGATTGAATTCATATTATTCAAGTAGGGAAGTTTTAGAAAATTTAAAACAAATTGTTACAGGCCAAAGATATAAATGGGTTAATTAAATGAAAGAGTTGGGACTAGAAAGAGAATCTTGTAAAGCTGCATGAAACCAGTCAAATGATTGAATTCATATTATTCAAGTAGGCAAGTTTTAGAATATTTAAACAAATTGTTACAGGCTAAAGTTATAAATGGGTTAATCAAATGAAAGAGTTGGGACTAGAAAGAGAATCTTGTAAAGCTGCATGAAACCAGTCAAATGATTGAATTCATATTATTCAAGTAGGCAAGTTTTAGAATATTTAAAACAAATTGTTACAGGCCAAAGATATAAATGGGTTAATTAAATGAAAGAGTTGGGACTAGAAAGAGAATCTTGTAAAGCTGCATGAAACCAGTCAAATGATTGAATTCATATTATTCAAGTAGGCAAGTTTTAGAATATTTAAAACAAATTGTTACAGGCCAAAGATATAAATGGGTTAATTAAATGAAAGAGTTGGGACTAGAAAGAGAATCTTGTAAAGCTGCATGAAACCAGTCAAATGATTGAATTCATATTATTCAAGTAGGCAAGTTTTAGAATATTTAAACAAATTGTTACAGGCTAAAGTTATAAATGGGTTAATCAAATGAAAGAGTTGGGACTAGAAAGAGAATCTTGTAAAGCTGCATGAAACCAGTCAAATGATTGAATTCATATTATTCAAGTAGGCAAGTTTTAGAATATTTAAACAAATTGTTACAGGCTAAAGTTATAAATGGGTTAATCAAATGAAAGAGTTGGGACTAGAAAGAGAATCTTGTAAAGCTGCATGAAACCAGTCAAATGATTGAATTCATATTATTCAAGTAGGCAAGTTTTAGAATATTTAAAACAAATTGTTACAGGCCAAAGATATAAATGGGTTAATCAAATGAAAGAGTTGGGACTAGAAAGAGAATCTTGTAAAGCTGCATGAAACCAGTCAAATGATTGAATTCATATTATTCAAGTAGGCAAGTTTTAGAATATTTAAAACAAATTGTTACAGGCCAAAGATATTAATGGGTTAATTAAATGAAAGAGTTGGGACTAGAAAGAGAATCTTGTAAAGCTGCATGAAACCAGTCAAATGATTGAATTCATATTATTCAAGTAGGCAAGTTTTAGAATATTTAAAACAAATTGTTACAGGCCAAAGATATAAATGGGTTAATTAAATGAAAGAGTTGGGACTAGAAAGAGAATCTTGTAAAGCTGCATGAAACCAGTCAAATGATTGAATTCATATTATTCAAGTAGGCAAGTTTTAGAATATTTAAACAAATTGTTACAGGCTAAAGTTATAAATGGGTTAATCAAATGAAAGAGTTGGGACTAGAAAGAGAATCTTGTAAAGCTGCATGAAACCAGTCAAATGATTGAATTCATATTATTCAAGTAGGCAAGTTTTAGAATATTTAAAACAAATTGTTACAGGCCAAAGATGTAAATGGGTTAATTAAATGAAATAGTTGGGACTAGAAAGAGAATCTTGTAATGCTGCATGAAACCAGTCAAATGATTGAATTCATATTATTCAAGTAGGCAAGTTTTAGAATATTTAAAACAAATTGTTACAGGCCAAAGATATAAATGGGTTAATCAAATGAAAGAGTTGGGACTAGAAAGAGAATCTTGTAAAACTGCATGAAACCAGTCAAATGATTGAATTCATATTATTCAAGTAGGCAAGTTTTAGAATATTTAAACAAATTGTTACAGGCTAAAGTTATAAATGGGTTAATCAAATGAAAGAGTTGGGACTAGAAAGAGAATCTTGTAAAGCTGCATGAAACCAGTCAAATGATTGAATTCATATTATTCAAGTAGGCAAGTTTTAGAAATTTAAACAAATTGTTACAGGCTAAAGTTATAAATGGGTTAATCAAATGAAAGAGTTGGGACTAGAAAGAGAATCTTGTAAAGCTGCATGAAACCAGTCAAATGATTGAATTCATATTATTCAAGTAGGCAAGTTTTAGAATATTTAAACAAATTGTTACAGGCTAAAGTTATAAATGGGTTAATCAAACGAAAGAGTTGGGACTAGAAAGAGAATCTTGTAAAGCTGCATGAAACCAGTCAAATGATTGAATTCATATTATTCAAGTAGGCAAGTTTTAGAATATTTAAACAAATTGTTACAGGCTAAAGTTATAAATGGGTTAATCAAATGAAAGAGTTGGGACTAGAAAGAGAATCTTGTAAAGCTGCATGAAACCAGTCAAATGATTGAATTCATATTATTCAAGTAGGCAAGTTTTAGAATATTTAAACAAATTGTTACAGGGTAAAGTTATAAATGGGTTAATCAAATGAAAGAGTTGGGACTAGAAAGAGAATCTTGTAAAGCTGCATGAAACCAGTCAAATGATTGAATTCATATTATTCAAGTAGGCAAGTTTTAGAATATTTAAACAAATTGTTACAGGCTAAAGTTATAAATGGGTTAATCAAATGAAAGAGTTGGGACTAGAAAGAGAATCTTGTAAAGCTGCATGAAACCAGTCAAATGATTGAATTCATATTATTCAAGTAGGGAAGTTTTAGAAAATTTAAAACAAATTGTTACAGGCCAAAGATATAAATGGGTTAATTAAATGAAAGAGTTGGGACTAGAAAGAGAATCTTGTAAAGCTGCATGAAACCAGTCAAATGATTGAATTCATATTATTCAAGTAGGCAAGTTTTAGAATATTTAAACAAATTGTTACAGGCTAAAGTTATAAATGGGTTAATCAAATGAAAGAGTTGGGACTAGAAAGAGAATCTTGTAAAGCTGCATGAAACCAGTCAAATGATTGAATTCATATTATTCAAGTAGGCAAGTTTTAGAATATTTAAAACAAATTGTTACAGGCCAAAGATATAAATGGGTTAATTAAATGAAAGAGTTGGGACTAGAAAGAGAATCTTGTAAAGCTGCATGAAACCAGTCAAATGATTGAATTCATATTATTCAAGTAGGCAAGTTTTAGAATATTTAAAACAAATTGTTACAGGCCAAAGATATAAATGGGTTAATTAAATGAAAGAGTTGGGACTAGAAAGAGAATCTTGTAAAGCTGCATGAAACCAGTCAAATGATTGAATTCATATTATTCAAGTAGGCAAGTTTTAGAATATTTAAACAAATTGTTACAGGCTAAAGTTATAAATGGGTTAATCAAATGAAAGAGTTGGGACTAGAAAGAGAATCTTGTAAAGCTGCATGAAACCAGTCAAATGATTGAATTCATATTATTCAAGTAGGCAAGTTTTAGAATATTTAAACAAATTTATATAGGCTAAAATTATAAATGGGTTAATCAAATGAAAGAGTTGGGACTAGAAAGAGAATCTTGTAAAGCTGCATGAAACCAGTCAAATGATTGAATTCATATTATTCAAGTAGGCAAGTTTTAGAATATTTAAACAAATTGTTACAGGCTAAAGTTATAAATGGGTTAATCAAATGAAAGAGTTGGGACTAGAAAGAGAATCTTGTAAAGCTGCATGAAACCAGTCAAATGATTGAATTCATATTATTCAAGTAGGCAAGTTTTAGAATATTTAAACAAATTGTTACAGGCAAAAGTTATAAATGGGTTAATCAAATGAAAGAGTTGGGACTAGAAAGAGAATCTTGTAAAGCTGCATGAAACCAGTCAAATGATTGAATTCATATTATTCAAGTAGGCAAGTTTTAGAATATTTAAAACAAATTGTTACAGGCCAAAGATATAAATGGGTTAATGAAATGAAAGAGTTGGGACTAGAAAGAGAATCTTGTAAAGCTGCATGAAACCAGTCAAATGATTGAATTCATATTATTCAAGTAGACAAGTTTTTGAATATTTAAACAAATTGTTACAGGCTAAAGTTATAAATGGGTTAATCAAATGAAAGAGTTGGGACTAGAAAGAGAATCTTGTAAAGCTGCATGAAACCAGTCAAATGATTGAATTCATATTATTCAAGTAGGCAAGTTTTAGAATATTTAAACAAATTGTTACAGGCTAAAGTTATAAATGGGTTAATCAAATGAAAGAGTTGGACTAGAAAGAGAATCTTGTAAAGCTGCATGAAACCAGTCAAATGATTGAATTCATATTATTCAAGTAGGCAAGTTTTAGAATATTTAAAACAAATTGTTACAGGCCAAAGATATAAATGGGTTAATTAAATGAAAGAGTTGGGACTAGAAAGAGAATCTTGTAAAGCTGCATGAAACCAGTCAAATGATTGAATTCATATTATTCAAGTAGGCAAGTTTTAGAATATTTAAAACAAATTGTTACAGGCCAAAGATATAAATGGGTTAATTAAATGAAAGAGTTGGGACTAGAAAGAGAATCTTGTAAAGCTGCATGAAACCAGTCAAATGATTGAATTCATATTATTCAAGTAGGCAAGTTTTAGAATATTTAAAACAAATTGTTACAGGCCAAAGATATAAATGGGTTAATTAAATGAAAGAGTTGGGACTAGAAAGAGAATCTTGTAAAGCTGCATGAAACCAGTCAAATGATTGAATTCATATTATTCAAGTAGGCAAGTTTTAGAATATTTAAACAAATTGTTACAGGCTAAAGTTATAAATGGGTTAATCAAATGAAAGAGTTGGGACTAGAAAGAGAATCTTGTAAAGCTGCATGAAACCAGTCAAATGATTGAATTCATATTATTCAAGTAGGCAAGTTTTAGAATATTTAAAACAAATTGTTACAGGCCAAAGATGTAAATGGGTTAATTAAATGAAATAGTTGGTACTAGAAAGAGAATCTTGTAATGCTGCATGAAACCAGTCAAATGATTGAATTCATATTATTCAAGTAGGCAAGTTTTAGAATATTTAAAACAAATTGTTACAGGCCAAAGATATAAATGGGTTAATCAAATGAAAGAGTTGGGACTAGAAAGAGAATCTTGTAAAACTGCATGAAACCAGTCAAATGATTGAATTCATATTATTCAAGTAGGCAAGTTTTAGAATATTTAAACAAATTGTTACAGGCTAAAGTTATAAATGGGTTAATCAAATGAAAGAGTTGGGACTAGAAAGAGAATCTTGTAAAGCTGCATGAAACCAGTCAAATGATTGAATTCATATTATTCAAGTAGGCAAGTTTTAGAATATTTAAACAAATTGTTACAGGCTAAAGTTATAAATGGGTTAATCAAATGAAAGAGTTGGGACTAGAAAGAGAATCTTGTAAAGCTGCATGAAACCAGTCAAATGATTGAATTCATATTATTCAAGTAGGCAAGTTTTAGAATATTTAAACAAATTGTTACAGGCTAAAGTTATAAATGGGTTAATCAAACGAAAGAGTTGGGACTAGAAAGAGAATCTTGTAAAGCTGCATGAAACCAGTCAAATGATTGAATTCATATTATTCAAGTAGGCAAGTTTTAGAATATTTAAACAAATTGTTACAGGCTAAAGTTATAAATGGGTTAATCAAATGAAAGAGTTGGGACTAGAAAGAGAATCTTGTAAAGCTGCATGAAACCAGTCAAATGATTGAATTCATATTATTCAAGTAGGCAAGTTTTAGAATATTTAAACAAATTGTTACAGGGTAAAGTTATAAATGGGTTAATCAAATGAAAGAGTTGGGACTAGAAAGAGAATCTTGTAAAGCTGCATGAAACCAGTCAAATGATTGAATTCATATTATTCAAGTAGGCAAGTTTTAGAATATTTAAACAAATTGTTACAGGCTAAAGTTATAAATGGGTTAATCAAATGAAAGAGTTGGGACTAGAAAGAGAATCTTGTAAAGCTGCATGAAACCAGTCAAATGATTGAATTCATATTATTCAAGTAGGGAAGTTTTAGAAAATTTAAAACAAATTGTTACAGGCCAAAGATATAAATGGGTTAATTAAATGAAAGAGTTGGGACTAGAAAGAGAATCTTGTAAAGCTGCATGAAACCAGTCAAATGATTGAATTCATATTATTCAAGTAGGCAAGTTTTAGAATATTTAAACAAATTGTTATAGGCTAAAATTATAAATGGGTTAATCAAATGAAAGAGTTGGGACTAGAAAGAGAATCTTGTAAAGCTGCATGAAACCAGTCAAATGATTGAATTCATATTATTCAAGTAGGCAAGTTTTAGAATATTTAAACAAATTGTTACAGGCTAAAGTTATAAATGGGTTAATCAAATGAAAGAGTTGGGACTAGAAAGAGAATCTTGTAAAGCTGCATGAAACCAGTCAAATGATTGAATTCATATTATTCAAGTAGGCAAGTTTTAGAATATTTAAACAAATTGTTACAGGCAAAAGTTATAAATGGGTTAATCAAATGAAAGAGTTGGGACTAGAAAGAGAATCTTGTAAAGCTGCATGAAACCAGTCAAATGATTGAATTCATATTATTCAAGTAGGCAAGTTTTAGAATATTTAAAACAAATTGTTACAGGCCAAAGATATAAATGGGTTAATGAAATGAAAGAGTTGGGACTAGAAAGAGAATCTTGTAAAGCTGCATGAAACCAGTCAAATGATTGAATTCATATTATTCAAGTAGGCAAGTTTTAGAATATTTAAAACAAATTGTTACAGGCCAAAGATATAAATGGGTTAATTAAATGAAAGAGTTGGGACTAGAAAGAGAATTTTGTAAAGCTGCATGAAACCAGTCAAATGATTGAATTCATATTATTCAAGTAGGCAAGTTTTAGAATATTTAAAACAAATTGTTACAGGCCAAAGATATAAATGGGTTAATTAAATGAAAGAGTTGGGACTAGAAAGAGAATCTTGTAAAGCTGCATGAAACCAGTCAAATGATTGAATTCATATTATTCAAGTAGGCAAGTTTTAGAATATTTAAAACAAATTGTTACAGGCCAAAGATATAAATGGGTTAATTAAATGAAAGAGTTGGGACTAGGAAGAGAATCTTGTAAAGCTGCATGAAACCAGTCAAATGATTGAATTCATATTATTCAAGTAGGCAAGTTTTAGAATATTTAAACAAATTGTTACAGGCTAAAGTTATAAATGGGTTAATCAAATGAAAGAGTTGGGACTAGAAAGAGAATCTTGTAAAGCTGCATGAAACCAGTCAAATGATTGAATTCATATTATTCAAGTAGGCAAGTTTTAGAATATTTAAACAAATTGTTACAGGCTAAAGTTATAAATGGGTTAATCAAATGAAAGAGTTGGGACTAGAAAGAGAATCTTGTAAAGCTGCATGAAACCAGTCAAATGATTGAATTCATATTATTCAAGTAGGCAAGTTTTAGAATATTTAAAACAAATTGTTACAGGCCAAAGATATAAATGGGTTAATTAAATGAAAGAGTTGGGACTAGAAAGAGAATCTTGTAAAGCTGCATGAAACCAGTCAAATGATTGAATTCATATTATTCAAGTAGGCAAGTTTTAGAATATTTAAAACAAATTGTTACAGGCCAAAGATATAAATGGGTTAATTAAATGAAAGAGTTGGGACTAGAAAGAGAATTTTGTAAAGCTGCATGAAACCAGTCAAATGATTGAATTCATATTATTCAAGTAGGCAAGTTTTAGAATATTTAAAACAAATTGTTACAGGCCAAAGATATAAATGGGTTAATTAAATGAAAGAGTTGGGACTAGAAAGAGAATCTTGTAAAGCTGCATGAAACCAGTCAAATGATTGAATTCATATTATTCAAGTAGGCAAGTTTTAGAATATTTAAACAAATTGTTACAGGCTAAAGTTATAAATGGGTTAATCAAATGAAAGAGTTGCGACTAGAAAGAGAATCTTGTAAAGCTGCATGAAACCAGTCAAATGATTGAATTCATATTATTCAAGTAGGCAAGTTTTAGAATATTTAAAACAAATTGTTACAGGCCAAAGATATAAATGGGTTAATTAAATGAAAGAGTTGGGACTAGAAAGAGAATCTTGTAAAGCTGCATGAAACCAGTCAAATGATTGAATTCATATTATTCAAGTAGGCAAGTTTTAGAATATTTAAACAAATTGTTACAGGCTAAAGTTATAAATGGGTTAATCAAATGAAAGAGTTGGGACTAGAAAGAGAATCTTGTAAAGCTGCATGAAACCAGTCAAATGATTGAATTCATATTATTCAAGTAGGCAAGTTTTAGAATATTTAAACAAATTGTTACAGGCCAAAGATATAAATGGGTTAATCAAATGAAAGAGTTGGGACTAGAAAGAGAATCTTGTAAAGCTGCATGAAACCAGTCAAATGATTGAATTCATATTATTCAAGTAGGCAAGTTTTAGAATATTTAAACAAATTGTTACAGGCTAAAGTTATAAATGGGTTAATCAAATGAAAGAGTTGGGACTAGAAAGAGAATCTTGTAAAGCTGCATGAAACCAGTCAAATGATTGAATTCATATTATTCAAGTAGGCAAGTTTTAGAATATTTAAACAAATTGTTACAGGCTAAAGTTATAAATGGGTTAATCAAATGAAAGAGTTGGGACTAGAAAGAGAATCTTGTAAAGCTGCATGAAACCAGTCAAATGATTGAATTCATATTATTCAAGTAGGCAAGTTTTAGAATATTTAAAACAAATTGTTACAGGCCAAAGATATAAATGGGTTAATGAAATGAAAGAGTTGGGACTAGAAAGAGAAGCTTGTAAAGCTGCATGAAACCAGTCAAATGATTGAATTCATATTATTCAAGTAGGCAAGTTTTAGAATATTTAAAACAAATTGTTACAGGCCAAAGATATAAATGGGTTAATTAAATGAAAGAGTTGGGACTAGAAAGAGAATCTTGTAAAGCTGCATGAAACCAGTCAAATGATTGAATTCATATTATTCAAGTAGGCAAGTTTTAGAATATTTAAACAAATTGTTACAGGCTAAAGTTATAAATGGGTTAATCAAATGAAAGAGTTGGGACTAGAAAGAGAATCTTGTAAAGCTGCATGAAACCAGTCAAATGATTGAATTCATATTATTCAAGTAGGCAAGTTTTAGAATATTTAAACAAATTTATATAGGCTAAAATTATAAATGGGTTAATCAAATGAAAGAGTTGGGACTAGAAAGAGAATCTTGTAAAGCTGCATGAAACCAGTCAAATGATTGAATTCATATTATTCAAGTAGGCAAGTTTTAGAATATTTAAACAAATTGTTACAGGCTAAAGTTATAAATGGGTTAATCAAATGAAAGAGTTGGGACTAGAAAGAGAATCTTGTAAAGCTGCATGAAACCAGTCAAATGATTGAATTCATATTATTCAAGTAGGCAAGTTTTAGAATATTTAAACAAATTGTTACAGGCAAAAGTTATAAATGGGTTAATCAAATGAAAGAGTTGGGACTAGAAAGAGAATCTTGTAAAGCTGCATGAAACCAGTCAAATGATTGAATTCATATTATTCAAGTAGGCAAGTTTTAGAATATTTAAAACAAATTGTTACAGGCCAAAGATATAAATGGGTTAATGAAATGAAAGAGTTGGGACTAGAAAGAGAATCTTGTAAAGCTGCATGAAACCAGTCAAATGATTGAATTCATATTATTCAAGTAGACAAGTTTTTGAATATTTAAACAAATTGTTACAGGCTAAAGTTATAAATGGGTTAATCAAATGAAAGAGTTGGGACTAGAAAGAGAATCTTGTAAAGCTGCATGAAACCAGTCAAATGATTGAATTCATATTATTCAAGTAGGCAAGTTTTAGAATATTTAAACAAATTGTTACAGGCTAAAGTTATAAATGGGTTAATCAAATGAAAGAGTTGGACTAGAAAGAGAATCTTGTAAAGCTGCATGAAACCAGTCAAATGATTGAATTCATATTATTCAAGTAGGCAAGTTTTAGAATATTTAAAACAAATTGTTACAGGCCAAAGATATAAATGGGTTAATTAAATGAAAGAGTTGGGACTAGAAAGAGAATCTTGTAAAGCTGCATGAAACCAGTCAAATGATTGAATTCATATTATTCAAGTAGGCAAGTTTTAGAATATTTAAAACAAATTGTTACAGGCCAAAGATATAAATGGGTTAATTAAATGAAAGAGTTGGGACTAGAAAGAGAATCTTGTAAAGCTGCATGAAACCAGTCAAATGATTGAATTCATATTATTCAAGTAGGCAAGTTTTAGAATATTTAAAACAAATTGTTACAGGCCAAAGATATAAATGGGTTAATTAAATGAAAGAGTTGGGACTAGAAAGAGAATCTTGTAAAGCTGCATGAAACCAGTCAAATGATTGAATTCATATTATTCAAGTAGGCAAGTTTTAGAATATTTAAACAAATTGTTACAGGCTAAAGTTATAAATGGGTTAATCAAATGAAAGAGTTGGGACTAGAAAGAGAATCTTGTAAAGCTGCATGAAACCAGTCAAATGATTGAATTCATATTATTCAAGTAGGCAAGTTTTAGAATATTTAAAACAAATTGTTACAGGCCAAAGATGTAAATGGGTTAATTAAATGAAATAGTTGGTACTAGAAAGAGAATCTTGTAATGCTGCATGAAACCAGTCAAATGATTGAATTCATATTATTCAAGTAGGCAAGTTTTAGAATATTTAAAACAAATTGTTACAGGCCAAAGATATAAATGGGTTAATCAAATGAAAGAGTTGGGACTAGAAAGAGAATCTTGTAAAACTGCATGAAACCAGTCAAATGATTGAATTCATATTATTCAAGTAGGCAAGTTTTAGAATATTTAAACAAATTGTTACAGGCTAAAGTTATAAATGGGTTAATCAAATGAAAGAGTTGGGACTAGAAAGAGAATCTTGTAAAGCTGCATGAAACCAGTCAAATGATTGAATTCATATTATTCAAGTAGGCAAGTTTTAGAATATTTAAACAAATTGTTACAGGCTAAAGTTATAAATGGGTTAATCAAATGAAAGAGTTGGGACTAGAAAGAGAATCTTGTAAAGCTGCATGAAACCAGTCAAATGATTGAATTCATATTATTCAAGTAGGCAAGTTTTAGAATATTTAAACAAATTGTTACAGGCTAAAGTTATAAATGGGTTAATCAAACGAAAGAGTTGGGACTAGAAAGAGAATCTTGTAAAGCTGCATGAAACCAGTCAAATGATTGAATTCATATTATTCAAGTAGGCAAGTTTTAGAATATTTAAACAAATTGTTACAGGCTAAAGTTATAAATGGGTTAATCAAATGAAAGAGTTGGGACTAGAAAGAGAATCTTGTAAAGCTGCATGAAACCAGTCAAATGATTGAATTCATATTATTCAAGTAGGCAAGTTTTAGAATATTTAAACAAATTGTTACAGGGTAAAGTTATAAATGGGTTAATCAAATGAAAGAGTTGGGACTAGAAAGAGAATCTTGTAAAGCTGCATGAAACCAGTCAAATGATTGAATTCATATTATTCAAGTAGGCAAGTTTTAGAATATTTAAACAAATTGTTACAGGCTAAAGTTATAAATGGGTTAATCAAATGAAAGAGTTGGGACTAGAAAGAGAATCTTGTAAAGCTGCATGAAACCAGTCAAATGATTGAATTCATATTATTCAAGTAGGGAAGTTTTAGAAAATTTAAAACATATTGTTACAGGCCAATGATATAAATGGGTTAATTAAATGAAAGAGTTGGGACTAGAAAGAGAATCTTGTAAAGCTGCATGAAACCAGTCAAATGATTGAATTCATATTATTCAAGTAGGCAAGTTTTAGAATATTTAAACAAATTGTTATAGGCTAAAATTATAAATGGGTTAATCAAATGAAAGAGTTGGGACTAGAAAGAGAATCTTGTAAAGCTGCATGAAACCAGTCAAATGATTGAATTCATATTATTCAAGTAGGCAAGTTTTAGAATATTTAAACAAATTGTTACAGGCTAAAGTTATAAATGGGTTAATCAAATGAAAGAGTTGGGACTAGAAAGAGAATCTTGTAAAGCTGCATGAAACCAGTCAAATGATTGAATTCATATTATTCAAGTAGGCAAGTTTTAGAATATTTAAACAAATTGTTACAGGCAAAAGTTATAAATGGGTTAATCAAATGAAAGAGTTGGGACTAGAAAGAGAATCTTGTAAAGCTGCATGAAACCAGTCAAATGATTGAATTCATATTATTCAAGTAGGCAAGTTTTAGAATATTTAAAACAAATTGTTACAGGCCAAAGATATAAATGGGTTAATGAAATGAAAGAGTTGGGACTAGAAAGAGAATCTTGTAAAGCTGCATGAAACCAGTCAAATGATTGAATTCATATTATTCAAGTAGGCAAGTTTTAGAATATTTAAAACAAATTGTTACAGGCCAAAGATATAAATGGGTTAATTAAATGAAAGAGTTGGGACTAGAAAGAGAATTTTGTAAAGCTGCATGAAACCAGTCAAATGATTGAATTCATATTATTCAAGTAGGCAAGTTTTAGAATATTTAAAACAAATTGTTACAGGCCAAAGATATAAATGGGTTAATTAAATGAAAGAGTTGGGACTAGAAAGAGAATCTTGTAAAGCTGCATGAAACCAGTCAAATGATTGAATTCATATTATTCAAGTAGGCAAGTTTTAGAATATTTAAACAAATTGTTACAGGCTAAAGTTATAAATGGGTTAATCAAATGAAAGAGTTGGGACTAGAAAGAGAATCTTGTAAAGCTGCATGAAACCAGTCAAATGATTGAATTCATATTATTCAAGTAGGCAAGTTTTAGAATATTTAAAACAAATTGTTACAGGCCAAAGATATAAATGGGTTAATTAAATGAAAGAGTTGGGACTAGGAAGAGAATCTTGTAAAGCTGCATGAAACCAGTCAAATGATTGAATTCATATTATTCAAGTAGGCAAGTTTTAGAATATTTAAACAAATTGTTACAGGCTAAAGTTATAAATGGGTTAATCAAATGAAAGAGTTGGGACTAGAAAGAGAATCTTGTAAAGCTGCATGAAACCAGTCAAATGATTGAATTCATATTATTCAAGTAGGCAAGTTTTAGAATATTTAAACAAATTGTTACAGGCTAAAGTTATAAATGGGTTAATCAAATGAAAGAGTTGGGACTAGAAAGAGAATCTTGTAAAGCTGCATGAAACCAGTCAAATGATTGAATTCATATTATTCAAGTAGGCAAGTTTTAGAATATTTAAAACAAATTGTTACAGGCCAAAGATATAAATGGGTTAATTAAATGAAAGAGTTGGGACTAGAAAGAGAATCTTGTAAAGCTGCATGAAACCAGTCAAATGATTGAATTCATATTATTCAAGTAGGCAAGTTTTAGAATATTTAAAACAAATTGTTACAGGCCAAAGATATAAATGGGTTAATTAAATGAAAGAGTTGGGACTAGAAAGAGAATCTTGTAAAGCTGCATGAAACCAGTCAAATGATTGAATTCATATTATTCAAGTAGGCAAGTTTTAGAATATTTAAACAAATTGTTACAGGCTAAAGTTATAAATGGGTTAATCAAATGAAAGAGTTGGGACTAGAAAGAGAATCTTGTAAAGCTGCATGAAACCAGTCAAATGATTGAATTCATATTATTCAAGTAGGCAAGTTTTAGAATATTTAAACAAATTGTTATAGGCTAAAATTATAAATGGGTTAATCAAATGAAAGAGTTGGGACTAGAAAGAGAATCTTGTAAAGCTGCATGAAACCAGTCAAATGATTGAATTCATATTATTCAAGTAGGCAAGTTTTAGAATATTTAAACAAATTGTTACAGGCTAAAGTTATAAATGGGTTAATCAAATGAAAGAGTTGGGACTAGAAAGAGAATCTTGTAAAGCTGCATGAAACCAGTCAAATGATTGAATTCATATTATTCAAGTAGGCAAGTTTTAGAATATTTAAACAAATTGTTACAGGCAAAAGTTATAAATGGGTTAATCAAATGAAAGAGTTGGGACTAGAAAGAGAATCTTGTAAAGCTGCATGAAACCAGTCAAATGATTGAATTCATATTATTCAAGTAGGCAAGTTTTAGAATATTTAAAACAAATTGTTACAGGCCAAAGATATAAATGGGTTAATGAAATGAAAGAGTTGGGACTAGAAAGAGAATCTTGTAAAGCTGCATGAAACCAGTCAAATGATTGAATTCATATTATTCAAGTAGGCAAGTTTTAGAATATTTAAAACAAATTGTTACAGGCCAAAGATATAAATGGGTTAATTAAATGAAAGAGTTGGGACTAGAAAGAGAATTTTGTAAAGCTGCATGAAACCAGTCAAATGATTGAATTCATATTATTCAAGTAGGCAAGTTTTAGAATATTTAAAACAAATTGTTACAGGCCAAAGATATAAATGGGTTAATTAAATGAAAGAGTTGGGACTAGAAAGAGAATCTTGTAAAGCTGCATGAAACCAGTCAAATGATTGAATTCATATTATTCAAGTAGGCAAGTTTTAGAATATTTAAACAAATTGTTACAGGCTAAAGTTATAAATGGGTTAATCAAATGAAAGAGTTGCGACTAGAAAGAGAATCTTGTAAAGCTGCATGAAACCAGTCAAATGATTGAATTCATATTATTCAAGTAGGCAAGTTTTAGAATATTTAAAACAAATTGTTACAGGCCAAAGATATAAATGGGTTAATTAAATGAAAGAGTTGGGACTAGAAAGAGAATCTTGTAAAGCTGCATGAAACCAGTCAAATGATTGAATTCATATTATTCAAGTAGGCAAGTTTTAGAATATTTAAACAAATTGTTACAGGCTAAAGTTATAAATGGGTTAATCAAATGAAAGAGTTGGGACTAGAAAGAGAATCTTGTAAAGCTGCATGAAACCAGTCAAATGATTGAATTCATATTATTCAAGTAGGCAAGTTTTAGAATATTTAAACAAATTGTTACAGGCCAAAGATATAAATGGGTTAATCAAATGAAAGAGTTGGGACTAGAAAGAGAATCTTGTAAAGCTGCATGAAACCAGTCAAATGATTGAATTCATATTATTCAAGTAGGCAAGTTTTAGAATATTTAAACAAATTGTTACAGGCTAAAGTTATAAATGGGTTAATCAAATGAAAGAGTTGGGACTAGAAAGAGAATCTTGTAAAGCTGCATGAAACCAGTCAAATGATTGAATTCATATTATTCAAGTAGGCAAGTTTTAGAATATTTAAACAAATTGTTACAGGCTAAAGTTATAAATGGGTTAATCAAATGAAAGAGTTGGGACTAGAAAGAGAATCTTGTAAAGCTGCATGAAACCAGTCAAATGATTGAATTCATATTATTCAAGTAGGCAAGTTTTAGAATATTTAAAACAAATTGTTACAGGCCAAAGATATAAATGGGTTAATGAAATGAAAGAGTTGGGACTAGAAAGAGAAGCTTGTAAAGCTGCATGAAACCAGTCAAATGATTGAATTCATATTATTCAAGTAGGCAAGTTTTAGAATATTTAAAACAAATTGTTACAGGCCAAAGATATAAATGGGTTAATTAAATGAAATAGTTGGGACTAGAAAGAGAATCTTGTAAAACTGCATGAAACCAGTCAAATGATTGAATTCATATTATTCAAGTAGGCAAGTTTTAGAATATTTAAAACAAATTGTTACAGGCCAAAGATATAAATGGGTTAATTAAATGAAAGAGTTGGGACTAGAAAGAGAATCTTGTAAAGCTGCATGAAACCAGTCAAATGATTGAATTCATATTATTCAAGTAGGCAAGTTTTAGAATATTTAAACAAATTGTTACAGGCTAAAGTTATAAATGGGTTAATCAAATGAAAGAGTTGGGACTAGAAAGAGAATCTTGTAAAGCTGCATGAAACCAGTCAAATGATTGAATTCATATTATTCAAGTAGGCAAGAATTAGAATATTTAAAACAAATTGTTACAGGCCAAAGATATAAATGGGTTAATTAAATGAAAGAGTTGGGACTAGAAAGAGAATCTTGTAAAGCTGCATGAAACCAGTCAAATGATTGAATTCATATTATTCAAGTAGGCAAGTTTTAGAATATTTAAACAAATTGTTACAGGCTAAAGTTATAAATGGGTTAATCAAATGAAAGATTTGGGACTAGAAAGAGAATCTTGTAAAGCTGCATGAAACCAGTCAAATGATTGAATTCATATTATTCAAGTAGGCAAGTTTTAGAATATTTAAAACAAATTGTTACAGGCCAAAGATATAAATGGGTTAATGAAATGAAAGAGTTGGGACTAGAAAGAGAATCTTGTAAAGCTGCATGAAACCAGTCAAATGATTGAATTCATGTTATTCAAGTAGGCAAGTTTTAGAATATTTAAAACAAATTGTTACAGGCCAAAGATATAAATGGGTTAATTAAATGAAAGAGTTGGGACTAGAAAGAGAATCTTGTAAAGCTGCATGAAACCAGTCAAATGATTGAATTCATATTATTCAAGTAGGCAAGTTTTAGAATATTTAAACAAATTGTTACAGGCTAAAGTTATAAATGGGTTAATCAAATGAAAGAGTTGGGACTAGAAAGAGAATCTTGTAAAGCTGCATGAAACCAGTCAAATGATTGAATTCATATTATTCAAGTAGGCAAGTTTTAGAATATTTAAAACAAATTGTTACAGGCCAAAGATGTAAATGTGTTAATTAAATGAAATAGTTGGGACTAGAAAGAGAATCTTGTAATGCTGCATGAAACCAGTCAAATGATTGAATTCATATTATTCAAGTAGGCAAGTTTTAGAATATTTAAAACAAATTGTTACAGGCCAAAGATATAAATGGGTTAATCAAATGAAAGAGTTGGGACTAGAAAGAGAATCTTGTAAAGCTGCATGAAACCAGTCAAATGATTGAATTCATATTATTCAAGTAGGCAAGTTTTAGAATATTTAAACAAATTGTTACAGGCTAAAGTTATAAATGGGTTCATCAAATGAAAGAGTTGGGACTAGAAAGAGAATCTTGTAAAGCTGCATGAAACCAGTCAAATGATTGAATTCATATTATTCAAGTAGGCAAGTTTTAGAATATTTAAACAAATTGTTACAGGCTAAAGTTATAAATGGGTTAATCAAATGAAAGAGTTGGGACTAGAAAGAGAATCTTGTAAAGCTGCATGAAACCAGTCAAATGATTGAATTCATATTATTCAAGTAGGCAAGTTTTAGAATATTTAAACAAATTGTTACAGGCTAAAGTTATAAATGGGTTAATCAAATGAAAGAGTTGGGACTAGAAAGAGAATCTTGTAAAGCTGCATGAAACCAGTCAAATGATTGAATTCATATTATTCAAGTAGGCAAGTTTTAGAATATTTAAACAAATTGTTACAGGCTAAAGTTATAAATGGGTTAATCAAATGAAAGAGTTGGGACTAGAAAGAGAATCTTGTAAAGCTGCATGAAACCAGTCAAATGATTGAATTCATATTATTCAAGTAGGCAAGTTTTAGAATATTTAAAACAAATTGTTACAGGCCAAAGATATAAATGGGTTAATTAAATGAAAGAGTTGGGACTAGAAAGAGAATCTTGTAAAGCTGCATGAAACCAGTCAAATGATTGAATTCATATTATTCAAGTAGGCAAGTTTTAGAATATTTAAAACAAATTGTTACAGGCCAAAGATATAAATGGGTTAATTAAATGAAAGAGTTGGGACTAGAAAGAGAATCTTGTAAAGCTGCATGAAACCAGTCAAATGATTGAATTCATATTATTCAAGTAGGCAAGTTTTAGAATATTTAAAACAAATTGTTACAGGCCAAAGATATAAATGGGTTAATTAAATGAAAGAGTTGGGACTAGAAAGAGAATCTTGTAAAGCTGCATGAAACCAGTCAAATGATTGAATTCATATTATTCAAGTAGGCAAGTTTTAGAATATTTAAACAAATTGTTACAGGCTAAAGTTATAAATGGGTTAATCAAATGAAAGAGTTGGGACTAGAAAGAGAATCTTGTAAAGCTGCATGAAACCAGTCAAATGATTGAATTCATATTATTCAAGTAGGCAAGTTTTAGAATATTTAAACAAATTGTTACAGGCCAAAGATATAAATGGGTTAATCAAATGAAAGAGTTGGGACTAGAAAGAGAATCTTGTAAAGCTGCATGAAACCAGTCAAATGATTGAATTCATATTATTCAAGTAGGCAAGTTTTTGAATATTTAAACAAATTGTTACAGGCTAAAGTTATAAATGGGTTAATCAAATGAAAGAGTTGGGACTAGAAAGAGAATCTTGTAAAGCTGCATGAAACCAGTCAAATGATTGAATTCATATTATTCAAGTAGGCAAGTTTTAGAATATTTAAAACAAATTGTTACAGGCCAAAGATATAAATGGGTTAATTAAATGAAAGAGTTGGGACTAGAAAGAGAATCTTGTAAAGCTGCATGAAACCAGTCAAATGATTGAATTCATATTATTCAAGTAGGCAAGTTTTAGAATATTTAAAACAAATTGTTACAGGCCAAAGATATTAATGGGTTAATGAAATGAAAGTGTTGGACTAGAAAGAGAATCTTGTAAAGCTGCATGAAACCAGTCAAATGATTGAATTCATATTATTCAAGTAGGCAAGTTTTAGAATATTTAAAACAAATTGTTACAGGCCAAAGATATAAATGGGTTAATTAAATGAAAGAGTTGGGACTAGAAAGAGAATCTTGTAAAGCTGCATGAAACCAGTCAAATGATTGAATTCATATTATTCAAGTAGGCAAGTTTTAGAATATTTAAACAAATTGTTACAGGCTAAAGTTATAAATGGGTTAATCAAATGAAAGAGTTGGGACTAGAAAGAGAATCTTGTAAAGCTGCATGAAACCAGTCAAATGATTGAATTCATATTATTCAAGTAGGCAAGTTTTAGAATATTTAAAACAAATTGTTACAGGCCAAAGATGTAAATGGGTTAATTAAATGAAATAGTTGGGACTAGAAAGAGAATCTTGTAATGCTGCATGAAACCAGTCAAATGATTGAATTCATATTATTCAAGTAGGCAAGTTTTAGAATATTTAAAACAAATTGTTACAGGCCAAAGATATAAATGGGTTAATTAAATGAAAGAGTTGGGACTAGAAAGAGAATCTTGTAAAGCTGCATGAAACCAGTCAAATGATTGAATTCATATTATTCAAGTAGGCAAGTTTTAGAATATTTAAACAAATTGTTACAGGCTAAAGTTATAAATGGGTTAATCAAATGAAAGAGTTGGGACTAGAAAGAGAATCTTGTAAAGCTGCATGAAACCAGTCAAATGATTGAATTCATATTATTCAAGTAGGCAAGTTTTAGAATATTTAAACAAATTGTTACAGGCCAAAGATATAAATGGGTTAATCAAATGAAAGAGTTGGGACTAGAAAGAGAATCTTGTAAAGCTGCATGAAACCAGTCAAATGATTGAATTCATATTATTCAAGTAGGCAAGTTTTAGAATATTTAAACAAATTGTTACAGGCTAAAGTTATAAATGGGTTAATCAAATGAAAGAGTTGGGACTAGAAAGAGAATCTTGTAAAGCAGCATGAAACCAGTCAAATGATTGAATTCATATTATTCAAGTAGGCAAGTTTTAGAATATTTAAACAAATTGTTACAGGCTAAAGTTATAAATGGGTTAATCAAATGAAAGAGTTGGGACTAGAAAGAGAATCTTGTAAAGCTGCATGAAACCAGTCAAATGATTGAATTCATATTATTCAAGTAGGCAAGTTTTAGAATATTTAAAACAAATTGTTACAGGCCAAAGATATAAATGGGTTAATTAAATGAAAGAGTTGGGACTAGAAAGAGAATCTTGTAAAGCTGCATGAAACCAGTCAAATGATTGAATTCATATTATTCAAGTAGGCAAGTTTTAGAATATTTAAAACAAATTGTTACAGGCCAAAGATATAAATGGGTTAATGAAATTAAAGAGTTGGGACTAGAAAGAGAATCTTGTAAAGCTGCATGAAACCAGTCAAATGATTGAATTCATATTATTCAAGTATGCAAGTTTTAGAATATTTAAACAAATTGTTACAGGCTAAAGTTATAAATGGGTTAATCAAATGAAAGAGTTGGGACTAGAAAGAGAATCTTGTAAAGCTGCATGAAACCAGTCAAATGATTGAATTCATATTATTCAAGTAGGCAAGTTTTAGAATATTTAAACAAATTGTTACAGGCCAAAGATATAAATGGGTTAATCAAATGAAAGAGTTGGGACTAGAAAGAGAATCTTGTAAAGCTGCATGAAACCAGTCAAATGATTGAATTCATATTATTCAAGTAGGCAAGTTTTAGAATATTTAAACAAATTGTTACAGGCTAAAGATATAAATGGGTTAATTAAATGAAAGGGTTGGGACTAGAAAGAGAATCTTGTAAAGCTGCATGAAACCAGTCAAATGATTGAATTCATATTATTCAAGTAGGCAAGTTTTAGAATATTTAAACTAATTGTTACAGGCTAAAGTTATAAATGGGTTAATCAAATGAAAGAGTTGGGACTAGAAAGAGAATCTTGTAAAGCTGCATGAAACCAGTCAAATGATTGAATTCATATTATTCAAGTAGGCAAGTTTTAGAATATTTAAAACAAATTGTTACAGGCCAAAGATGTAAATGGGTTAATTAAATGAAATAGTTGGGACTAGAAAGAGAATCTTGTAATGCTGCATGAAACCAGTCAAATGATTGAATTCATATTATTCAAGTAGGCAAGTTTTAGAATATTTAAAACAAATTGTTACAGGCCAAAGATATAAATGGGTTAATTAAATGAAAGAGTTGGGACTAGAAAGAGAATCTTGTAAAGCTGCATGAAACCAGTCAAATGATTGAATTCATATTATTCAAGTAGGCAAGTTTTAGAATATTTAAACAAATTGTTACAGGCTAAAGTTATAAATGGGTTAATCAAATGAAAGAGTTGGGACTAGAAAGAGAATCTTGTAAAGCTGCATGAAACCAGTCAAATGATTGAATTCATATTATTCAAGTAGGCAAGTTTTAGAATATTTAAACAAATTGTTACAGGCCAAAGATATAAATGGGTTAATCAAATGAAAGAGTTGGGACTAGAAAGAGAATCTTGTAAAGCTGCATGAAACCAGTCAAATGATTGAATTCATATTATTCAAGTAGGCAAGTTTTAGAATATTTAAACAAATTGTTACAGGCTAAAGTTATAAATGGGTTAATCAAATGAAAGAGTTGGGACTAGAAAGAGAATCTTGTAAAGCTGCGTGAAACCAGTCAAATGATTGAATTCATATTATTCAAGTAGGCAAGTTTTAGAATATTTAAACAAATTGTTACAGGCTAAAGTTATAAATGGGTTAATCAAATGAAAGAGTTGGGACTAGAAAGAGAATCTTGTAAAGCTGCATGAAACCAGTCAAATGATTGAATTCATATTATTCAAGTAGGCAAGTTTTAGAATATTTAAAACAAATTGTTACAGGCCAAAGATATAAATGGGTTAATTAAATGAAAGAGTTGGGACTAGAAAGAGAATCTTGTAAAGCTGCATGAAACCAGTCAAATGATTGAATTCATATTATTCAAGTAGGCAAGTTTTAGAATATTTAAAACAAATTGTTACAGGCCAAAGATATAAATGGGTTAATTAAATGAAAGAGTTGGGACTAGAAAGAGAATCTTGTAAAGCTGCATGAAACCAGTCAAATGATTGAATTCATATTATTCAAGTAGGCAAGTTTTAGAATATTTAAAACAAATTGTTACAGGCCAAAGATATAAATGGGTTAATGAAATGAAAGAGTTGGGACTAGAAAGAGAATCTTGTAAAGCTGCATGAAACCAGTCAAATGATTGAATTCATATTATTCAAGTAGGCAAGTTTTAGAATATTTAAACAAATTGTTACAGGCTAAAGTTATAAATGGGTTAATCAAATGAAAGAGTTGGGACTAGAAAGAGAATCTTGTAAAGCTGCATGAAACCAGTCAAATGATTGAATTCATATTATTCAAGTAGGCAAGTTTTAGAATATTTAAACAAATTGTTACAGGCCAAAGATATAAATGGGTTAATCAAATGAAAGAGTTGGGACTAGAAAGAGAATCTTGTAAAGCTGCATGAAACCAGTCAAATGATTGAATTCATATTATTCAAGTAGGCAAGTTTTAGAATATTTAAACAAATTGTTACAGGCTAAAGATATAAATGGGTTAATTAAATGAAAGAGTTGGGACTAGAAAGAGAATCTTGTAAAGCTGCATGAAACCAGTCAAATGATTGAATTCATATTATTCAAGTAGGCAAGTTTTAGAATATTTAAACAAATTGTTACAGGCTAAAGTTATAAATGGGTTAATCAAATGAAAGAGTTGGGACTAGAAAGAGAATCTTGTAAAGCTGCATGAAACCAGTCAAATGATTGAATTCATATTATTCAAGTAGGCAAGTTTTAGAATATTTAAAACAAATTGTTACAGGCCAAAGATATAAATGGGTTAATTAAATGAAAGAGTTGGGACTAGAAAGAGAATCTTGTAAAGCTGCATGAAACCAGTCAAATGATTGAATTCATATTATTCAAGTAGGCAAGTTTTAGAATATTTAAAACAAATTGTTACAGGCCAAAGATATAAATGGGTTAATTAAATGAAAGAGTTGGGACTAGAAAGAGAATCTTGTAAAGCTGCATGAAACCAGTCAAATGATTGAATTCATATTATTCAAGTAGGCAAGTTTTAGAATATTTAAACAAATTGTTACAGGCTAAAGTTATAAATGGGTTAATCAAATGAAAGAGTTGGGACTAGAAAGAGAATCTTGTAAAGCTGCATGAAACCAGTCAAATGATTGAATTCATATTATTCAAGTAGGCAAGTTTTAGAATATTTAAAACAAATTGTTACAGGCCAAAGATATAAATGGGTTAATTAAATGAAAGAGTTGGGACTAGAAAGAGAATCTTGTAAAGCTGCATGAAACCAGTCAAATGATTGAATTCATAATATTCAAGTAGGCAAGTTTTAGAATATTTAAAACAAATTGTTACAGGCCAAAGATATAAATGGGTTAATTAAATGAAAGAGTTGGGACTAGAAAGAGAATCTTGTAAAGCTGCATGAAACCAGTCAAATGATTGAACTCATATTATTCAAGTAGGCAAGTTTTAGAATATTTAAAACAAATTGTTACAGGCCAAAGATATAAATGGGTTAATTAAATGAAAGAGTTGGGACTAGAAAGAGAATCTTGTAAAGCTGCATGAAACCAGTCAAATGATTGAATTCATATTATTCAAGTAGGCAAGTTTTAGAATATTTAAACAAATTGTTACAGGCTAAAGTTATAAATGGGTTAATCAAATGAAAGAGTTGGGACTAGAAAGAGAATCTTGTAAAGCTGCATGAAACCAGTCAAATGATTGAATTCATATTATTCAAGTAGGAGGGTTTTAGAATATTTAAAACAAATTGTTACAGGCCAAAGATATAAATGGGTTAATTAAATGAAAGAGTTGGGACTAGAAAGAGAATCTTGTAAAGCTGCATGAAACCAGTCAAATGATTGAATTCATATTATTCAAGTAGGCAAGTTTTAGAATATTTAAACAAATTGTTACAGGCTAAAGTTATAAATGGGTTAATCAAATGAAAGAGTTGGGACTAGAAAGAGAATCTTGTAAAGCTGCATGAAACCAGTCAAATGATTGAATTCATATTATTCAAGTAGGCAAGTTTTAGAATATTTAAACAAATTGTTACAGGCCAAAGATATAAATGGGTTAATCAAATGAAAGAGTTGGGACTAGAAAGAGAATCTTGTAAAGCTGCATGAAACCAGTCAAATGATTGAATTCATATTATTCAAGTAGGCAAGTTTTTGAATATTTAAACAAATTGTTACAGGCTAAAGTTATAAATGGGTTAATCAAATGAAAGAGTTGGGACTAGAAAGAGAATCTTGTAAAGCTGCATGAAACCAGTCAAATGATTGAATTCATATTATTCAAGTAGGCAAGTTTTAGAATATTTAAAACAAATTGTTACAGGCCAAAGATATAAATGGGTTAATGAAATGAAAGTGTTGGACTAGAAAGAGAATCTTGTAAAGCTGCATGAAACCAGTCAAATGATTGAATTCATATTATTCAAGTAGGCAAGTTTTAGAATATTTAAAACAAATTGTTACAGGCCAAAGATATAAATGGGTTAATTAAATGAAAGAGTTGGGACTAGAAAGAGAATCTTGTAAAGCTGCATGAAACCAGTCAAATGATTGAATTCATATTATTCAAGTAGGCAAGTTTTAGAATATTTAAACAAATTGTTACAGGCTAAAGTTATAAATGGGTTAATCAAATGAAAGAGTTGGGACTAGAAAGAGAATCTTGTAAAGCTGCATGAAACCAGTCAAATGATTGAATTCATATTATTCAAGTAGGCAAGTTTTAGAATATTTAAAACAAATTGTTACAGGCCAAAGATGTAAATGGGTTAATTAAATGAAATAGTTGGGACTAGAAAGAGAATCTTGTAATGCTGCATGAAACCAGTCAAATGATTGAATTCATATTATTCAAGTAGGCAAGTTTTAGAATATTTAAAACAAATTGTTACAGGCCAAAGATATAAATGGGTTAATTAAATGAAAGAGTTGGGACTAGAAAGAGAATCTTGTAAAGCTGCATGAAACCAGTCAAATGATTGAATTCATATTATTCAAGTAGGCAAGTTTTAGAATATTTAAACAAATTGTTACAGGCTAAAGTTATAAATGGGTTAATCAAATGAAAGAGTTGGGACTAGAAAAAGAATCTTGTAAAGCTGCATGAAACCAGTCAAATGATTGAATTCATATTATTCAAGTAGGCAAGTTTTAGAATATTTAAACAAATTGTTACAGGCCAAAGATATAAATGGGTTAATCAAATGAAAGAGTTGGGACTAGAAAGAGAATCTTGTAAAGCTGCATGAAACCAGTCAAATGATTGAATTCATATTATTCAAGTAGGCAAGTTTTAGAATATTTAAACAAATTGTTACAGGCTAAAGTTATAAATGGGTTAATCAAATGAAAGAGTTGGGACTAGAAAGAGAATCTTGTAAAGCAGCATGAAACCAGTCAAATGATTGAATTCATATTATTCAAGTAGGCAAGTTTTAGAATATTTAAACAAATTGTTACAGGCTAAAGTTATAAATGGGTTAATCAAATGAAAGAGTTGGGACTAGAAAGAGAATCTTGTAAAGCTGCATGAAACCAGTCAAATGATTGAATTCATATTATTCAAGTAGGCAAGTTTTAGAATATTTAAAACAAATTGTTACAGGCCAAAGATATAAATGGGTTAATTAAATGAAAGAGTTGGGACTAGAAAGAGAATCTTGTAAAGCTGCATGAAACCAGTCAAATGATTGAATTCATATTATTCAAGTAGGCAAGTTTTAGAATATTTAAAACAAATTGTTACAGGCCAAAGATATAAATGGGTTAATTAAATTAATGAGTTGGGACTAGAAAGAGAATCTTGTAAAGCTGCATGAAACCAGTCAAATGATTGAATTCATATTATTCAAGTAGGCAAGTTTTAGAATATTTAAACAAATTGTTACAGGCTAAAGTTATAAATGGGTTAATCAAATGAAAGAGTTGGGACTAGAAAGAGAATCTTGTAAAGCTGCATGAAACCAGTCAAATGATTGAATTCATATTATTCAAGTAGGCAAGTTTTAGAATATTTAAACAAATTGTTACAGGCCAAAGATATAAATGGGTTAATCGAATGAAAGAGTTGGGACTAGAAAGAGAATCTTGTAAAGCTGCATGAAACCAGTCAAATGATTGAATTCATATTATTCAAGTAGGCAAGTTTTAGAATATTTAAACAAATTGTTACAGGCTAAAGATATAAATGGGTTAATTAAATGAAAGAGTTGGGACTAGAAAGAGAATCTTGTAAAGCTGCATGAAACCAGTCAAATGATTGAATTCATATTATTCAAGTAGGCAAGTTTTAGAATATTTAAACAAATTGTTACAGGCTAAAGTTATAAATGGGTTAATCAAATGAAAGAGTTGGGACTAGAAAGAGATTCTTGTAAAGCTGCATGAAACCAGTCAAATGATTGAATTCATATTATTCAAGTAGGCAAGTTTTAGAATATTTAAAACAAATTGTTACAGGCCAAAGATGTAAATGGGTTAATTAAATGAAATAGTTGGGACTAGAAAGAGAATCTTGTAATGCTGCATGAAACCAGTCAAATGATTGAATTCATATTATTCAAGTAGGCAAGTTTTAGAATATTTAAAACAAATTGTTACAGGCCAAAGATATAAATGGGTTAATTAACTGAAAGAGTTGGGACTAGAAAGAGAATCTTGTAAAGCTGCATGAAACCAGTCAAATGATTGAATTCATATTATTCAAGTAGGCAAGTTTTAGAATATTTAAACAAATTGTTACAGGCTAAAGTTATAAATGGGTTAATCAAATGAAAGAGTTGGGACTAGAAAGAGAATCTTGTAAAGCTGCATGAAACCAGTCAAATGATTGAATTCATATTATTCAAGTAGGCAAGTTTTAGAATATTTAAACAAATTGTTACAGGCCAAAGATATAAATGGGTTAATCAAATGAAAGAGTTGGGACTAGAAAGAGAATCTTGTAAAGCTGCATGAAACCAGTCAAATGATTGAATTCATATTATTCAAGTAGGCAAGTTTTAGAATATTTAAACAAATTGTTACAGGCTAAAGTTATAAATGGGTTAATCAAATGAAAGAGTTGGGACTAGAAAGAGAATCTTGTAAAGCTGCGTGAAACCAGTCAAATGATTGAATTCATATTATTCAAGTAGGCAAGTTTTAGAATATTTAAACAAATTGTTACAGGCTAAAGTTATAAATGGGTTAATCAAATGAAAGAGTTGGGACTAGAAAGAGAATCTTGTAAAGCTGCATGAAACCAGTCAAATGATTGAATTCATATTATTCAAGTAGGCAAGTTTTAGAATATTTAAAACAAATTGTTACAGGCCAAAGATATAAATGGGTTAATTAAATGAAAGAGTTGGGACTAGAAAGAGAATCTTGTAAAGCTGCATGAAACCAGTCAAATGATTGAATTCATATTATTCAAGTAGGCAAGTTTTAGAATATTTAAAACAAATTGTTACAGGCCAAAGATATAAATGGGTTAATTAAATGAAAGAGTTGGGACTAGAAAGAGAATCTTGTAAAGCTGCATGAAACCAGTCAAATGATTGAATTCATATTATTCAAGTAGGCAAGTTTTAGAATATTTAAACAAATTGTTACAGGCTAAAGTTATAAATGGGTTAATCAAATGAAAGAGTTGGGACTAGAAAGAGAATCTTGTAAAGCTGCATGAAACCAGTCAAATTATTGAACTCATATTATTCAAGTAGGCAAGTTTTAGAATATTTAAAACAAATTGTTACAGGCCAAAGATATAAATGGGTTAATTAAATGAAAGAGTTGGGACTAGAAAGAGAATCTTGTAAAGCTGCATGAAACCAGTCAAATGATTGAATTCATATTATTCAAGTAGGCAAGTTTTAGAATATTTAAACAAATTGTTACAGGCTAAAGTTATAAATGGGTTAATCAAATGAAAGAGTTGGGACTAGAAAGAGAATCTTGTAAAGCTGCATGAAACCAGTCAAATGATTGAATTCATATTATTCAAGTAGGCAAGTTTTAGAATATTTAAAACAAATTGTTACAGGCCAAAGATATAAATGGGTTAATTAAATGAAAGAGTTGGGACTAGAAAGAGAATCTTGTAAAGCTGCATGAAACCAGTCAAATGATTGAATTCATATTATTCAAGTAGGCAAGTTTTAGAATATTTAAACAAATTGTTACAGGCTAAAGTTATAAATGGGTTAATCAAATGAAAGAGTTGGGACTAGAAAGAGAATCTTGTAAAGCTGCATGAAACCAGTCAAATGATTGAATTCATATTATTCAAGTAGGCAAGTTTTAGAATATTTAAACAAATTGTTACAGGCCAAAGATATAAATGGGTTAATCAAATGAAAGAGTTGGGACTAGAAAGAGAATCTTGTAAAGCTGCATGAAACCAGTCAAATGATTGAATTCATATTATTCAAGTAGGCAAGTTTTAGAATATTTAAAACAAATTGTTACAGGCCAAAGATATAAATGGATTAATTAAATGAAAGAGTTGGGACTAGAAAGAGAATCTTGTAAAGCTGCATGAAACCAGTCAAATGATTGAATTCATATTATTCAAGTAGGCAAGTTTTAGAATATTTAAACAAATTGTTACAGGCTAAAGTTATAAATGGGTTAATCAAATGAAAGAGTTGGGACTAGAAAGAGAATCTTGTAAAGCTGCATGAAACCAGTCAAATGATTGAATTCATATTATTCAAGTAGGCAAGTTTTAGAATATTTAAACAAATTGTTACAGGCTAAAGTTATAAATGGGTTAATCAAATGAAAGAGTTGGGACTAGAAAGAGAATCTTGTAAAGCTGCATGAAACCAGTCAAATGATTGAATTCATATTATTCAAGTAGGCAAGTTTTAGAATATTTAAAACAAATTGTTACAGGCCAAAGATGTAAATGGGTTAATTAAATGAAATAGTTGGGACTAGAAAGAGAATCTTGTAATGCTGCATGAAACCAGTCAAATGATTGAATTCATATTATTCAAGTAGGCAAGTTTTAGAATATTTAAAACAAATTGTTACAGGCCAAAGATATAAATGGGTTAATTAAATGAAAGAGTTGGGACTAGAAAGAGAATCTTGTAAAGCTGCATGAAACCAGTCAAATGATTGAATTCATATTATTCAAGTAGGCAAGTTTTAGAATATTTAAACAAATTGTTACAGGCTAAAGTTATAAATGGGTTAATCAAATGAAAGAGTTGGGACTAGAAAAAGAATCTTGTAAAGCTGCATGAAACCAGTCAAATGATTGAATTCATATTATTCAAGTAGGCAAGTTTTAGAATATTTAAACAAATTGTTACAGGCCAAAGATATAAATGGGTTAATCAAATGAAAGAGTTGGGACTAGAAAGAGAATCTTGTAAAGCTGCATGAAACCAGTCAAATGATTGAATTCATATTATTCAAGTAGGCAAGTTTTAGAATATTTAAACAAATTGTTACAGGCTAAAGTTATAAATGGGTTAATCAAATGAAAGAGTTGGGACTAGAAAGAGAATCTTGTAAAGCAGCATGAAACCAGTCAAATGATTGAATTCATATTATTCAAGTAGGCAAGTTTTAGAATATTTAAACAAATTGTTACAGGCTAAAGTTATAAATGGGTTAATCAAATGAAAGAGTTCGGACTAGAAAGAGAATCTTGTAAAGCTGCATGAAACCAGTCAAATGATTGAATTAATATTATTCAAGTAGGGAAGTTTTAGAATATTTAAAACAAATTGTTACAGGCCAAAGTTATAAATGGGTTAATCAAATGAAAGAGTTGGGACTAGAAAGAGAATCTTGTAAAGCTGCATGAAACCAGTCAAATGATTGAATTCATATTATTCAAGTAGGGAAGTTTTAGAATATTTAAAACAAATTGTTACAGGCCAAAGATATAAATGGGTTAATTAAATGAAAGAGTTGGGACTAGAAAGAGAATCTTGTAAAGCTGCATGAAACCAGTCAAATGATTGAATTCATATTATTCAAGTAGGCAAGTTTTAGAATATTTAAAACAAATTGTTACAGGCCAAAGATATAAATGGGTTAATTAAATTAATGAGTTGGGACTAGAAAGAGAATCTTGTAAAGCTGCATGAAACCAGTCAAATGATTGAATTCATATTATTCAAGTAGGCAAGTTTTAGAATATTTAAACAAATTGTTACAGGCTAAAGTTATAAATGGGTTAATCAAATGAAAGAGTTGGGACTAGAAAGAGAATCTTGTAAAGCTGCATGAAACCAGTCAAATGATTGAATTCATATTATTCAAGTAGGCAAGTTTTAGAATATTTAAACAAATTGTTACAGGCCAAAGATATAAATGGGTTAATCAAATGAAAGAGTTGGGACTAGAAAGAGAATCTTGTAAAGCTGCATGAAACCAGTCAAATGATTGAATTCATATTATTCAAGTAGGCAAGTTTTAGAATATTTAAACAAATTGTTACAGGCTAAAGTTATAAATGGGTTAATCAAATGAAAGAGTTGGGACTAGAAAGAGAATCTTGTAAAGCTGCATGAAACCAGTCAAATGATTGAATTCATATTATTCAAGTAGGCAAGTTTTAGAATATTTAAACAAATTGTTACAGGCCAAAGATATAAATGGGTTAATCAAATGAAAGAGTTGGGACTAGAAAGAGAATCTTGTAAAGCTGCATGAAACCAGTCAAATGATTGAATTCATATTATTCAAGTAGGCAAGTTTTAGAATATTTAAACAAATTGTTACAGGCTAAAGATATAAATGGGTTAATTAAATGAAAGAGTTGGGACTAGAAAGAGAATCTTGTAAAGCTGCATGAAACCAGTCAAATGATTGAATTCATATTATTCAAGTAGGCAAGTTTTAGAATATTTAAACAAATTGTTACAGGCTAAAGTTATAAATGGGTTAATCAAATGAAAGAGTTGGGACTAGAAAGAGATTCTTGTAAAGCTGCATGAAACCAGTCAAATGATTGAATTCATATTATTCAAGTAGGCAAGTTTTAGAATATTTAAAACAAATTGTTACAGGCCAAAGATGTAAATGGGTTAATTAAATGAAATAGTTGGGACTAGAAAGAGAATCTTGTAATGCTGCATGAAACCAGTCAAATGATTGAATTCATATTATTCAAGTAGGCAAGTTTTAGAATATTTAAAACAAATTGTTACAGGCCAAAGATATAAATGGGTTAATTAACTGAAAGAGTTGGGACTAGAAAGAGAATCTTGTAAAGCTGCATGAAACCAGTCAAATGATTGAATTCATATTATTCAAGTAGGCAAGTTTTAGAATATTTAAACAAATTGTTACAGGCTAAAGTTATAAATGGGTTAATCAAATGAAAGAGTTGGGACTAGAAAGAGAATCTTGTAAAGCTGCATGAAACCAGTCAAATGATTGAATTCATATTATTCAAGTAGGCAAGTTTTAGAATATTTAAACAAATTGTTACAGGCCAAAGATATAAATGGGTTAATCAAATGAAAGAGTTGGGACTAGAAAGAGAATCTTGTAAAGCTGCATGAAACCAGTCAAATGATTGAATTCATATTATTCAAGTAGGCAAGTTTTAGAATATTTAAACAAATTGTTACAGGCTCAAGTTATAAATGGGTTAATCAAATGAAAGAGTTGGGACTAGAAAGAGAATCTTGTAAAGCTGCGTGAAACCAGTCAAATGATTGAATTCATATTATTCAAGTAGGCAAGTTTTAGAATATTTAAACAAATTGTTACAGGCTAAAGTTATAAATGGGTTAATCAAATGAAAGAGTTGGGACTAGAAAGAGAATCTTGTAAAGCTGCATGAAACCAGTCAAATGATTGAATTCATATTATTCAAGTAGGCAAGTTTTAGAATATTTAAAACAAATTGTTACAGGCCAAAGATATAAATGGGTTAATTAAATGAAAGAGTTGGGACTAGAAAGAGAATCTTGTAAAGCTGCATGAAACCAGTCAAATGATTGAATTCATATTATTCAAGTAGGCAAGTTTTAGAATATTTAAAACAAATTGTTACAGGCCAAAGATATAAATGGGTTAATTAAATGAAAGAGTTGGGACTAGAAAGAGAATCTTGTAAAGCTGCATGAAACCAGTCAAATGATTGAATTCATATTATTCAAGTAGGCAAGTTTTAGAATATTTAAAACAAATTGTTACAGGCCAAAGATATAAATGGGTTAATGAAATGAAAGAGTTGGGACTAGAAAGAGAATCTTGTAAAGCTGCATGAAACCAGTCAAATGATTGAATTCATATTATTCAAGTAGGCAAGTTTTAGAATATTTAAACAAATTGTTACAGGCTAAAGTTATAAATGGGTTAATCAAATGAAAGAGTTGGGACTAGAAAGAGAATCTTGTAAAGCTGCATGAAACCAGTCAAATGATTGAATTCATATTATTCAAGTAGGCAAGTTTTAGAATATTTAAACAAATTGTTACAGGCCAAAGATATAAATGGGTTAATCAAATGAAAGAGTTGGGACTAGAAAGAGAATCTTGTAAAGCTGCATGAAACCAGTCAAATGATTGAATTCATATTATTCAAGTAGGCAAGTTTTAGAATATTTAAACAAATTGTTACAGGCTAAAGATATAAATGGGTTAATTAAATGAAAGAGTTGGGACTAGAAAGAGAATCTTGTAAAGCTGCATGAAACCAGTCAAATGATTGAATTCATATTATTCAAGTAGGCAAGTTTTAGAATATTTAAACAAATTGTTACAGGCTAAAGTTATAAATGGGTTAATCAAATGAAAGAGTTGGGACTAGAAAGAGAATCTTGTAAAGCTGCATGAAACCAGTCAAATGATTGAATTCATATTATTCAAGTAGGCAAGTTTTAGAATATTTAAAACAAATTGTTACAGGCCAAAGATATAAATGGGTTAATTAAATGAAAGAGTTGGGACTAGAAAGAGAATCTTGTAAAGCTGCATGAAACCAGTCAAATGATTGAATTCATATTATTCAAGTAGGCAAGTTTTAGAATATTTAAAACAAATTGTTACAGGCCAAAGATATAAATGGGTTAATGAAATGAAAGAGTTGGGACTAGAAAGAGAATCTTGTAAAGCTGCATGAAACCAGTCAAATGATTGAATTCATATTATTCAAGTAGGCAAGTTTTAGAATATTTAAAACAAATTGTTACAGGCCAAAGATATAAATGGGTTAATTAAATGAAAGAGTTGGGACTAGAAAGAGAATCTTGTAAAGCTGCATGAAACCAGTCAAATGATTGAATTCATATTATTCAAGTAGGCAAGTTTTAGAATATTTAAACAAATTGTTACAGGCTAAAGTTATAAATGGGTTAATCAAATGAAAGAGTTGGGACTAGAAAGAGAATCTTGTAAAGCTGCATGAAACCAGTCAAATGATTGAATTCATATTATTCAAGTAGGCAAGTTTTAGAATATTTAAACAAATTGTTACAGGCTAAAGTTATAAATGGGTTAATCAAATGAAAGAGTTGGGACTAGAAAGAGAATCTTGTAAAGCTGCATGAAACCAGTCAAATGATTGAATTCATATTATTCAAGTAGGCAAGTTTTAGAATATTTAAAACAAATTTTTACAGGCCAAAGATATAAATGGGTTAATTAAATGAAAGAGTTGGGACTAGAAAGAGAATCTTGTAAAGCTGCATGAAACCAGTCAAATGATTGAATTCATATTATTCAAGTAGGCAAGTTTTAGAATATTTAAACAAATTGTTACAGGCTAAAGTTATAAATGGGTTAATCAAATGAAAGAGTTGGGACTAGAAAGAGAATCTTGTAAAGCTGCATGAAACCAGTCAAATGATTGAATTCATATTATTCAAGTAGGCAAGTTTTAGAATATTTAAACAAATTGTTACAGGCTAAAGTTATAAATGGGTTAATCAAATGAAAGAGTTGGGACTAGAAAGAGAATCTTGTAAAGCTGCATGAAACCAGTCAAATGATTGAATTCATATTATTCAAGTAGGCAAGTTTTAGAATATTTAAACAAATTGTTACAGGCTAAAGTTATAAATGGGTTAATCAAATGAAAGAGTTGGGACTAGAAAGAGAATCTTGTAAAGCTGCATGAAACCAGTCAAATGATTGAATTCATATTATTCAAGTAGGCAAGTTTTAGAATATTTAAAACAAATTGTTACAGGCCAAAGATATAAATGGGTTAATTAAATGAAAGAGTTGGGACTAGAAAGAGAATCTTGTAAAGCTGCATGAAACCAGTCAAATGATTGAATTCATATTATTCACCATATTATTCAATCATTTGACTGGTTTCAGGCAGCTTTACAAGATTCTCTTACTAATGCCAGTTCTTTCATTTAATTAACCCATTTATATCTTTAGCCTGTAACAATTTGTTTTAAAAATTCTAAAACTTGCCTACTTGAATAATATGAATTCAATCATTTGACTGGTTTCATGCAGCTTTACAAGATTCTCTTTCTAGTCCCAACTCTTTCATTTAATTAACCCATTTATATCTTTAGCCTGTAAGAACACCACCTACTGTTTTGCGGCAAATGTTTCAGTATATTCTCACCAAGACAAACCCAGATGCGGTGATATACACTGATGTGTCGAATCAAGACGGTACCGTTTGTTGTGCTTTTGTTGTCAATGACAGGACTTATATGTTTGGTCAACCCGTATTACGAGTGTGTTCACCGCAGAACTACTCGCTATTAATAGGGCTCTAACTATCGTTAGCCCTAATTATAAAAACATTCTTATTTGCAGTGACTCGTATAGTGCTCTCCGGGCATTAGAAAACGTTTATTCCAAACATCCTGTCGTCATTGACATTTATGATGCAATCGCTGAGTTAGATAATCGCAACACAGAGGTAAGTTTTTGCTGGATCCCTAGCCACGTAGGGATTCTAGGTAACGAGAGGGCAGATGCTGCTGCGAAAGAAGCGTGTATTCAGCCTCCTTTCACCACCCGAGTTACTACCTTTGATTTTATCAATCATATAAGACAATCACTGCGAGTGAGGTTGCAAAGTGACTGGGCGACTACCGTAGATAATAAACTCCGACGGATTAAAGTTTCAGTGTTGTCATGGGGCTCCTCTTGCAGAAAGTCTCGTCGTGAGGAAGTGATCCTCTGCCGGTTACGGTTAGGACATACGAGGATCACACGTGAATATTAGGAGAAGCCACACCCCTATGCACACAATGCAACTGCCGCATGACTGTGCACTACATTCTCGTGGCCTGCATATGTTATGCGGCGTTGCGTCGTAAGTTTAATCTACCTAGAAACATCCGTGAATCTTGTGCAATAATAAGGAAATTCTGGACCGGATGTTTCTCTTTTTGCGTAGTACCAGGTTACTGCAAAAGTTTAATATTATCGTATATATTTTTGCTAGAAGAGTTTTTTAATCATTTTTAACCTTTACTTTCAATTTTGATTTTTTTGGTTCTATGTATTTAATTTTACTATCCGGGAGGGAACCTTTTGCACAACCCTTCGGAATTAGGTAAGTTTTATGTAGTTTCTTTTTTCGATCATTTTAACTTGTAGTATTTTAACTTTTGTATATTTTAACGACTTCGTCTGTGGTATTAGTTTTGAGTTTTATTTCGCCTTCTTGACTTGTTTTAATAAATTTTTATTTTATGATTAATATTACTTCTACACCTTATAAGCTTTATTGTTTTGGAATTATTTTACCCTTTTATTAATAAAATTCCGGGCGATGATAACGCCCAGGCGTTTTTCGCCCACAAAAAAAACATTGATTTTTCTTCGGCGGTTAAGAAATATGAATTTCTTATTCGCGTGTGACCAACTCTGAGTCTGGTTACCGCCACTTGTTCTCGGCGAGTCAACTTCACGTCGCTCTTCCATTTATATAGAGAAGTTTTAACTGCAGTTAATTTGATATTTAATCGTCTCCAATCATTAATCTACCTGTTCCTTATTGTATTAGTTATTGTACTATTATACGGTGCGGAAGTGTGTGCCCAGTTGTTAAGATTCGAGAGAAACCGGAATAGTTTTGCTCAGGTGCAACATACCGCGGACTTGCGAGTCGCTTCCGCGTATCGGACGGTTTCCGAGCCTGCCATTCTGGTGATCGCCGGTTTTATACCGGTTATTGCCATTGGCAATAAGGTCTATACGGAAAAATCGCAATAAAATATCGGTTCGTGAACCGATAATCATAAAATTAACACAACACTTCAAGTAAAACACCACCAATCAAATCCAGTCGTCCGTAACCAAATAATCACTGAAAAACACAAAATCGCAAAGCAAAGGAAACGTACGTCCACACCTTATGAGTTCTTCCACCGGACTCCAGCTGCTCAGATTACGGAGCATCATCGCAACCATGTTGTGGGCGTTCAGTGCTCCGAGATCCGCCTCTAGTCCCCTTAATGTACCATCCACCAAGCACATTTGGGGAAATGGTGTGCTCAGCGTCGTCCCGTACATCGGAGCAATAGAGGCAATCGGGGAATATGCTTTCCCTATGGCTTGAAGATAAGCGCGTAGTTCTCCACTACTCCATGACGCCGGTCTGTCGTGTTCTGATCAGAAGGATAATCCTTGTGGCCAATCGCCCTCTGATCTCGCGGTCCCAGGTCTCTTGCTAAAAAGAAAGTGTGAGTCCATTCTTCTCTCGGTCTTCGCCTGCCGAAGGAGCACTGAGCGCACATGTTTTGTGGATTTCACTAAAAATTACATAAACGTTTGTTGTTGTGTTCAACAAACAACAAAAGTCAACAGTCGTTGAATTTTTATTTGCAGAAATTTAAAAGTCATTCATATTTATGTATTTTGTCATGACAAAAGACATAAATATTCATTCATGTTATGTCATGAAGTATACCTATAATTTGTTATACTATTATACGTATAATACTTATAACTTATAATTTCTTACAATAAACCGTTAATCACAACAAATCTTAGGAAAGAAATATAATTAAATTGTAAAATAAAAAATACAATTAAATTCTTTGAGAGAAAGAAATACAAGAGAGGGAAAAATATTATTTAATGAAAAAGTGATCTTTATCAAGGGTCAATGATAGTTTTGCCTTTTGGAATTTCAGTTGGTATTAATTATCATGTGCTGGGAGGTGCGTTGTTTATGGTCGAATAGGCTATTGTTTATTTTGATTAAAGGATTTGAATTTTAATTTTTTTGTAGTGCAAGTCATTTTTAAAACAGTGAAAGCAAAAATTAGGTATGAAAAATGTTCAAATTATCTCTATCTCTGTTTCTTTTTTTGCGTACAATTCAAATCAAAGTTAGGTTATAAACCGTTTTTGAAATACTTCTGTTCGATATTATCTGGTTAAAAATGTTCATGCTGTTAAATAAATGACTTACTTATTTATCCACAGCAAATAAATTTATGTGGTAATGATTAATGAATTTACTAGTGAAAAGGTTGCGTTAAGGTCACAGTGTTCACTAGGAACGTAAATAACTTGAAATATTATCTGAATAGGTACAGGTAGGATTGAGTTTTTACTGTCTGTTTAACTATTAGCAGCATAATAATTCTACAATAATATATGTGTTTGTCAGTAGTACCGTTCACTTAAAAAACATTTTCTGCTTTGAATTGTACGGTCTATTGATATGGGTTTTATATAGTAAATGTTAAGAGTGCCTGTGACACTGTTGTAAATAGCTTCCTGAAAGATACATAAGGACAGTGTAAACGAAGTAATTTAAACATTGATTATGTATAATTGTGTACTTATTAAATGTTGTTTTTTTTTTTAATTTTTTTAATACAAAATCATTTAGAGTTTAAAAATTTATTTAATTTTGAAGTATTACCTTTGCAATTTTAGTAAGCTTAAGAAACCTATGATATAAATTGTTTTACTTTTTATTTGTTGTTTAAATTATTTAATTCTAAAATCAGTAACTGCAGATTATAATCCACGATTGTCCATAAGGTTGTGGTAGTATGTATTTTTTGTGACTAACTTATCTTTTAAGTTTACAGCTTATCTTGTATGAGAATATGATATAGAGTTCTTTACAAATTGACAGTTCTGAAACCCAACTGCTTTGTAATTATAATTATGCGATAAATTTATTTACTTGAATCAGATGTTTTTTTCTTAGTTTAATGATAATTATAAAATTAAGAAATTTAAGGTGAAAGATTTTTTTAAAGCTGGACTCTCCAGGCTACAAAATGATATTTTCATTAAATCATTTTGGGATAACTTTTAGTGATTTGTTTTTGTCATGTGTAATAAAAGCCTTGCTGCTGTTAGCAATTTGTCTTAAATAATTTCAGTTCTGTTACAGATTTAAAAACATTCTGTCAGAATGTTTTTGAGCTGAAAATCACAGAAAGAAAAGTAAGTATTTTACTTTTTAAATAATATAAAGTTATAAATTATACACTTACTAATGAATATTTGACCAAATACAGCCAGTCATTACAGATCTTATTGTGTTTTATTATTATTATTATTATTATTATTATTACTATTGAAGAACTCCATGTAGAAAGTAAAATTTAAATTTCAGTATGTCATTAACATTGGCAGGGATAAGGTTTGTATGTATATCTGCAGGAGATTTTGTGACAGTTATAAATTTTTTTCTTCCATTTCACTTCATGAGGAACAAGAAAGATGCCCATTATTCTTCTTCTCAGAAGCCACATTATATAGTAGAATTAGTATATATAACATTTTTAAATAGGTTTTTGAAACTGTGCCCACATGATGGTTTAAATCATATTTTAATTGTTTATTGAAATGCCAGAAAAAATATTATAATCAGTTTTGCAATCCACTACACTGCCCATGTTTGAGTCATAATTGTGTATATTTTCTTTTAATCTGGTACTTAAGTGATGCTATACTATTATCTAGCTAAAGCAGTCTTCTAATGCCTCCTATATGCCTTGAATTTCATACCTGGCATTCTCCAATAGTTTTGGTTTGTGGGGAAACAAGACGTACTTACTGTTTCTGTGCTCTAAAATTCCCTTGTTAGAATCTGTTTGTGTGAGTGAGTGAAGCATGTGATTTTTTGTTTATAGATTTTTGTTACACATTTATTTTTTGTCTTCAGTCATTTTACTGGTTTGATGCAGCTCTCCAAGATTCCCTATCTAGTGCTAGTCGTTTCATTTCAGTATACCCTCTACATCCTACATCCCTAACAATTTGTTTTACTACGTGGCCTGTTCCTAACGTGTTCCTAACCTATTCCAAACGTGGCCTGCCTACACAATTTTTACTTTCTACCTGTCCTTCCAATATTAAAGCCTTAGTATGTGGCCTATGAGTCTGTCTCTTCTTCTAACTATATTTTTCCAAATGCTTCTTTCTTCATCTATTTGCCGCAATACCTCTTCATTTGTCAGTTTATCCACCCATCTGATTTTTAACATTCTCCTATAGCACCACATTTCAAAAGCTTCTAACCTTTTCTTCTCAGATACTCCGATTGTCCAAGTTTCACTTCCATATAAAGCGACACTCCAAACATACACTTTCAAAAATCTTTTCCTGACATTTAAATTAATTTTTGATGTAAACAAATTATATTTCTTACTGAAGGCTCGTTTAGCTTGTGCTATTCGGCATTTTATATCGCTCCTACTTCGTCCATCTTTAGTAATTCTACTTCCCAAATAACAAAATTCTTCTTCCTCCATAATCTTTTCTCCTCTTATTTTCACATTCAGTGGTCCATCTTTGTTATTTCTACTACATTTCATTACTTTTGTTTTGTTCTTGTTTATTTTCATGCGATAGTTCTTGCGCAGGACTCCATCTATGCCGTTCATTTTTTCTTCTAAATCCTTTTTACTCTCGGCTAGAATTACTATATCATCAGGAAATCGTAGCATCTTTATCTTTTCACCTTGTACTGTTACTCCGAATCTAAATTGTTCTTTAACATCATTAACTGCTAGTTCCATGTAAAGATTAAAAAGTAATGGTGATAGGGAACATCCTTGTCAGACTCTCTTTCTTATTACGGCTTCTTTCTTATGTTCTTTAATTGTTACAGTTGCTGTTTGGTTCCTGTACATGTTAGCAATTGTTCTTCTATCTCTGTATTTGAACCCTAATTTTTTTCAAATGCTGAACATTTTATTCCAGTCTACGTTATCGAATGCCTTTTCTAGGTCTATAAACGCCAAGTATGTTGGTTTGTTTTTCTTTAATCTTTCTTCTACTATTAATCTGAGGCCTAAAATTGCTTTCTATACTTTTCCTGAAACCAAATTGGTCTTCTCCTAACACTTCTTCCACTCTCCTCTCAATTCTTCTGTATAGAATTCTAGTTAAGATTTTTGATGCATGACTAGTTAAACTAATTGTTCTGTATTCTTCTCATTTATCTGCCCCTGCTTTCTTTGGTATCATGACTATAACACTTTTTTTGAAGTCTGACAGAGCTTCCCCTTTTTCATAAATATTACACACCAGCTTGTATAATCTATCAATCGCTTCCTCACCAGCACTGCGCAGTAATTCTACAGGTATTCTGTCTATTCCAGGAGCCTTTCTGCCATTTAAATCTTTTAATGCTCTCTTAAATTCAGATCTCAATATTGTTTCTCCCATTACATCCTCCTCAACTTCCTCTTCAGCCTCTATAACACCATTTTCTAATTCATTTCTTCCGTATAACTCTTCAATATATTCCACCCATCTATCGACTTTACCTTTCGTATTATATATTGGTGTACCATCTTTGTTTAACACATTATTAGATTTTAATTTATGTACCCCAAAATTTTCCTTAACTTTCCTGTATGCTCCGTCTATTTTACTAATGTTCATTTCTCTTTCCACTTCTGAACACTTTTCTTTAATCCACTCTTCTTTCGCCCGTTTGCACTTCCTGTTTATAGCATTTGTTAATTGCCGATAGTTCCTTTTACTTTCTTCATCACTAGCATTCTTATACTTTCTAAGTTCATCCATCAGCTGCAATATATCGTCTGAAACCCAAGGTTTCTACCAGTTCTCTTTATTCCGCCTAAGTTTGCTTCTGCTGATTTAAGAATTTCCTTTTTAACATTCTTCCATTCTTCTTCTACATTTTCTACCTTATCTTTTTTACTCATACCTCTTGCGATGTCCTCCTCAAAAATCTTCTTTACCTCCTCTTCCTCAAGCTTCTCTAAATTCCACCGATTCATCTGACACCTTTTCTTCAGGTTTTTAAACCCCAATCTACATTTCATTATCACCAAATTATGGTCGCTATCAATGTCTGCTCCAGGGTAAGTTTTGCAGTCAACGAGTTTATTTCTAAATCTTTGCTTAACCATGATATAATCTATCTGATACCTTGCAGTATCGCCTGGCTTTTTCCAAGTGTATATTCTTCTATTATGATTTTTAAATTGGGTGTTTGCAATTACTAAATTATACTTTGTGCAAAACTCTATAAGTCGGTCCCCTCTTTCGTTCCTTTTGCCCAGCCCGTATTCACCCACTATATTTCCTTCCTTGCCTTTTCTAATGCTTGCATTCCAATCTCCAACTATTATTAAATTTTCATCTCCTTTTACGTATTTAATTGCATCATCAATCTCTTCGTATACACATTCTACCTCATCATCATCATGGGCGCTTGTAGGCATATAGACGTTAACAATCGTTGTCGGTTTAGGTTTTGATTTTATCCTTATTACAATGACTCTATCGCTATGCGTCTTGAAATACTCCATTCTCCTCCCTATCTTCTTGTTCATCACGAAACCTACTCCTGCCTGCCCATTATTTGACGCTGAGTTATTTACTCTAAAGTCATCCGACCAAACGTCGCCTTCCTCTTTCCACCGAACCTCACTAATTCCTACTATATCCACATTTGTCCTACCCATTTCCCTTTTTAAATTCTCTAGCATACCAACCTTTTTTAAGCTTCTAACATTCCACGCTCCGACTCGTAGAATGTTATTTTTTACTTTTCTGGTGACCCCTTCCTTAGTAGTCCCCACCCGGAGATCCGAACGGGGGACTATTTTACCTCCGGAATATTTTACCAAGGAAGACGCCTCCATTATTGCTTTTGAAAATGCAGAGCCACATTTTCTTGGAAAAAAAAACAGCTGTAGTTTTCCATTGCTTTCAGCTGCGCAGTACTCAGAGGACTGAGTGATGTTGATATCCTATCCATTTCCCTTTTTAAAATTTGTACCCTACAAACCTTTTTTAAGCTTCTAACTTTCCACGCTCCGACTCGTAGAATGTTATTTTTTACTTTTCTGGTGACCCCTGTAACCAGAATCCCTGTCACCATTTGTTACACATTTTATTAATATGTCATTCATCTTATTTAATAATGTTTCTCATTTTAATGAATTGCGTAATTATTAAAGTAGGTTGAAGTTATTCTTACCTTATTGAAACTTATCTTTTTTTTAATTTTAAAATTTAGTGTTCTCTATAAAAGAACTGATGATGGAAAAAGAACTTGTTACATGTTATTTACTTATAAAGTAATAAATTAATCAGTAAGGTAAAAAGATCTTCTTTTATTTTAGTACTTCTTGTATTTGTTAATAATTTACATGTGTTAATATAGATAACTTTTTAAAAAATGTGTTTTTTATTTAGAGAAAAGTGGATCTTATGCGAGAGAGGTTAGCAGATGATGATATTGTTAAGCTGATTAATAAAAATTCATCAACAAAAGATTCTCCGTTAGTAACATGGGATAAAATCTTCATAGCAAGCCATAAGGCTTTAAAGGCAGTGAGTTTACTTTTATTATGTTTTTTGGTAATATTGGTTCACTCTTTCTTTCATTGATTATTGGGCATTCTAGATCTACATTTAAAATTTATTTTTTATGCTGCAATGAAAAGCGATACACAAAAATCATAGTTGATTCTGCATGAATCATGAGACATTTTTCAAATAAAAAATTTAAAAAACCGAATTCCATTTTTAAATTTAGATTCAATTGAAAAAATGTAGGTACAGCTTAGAGTAGAATAAACATAAAGACAGACGCTACATAACTTGATTCTCAAAAATAATGAAACATAATCAAAATTATGTCAAAAACAATCAAACCACATATTATTTAACATGTAACCACCATTTTATGAAAACAATTAGCACTATTAAAAATAATTTCAAAGCATAGAGCTAGTGTTGTCAACCTAATTTTTTAAGGTCTAAATTTGTTATATTATAACAGCTGTTTTTAGTTTTTATAAATAAATTCATAACATTTTTCTATTAAATTTTGTTACATTTTGTTTTTAATAATGAAAATCTGATGCTAAATTATTCATTTTTATTAACAACAAATATTTACACAATTATTAATTCCACAATCTTACCTGAAATATTAGGATATAGTAAAAGTCCCTTATTACCTTTAAATAAATGTGTCATATCTATCTAATACTACGTTTTTTAAAATATTATGATGTAACCATCAACAAAATGAGTCAATCCATTTGAAGTGTCCCAAAAAAGGATAAGCTGGTTGCTTGATCAATTCAAAACAAATTGAAACTTACCTACTTGTTTCCTGCATAGCAGTTTACCTGTGGTGGCCATTTTTGTTACGGTGCGCACACCTATTTTTGTGATTGTAAGGGTTTACGGAAAAAGTCATAACTAAAAAAAAAAATTATAACTGAAAAACTATTGGTCCTGGAAGGATGAAACAAAAATCAATTTAATCATATTTTCTCAAGGTAAAATATTGGTCCAGTGGTTTATTTACTTATCTCTCTTCTTTCTATAAGAAAATTACCAATAAAGTTGAACATGAAAAATGGTGAAATTTCACTTTTGGTAATTTTTTTCAAGAGGCAGGGATGGCATACACAGTATGAATTATTTTTTTATATGCAGGTATCTGTTAGTAGTTTTACCATAAATAATATTAATAGTGATATACTTACATCACCCCTAAAGTTTTATGAATTTTTGAAAACTAATTTTTTTTTTAAATTCAAATTTTGGCTTCAAATAGCTCTGATGGGGGCTGGTGATAAAAATCTCAAATTAACACAACTTACAGTGTTTTTGTACATGTTTATGGCAAATAAAAAAGTTTCTTATGTATTCTACTAATAAAAAAATTATAACCTCTCAAAAATCATGAAAAACCTGTTAACCTGATACCATTTTGACTCACAAAATAAGTGCTCCAAGGGGGTTTCTTGTCTTCTTGGCACTTTAATATTTTTATACTTATTACTATAGTTGAAATAGACTTGTTTGAACCATTGAACTGCAGTATTCATTTTATTAACAGGCGCTTGAAGTCATTTCCAGTCGTCAGGAAAATTCACACTCATTTATGCTTTTGCATCATTTAGCTTTGCAGTTACAGACTGGTCAGTCTGATATTAGTCAGTAACCTGTTCACATCTTTACAGAGTGTCTCAAATTTCATCCTATTTGGAAGTGTTTATTAAATAAATAAGTTTTACTAATAATATCCTCCTCTATGATTCATGAGTCCTTGCCGTTGGTGAGGGGGCTTGAGTACTCGTGATACAGAGTAGCTGGACTGAAGGTGCAACCATATCGGAGAGGTATCTGTTGAGAGCCAGACTTAGGAATGATTCCTGAAAGAGGGCAGCAGCTCTTTCAGTAGTTGCTAGGGGCGTGAGTCAGACAACGGCCATATCAACATCACTCAGTCCTCTGAGTACTGCGCAGCTGAAAGCAAGGGAAAACTACAGCTGCTTTTTTTCCAAGAAAATGTGGCTCTCTGCATTTTCATATAGCAATGATGGAGGCGCCTTCCTTGGTAAAATATTCCGGAGGTAAACTAGTCCCCCGTTCGGATCTCCGGGTGGGGACTACTAAGGAGGGGGTACTACCAGAAAATTAAAAAATAACATTCTACAAGTCGGAGCGTGGAATGTTAGAAGTTTAAAAAAGGTTGGTAGGCTGGAAAATTTTAAAAGAGAAATGGATAGGATAAATGTGGGTGTAGTAGGAATTAGTGAGGTTCGGTGGGAAGAGGAAGGCGACTGACTTTTGGTCAGGTGATTTTAGAATAATAAACTCAGCTTCAAATAATGGGCAGGCAGGAGTAGGTTTCATAATGAACAAGAAGATAGGGAAGAGAGTAGAATATTTCAAAACGCATAGCAATAGAATTGTAATAAGGATAAAATCAAAACCTAAACCGACAACGATTGTTAACGTCTATATGCCTACAAGCACCTATGATGATGATGACGTAGAGTGTGTATACGAAGAGATTGATGAAGCAATTAAACACGTAAAAGAAGATGAAAATTTAATAATAGTGGAAAGGGGAAGGAAGGAAATATAGTAGGTGAATACAGGCTGGGCAAAAGGAATGAAAGAGGGGACAGACTTATAGAGTTTTGCACAAAGTATAATTTAGTAATTGCCAACACCCAATTTAAAAATCATATTAGAAGAATATACACTTGGAAAAAGCCAGGCGATACTGCAAGGCATCAGATAGATTATGTCATGTTTAAGCAAAGATTTAGGAATCAACTCGTTGACTCAAAACTTACCCTGAATCAGACATTGATAGCGACCATAATTTGGTGATAATGAAATGTAGATTGGGAGTTAAAAACCTGAAGAAAAGGTGTCAGATGAATCGGTGGAATTTAGAGAAGCTTGAGGAAGAGGAGGTAAAGAAGATTTTTGAGGAGGACATTGCAAGAGGTCTAAATAAAAAAGATAAAGTAGAAAATGTAGAAGAAGAATGGGAGAATGTTAAAAAGGAAATTCTTAAATCAGCAGAAGCAAACTTAGGCGGAACAAAGAGAACTGGTAGAAAACCTTGGTTTCAGACGATATATTGCAGCTGATGGATGAACGTAGAAAATATAAGAATGCTAGTGATGAAGAAAGTAAAAGGAACTACCGACAATTAAGAAAAGCTATAAACAGGAAGTGCAAACTAGCGAAAGAAGAGTGGATTAAAGAAAAGTGTTCAGAAGTGGAAAGAGAAATGAACATTGGTAAAATAGACGGAGCATACAGGAAAGTTAAGGAAAATTTTGGGGTACATAAATTAAAATCTAATAATGTGTTAAACAAAGATGGTACACCAAAATGTAATACGAAAGGTAAAGTCGATAGATGGGTGGAATATATTGAAGAGTTATACGGAGGAAATGAATTAGAAAATGGTGTTATAGAGGAAGAAGAGGAAGTTGAGGAGGATGAAATGCGAGAAACAATACTGAGATCTGAATTTAAGAGAGCATTAAAAGATTTAAATGGCAGAAAGGCTACTGGAATAGACAGAATACCTGTAGAATTACTGCGCAGTGCTGGTGAGGAAGCGATTGATAGATTATACAAGCTGGTGTGTAATATTTATGAAAAAGGGGAAGCTCTGTCAGACTTCAAAAAAAGTGTTATAGTCATGATACCAAAGAAAGCAGGGGCAGATAAATGTGAAGAATACAGAACAGTTAGTTTAACTAGTCATGCATCAAAAATCTTAACTAGAATTCTATACAGAAGAATTGAGAGGAGAGTGGAAGAAGTGTTAGGAGAAGACCAATTTGGTTTCAGGAAAAGTATAGAAAGCAATTTTAGGCCTCATAGTAGAAGAAAGATTAAAGAAAAACAAACCAACTTACTTGGCGTTTATAGACCTAGAAAAGGCATTCGATAACGTAGACTGGAATAAAATGTTCAGCATTTAAAAAAAATTAGGGTTCAAATACAGAGATATAAAAGAATAATTGCTAACATGTACAGGAACCAAACCGCAACAGTAATAATTGAAGAACATAAGAAAGAAGCCGTAATAAGAAAGGGAGTCTGACAAGGATGTTCCCTATCACCATTACTTTTTAATCTTTACATGGAACTAGCAGTTAATGATGTTAAAGAACAATTTAGATTCGGAGTAACAGTACAAGGTGAAAAGATAAAGATGCTACGATTTGCTGATGATATAGTAATTCTAGCCGAGAGTAAAAAGGATTTAGAAGAAACAATGAATGGCATAGATGAAGTCCTACACAAGAACTATCGCATGAAAATAAACAAATACAAAACAAAAGTAATGAAATGTATTAGAAATAACAAAGATGGACCACTGAATGTGAAAATAGGAGGAGAAAAGATTATGGAGGTAGAAGAATTTTGTTATTTGGGAAGTAGAATTACTAAAGATGGATGAAGCAGGAGCGATATAAAATGCTGAATAGCACAAGCGAAACGAGCCTTCAATCAGAAATATAATTTGTTAACATCAAAAATTAATTTAAATGTCAGGAAAAAATTTTTGAAAGTATATGTTTGGAGTATCGCTTTATATGGAAGTGAAGCTTGGACAATCGGAGTATCTTAGAAGAAAAGATTAGAAGCTTTTGAAATGTGGTGCTACAGGAGAATGTTAAAAATTAGATGGGTGGATAAAGTGACAAATGAAGAGGTATTGCGGCAAATAGATGAAGAAAGAACCATTTGGAAAAATATAGTTAAAAGAAGAGACAGACTTATAGGCCATATACTAAGGCATCCTGGAATAATCGCTTTAATATTGGAAGGACAGGTAGAAGGAAAAAATTGTGTAGGCAGGCCACATTTGGAATATGTTAAACAAATTGTTAGGGATGTAGGATGTAGGGGGTATACTGAAATGAAACGACTAGCACTAGATAAAGAATCATGGAGAGCTGCATCAAACCAGTCAAATGACTGAAGACAAAAAAAACTAATAATATTATAATAATTTTAAATCTGGTTAAATTTTTACAAAATTTTCAAGTAATTTCACATAAAACAATGGAAGATCAATGTTCCACAGGAATTTATGTGAATGAAGAGTGCCAAAAAACAGTGTTTAGTACAGTGCCAAAAGAACTCATTAAAATTTGTGAATTTAGTGATGAAAAACCAACTTATTTTTTAACGTGTTAATTCAGGTGTCACTAGTGTTTGTAAATATCATGAAAAAACGCTTAAAATAATATTAGAGCAAGCTTTTAAAGAACATATTTTTCCATATTTAAATTTAGTTCCTGGAAAGTCTCTTTGTGTTAACTATTTCAAAAGTATTTTTTCTCAGCAGAACAAAGAACTACATGAATGACAAGACCAAGAGCAATTCAATCCCTCACATTACAATATTGTACAATTGCATGCTGTTTGTAGCATTTTGAGTGTATCACCTACATCAAAATTGAAAAAATTAAGCTTGGATAATCAAAGGCCATGAGCATTCAAATTTAAAATAAGTAAGTTATCTGAAATATTAAACAAGAATCTTGAATTGTTTTGACTCAAAAGTTTTTGAAAATGAAAATCCAGCTCAATCTTCATCACATGAATATGATCTTATTTTAAAACCAAAAAAAAAGTATTCTGGCATCTAAAGAAGATAAGGTTAAAATTATTAGTTTACTTCCCCAATCTTGGACCAGATCTAAAATAATATCAGAGTTCAATGTGTCTGAGCATTTGGCTAGACTTAGTAGAGAGTTAGTTAATGAGCAAGGCATTCTACCAGAATTAGGTAAAAGACAAAAAACAGTAATTAGTAATGACACATTATTTTATGAAGATGACAATAATAGCAGGATGAGTCCTGATAAAAAGGATTGTGTTAGCACGTGTGTTGATGGTGTCAAAGTGCATAAGCAAAAGCGCCTTGTTCTGATAAACTTAAATGAATTGTATGTCTCCTTTAAAAGTGAAAATCCTGAGAAAAAAATTTGAAGATCAAAGTTCTGGAAACTCATCCAAACTGGTGTATCTTGGCTGGTGCGTCCGGGACTCGTACAGTTTTTATCTGCCCCCCCCCCCCACCAGAACATCAAACTCATGATTGATGGCCCCAAACTTAATGTTGATTATAAGGACTTAGTAGACAACTTTGTGACAAGGATAACTACAGATGTATGATGAATGTGTGCACCAAATGTCCAGGTAAGCAGGCAGTGTTTGACATGCTCAACTTTTCTGAAGAGCATAATGTGTTGCCAGATACAATAATGTACAAACAGTGGGTAACAGCGGATAGGGCAGAGATGATTATTGTTGTTCAGATCAAAGATGAGTTTTTCAAATCATTAAAAAAATTGAAAACGCTGAAAAATCACAATTTCATGTCAAAATATCAAGCTCTGTTTTTCAAAGAGAAAAAAATCGTAATTATGTGAAGAAGAATGTTTGGTGTTTGTAGAATTTGCAGAAAAGTTTTCACTTTTTGTTCAAGATGTGATACAAAGCTTTCATCGGGTCAACAGCCAAGCCACAGTTTACCCTTTTGTGTTCTGTTTCAAGGAAAATGATGTATTAAAACACAAAAGTGTCTGTATTTTAAGTGATCAGTTGAAGTACGATACAGCAACATTTTATTGCTTTAAAAAATTTTTAACAGACGATATCAAGGAAGTACACATCAAAACATTAAAAAACACCTATTTTACTGATAGTGCTTCAAGTCAGTATAAAAATAAAAAGAATTTTGCTAATTTGTGCAGTCACAAAAGAGACCTCAACCTTGAAGCTGAATGGCACTTCTTTGGATCATCCCACAGGAAAAACATCTGTGATGATTTGGGAGGAACAACAAAACAAGAGATGTCAAAGGCAAGCCTGCAAAGGCAATTAAACAGTCAGATACTAAATGTTGATAAAATGTATTCATTTTGTAATCACAAGCTGAAAAATTGAGAAATCTGGAACTTTTGTTAATCAGCAACTCTTGACTATACGAATAATACTGATCTAATAGTATGATTAATAAAGGGACTTTTACTCTATCCTAATATTTCATGAATTAATAATTGTATAAATATTTGATGTTAATAAAAACTAATTTCTCAGCAATTGCTTAAGTGTCCTCTTTATTAAAGAATTGGATTATCGTATCTCATTTTCAAATGAAGAAAGTTTAAATGATCTGCAGAAAAAACTGTGTATATGAAATTTAATAGGTGTACAAGGAAGTCATGTGGCACCTACATCAGATTTTTGTATAAAGGCAAAAGTTATTTAGTGTCATGGCTACTAAAAAATGCTTAACAACAAATTAATGTATTATACATAATTTTTACACGAGAACTCTAGAAGTTACTCTAAAAATTTAGAATGTAACTAGAAATTTATCTACAATCCAGGTTTGTAACTAATGCAGTAATGTTAATGAAATTATTTATAAAAACTGATTTTTCTACATGTTTTTATTATTTCTTTACTCCTTTCCAGTGATCTCTGCTTTATCAGAATGCTTTGTGGAAATTAAATTAAAAAAAAAATTAAAATTACTAAGAAGTATGTTACCATTTCTTTCAGTCACTAATATAAAATGCAGTGAGTGGAAAAGTAAATTTTTATAAACAATATAATCAGCTGCTAGAGTGCAATTTTACTAGGCTATAAAGTTGTAGTTGATCTTGTCATTATCAATTTTCATAATGATTTTTGTGTTTTTTTTATGTTCAGTTTCAGTTTATGTTCAGTTTGCTGGACAGTTAGTAACAGGGCATATACATTTTAAAAGTATAATGAAGACTATTGTTGCTGTCTTCCATCTTTAGGCTTTACCTTTAGTATGGGGGAAGAAAAAATTGAAGGAAGTACAATTTTAGAATGTTTATCTTTGAGCACTCTTAAATAAAGAATCTTAATACTCCAACTGATGTATTTGGTTTGACAGATCACTACTCATTCATTAGTCCTATAATAATTTTTATTAAAGAAACTATGTTCTATAATGAGGAAATTACTTTCAAAATTAGATTGTGGTAAATTCATTATAGGAAAGTCTAGTCTCAGAAATATTTTACTCAAGTTGAGATAGAATTTAGATGGATAAAGCAAAGTAACACATCATCAAGCTCAATGTAGCCCAGTAGTTTTTATATACGAGATCTATCCGGAAAGTATCTGATCTCATGCTGTAGTTGGTGTAAGAGTTAAGTATGGTCAATAGTGATTTTGAATATGTTTGATCAAAGTACTCTCCCAAAATATCTCTCTTTTTCTTCAAAGTACTCCCCTTTGGAAGCCACAACCTATTGCCAGTGATGTTCCCACTTTTGAAAGCACTCCTTGTATTCTTTCTGAATAGCTAACAGTTACTTCATTGAATTCTTGTTAAATTCCTCTAGGTCACCAAATCTTGTTTCTTTTAGAGAATCTTTCTCGTAAGTTTGTTGTAATCACAAGGAGATAAAGACTGTATTGGAACTGATGATGTTGCAAAAATTCTGTGTTTCATTAGAAATTGCTGAATAAGTTGCAATAAATATGCAGATGCGTTGTCGTGATGAAGCAAATTTTGTGATTTGTGCCACTTTTCCATAAATCAGGCTCTTTCTTTCTCACTGTGTCAAGGAATCACTTCAGAAATTTTAAGTGTTACTTTTTGTTCAGAAGCTGACCTTTTCTCCCTTCCTTGTCAAAATAAAAAGTAATTGTTGCTTTTTGTGCATTTTTGGCTTATGGCTCTTCTTTTACAAAGATTGGATTTTCGACTCAGATCAAAATGTAAACCTATGACTCGTGCCCCGTAGTGACCTTTTTGAACATTTCTGGCTTGTTTCTACTACTTCCAAATTGTTTTGAGTGACTTCATTTGATAATTCTTCTGAACTTCTGTCAGTAACAATGGAACAAATTTTACAGCCACATGGTTTGTCCTTATTTCATGGTTCACAATTTCTGAGATTAGTTTTTGGAATTCAGTCTCTCTTAAACACTACTGAACAATTATTTTCATTAATTAAAATTTCAACTCTTCCACATTTTCAGGATTTTTTTTTTTGTTTTTGCAGGCCTTCCAAAACATGGGGTAATTTTATTTAACTGAAGTTCAATAACTTTTAAATCTCCTAAATTGCTCTTCAATTTGTGTATTACTCATAAATCCATTGGCATAAATTTTATGTATATTAGCCATGGTTTCTGAACAAAAATATCCAGTTTTTATGGCAAAATTTAATAAAGACTTTATACTTCGTCCATTCTGATCTTATGAAATACAGTGAACACAAATGCTAGTAGCGGTAACACTACAGGATACTACTGCTGACTGAATAATTCAGTTGGATACACTGTTTGGTTAGATATTTGTGAGGGTGCAGCCAACATTGAGCATTAGTGTACACATATGGCACTATGATAAAATTACAGCACAAAGTTGGATATTTTCCAAATAGGTCTTGTATGCCTTATATTCATGGTTCACAAGCTCAGAGTAAGAGATGAGTGCATATAATAGAAGATAAGATTTGTATTCTGATTTCTGAAAGTTCGTGATTGATTATTATACATGTAAGTTATGAAGTGGGCTTTATTTTGAGCATGCTGATAATGTTGAAGTGTAGGTTATTAAGTTAAGGTTATTATAATGAAATGACTTTTAATAATTCTTGTGGTTTCTTGAAAAATGTAAAAACCTTTTTTTAAATCTGCTTTGTTTGGGTGAAAGGTTATTGTAGACAATTTTTGATTGTGCACCCTACCACAATGTTCAAATTTTAAAATTCCCCAATTTTAATATATCCAAATGGAATTGAAAGATTGACTTAAGCAGAAAAATATTCCATGTAGTAAGTTGACATTAAAAAAATTGAGTTTTATTATTTAAATTAGTCAGTAGAGAGCAATATAAAATGTTATACAGTAGATAAAATTTTAAGTGAATATGCTCATTCCATTTTGATGGTTCCTCCACACCATCCTAGGCTTATTCATTTAGAAGTTATATGGGCTGAAGTAAAAACCTGGTTTACGATAAATAATACCACTTATAATTTTTCGACATGAAAAAATTATTTAATTATACAATTTTTCCACTATATAGAAAGCTGGAAGAAAACATGCAAAGAGATGTATATAGGAAAGCTTTAATGTCCTGTTCAATTGAAGTTAATCAGAATAAATCCAACAGCAAAGCTTTTATAAAAAAAATGAATTGGAATTTTTAGTTCAATTACTGAAGATTTCATCAAATTAGATGAATAAACAGCAAATAAAATATCTATTCTAAATTGAATTATTTTTAAAGTTAATTTATTTTAACAAAATTTGCATGAAGATAAATTTTAACAGATTTCAAAAATGGTCCCATATAAATTTTAATGAAATCCAATGATAATATTAGGAAAAATACCAAAACCCCTGATTTTTTTAGTGTATGTTATGCATTATCTGTCTGCGATGTTAGTAAACCAGTTTTGATAGTTTTTTTTTTTTTTAATTGAAAGAATATGCTTTCAGAATGGTCCCATATAAATTTTAACCAAATCCGATGATAATCTTAGGAAAAACTAAAAAAAACTGAACCTCTTGACACCCTTAGCTGCTGACTGCTTGCAGCAGTACTGTGTTTCTCTGTTTCCTGAATGATCAGGATATTAATAACTATCTATATTATCACTGTTTAGTCTCTGTGGAGATATCATGGCATTTCTTTTTCTATTTTACTTCCGTAAACAATCATTCCTTTTTTTCCTTGGCTACTTTCCTCTAAACTACATTCAAATATTAAATCTACATTTAATATTTATATAAAATGGTAAAAAAGTCTATTATTCCTAATTGCAATATTATTATATATATTTATGTTTATATTATCTAATAATAAAGGTACTAGATACTACTAAAAATTGTGAAATAAAATATTTATAAAAAATAAAACTAAAAACCAACTTCAACAAATAATAGTACTATAAAGTTACTAACAATTATATTTTTATTTATTATTAAATAAAGTATTTACAACAAATAAATATTTTTGAAGTCTGTGCCAGCGAACGCCAGTTAAACAAAATAAAAACCTATGATTTATATAATACAAATCCTACTTCAAACAATGCAAAATTGGTAGTAGAAGTTTTACTACAATAAAATGAGATGTACAAAAATATACAACGATAAAATGTGACATACAAAAATATAAGAAAACTTTTCATAAATCCGTAGGTACATATATTATTACAAAGTATATATGCCTTAGCGAAATGTGAGGTGTGATCATGAGATGCTCTTTCTTTTATGCTCTTGAGATCCCATTTTACATGTGGAATCCTGTTTAGTTGCCTAGTGGTTGGTTGAGATACTCACTTTACATAACTTTATGTTTAATTTGTGTGTTGGCTGGCGCCAGCTTCAAAAATAGTTATTTGTTGTAAATCATTTTAATTTAGTCAATAAATAAAAGGTATAATTATTTGTATTTTTTTAATACTATTATTTGTTGAGGTCGGTTTTTATTTTTATTTTTTATAAGTTATTTTATAATAATGTAATACTACGATGATTTATTATTACACAGCATTATTGCTATAGTACAACTGTATTATTTAATGCAGCAATAAAGTACAAACATTATTTTGGAAAATGTTTCGATGCGTTTATATAATATTGACATTGTTATGGTTAGAAATGCATTGTATTTATTTTGTAATAATTAAAGTGAAAATAATAAAATGATATGTCATGCTTTATGCAGTTACAAAATATAAAACCTTTTCTAAAAACTAAACCTAAGTTCTATTTAAAAGTAGTTCTCTAGTTACATCACTACAAGACTTTACCAGTTTATAGTCTGCCTAGTAGACTAATTCACTACTCACCAACTAGGCTGAACATTCATAGATAAAATATACAAGCAAGTATGCTAATACTATATAATATGCTCCTATACTATATAATATTATATACTATATAATATGCTCCTATACTATTTAGATTAAATAATGAATTTTAATTGTACAATTTTATACTTTTTTCTAATGCCTTATCACCATCATGAATAGAGAGTTTTCCATATCATTTAGTGTTAATTAAACACATTTTCCACATGTGAAATTGTCACCCACCAATAAATTATATTTAATGCAATTAAATGTTAAGGAAGAAATATCAGATGGCAGAGGATATTTTAACATGCATCTGAAACCTGAACCTGAACTTCTTTTTTGATAGATTGGAGTACCATATATATTTTTCTACTTGATGCTTTTTTATTCACAAGAAATATTTGTTTACTTTATTTTATTAATTTAAACATAGGATTGCCTAAAACATGTTTGTAACTATCGAATATCGATAACAATCAGTTGTTGAAAATGCATTTTTTCTAGTTAACTTCAGTTTTCTGGATCTTGCACATAATTACTTCAAAACAGGTAATATATAGAAAATAGTATTGATGGCTCCATTATTGCACAATTCTTTGCAAGCAAGTCCAAAATCAGAATGTACATTCACCAATAATGTGGCTTTTTATTCTAGAATAATAAACAAACATTCAGTAATGGGTTTTTTTTTTGGGCTGGACTAATAGTCCATGGAACATGGTGAAGTATTAATAACACACTTCATTGTTAAATTGCCTTCTCATTTTTCCATGTACACATTGCAAAGAAGTAAAATGTATCTAATAAAAATAGATGCTAAATAAATCCATGTGAAATCACAAACAGATCAAAGTACAAGGTTTGATAAAAAAAATATGTGGAATTTTAGTTTTTCTCAAAAAATCTTTTGTTCATCAATATTGATTTTATCACCTTCAAAATACTCCTTTTAATGTATACATTTTTGCTAGTGCTTTTGCAATTTTTGAGCATCTTTGCAATGGAATTTCTGGTATGGCGTTTAGTTCCTTCAGATGATCTATTCAGTGTTGTCAAAACATCATCTCATGGTTCTTTTCAGCTTGGAAAATAGAAAGAAGTTACAGGGGGCCATGTCTGGCAAATACAGAGGCTGAGGCATCATAACAGTGTTATTTTATTCAATTCATGAACAAGCAATGAAGTGTGAGCAGGTGCATTATCATGACACTTGGCAAAGCACCCTGTTGTCTCATCCCCCTCTCCTCTGCCATGAGACTCTGGGGCAGTATCCTGGTGATGACAAACACAGCCTCGCTGGAAACTGTCCAATAGGCATGTGCGATCTGCAAAGCCAGCATCCGCTGCAAGCCATCCAGGAGCTCCCTGGCCTGCCTAGTACTAAGACCCCCTAGCCCAAACCGGTACCCCGTACAGACAGACCAAGCATGCCACTGAAGCAAGAAGTCTCCTTCTTCTGGTGGATTGGTGGATGGACCACCCCAATTCTGCATCAGCTTGGCTAGGGCATTAGCTCTTCTCCTAGCCTTGTTTACTGTTTATCAGACATGCTCCTGGAACAACCTTTGATGGTCAAGCCACACAAGTCCAAGGTATTTTACCTTACATGAGGTCAGGACTTCGGTTGCACCGACACGTAATGTGATGAGGTCAAGTTTACATTTCCTAGCCATGACCACTGCCTCAGTCTTCTGCTTTGCAAGCTTCAGTCCCCTCATAGCGAGCTGGTCGTTCACCATACAGATCGCCGTAGTGCCCTGCTTTGTGACTTCCAGTTCTGTTTTGCCGACAACCAGTGGCAGATCACCTTCCAGGTACTTGATCCTCAGTACACCATCATAAGCAATATTCCAGAGCAAAGGGCCGAGTACCAACCCCTGTGTGACACCACATACCACCTCATATGTAACTGACAGCCCCTCCATGCTGGCAACCACAAACTTGTTACTCAAGTACTGGCCAACCAACCCCCTGAGGTACGCACTCACGCCACGCACCTCAAGCTCATCCATAACAACATGCCAGGGCTGGCTATTAAAGGCATTTTCAACGTCTAGGAGGATAACAACCGGTATGCTCCTAGTCTGCCAACTGCATGTGGCAGCCTCATTGACCAGCTACATCACTCAGTCGATAGCATCCACCATGGACCTGCCTATTTGGAACCTGAACTGGTTCACACTTAATCCTACCCAAGCTTCCAACTCAGTTGTCAATCTACCTACAAGGAGGGGCTTGAAAAGTTTGTTGAGCATGCTTAACAAACACAGTGGGTGATATCCAGTAGCATTACCAGATTTGCCCCTTCTCAATCAGAGCCAGCCGGACAACCTTTCATGCTCCTGGCACAAACCTGTTTGTCAAGCAGTAATTAAATACATCAATAAGCTTCTCTGGAGCCACCTGAGCCAAAACCTGCACTGCCTCGCCTCTGATTCCATCAAGACCGGGAATCCTCTGTCTGTTGTCACGCTTAGCTGCTACAACAACTTCATCCTGCTTGAACAGAGGAACTACTTCATCCAGAGCAATCTCCCTCCAAGGCACCTGTTCTACCTTGGGGAATAATTTGACTATTGCGTCCACTAGATGCTCCTTAGTCAGAACAGGGAGGAAATGACCAAACTTCTTCATTACTATCTTGTAACTGTTTTATACAGCCTGGAAAATTAAAAAATTCCAACCTCGTATGTGTAATATGAGTTCTAATATTGCACAGGTGATTGTTGGAGGGCTAGGTAATGCTTATTTGCAATGAGGGTTTCTGAAAGTGCTGAGAGAAAGGTTTATTTGTGTGTGAAACAGCAACAGATATGGCAAAGTCATTTTCTATGAGATATCAGCAACACACAAGCGACTGTGGACAATTTCTTTAGCTGCTGACCACATAGTTACATTACTGGAGAACATAAAATTATTACTATATATGGTCTTATCATTTCCTGCCATGTGCATAATTGCAAGAACATAATACCATAAGTATTTTCTGCCTAAAGACCTTTTAACAGATTATTAGAATTATGTGAGTAAACGTAATGTGATAGCTAATTATAAAAGTTGTTTGTTTAATCTTTGAGATCCTCAACTGAAATACATTTTTTCAGTTTGATTACAAAGGTAATTTTATGTATTATAATTAATATTCTTATTTGTTATGAGGTTATTTCAATTTTTTATGGTTTGGTTTATTATAGAATGGTTTTGGTTTAACTAGAAATCTTTGTGAAAATTAAAAATACTGACTGCATAATTGTCTTGCACAAATGAGCAGTCTCAAATTTTTTTCGTTTTCTGTAAGTTTTTTTACAGTCAGTTGTATTATTCGATAACAATTTTCATGTATATTGTATCCATGTTATTTTAGGAAGCCGATCGAGTGACTGCAGAAATGAGGAAAGAGAAGAAGTCCAACACAGTAGGCAGAGATAAAGTAAATTACATGTCACTAATTTCTGCGATAGCCAGTAAAGCAAATGCAGGTTTGTTTTTATAGTTTGTCTTTTAAACAGTTGAATATTTCATTTTATGGGAATGATTTACCTACTGAATAGCCAGGTTTGTTATATGAGAGTCGTCCAAAATCTAATCAGCACAATATTAAAAAGGCAGGAATATTGTGAACAAAATACAGGATGTTTCTTATATTCACTTATTTATTTCCCAAAGTCTTCATTTCTGTGTTTACATTCCTCACATTATTTTGGATATTTGAAAAGCTCTTTATAATAGAAATTCATGCTAGTTTCATGAAGAATCTTATAGAGAGCTATTTGGATTACTGTTACATTCTCATGGTATTTTATTTTCATTTAGTCTTTCACAAAACTCAAGAAATGATAACTTGAAGACATTGACTTGTGATTTCAGAAAGGATGGGAATAGCTCCTATCAGTATTCTATTACAGTGAGGTGAGCAGATATTCCAAAGATGACTGGCAAGGTGAGAATTGTTAGCTGTGAATGACTTCTTCTCCCTGGCTGTTTTCCTTGGTTTCTCCAGAGCCCAAAAACTCCAATTTGCACTAAACTGCCATCACTTTTGCTACCCATAACAATGTTCATGGCTTTTTGTTCATGAATTAAGATGTTCCATAATATGATTTAATTTTAAAAGTAAATTGGTGAAGCTTTCATCGATTAATGTGATATTGGATATTATTTCTTCCTTCTCCCCATTTTATCTTTCAAGCAGTTGTGATGTGATTTTTTCTTATAGTTTGGTGGTTTACAGTCCTTGACTGTGATGTAGGGAACAGAAATTATATGTTACACATCTTTATAATTAAATTAAATCTTTTCATGTGGTGTCAGTTGAGGCTCTTTGTTAGCAGAATTGATTTAAGACTGATGTTGGATGTTAGAATTTTTGTGATGTCAAAAGAAAGTTTTAGTGACTATAAGTTTTAGAATGGAAAGCCAATGTTGTAGCAAAATCTGTTATTCTTCAAGCATTATCTCAAAAAATCATCACTCTTTAGTGTCAATATTATGTTACCCTTTTTGAATGATCTATTAAGTATTGCCTATGAAAAATCAAGCTACATGTTTCAGTGATGGTGAAAGAGAGAAGACTGCTTCTCTCTTCAATTTTGAAGACTGCTTTAGAGGTCTTCACAATAATTTACAAGATATAATGGTGAGAGGTTTGATTGATAAATAGAAATAATCTGTTTTTTTTGAGGTTGATATACCTATATTAAAAGAATTATACAATACAAAATTGTTGTTATTGTTGAAGAAATATGGTTTTAATTGTTCGGCATTTGTTAGTAGTGTAGACCTATCAAACTGTAAATTACACCATTTTGTTAATTAAATTGGTATTTTGTTAATTATTTATTATATAAGTTAATTCATATTACTCAGAAAGAAAATTATGGGTGTTTTTTTGACATACTCATTGTCCTAAAATGATTAAGGAATCATCAGTTTAATTTAGGTAGAAATTTCTGATGATAATATAATTATAAAAAGAAAACAAACAATTACTTCAAAAAATTATTATTGCCTTAAATTTACAGTATTACCACAAATCTAAAAAGTCATTTATTTTTGTCTAAGTGAACAGCAAAGCATTAAAGATGCAGTTGAACTGTGATCTGAAACTTTTTAAAGCCAGTACTTATTTTCTAGAAAAAGGCAAATCAGATTTTTATTATACCGATTACCAACACCTTTGACATCTTGAACTTTCAACATGGCCATAATTTTAAGAATGCCTTGCAAAGTAGTTATGAGTTAAATTTATCAATACAGAAAGAAAGTTTATCAATGCTATCTAAATTGTGCACATCCATGACAGTAATCTGTAAAAATTCTTGCTCACAATTTCAGACCAGGCTGATTAATTGAAAGAATTTTGGATTGCTATTTCAAAGGATATACTTTTTCTGAAGATAACAAGACTGAACTAGGATATTTTAGAAAGCTATTTTCCCCAATTGCAGGTGTCTTTTATGACCAACTTAATCCTATAACTGTATTTCAATTCATTAAATTCTTACTGATAGACAATAATTCCCATGTGTTCAGAATGAAGGTACACAGCCTTCAGCAAATGAAGAAACTGAATACCTGATTGCTTTAAAATTTCTGAAAATGTCAATCATTTTCAGAAGAAATTAGATAAAAAAATATAATCTATACTTTACCTTCCATGATAGATATTTTACATGTAATTAGTGATGATTCACTATGACAGACATTCACCCGATTTGGAATATTTTTGGGTATTGTATTTAGTATTTATTCATAACTATGTTCTTCCCTATCTATACTAAACTTTACTTAGAGAATATAAATTAATAGTTTGTTTGCAATAGTTGCATTTTACAGAACCAAAATACTAATACTAATACTCATACTGTATTCAATTAGCTTGTAGACTGAAGAATAAACTAAAATTGCGTTTGTATGAGTGATTTCATCATGATTCTGTTGAGTCATGTTCTGTGTATCAGTACAGATTCACAACACGGCCATATCTACGTACTTGCAACATTATAATCATTACTTATATATTAGTTATCATGTAATTAGTCATATAGTAGTTACATATATCCAAATGTTTATAAAATGTTATGTCTTCTCAGTTATTAAAACTCATCTTTTCATATGATCACTTTTTTGTTCTTGTGTTCAATTTTTGTGTTTCTGTTATGTGTTTACTTACGCTAATATTATTTAAAGCAATTTTTTTTTAAGTTTACAGGAATGTGAGTAGTGTATTCCTAGATTTGTGATTTGAGTTATCATTATTTTGACATCATGTCTAATACTGATTCAGCTGATAGTGCACGATTATTGACCCTCTGAAAAAAAGGCTGCAAAAAAGTCTGCAAGTTGAGCGGAAAAATACATAATTTTAAATGCTTTCAAAAGCGAATTACAGAGTAATCCAATAGTGTTGATTTCAGATGTAATTAGTAAAACTGCTAACATAAGTGGAAGTTGTGCTGGTTCAGTGTACAATGTGATTACAAAGTATTAATTTACTAATGAATTATGGTCTCCTGAGAAAACAAAATCCTGCAGGTCAGTTGAAGAAAAAGTTGACGATTTTGGTAAAAAGCGATTCGTAAAAAAGTACATGAAGTTTATTTTCAAAATGAACGTCGTACAATAGACAAAGTGTTATGAGTTGTAAAAGATGATAATGATGTACCAGATTTCTGAAGAACAACTTTTTATAAATCTTTAAATCATATGAATTTTACATATGAAAAATGGGGTCAGGAAAGTGCTTTAATTGGCAGGGATGATGTCATTATATGGCGAAGATATTACTGCACTGAAATTAAAAAAATGAGGCAAGAAGGCCATAGAACATATTATATGGATGAAACTTGGGTCAACGAAAAGTTTCGTTTTAAAAAATAAAGCTGTGAATGTTTTAACAGAAACCTTTCTATGTGGCTTATCAACCAGTAATAAGCTCAATTGGATAAAGGTAGGCATCTCATAATTATGCATATCGACAGTGATAGTGGGTTTGTCAATGGTATTTCTGGATTTTTGAATCTAAATGTACAGGAGACTATCATAATGAGATGAAATAGTTTGACGATGTTACCTTTTCTGGAAGAGGTAATTCGATTATTGTCTTAGACATTGTTCCTTATCTTTCTTGTAAAAAGGAAAAAATTCCAGCGTGTCTTGGAAAAACAATGATATAAAAATGTGGCTTAGTTCAAACTGAATGATTCTTGAAGAGGATGAACTTAAGGTCTAATCATCGCAAAGGTTTTCACTTATTAAAAGTAGTTTTAATGTGTGTAAAATTTATGAGTTAGAAAGATTCAGTGGTAAAACCGTGCTTCAATTACCTCCCTATCATTGTGAATTCAGTAAAATTGAGTTAATTTGGGGACAAATCAAAAGTTATGTAGTATCAGAAAATACTACTTTGAAAATATCTGATGTTAAAAATTTATGCTTAAAAGCCATCAATAAATGAGCCAGCGGGAATGGAAAAACTCTATAAAACATGTAACGGATGCTGTTGAACCAAATTATTGGGAATTTGATAAGATAATAGAAAACAAAATTGAGCCTCTCATTGTATCTCTTATTACTGACAGCACTATGGATTTCTTGCTGTCAAATTACGATAACTGTACTGAATTATTTATTTATTGTCACAGAAATTTTTTAAAAATATTAGTGAACTTTTACTGTTAATGGACAGACAATTTCATAACTCTTAAAAAACTCAAGGAAACTACCTAACAACAAACAATTGTAATAAATAAAATACTCATGGGTTATGTGCCAAAGAAGATAGGAAATATTTTTTGATCATTTAACATGTCTTAATTTATTTAAATTTAAAATATATGTATAATTTTTGTAAAATATGAGTGCATGGTTACTGAATATTAGCGTTGTATAGTGTTTTTATATGCATAGGAGGTGCTTGTGAATCGGCTGCCTGAACACTCATACGCACAGTTGGTTTACTTCTACTCTATAAGCTAACTGAATTAGATATAATTTTCGTCCCAAAAAATAAAATCATCATTAGATGAGTATCTAATAAGATAGTTTACCTTTTTGTCAGTAAACCGTATTAATTAATTAGCTGCAACATTCTGTAAATATTAAAAGTTACTTGATTAATAACAAATTAAATTAATAGAATAATAAGATTTTGTTTTAATGTGCTGTAGTACAGTAAGGCCATGGTCCTACAATTGTAGGTTAGATGACATTGCAACAATATTTGCCAGATGAAGAGGGATGTGTACCATTTATTTACTGTGAGCATAAAGTAAGTGTGTCGGAGATAATGTAAATGCTGATCATTTTAGGTAACTAATCACTTGATTTGTTGCAAGAGATATAACTAGAATGGTTTCAGCAGGACTGTCTAACAGTGCTGTTGAAGTGAGAAACTGGCTCAACATGATTCTTAAATAAAATTGATTCCTAAATCGATTGTCTTGGCTGTGTGGATTGATTTGATCTGAATCCCTTTGATTTCTTATTTTGTGGTATAATAAAATTCAATTGATTGATTTGATCTGAATCCCTTTGATTTCTTATTTTGTGGTATAATAAAATTCAAAGTTTAATCCAGATCATCTCAAGCAAAGCATTTTATATTAATTTTTATTTCAGAGTAAAAAATGTCCTTTCAGTGAAGGGTAGCTCTGTTAAAATAAGAAATGTAATGTCTTCTCAAGATTACGTGTTGGTTTTTATGCATGTAAATTAAAAATTGTGTAGATAATAATGGGTGCAGTGTATTTGCATACAATTTCTTTGCCCAAACTTTGTTGTCATTCTGTTTAATCTCAAGCAAGACTTGTTTACTGTTACTTGGTCATTTTGTTTTTTGACAAAAAACTGATTGATATGGAAAGTAGAATGGGGCAACAATTCTGATTTAGATATCTGAAATTGCTTCTTGTTGATATACCCTCATATTATTTTTTACTTTATACTATTTGTTCCAGTCTTATTTTCTATAATGGTAAGGAACCGAGATATGGCTGGCAACTAATGATTGCTGTCCATTGGTTGTAATTTATCAGTTGCTTAGATATTAACAGTCCTAAAAAATCCTTTTAGCTAATTATTGGAGTTTATAACAAGATTCTACATTTTTGTAAACTAATACCATTCAGCTGTTAATGAAAAAATATAAAAGAACTACTCAAAAAATAATACCTTTTTCTTGTGTGTCAGTGTCCTGTATCTTACAAATTCTATAATAATAATTAAAGAAATATTATTTTTTATTTATTGTTTGTACTTTGTACTCTAGATAATACAAGAGGTGTCTTATAATAGGACTGAATACATGTGTTGCAACAGTTTTCCTACTTCAGGAAACATTTTTGAAATTACTGAAAAGTATTGTTGTCCAAGGCCTGCAGGAATTTTTTTTGTTTTTTATGTATACTACAAAAACACTCCTTGTGAGAATTTTTTTCATATATGGGAACAAGAAAAAGTTGTTTAGGGTTTATTAGGGAGGGTGAGGGATGACGAACATCTTGTTTTTTGACAAAAACTATTTTATTACAGTGAGTAGTATGGAAGGGTTGTTATGGTGCAGAAATCAAATCACTCTTCCATATTGTTGATGTTCTCACCACAAACTCACACATCATTCTCGATACATTCATGTAGAAATGCAGATTCACCATCTATTCAGGAAGAACAAATTCTTTATGAATGGTCACATTCACATCAAAAAATCAAATGAACATTATTTTATATTTGGTTGAACTTGGCCGTGCTTTCTTTGATTTCTCTGATTTCCACAGACTTGGCTGTGTTTAGTTCCTGGGTTATAACCATAGCATTAACTCTCCACCTGTCACACTTTAAAAAAGAAAGTGAAGATAATTTGAAGCCAGTTCTTCAAATCACAGCACACATTACCAAGCACAAATTTTGCCGAAATGAATTTCATGCTCAAATCATTTGTTAAAATTCTTTACCAAGAATGTGAAGAAACAAATTGATTCAAAAATCTTTTTAATAGTCCTATAACATCTTTGTAAATTGCATTGCAAACGTTTACAAGATTTTCATTATTCCTAATTGTGAAGGTCAATCAAATATTGGTTGGTCACAAGTGACTTGTCCCTTCATGATTAATAAGATTTTTGATGCAATTTATTTTTAATTATTTTCTTCAAAATTATGTTTCATTCTATATTGATATCTTTAATAATTATTATCTTCACACAGTTACATTGCTATTAATTATTTATTTTATGTACAAGTGACATATAAACACTATTTTTCATCGATTTATTTTTTGCTTTGTATAAAGTACTGCTCTAATGTTGCTCTTCCAGACCAAGTAATACCGTAGCATTTCATTTTTGTACCTGGAATACCTAGCTTTCCTGACATGCTACACTGGCTTCTTAAACTGATGTCCTGCTGAAAATGATGGAACTCAATTTCTGGGGGTATTGGTCATTCTTGGTATCAAAGTAATTTTTATTTTTCCCTAAATATTTATTTAGAATTTAAAATTTTAAATGGTTTATACCTAATTATGTTTTTATTCCTAAAAATGATATAATTAATGATACAGAAAATCCCATTTCAAAATAAAGTTTTTATCTAACATGAAACACTTGAGGTAACTGTAATTAAATAATTTGTGTAATTTGACTTCATTTTTTTTATTAATTTTTCCTAATTATTACATTAATAGATTTGATCATGTAAATTACTGTGTCTGTTTAAAATAAGTCCATTCTAAAAATGATAAATACTGTTAAAGTAGTATTATTGTTCAACTCAGCTAAGTAACTGTTTTGGTTTATATATAATAATGGACTAATAGAGAATCAGACACAAATCAGGATAATGGATATAAGTAGAAATAAATTTATTAATAGAATACTATAGTTATTTGTATATTGTCATTATATGCCTGCTTATATTATAGTATTTTACAAATTTGTTTAGTTTTAATTATTAATATTGCTGTCATTCTTCATTATTTTTTCTTAATGTTTATAGGATTATTGTACTAGTTCCTCACTCTCACCTAATAGATAATGAGGAACTATAATTCATGTTGATAGTCATCTTACTTTTGATATTATATCATTTCTTTGTCTGTAAAGTGTTTATGAGTAAAATCTGAGAATAGTTATCTGATTTTGCTAAATGAAATGTACAAAAATAATTCAGTATTTCTAAATTCTATTTGACAGACGCAAATAGCTTATCTCTCATAGGTGTGATTAAAAATATTGCTACATAGAAAATTACTGAAATACAACACATTCTCATTTTAAATTACTACTTACGTAGCGAAGTTAATTGGATATGGGTCATTCAAATATAAACCGGGATTTGTTTACATAGCTTTATTGTTATTAGTTAAAATTACAAAAAAATTACTGATTTTTCTACATAGTTTCCTTCAGCAGAATTACATATTCTTCCTTCACTGGGTAAGTAGTTTACTGATTCCCTCATCAGAAAAACAAGTTGGCTGCCTCAACAACCATTTGCACATGTAATGTTTGACTGTGACATTGTCTTTGAATCTTCCCCTCCTAAAGCTTCTTTCAGCAAACCAAACATGTGAAAATCACACAATGGCAAGTCTGGACTATGGTGGGTGTTCAAGAGGTGTGTCAAATGAATTTTAGTGAGTCAGCTGTTGTTTGTAATGGAGAAGCAGGATGTTGCATTTACCATCCTTCGTCTGTGCAGGAAATTTTTGTAGTGTATGAAAATGCCATGCCTGACTGGGATTTGAACCCAGGACCACCGTATGAAAAACTGAGATGCTACCACTCGTGCCACAGAGGCTGGAAAAACACAGTTGCAAGAATTTTTCCAGCTGACAAGTGATTCTTGGTCCTGATTGGTGTCCCCTCTTCACTTTTCCACCACACCATACTTGTTCTCTTGCTTTCCGGGATATAATGGTGGACCTACATTTCACCACAGGTCACAGTATGGTTCAAAAATACCTCTCCTTTCTCAAAGCGATTCAGAAGCTGCTGACAGATGTCTTCTCAGATTTCTCTGCTTCAATGAGAACACATGGATCTCACCTCACTGACTTTGTAGTATCCAAGAGTGTGTGACAACAATATTGAAACACACTCCCACCACTTATGCCCACCTCTGATGTAATTTCAGCAACGGTTACATGGCAGTCCACCTGAATGTCATTGACGATGTTCGTGACTTTTGTTCTTCACTGCATCATGGCCACTTCAAAATTTTTTGACTTTATCAAACATTTCAGTTTTTGACAGGGTAACTTCTCTGAACTATGCCTGGAGTCATAAAAATTTAAGAGGATTTTTTCATCTTTGCTGGCGAGAAATCTGATTATAATTCACTGCACAATGGATGATGGTGCCTCCTGCTTGGACATTCTGCTACTGATGTGGGAATGTGACCTACAAGTGTAGGTGTGGCTGGCTGGTTGCTTTGCTCCACACACATCCAACCAACTACCCGTAGTGCCCTGCCACATTCACTGCTTTTGCTCAGTTTGTGTGGCAAAATTCTGGTTTATAATTGAATGACCCTTGTAAATTTAAGTTTCAGGGTGTATTGAAAAGTGATAAGAAAATCACTAAGATAACCATCCTGGGGTTTGGGCCAGAGGTTGTATGTTTTATATGGGCATTTACAAATATAATGTGTACAGTGATATAAAGAACATGAATATTCTGATTTGTATTTAAAAGTAATAACAGATGCTAATGCTAGGCTGAAATCATCTAATAATATGATAAATTGAATTGATTTCTTGTGAAGTACTTTTCTAAGAATCAAATGCTCATATAATTGCATCAGTTTGTAAAATGTGGGAGATCATTTAATTATTTAAAAATGTAAATATTGTTATAAAATAAAAATTACAGTGTTTATATTGTACAGAAAAAGAGGAGTGTAAAAAATGTATTATTTGCAGAACACTTGCAACTGGATATAAGGATAGTAGTAAATGTATATTTAACACAAAAATTAGGCCTTTAATTGTGCTCAGACTTTAATAATTATGCAAATAAATTTCAATTTATTAAATTTTTATTACTGTATATTGTGTAGATATATATATATTGTGGTGGTTTGACAATTTCTGATTATTTTATCTTAATTTGTTATCCATATCATTACACCCCAAAATGCAGAAGAAACTTATATATATTCTTAACATGAGACGTGATGTCATGTGGCAAGGGGTGGTCAGTTAATAATTCTACTCATACTTCTATAGTAATTACTGCTTTAATAATTTTTGAGGAAATTATCAATTTAATGAAAGTTTTCCTTCAAAAAAGGTTAAGTAAAAATTGACCGACTAAATTATCGTGTGTCACTCTTTCTGGTATATTTGTTTTATTTGAAATGGAAGCAGAAAATATTGTTATGGTTGTAAGGGAGAAAAGTAATTTTTTTTTCAGTGAAATACTTTGTGTGAATAATATTTTTTTTAGAAGGAACTTGAACATTTTCCTATTATTTAAATTGTGTGAAACTAAATTTGTAAAATATATGGTTTACTGTAAAATAAAATAGGATTGAGTTTGTGTGCTATATATTATACATAAAAATCGAATTTATTAGGTTGGATTAGTTAAAATTTATCTATTTAAATAGAAGTAAAATTTATTTTTGAATACATATAAACTATCTTGCACTTATTTAAATGCAGGGAATTTTGTTTATCTGAGGAAACTCGAGGACCACTAAACCAATATGAAAAATTCCTACACTGTTTAAAGATTACTTCTTGAGTGTCACAATAATTTCATTAATGTTGTGTGCTCCATGTTAATAAAATTAATATATTGGTAAAAAATAAAGTTGTGAAAAGTCATTTATAGTACACTTACCAAACGTTGCATCTAGTTGTACGGAACTAGTAGCCCACAGTTACTGAACTAAAATGGATTTTGACTTTCTGTAATTTTCACTAATTACAGTGAAATTAAAGTAAGTTACACTGAAATACTGTAGTATTCTGTATTTTCTCTTTTAACAGGGTTATTCTTTGTTTAGATAAAATATGATTACCATACAGAGGAGGTTCAGGCCCACTTGTCTTCCATAGGCCTCTGCCCTTTCAAGTCCCATAAATTAACATTGATTAAAATATAGTGATAATTGAATTTTCCTTTTCCAGATTTTATCTGTTACCAAAAAATCCATTTATTTTTTTAAATGTGCTCAACTATAAGAAAAATAAATCAAATGTTATAATACCCAAAATGTTAGGAACTTATTAATTTTAGGGTAAGCTACTTTGGTTGGTGCCTGCAGTACTTCAGGTACTTTAAAGTGTTGGCATAAGAAATGCTGGGGCAGTTAATGTAAAGCAGCAAGTTTCTGCAGCTCCTTTTTCTATGTAAATTTGGAAGTAATGATAACTAATCGATGAAAAGAGTGAACAATCTTTTAAGCAAAACAGAGTTTGAAGTAGATTTCAAGCTTTTGAGAATGTAATATTTGCTATCAATGTAATGGATTTAAAGCGTAACATCAACTAGGTAGTTAAAACTATAGACTAAAATAAGAAATTGCCACCAATTTTATGAAAAAGTGGTCTTTGTATTTTTATTAAATAACAGTAACTTTCAAAATAACATTTTTTTTTCACATATAGGCAGGTGTTTAAAATGTTTATAACTTTGAAGAACTATAACACTAAAAAACTAAATTTTTTGAGCAACATGATTACACTATCAATTTAATGAGCATTACATGATTTACTTTCAAAATACAGAACTTTCTCAAGTTCTGTATTTTGAAAGTAAATAATTACCTCTTAACAAGTTTTGGAGGTAATTAGCAGGACCTTCTGAAGAGAAGTTATTGGTAGTGCAGATTTTAATAATGCTAAACTTAAAAAGTTGTGGAAGCCTCTTTTGTATATAATATAATATTTTCAATTTATTTTGCATTTCCTCATGTAGGTTGTTGTTGTTTTTGTTAATATAATATATAGATTCATATTATTGGATTATGTAGTTGAGAGGTTTACAAACTTTTTTCAGGTAAGTATTAATTACATTGGTACTGGTAATTTCACAGCTTAAGATGCTGATAATTAGCACCAAAGTATTTGGAAAAAGTCATCTAGTATTATTTGATTTAAAAAAAGGAAGATTAAAAATCAGGCTATATAATCCCTGAGAAAGAAATCCCTGAATAAAACTTGACAGCTTAGAAGTAATTTCATTATTAAAAAAGTAATTTAATCTTTTTATTACTAGTGCAGAAATACTGTTGTTAATTAATTCTTACTGGATATAAATATTTGTTTGACATGAACATTAGTTCCCCTTCTTTTACTACAGGTGATTTTATTATTTCTTTTTTTCACATTTATAAATTCTATAGTATTATATAGTGGTTTTAGGTGGGACAATCTTGGTTTTGAATTTCTGTTTTATTTTAAATTTATTAATTACTAGTTCATTTTGATTATTTTTACTCTTATTTTTATAATTGTATAATTTATTTATAATTTAAGAATAGTAATAATGTTAGAGATTGTATAATGATAATTGTAAAATTGTTGAACAATTGTAATATTTGTTTTTTCTTTACACTGAAATTTGGTGGAAGATAAAAATGTGACCCATTTGATTTGTTGTATTATAAATCTAATAGTATAAATTACAGTAGTAAATAAAATATATTAAGTATCTTATTTTGTGTAACTGCAAAATCCTAATTAGCATTTTTTCAAAAAAATAGATTCAATTCTGTTATGTACAATTTAATTTAATTTAAGCATTAAAATAAGAATATAAGTAATCTATATATATTTCAGTAAAAAATGATTTAATTTAGATAAACAGTGCTGCAATCTTATGCAAACAGCCATATTATAAATTCCTTACAAAATTGTAGAAAAATCAAATACTTGCATTGATTTTTATTACAGTATTTAAATATGGGCGTTTGAATTTTGTATTAAATGTTTAGTGCTGAAGTTAAGCTGATATGAGGTAAAATCTGGTTGAATTAATGATTAATTTTCTAGTACAGTTTTTTATGATTTGTTTGGAGATGAAATTTTATAACTTTAGATACATTTGCTGTAACTTATAGTCTATTCTAATTTTTTTTAATCCTGAGCAGGTTAGGTTATATAGGGAAAATTATTTCAAAGTTAATAAACTAGTCTGGTTTGAAAACTAGTTTCACGTTTGTGTACAAAGATGTTATGCTTTTAGTATTTGCATGATTATAATTTAATGTATAGTATGATAGTATAATTTAATGGTGAATGGAACATGTATTTAAAAGTAAAAAAAATATGTTGTTGTCCAGAAAATTATAAATGTAAAATCTTAGGCTAATATTAGTATAGTAACTTACTTTGCTCTCATTTAAAATGCAGTATTAGTAATAAAAATGTTTTACAAATTTAAAACCCCAATTTTTGAAATTTATGTGTTTAGTTTACAGTCTTGCTATGTATTTAAATTTCAGGTTCTACAAAATGGCTTAAATATTTATGAAGAGTTTCAATAACTTTAAATGGTTAATTACAAAAAGTTTTTTATTACTTTTTAACTATACATTTTAAATTGATTTCACAGGTAGTCAGTGTTCTTCATCAATAACATTGAAATACTCTTATAGTAATTAGGTAATAAATGCACACTTAGTTCACTTTTTGTTGCCCATTGATAGTCAGTTATTAACTTAAAATCTAATTTAACATTCCCTTTTTTAATTTGGGCTTTGAAAAAGAAAATTTTATCGCCTACTGCTGAATTTTCAGCTTCAGTTCTGCTCTTCCTAGGATATTTACATTTATAAAATTCAACTGGTGCATTTCCAAAGAAGGTAGCTTTAAGCGCTGGACCACATTTTTCAACTAAAATCCTTTCTGCTGTTTGGCATAAAGTTTCACCATCTTGTCGAATGTCATGCGGTAAAATCCAATACTGTTTATTTCCAATCTTTTCTTTAACCAATAACAACAAACTTCTGTCTAAACATCTTTCAGCTGACTTAATGTCTTTAGTTCTATTGGCTTCGGTCTCCCTATCGGCGAATCCAAAATTGCTAGTTCTTTTAATGATGCATCCTCAAAATCTTGGGCTGTCTTTTTTGTTATATTATCTAAGTTTATTTTGCTTTTCACTTTTTTTAATTCCTCTAACTTAAAATTGTCCATAAATATTTGATATTCATGATTAGACTTGCTGCCATTTTCCAACTCGGTTTTACGTAATAACTCAAACATTTTTTGTTCTAAATCATTAAGTTTTCTTGCAATTACAGGTTTTCTTTTTAGGCTAACCGCACTAAATAAAACCCACTTTCACGATTTTGGTTATCAATGTTCATACAGTAGCGTTGTATATATTGACGTTTTGTATATAAGAGACAGTTTTTATTGAATATCGCTTGTTCAGAATATGGTAAACACACTTTAATACTGTGTTATTAAAGCAGTTACTTAAATATAAATAACTGCTTTCACATACAGTTTAACTAATTTACTGGTTATCCGTTCGGTTGTTAACAGCTATGTTTACAAACTACTCGTTCTTCATGATGTAAGGATATTAATTTTTATTTGGTAAAGGAACATGTTTGTAACTATTACTGTATTTTACAGCACAGTACTTAAATTTGTTACGCAATTAAGACAGTAATAAAGAAATTATGATCTGTAATTTTACCCTTTTAACAAACGATTTTCAGAAATTTTGCATGGTTAATTGTTTCTGGTATTTTAAGTTTGTGCTTTTAAATTCCTGTTGTATCATTTACAGAGCCATTATTATTATACTTTAAATTAAAATAGTTGATTTTACGGCACTTGTGCATTGTAGGCGGTACAGTTTGAAAAAAAATTCTCTTCCAACCTCGACTAAGTAACACAGTAATAAGACTTGATTATTTAAAGAATAACCCAAACGTTTTCTTCTTATAATTATAGATATATAAATTAACCAAACTTAACCTATACTCGCTTCGCTCGTTAATCTTGACCAATTAGCAGTAATGCTTTGATTATTTAAATAATAATAAATAATTGCAATAATTACCGAATTTATTATTTAAATACTTAAAACATTACTGTGGTAATTAGGCAAGGTTAGCGAGCGTAGGTTAAATTTGGTTAAATTATATTTATAAAATAAATAAATATAGATGATTATAAAAATGGTAATATAATGGTTATATCGGGTAATATTACAAATAACTCAAAAGTTTGCAATTTATTTCAGGCTAATATGTAAGCCACTGCGGTATCACCTAAAGTGCACAAGTGCTGGTCTTACTATTTAGTAAATCCTTGGTACTACAGTTTGTTTGTCGTGTTCTACTATGAAAGAACAGCTTTTTTTTTAAACTTAAGTAAAATGTTTTCTGAATTTTCAGAAATAAAGATATGACCATCTGAAAAAATGTATTATTTCTATTTATTTTTTATTTTGCTATTAACGATTTTCTACTGATACATTTAAACAACAGTCTCATTGTATATGTTGAAGAGTAATGATGATAAATCCCTTGTCGAAGTTCTACTAAGGATTTATCATTAAAAAAATCAATCTTTAAAATTCTGAACTTGGCTTTGTTAATCCAATAATAACATTTAAGTCTCTTTGCTATATAGAACCTTTGTTTTAAAAATTTTTCTCAATTTAACATTTATTATGTTCGTGTCCAAGATGTGTTAGTATGAAATTTACAGTTTTGTAACATGCCACAAAACTAAATTATGTTATCAATTTTTATTGAAAGTTATTTTAAAATGCCTTCAGTTTCCATCAGTAACACTAGCTCACATTTATTAAAACAGGAGCACCTAAGGATGGTCTTAAAGATAAATGAAAAGTTTTGAAATGAGTTTATAAAATTTATGTTAAATAATGGTCCTCATTAATTTGAGTTTTTTGTTTTACTTATTTATTTACAGGCAGCATCCTATTGTTATCATGCAATAATCTGTTGTCATGTTCCCTTGAAATATTGGAAAGAAGTATCTACAGAAGGATATTCGGAGAAGGTTATATTAGACTTCTTCTTCAATATGTTCTTCCAATTCCGCTTTATTGGAAAGACATATCTTTGCAACACTGGATTGGTAAGTGGAAGTTAGGTGTTGTTTAGCTTAAGACTGACCATTTAACAATAATCAGGTTTTCAGTTTGTAATGTGAAACTATAATCTCAAAATATTAAACTATTGAACCTGATGTAAACTCTATTAAGTGAATGGTTAATGTCTGTTCAGTTATTAAATATAAGATACCCACATAACATGATTATTTCATTAATTTATGTTTCACACCATGAGATTTTGTTATAAACAGGGTGTAAATTCATTCATCATTACAATTATTAAATAAAATAATTATAATGTGTATTTTTAAAGGTGTTATAAATTTTCAGAATCACCTGAATAAGTTTTGAATCCAAGAAACTGGGTTTTTAAAGAGGTTTTTTTTAAGTTTATAAAACTAGTTAAGTTTATAAATGTTTTCTTAAAAAAGGTTTTTTTTTATAAAAAATCATATTTTTTTAATGAACAGATTTGAGAAGATTTGTTTGCAATTTTAGTTGAACAGAACAATCTTTCATGAAATTAATACATGAAATTTTTTTAAATTTATTTATAGAATCTTTTATTTGAACTAAAGTGAGAAATTGACTGCCGTGATTATTGGATATTAGTAATTGTCAACAGGATGAGTATGCATGAAACTGTACTCAACATTACTAAAATGTGGTATTATCTTAGAAATAAATATTCATTGACAAACAGTTAGCAGGCTGATTTGTGCTATGTAATCGAGACTTTCATATTGTTTGCTAGCAGATTCCAGTGCTGATATTTTGACCTAAGTTACAGCGCTTTGGTTTTTGTAAGATTCCAGTATTGAATGAAATCATTCTACTCAGATTGGATTATTAATGTTATGATTCCAAAACACTACATACTGAAATATTTTCAACTTAGTGACGTGAAACGTCTTTAAAATCATATCTAAACATATGGATATCAGAACAGAAATTTGCAGCTTTACGAAAAGGTCTATATCGTTTTGCCTTAATAACTTACATGGTCAGCTCATTGATATGACTTTGAGCTTACATCACTGGTAGCTGGTTGGTGGGGAAGGGGCACAGCGCAGATTGGCCAAAACTGGCACTCGCTCAATTCAATTCAGTGTAGCTCATGACTTAGATATGATAGCGTGGTGATTCATGTGTTTATGTTTAGAGTTTGTTAAGATAGATTGATTTAAGTAATAGGTGTATTTTGGAGAATATTTGTGTGTAAAAAATTAAAGTAAACATGTAAAAAATGATAAAAATTCAATATGTCAGCCTCAGCCCATGCAAGAGCCAGCCAGAAATATAAATTATGCATATCATTGGAAATGGAAGGTTATGGATCACATACAGTGATCCATAACTTAGTGGTGGTTATGGATGTGTACTCCAATGTCCGGTGCCGAGTGAGTGAGTGAGACTGTTTCGGTAGCTTGCAAAGCTAGCACAGCGCGCTCAATGAACGATGCTGATGGCATGAGCACCTCTACCACTGCTGTACCCGAACTAATGGAAATAATTAGTGAAGATAATACATCTCTTCCATACATCTCTTGAAGACTTTCCCGTGTTGATGGATATCAACATCAGTCGAATTGATGCAATGCAGGACTATTGGCGTATAGTGGACAAACACTTCAAAACAGTATTTGAAAGCAATCAGTTTGGTCTATCTTGCAGTGTTTGTGATCGACTTTGTTTTGACAGAGATTTAATGCAGGTGAAAGCTTGTGACATTCTCTACAGACTAAATTCCCCGGCGAAAATGTAGCGGTATTTTGTTTATGTAGTACCTGTAGCAAGTTGATAGATGCTGATAAAATCCTTGATTGGTGCTTGAATTTTGTATACGTCAACTAATTTTGTATCTGTCTACGTTGACCAAACCTTCTATGGTACGAGTTTTTGCAGTCAGAGGTTCTGCAATCTATAGAAACCTACAAAACTTCACAAGCTGCAAAGAAATTATCATCGATGCCATTAGTCTGTGCAGCAAATCTGTCTTGAGAAAACATAACGTTGGCGATATATGCCTGGTGGATGTGAAAGTCAAAGATCTGTTTATCCTCGGTGCTATATATATATATCACAAAGTGTTATATCACAAAGATATTAAGCTATGTCTTTATCAATCGCTCTTGACCACACTTGGAGACTCTGATCGTTGCAATTTCAGAAATTATCTACAACACAACAGCTCCCCTGTTGAATTCATAAAGAATGAATTCAGACTCTACGTGCCCCCAGAACCAACAACAATGGGCAACATCACTATCGATTGTATGTTCACCAGGCATATTGATATTGATATTATGCCTTATGTCTCTTATTTCTCATATCACAGAACAATGTTGAACAGAATTGTCATAGAATATTAGTTAAAATAAATATCATGTACCATTTAGTGTCTGTTTTATGTTAAAATTAAATTTAGTATGCAGTTAGTGTCTCATTTTTATTTCAATCCAATATACTAAAAGTGACTCGCTGACATGCAGACCGACCAGTTTATCTGTAGAGTTGGCCAAAAGAAGGAACTAAAATTTTCCATTGGAGACTCTCAGTTTCAGTCAAAAAATAAGATGGTGGCTCTCCCATTTAACTCTACAGTAAAGTTGGTCGGTCTGTACCTTGGAGGAACTTTATCTAAGGTCTGTACATTTTATTTTAAACCAACAGCTGTACACCCCGACACAGCCCAGCCCACCCAATTTAAGTATTTTGAGATTCTGTGTGTGAATGATATGTTTAGGATATGTATGGTACTCATATATTGTTTTGGCGCAGGAATTGATTCATATTTTGAATCAAATGAAATTGAATTAAATGAAGTGGCCTCCAGTGATCATTCCCATTTATGCTTACTTTAAAAATATTATTTGGGTATAAAAATGGCTTTATTTAGAAACTAAAATGCTAATTTAATGTTTTACTGAAGTTATGCATTAAGAAATACGTTGTATGTTTATTTATTCAAATTTAATAAATGAAAAATCATATATGTCACTTTAAATGTAAAAGTGTTTTCCCTTGAAAACAGTGGGAGAATTTAGTTATCACATATAAACATTGGCAAAAAATTGACAGACTAGTTATTACAAAAAAAAACAAACTGTATTTTGATAAGGATTATTTTAGAGAGATAGTTCAGTTTACTAAACTGAGTGTGTTCTTAGTGTTGTTGGTGTTCTATTTCCACGTATGAAAAACTAATAATTTATCTGTTGCTGGTGGAGTGTTGAATAATGACTTATAAAGTTGCTTAGTGATTGTCCGAGGACTCTGTGGATCTTCAGTTACAGATGTGAAACCTGTTGAGTATCTTAGATGACTCATGACATTTAGTTAAAAAGAAGTTTGCCATCAAATATATTAATTAGTTTGTGATTAATATTTGGGTCACAAAACAAGTTTTTTTTGTGGATAAGGATAGTTAATTTATTAATACAAGAGGTGGCTGAAATGTAATGCACACTGGCACATAGTAGGAGAACATAATGTCATACAAAGCGACAGGCTCTGCCATCTTGTATTTTATTCCTCTACTACTAACATTCCAAAATTAGTTGGCCCATTTCCTGTCATTTTTTCTTGATTGCCATTTGTTATGGAGTTGAATATACCTGCTATGTCAACTCATTTACAACAGCAAACAGTTATTGAATTTTTAACACTGAAAAAGTAAATGCTAGTGACATTATTGTTATCTAAAAGCTTATGATGATGAAATTGTTGATTGAAATATTATGAGTAGCGGGCAGCATAATTTTTCACATCAAAAGTTGGTAAAACGAATATTAAGGATGAACATGAACCTTGCAGTGATAAAGCGAATATTGAGAATGAATCGTGTAGTTTTTGTGATTGAGATTCAAAGAACACATCACTATCCGGTTTGTATGAGGAGGACACATTATTGTACAACTGGGCTGCTGTACAATTTGTTTGCGATGGATCCCATGCAACCTCATGAAAAAAAGATCAGACATCAACGAAAGGAATTTTATCAACAGTCTCTAAAACGTTATTGTGATGAAGGATTGTGACAAAGGATGACTTCCTTTTCAGTATTCTGACAAGAGACAAAACTTGGGTGCATCATTATGTTCCAGAAGAAAAATGACAAAGCATGGAATACTGCGGCTATGGTTCGCCACAATAAAAACAACCTTCTACAAAATAATTCTCTAGACAGTGTTCTGCAATTCCAAACACTTGTATGTGACTGACTACCTGGAAGTTGAATTGACTGTAAATTCTTTGTGATATATATATACACATATGTATATATATATATATAGAGGTGTTAAATAAAACCCATTTGGATACATGTGTCATGTTCATATCCATGGATTCAATAATTCTGCAACAATAATGCTTGGCCATGCAGATCACGTGCAACTGCTGATGTTCTTGTAAAGTTGATATTTGAACTTATTCCATACCTTCCATCCTACCAGATTTGTTGTCCTGAAATTTTCACCAATTTCTTCAGTTGAAGAGGAATATTAAGGGTATTCATTTCACCATGGATGATGAACTGAAAGGGGCAATGAGGTTGTGGATTAAGGAAGAACTGCCAACATTCTTCATTAGCGGAATGAGAAATATGGAACCGTCGGGAGAAATGTGTAAGTGTGAATACATGGAAAAATAAATTAAGTTTTTGTAGCAATTTAAATGTATTTTTATGTAATATTTGTTACATTTGACTATCTTTTTCATTGTTTGTTATGAGCGACTGAACATTACATTTCAGCCACCACTCATATTGAACTGTGCTAGAAGAAAAACTGAAAAGAAAGTATGGATGCTTCTTTTAAAATATTTTCTCATGATAATAATGTACTCTAAATATGAATTTACTGTAGACAAACATTTTTTTAAATGTTTTTAATCTTTGTATTGATTGATTAATTTTCTTTTATATTTTAATTTAAAAAAAAATAATTTAATAAATTATTGTTCTATATATAGGAGTAAAGCTGTTTTTTTCTAGATTAACTTTAGAAGAAATTTAATGTTAGTAAGTATTAATTTTCATGTATTATTGTAAAATTTCTTGTTAATCTTAACTTACTGATACTAATTACTTTTCTTTCATATTTGTTTGATTTAGCAGTTGGGTTTTACAAAGATCCTCCAGAAGACTGTTCAAAAGACAATATTGTAGAATTGTTAGATTTAATTGTGAATCATGGCTGCGGACAATCTCATCTTGCTCTTAAAGTTAAAAAAAGGTAAAAGACTACTCAGTAATGCCACAAGTTACCATTAATTTTATAATCGTAAATATTGTATTTTGAAAGAATTAATAAATTGAAAAAATTTACTTCTTTCATTGTTAATTTATATGCTTGGGGTCTGTTCAAAAAGCATCTGATCATATTTTTCTTGAAAAAAAATTTGAATGAAGAGTTATAAGACTTGGTAGAGCAGAGCACTAGTACCGTAACATGTACATTAGTAATACATGTACATAGTAATGACCTGAATGTAATAATGGATGTGTTCCATTATTACATTCTAATAGTAGTAGAGGCTGATATCTATTATAACTTTCTTACAAATCTTCCTTCTTGCATTAAGAAGATTAGTTTGGGCTATCTTCCTGAGATCCTCTAGGTTGGAATGGTGAACTTTCCTTTCAGCATTACTTAGAGTAATTCATAATAAAAAATTACACTCTTTAATCTTAAGGTGAGTTCCCCTTTTAGCACTGCTATGACCACCGATGTGTAGAGAAGAAAGATATTTTTCACCAGATTATAGACAACTTTTTTCAGTAACAGTTTTTTGTTTTTCTCCATTTATTGTTATTGATATGGAAGAGAGCTTTTCAGTGCCTTAGTTTTAATTTCTGATTTTACCCTATTAATTGCATTCTCTAATCTATCTTGTGCAGATGTAACTTGTCATTTTGATAAAAAGTAATGATTCGTATAGTTTAAATAAATTTTAATTTGCAAGTGGTTAAAAGAGCAAAATATTAAAGACAAAAAGCATTAATTTGCCTAAAATCAAAAATCATATTAATATTATGATATGAAAACTAAAAATTGTTATAAATTAAGTGTTATAAAATTGGTATAAATATTAAATTATGATTGATTTAAAAAAATGAAAATGTAATGATAAGCATACATTATAAACAAGTATTATTTTATTTTATTTTCAATGAAATGGATCAATAACAGTCAAACTGAATAGAGTCCGAAGAACCTGAGTCTTTGAACCTTTGAATCCTACCTAGTTCAGAGTATTTGGTATAGTAGTTTGTAAAAAAAAAAATTATTACTATTGCTCAAGAGTCAGTGACCTGAACTTCTGACATATATACCACATGACCATGGCACACATCTTGAAATTATGTAATGAAGAACCAAGTAATAAAGGATTTATGCCTATTAATCTACCATGCAGTATGTGCCAGTAGAAAGAATGGAAAGTCAAGAATGGCAGTGGGAAGCCTTCTGTCATATAAGCAACAATAACTGAAGAAAAATATAAGAAACTGTATCTGAGAAAAGTAGTTCACATTTTTATAGAAATTAAATTTCCTTATCGATTTTATTAAAATTATACTTAAGAAAAAAATTCATGAAATTTTCTTCGAGGAAAGTTGTGACTTATGATTTTGAAACGCTGGTAGACTTTGTGTTGGGCTGAGGCTAAACTCACAGGTTAACATGGTCAGCCTGTCAACCTGTGAATTTCATTTAACAGAAAAACCGTTCAGGAGGAGTGTCTTAATAGGCAGTCAGACTGTCTTTTATTTTATGTAGAGGATTCTTAGAATTAATAATATCCTGATTAACAGTAATATTTTAATGAAATCATTAACAAATTTTAAATAATGTATCATTTTATTTTAGTTGTATGACAAATTAGATTTTCTAAATATTTTCAAATAAAATAATGCTGAGTTCGCAAACTACTGATGATCATCCTAAAAGAAATTCCACGCATTAAAACAAAATAGTTTTTTGAAGAAAGGTTTACCTCCCAAATGAAAATGAATGTGGTGAAAGGAATGATTAAATTGGTAAATCAGTTTATTTTGTTAATCTTTCTGTATTTAATTATTTTGAGTTTGTCTTTTTTAATAAAAAAATATGATGAAATGAAGCTGTTTTTAGATAACTGAGTAAAAATTCCTTAAATTTTTAAAAATAAAGCGAAACATAGATTTTAACCATTTTCAAGGTTCCGTAACCCTTTCAGTGATGAATGAGTAGTATAATTTTAAGTTATCAGTTCAATTCTCTTTGGACAGTTATCAGTTCAATTCTCTTTTTTATATAAATAAGTGAGCTAAGTTTTATCACGTTACAAACCCAAAATATAGTATGAGGATGGAAAATGACATCTTTTATGTGAAAAAAATTAAGATTGATATTAATTACAAATTTATCAATTTCAGGTATTTTTTATGTGATTTTTTAAATTTGGTAAGTTATTGTTAGACTGTAAGTAAAAGAGATAATCTACTAAATTTCATTCATAATTTGTTAGGGTAGTTAAAGAACTTTATATTTGTCGTAACTGTTGTACTATTGTTGTTAATACAAGACTGTGGTTAAAAATGTTAAGATTAGCAGTCATGCTAATGTCCTTTGTCAGTGGGACTGAATTCTGGTTTTCAATATTTTTTTTTGTCTTCAGTTATTTGACTGGTTTGATGATTCCCTATCTATGATTCCCATGATTCCATGATTCCCTATCTAGTGTCAGTTTTCAATATTTAACTACCTGTAAATAAATCCTGACGATTAAATTTTGTTTTGTATGTAATCACTGATTATTATTATTAATGTTGTGGATGTGATTACCTTGATTATTATCTGTTTATTACTGACGTTTATTATTATTGTTTTAACTGTTGTCATTATTGTTATTATTCTGATTATTATTGTGAGTTGTTTATTATTATTATTATTATTACTATTGTCATCATTATAATTATTATTATTGATTTGTCTTGTTTATTTATGTTCTTACATTAATGAATTGAAATTATATAAACATTTTCAATTGTCAGTCTCTCAATATCCTAATCGAGCCACTACACAATAATATTTATATGGAAGTATTTTTTTAAAAGTTTTTCAACAGCAATATGTGAAATCAAAATGAATAGTAGGTTTTGAAAGATGTACTAATTGAAAACTTGGTTGATTGAGAGAAAATAGAATGGAAAGATTTTAATTTGAGAAATTCATTAGAGTATAAAATTCAAACAGACTATGTTTGATTATGAATGGATAAGATAAAAGTAGCAAAAAGTGAATAAAATTAGACAAGTGTATCAAAAGCTTGATGGCTAAAAAAATAATTTGTTTGCGGCAAGTTTTTACCTGCTGTGCATACTTCATGTGGTTGTTTTAATTTGGTTTATTATGCTATAGTTGAATTTCTAAGATCTTTTAAGTTAGAGTGAAAACATTCATCATAATAAAATTACTTTATTATTAATTTATAAAGACAAAAGAAGATACTTAGTGGGGTAGGTCAGTTAGTACAGATTTATTAATTTTCATGGAAGTTTTTTTAATTTATTACTATAATTTATTCTACAAGATAGTAGCTTTTATATAAAATGTTAAATTTTTAAATTGGGTTATAAGTGTGTGTACATTGTGTATCATGTAAAACTAAAAAGATTTTTAAACTGGTAGCCATATTAATCTATTAATTTCTTTTTTAAAGGTTTATACAAATTTTAATATATGTCCAGGAGTGTTTGATGTCACAGTCCCAGCAATGAATGATTCAGTACTGTTGTCAGCTCCTAATGCTAAGAGATGACGTATTTAAGCAAGTTTTCAAGCACTCTTAGAACAACTGGTTGAATTATCTAATGGCAAGGAACCACTGGTTATGTGGCCATGGTAAAATGAGATTTTGATTTTAATCATACTTTTAAATTTTAAGTGAATAAAGTAAGTTGAATTTTCTTGAAAAATATTTAATCTGAATAATTCTGTTGAAAAATTTTTAATTTACATTATTATGGGAAGTAATGAACAAAATCTCATACGTTTTTTGTTCAAAACAGTTTTTTCAAGTTGTAGATCTTTTTATTCTACAGAGATTGATTAATTTACTGGATTTATTTAATTTTGTTTTTACAGTAAATTTTCAGTACAAAGTAGAGCATGAATGGTATATGGTCCCAATAGAGCCTTTATTTAACAAGTCCCCCACTACTTAATTTTGTCTAAATGATTTGCATCAGTCCAAATCTTGTTTAGAAAATATAAGGAGATAATTTTGTCAGTTAAAATTAAAATTGTAAATAAAATGAGGTCAGTGATGATTGATTATTTTGACATTTAAAAGAAAAGGTTTCTGTTGCATTTTACATCTTTCATTGTCTTAATGTACTAATCAGGTCAAACTTGATCTTGAGGTGCTTTGATCATGTGTGTGTATATATATATATATATATATATATTAAATTTTATTAACATAAACCACCTAGTAGAGATTATCAAGATACTACGTATTTTATCTCAATTTTATCATGAAAGTACTTTAGTGGAATTTTGTATCTTCAGTCACGATTGAATAATAAACTGAATAATTAAACTGCATATTAAAAAGACACTAAAAATGTTAAAAATTAAAAATACTGAAATAAACCAAGCACAAGATCTATTGTTTGTTACATTAGTGCAATATTATAGTGAAAATTGTGTACTAATTTATTATGCGAGTGTTGCTATTGGTTGCTGTTTTTATAATACTGTCTTCCTCAAACACTCCCCTAATGGTTTATCAAATTGAAATTTTTGTTTTTATTTACGTATGTAATATTTTTTAATATATTTACTCTTTTGTCATCTTTATTAAATTTCTAATATTTCTAAATTTGTGTAATATCAGAAATAGAATGTTTAATTCTTTACTAAATGGTTTGGCATATTAGATAAACCTAATTTATTACTTTTGTAATTTGTATAACGTTCAAGGAATTTTGTTTGAAAGGATCTATTTGTCTTTCCTATGGGTTGTGCGACATCCCATTGTGACCTTTAATCAATTTTAAACCTTCCCTCTGTTATATCATATCCAAAATAATAGATAAAATTCTTAGGAATAAAATAAATTTACCTAATGCATTTAATGTAAAAAAATGATTACAAGTTAATAAATAAATTAAACAACTTAAATTTAAATAAAGAAACTAGAATGGTTTGTTTCATTCATAATGAAACTAAATGGTTAGTTATGATATAACTAACATGTATCCTAGTATACCTATAGACCATACTATAAAAATAATAAAAAATAATTTAAAAAGTAACCCAAGAAGATGCAAAATTTATTAATGGTATCGTCACTATTATAAGAAATATATGTCAACAAAACTATTTTGAATTAATAACAAATATTATACAAATAAAAAATCTTAACCTGTGTGGGATTTCCACTATCAGCTATTATGTTAGATATATATTTACAGGATTTTGAGAGTAAATTAATACGTATCACTTGTACACATAAAGTTTTAATTTACGTACTCATTATCATCTATAGTATTATATAAAGAGGAAAAGGAGTTTTTTTGTTTGTTTGGGATAAACAAAAAAACCACTTGATCAATTGCAAGCAAATTTTTACCCATGTTTCTTGGTTCAATTGAGAAGGTTTTTATGTATATTTCACCTTAAAAAAAGATATGTATGTAATAGTGGTGATTTGCCGGTGGAATCACAAACTTTATTGAATTGAAATAATGAACTGTGAACTGTGAGTCTCTTATCACTCTTTGAGCTGGGTTCGAACTGAATGGTTCTAATATTGCAAAAATAATAGAATTAAATTTACGTTAAATAAAATAATCTTAGGTGCTAGCCAAAAGTTTGGGGAATTTTACCATAAAAATAAAATAGCTTACCATAACTTATAATTTCCACTGTCTCCTTCAAAGTATATTCAATGCCCGTTGGCATTGATACAGTGATCCCAGTGTTTTTCCCATGATTCCATGTTTCCCTGGAAGTCTGCAGGTGTAAGTGTTCGAAGCACGTTCTATGTTTCTTCCTGAAGCTCCTCAATTGTGTTAAAACAATGACCTTTCAACTGAAATGTTATTTTTGAAAAGAGAAAAATGTCGCACAGGGCAAGGTCAGGCGAATAGGGTGGGTGGGGAATCACTACCGTCTTTTTGGAAGCCAAGAAATTCCGAATAGCTAGCGATGTGTTGTCATGGTGCAAAACCCAGCTTTGTTACCCCACAGTTCTGAATGTCTGCGCCTAATGCTTTCACGTAACCACTTCAAAACTTCACAATTACAATACATTGACAGTATGACCAAGAGGAACAAATTCCTTATGGATAATGTCTTTGATGTTGAAAAAACAATCATCATGGACTTCATGTTGCTGTGAACTTGGCGTGCTTTTTTTGGCCGCGGTGAACTTGGCGACCAGGTGTTTCAGGTGAACTTGGGGGACTTCCATAGTTTTAGTGTCATACCCGTACACCCATGTCTCATCACCGGTTATGATGTTGGAGATGAAGTTAGGGTCATCTCTTGCTGAATTTTTCAGTTCACTACAGACAGCTACGTGATTTGTTTCTGGTCGCTGTTCAACAGTCTCGGTACGAATTTTGTAGCAATGCATCACATGTTCAGATTGTCCGACAAGATGCGTTGCACAGACCCATATGACATTTGTACAATTGCACAAACATCATGGATTGTTTGTCTACGATCTGCAACAATAGCCTCTTGCACTTTCACGATGTTTTCCGGTGTTGCGCTTGTTGATGGTCTTCGTGAACGCTTATCGTCATCAACTGTCGTTTGTCCATCTTTAAATCGTTTGTACCACAAAAAAGTTTTACTTTTACTCATAGCATTGTCACCAAATGCTTCCACAAGCATGCGATGGGTTTCTGCACCAGTTTTTTAAGCATGAAGGAAAATTTGATACAGGTTCTTTGCTCTTTAAAATCTGCCATTTAGATCTTTGCCAAAGCAGTAAAACACAGCATTACACAACCGCACGAAAGCCAACAATGCAGCCTCTCATTGTCATAGCTGTTGGAACACTGATTCACAAAGAGTATTGTTAGCCACATCTAGCGGCAGCAGGTTGTACCAGCAATGGTTCATGCGCAAAATTCAAATTCCTGAACTTTTGGGTAGCACGTCGTGTATCTATATATATAAATGAATGTTTGTTCGTCCCATATGCATTCCTATGCCATTCATCCAATTGTGATGAAACTTTGGTGAGTTGTTGTGGACATGCCTGCAAAGATTTCTGAATTAATTTGAACCCGCTAGGTGCTGCTGGGGGTCCAGATATTTTGAAAGATTGTATTTATGGTCTGATGTGGCTCTTATTCAGCATATATGTTAGTTATGTGAAAATATTTTTGCAAAAAATGGATCTGCTAGGATTGAGATATTTCAAAAAATTTATTTATTGTCTGATTTGGCTCATTCAGAATACATATTAGTTGCGTGAAAAAAAAAATTTTTTTGCAAAAAATGGACCCGCCAGGTGGCATTGGGATTGAGATATTTAAAAAAAATGTATTTATGGTTCAATTTGGTTCATATTCAGAATATATTACTTACATGGAAAAAAATACCTCTGAAAAAATGGACCTGTTAGATTGTGCTGGTGTTGAGGTGATTGGAAAAATTTGCATTTATGGTCTGATTTGGTTCATTTTCAGAATATATATGAGGGTTATTTTTTTTTCAAGGTCTGATCGGTCACAAAATTAAAACCACAGTGAAAATAAAAAATTTTTTATTTGTAACAAGTACTTACATAGTTGCGCTATTTTTCTACACAGTCGCCATTCCGTTTTAGACATTTGTCGTAGCGTGGTACCAACTTTCCAATACCTTCGTTGTAGAACGGAGCCGCCTGTGTTTTCAGCCATGTTTCTGCGCTGGTCTGCAGCTCGATGTCTGTGTCAAAATGTTGTCCTCCTAACCAGCGTTTCATGTGAGGAAAGAGGTGAAAATCGGATGGAGCCAAGTCCGGGCTGTATGGTGAGAGATCAAACACTTCCCAACGAAATCACTGCAGGAGCTTCTTTGTTACAGTTGCAGAGTGTGGCCGAGCATTGTCATGGAGAAAGATAATGCCTGATGACAACAATAATCTCCGCTTATTCTGAATTGCCCTTCGTAGACGTTGAAGAATCATGCAGTATGAGGCTGCAGTGATGGTCGTTCTATGTTCCATGAATTCCAACATAACTCCATTCCGGTCCCAGAACAGAGTAGCCATACAATTTCTGTTGGAGAAGGTTCGCTTGAACTTCTTTGGTTTACTGGGAGAATGAGAATGCATCCACTGTTTGGATTGTTCTTTTGTTTATTCAGTTTCGAAATGGACCCATGTCTCGTCCCCTGTGACAATTTTGTTCAAAAAATCTTCTCCTTCATTGTGGTAGTGCTGGAGAAACTTTAGGGAGGCTTCCATTCTCATTGTTTTGTGATGGTCGGACAGCATCTTGGGAACCCATCTCGCACACAGTTTGCAGTACTGAAGTCTTTCACACACAATGGTGTAGAGAGCTGACCTTGAAATTTCAGGAAACTAATCACTCAATACAGAAATTGTGAACCGACGATTTTCTCGAATTGCCTCATCCACTTGCCCAATGAGATCATCGGTTGACACTCGCTTCCTTCCCTGGCCTGCATCATGAACATCTGTACGTCCTGCTTTAAAGTTCCTGCACAATTATCGTACTTTGCTGTCACTCATTGAAGTTTCACCGTACACATTACTTATTCGTCGATGAATTTCAGCTGCATTACACCCCTCAGCCTGAAGTAATCGAATTACCGCACGCACTTCACGCTTGGCAGGAGATGCTATTGTTGTAGACATGTTTACGTGCTAGCTGCGTGTTCAGAACTAAATGAAGTGATGCGGCGTGATTGAAGGCCATATTAGAGACGCTGCGCAACACATATGCGCAAAGGTTCAACCGATTTTTGCGCAGGTTTTTATTTCATGACCAATCAGACCTTGAAAAAAATAACCCTCGTATTAGTTGAAAAGAAAAATGTTTGCATAAACTATACCTTCTAGGTGGTGCTGGTGTTGAGATATTTACGAAACAAAGAAATATACAAATAGACTTTCTTCTTCTATATATATATATATATATATATAAGGCAGTGTTTGTATGTGTGCTGTAGACTAAAAAACTATTGGACTAATTTATGCGCGAGGAAAAAGGGAAAGGGGAAAGAGGAGAAAGGGAAAGGGGACTTATTGGGAAATAGGAAACAGGGAATCAGGGAAGTATAGAAACAGGAAAATAGAGAAAATGTGCATATTATTATGATCTTAGGATTTTAGTCAATTCTTAAGAATTTTTTGACTACTATTTATTTTAAACTTTTGTCTGATTTTAAAAATGCATGAAAAAATTTTTTTTTACTGAAAAGTTACTTTTATTTCAGTTTAAAAATTTTTAAACTGAAAAAACTGAAATAAAATAAAATTTTTTAAAATGTTTAGAAAAAAAAGAAGAAAAAAGATAAAGCAATTTATATGTATATTAATGGCTACTGTACTTAAGAATTTGGTAATGGGACAACCACTGAGAGTTTTTTGAACTAATAAAAAATGTTTAAAATAATTTTAGGCAAACTTAAAAAATAGTTAATAAATTATTCAGTTAACTCTAAAAATGCATTACAATACATTTATGTAGAAATGGATTTTAAGTTTTTGATAGTATTAGATGTTATAACAAGGGAAGGTATAATATAGTAATTGTGCCAAAAATCACTTTTCAACTTTTTCCTTTTTGTTTAACTCAAGGAGTTAATGAAATGTAGGGGAAAAAACAGTAGTAATTCTGTTGTATATATTTTTGTTAGCACCCACTTTTGTTAATAATACAGGAACTGGAACAAAAATTTTTCATGGAAGTTTAGTGATTCTAAAATCCTTGTGGAGAGTGTATAGGATCTTTTTATGATAAAAAAGAATTATAAATTGTATTTTAAACTGACAAGATTTTAAATTGTATTTTCTTACTATTTAATTTATTAACATTCAGGAAATTTCTTCTATCATGATAGTCATAAAGTCACAAAATCATCTTTTGAATACTGAGCACTTTTTATTATTATTTTTGTTTCCTTTTAATGTTCCAGGTTGGCTATATTAACTGAACTTCTTAATGCACATCCTGATATTATGAATGAGAAGCATTATCTAAATTTACTACAGTTTTTATTAGAACAGATGATGTCACAGAAGGCTTCTTCAGTTATCTTGGACCATTGTTGTAGGTAAGCTGTGAAGTTGTTAAATTGTGGTGAGGGTATAAGTTCTTATTTAAAAAAAAGAACTTGGTAAGTCTTGGATAAGATTTTAAAGTGACTTTAAAATCTAAAGTCTATTCAAAATTCTAAATTTAGAAAAATACCGCATCAATATGTTTTGATACTGCTGCAGGAAGCTTTTGTCAGTGTAAACTACTTAAACTTCCCTATTTAAAAAAAATGGGATTGTATGGAACTGAAGTACTATTTTAGGTATTTTTACTTTAGTTCAAGCAGTTGTTTATCTAACAGAAATTAAACCTACTCTGTACTTGACTTTCTCAGTTTTCTGTGAAGTGACACAATAAAAAAAGTATAGATGAACACAAATTGTGCACAGCTTCTTGCATTGCTTCTTTAAAAAGGCGTTTTGGCAATGATAGGTTACTGTAAAACTAAATTAAAATACATAAAATTAAATATACGTGTTTTTTCTGTTATACTGCACATGTGTGTAATGAACTTGCCAAAATGATTTATTACTGGAGCCTAAATATGTGTATTTGGTTTTGTAGAAAAATCAGTTCAGAGGGTTTCTTTATATGTAAATAATAATTCAACATATATAAATAAAATCAAATAAGCACATGACCCTATTCACAACATTTGGTTTTTCTTTGAATTTTTTTTATAAAACAATACCAAGAAATTTACACCCATATACATATCTTACTTTCAGTGATTTTAAGTGCCCATTTAGATGCAGGATAGGGTTTGGGGTTTATATAAGAAAAAAAAAAAATATGACTACTGTGTGTATTGCTTCCACTGGTTTTGTGCTTAATTGTGATATTTATGTTGGGGTTTTAAATTGCAAAGGTACTACTCTCTAGGTTATTTTTTGCATCTGATTATTTTTGTGTTTCCCAAAAAAATTATTCTGTATTGAATTTTCTGTGGGAAGGGAAGCATTCTGTGTAGTTGCACAGAATAAATATATGAAGAATATCATGATATCTGTAGGTAAAAATATATCATGACGAATAAAAGAGGTGTTTCATAAATTTTCAAAATCAAAAATTTCAAAAAAGGGTGAGATGATATTTTAATATCTTGCTTGCAAATGAATCTATTAGATCTATTTCTTGTTGACCCAGCATTAGTTAAGAGATAAAGGTGGTTTACTAAATGTAATAAATTTTAGTTTAATATGTAGTTTGTGGCTACTATTAACAATAATATATTAACAATAATTATAACATTGTAACAAGAATGGTACTGATGTAGCTGACCAACTCTGTAGTTATTATTCTTTTCAGAAAAAGACTATAAAATGATGGAAAAGATTATTTTTCATTGATATGTTTTCAGTAGCTATGCAGTACTTAAAGAGATAACCAACAGAATAATGTTTTTAGTTGATTTTACAATGGCTCTGGTTCCAGACTGAATCATGACCAAGGCCTCCTTCCGTCAACAGTAGTATGGACTGCTTGTTATTTTGCAGTTTACATTCCACAAAAAGAAAGTAATAGATGTTACTGTAAATTATGCTCTGATAAAGGATTGAAGAAAACTAAAAAAAGGAAAAGAATTCAGATTCTGGTACCAGGAATGTGAATTCAGTTTCTTTCCTGTGTTTCATCGATTATCACTCTTTTTGTGACATGATTTTTTTTAATAATTATTATGAAGTGAGTTTATCAACAGCAGTTGATAAAAATAATAAAATGGAGTAGTTTTAAAGATTGATACACATTGGATAGATATGGATGAGGTTAGAAGGTACAGGACGATATTAGACAGACTGATATCAAAATGTAGCAGTTGATAGCAGCAAAATATGTTTCATATAAGAACTGAAATTAATAGAAAGTGCGAAATTACAAAGAGAGATGGGTGGAGGACAAGGTCTGCAGTGAAGAATGTAATTACAGTTAACATATATCTAGCTTGAGAAAGGCATCTAAACTTACTTGGGGAGAAAAAAGAAGTGATGATTTAGAGGAGACTGTATTACAGTATGCATTTTACAGAGCGTTGAATGTCTTTAAAAATAATAACCTATAGGAATTGGTGATATACTTTCTGAATTATATGCTATCTGAAGGAGAACTGAATAGATTATACACTGTCATATAGAAAAGAGACTTTAGATGTGGTTTCAATTTCAATAAAAGCATTATTTATATTGTCCAAAAGAAAAGAAGGGATAAAAGAAAAATTATTTATAATTTTTACAAGAATTGTAAAGTTATAAGAGTAGGAATTGAGGAAAGGAAAGCTGCACTTAAGTAAGGTGAGTGAAGAATGTAGAATGCCTCCTTTACTTTTTAATATGTATAAAATATTTGTGTATTTCTGTTTTAATATATATTTGTAGGTTAATGAAATATGAATATTTTTATATGTCTGTTAATTGGATATAGCAGTAGACTAATTATTAGGAAAAAGTTGAGAGCAGAGTACATCTCCAGGAACAAAAAAATAAAAACATTTTTCAAAGATATTGTTATTTTGTGTGAAATTAGTATAGAGTTAAAAATAATCAATCACTTGATTGGTAGGGAAGAGATTCAATTTGAAAGTAACTCAGATAAAACAAAGCTAATGAAATATGACATAAAGAAGGATAATGAAGCGTTAAATATTAAGGTAGGGAACAATGTACATTGCAGAATCTAGACTGCTGTTACAAGTGGTGTACAAAATAAAGAAAATGCCAAAAGCAGCACCCTTACACATGCCAAGAGAGCTTTTATAAAGAAATAATGATCTGGTATCATGTATAGGTTTAGAAATTTTTTAATTTCTAAATCATACATATTCATAGTAAATATTAATGAATATAGTAAAAATTATTTATTAGTTTAGAAATTTTCACAACAGCAGTAATGCATGGACAGAAGGGAAGCCAGGAAAACAAAGAAATGTGAAGCCATTGAAATGTAAATGTTGATTAGATGGATTGATAGAATAAGGATTGAAGAGGTTTTAAGACATATTGTGAAGAGAATTATTTCTGGAATAATCTTGTAAAAATGGATGAGGTTGGTTGGCTGTGTTTTGAGAATTTCTGGGCCAGAAAATAAGGTTCTAGAAGGATGCATAAAAGATAAAATGATAAAGGAAGATTGAGATTAAAGTTTTTAAAATAAGTTATTGAGTTTTTAGGATGTAATGGGTGTATAAAAAATAGGAGATATGCTTAAAATGGAGAGGAATGAAGAAGTACGTGAAACCAGTCAGGTGATTGATGACAAACACAAAAACTTAGTAAGATTGCTTATTGTATAGTTTTTAATTTTATAAGCTTTAAGCAGTATCTTGTCTAAGTATTCTTCAAATTGATAAATTGCTGAGGGTATAAAATAAATTAATCCTTTAATAAATTTCCTACACGTATGATATTTTTCTTTTAAAATATCATTGACAATTCTTATGTTTACTAAGTTAAGTAAATAGAGTAAAAATTATAAAATAACAAAGCAATAAATAAACAATATGAAAGAATCATTCATATTGTCTCCCTTTTTTCATTAGCTCCAGAATTGCTTAAAATCTAATGTAATTTATTAAGCATAGCTTTGATTGTTGGTATGTAATTTTTTTGTTTCTCCTAATCATTACTTCCTGTGATTTACAGTTGTAGCTTCGATTATATGTGAAGCCTGTTGTAGTTTTTATCATATATGAAAACATATATTCATATTTATTTACCCATAAAGACAAATATGTGAAAGATCACTTTGAAGTTACACTATATTATTTCAGAGAAGGTTAGACATGAACTCTAGGTTAAGTAGACATAGAAACAATGAGCAAAAACAAGGGGCAGATAACTTATTTATCTATACATTCAAAGTCTGCAGTTTATTTTACAATTATCTTTTATACTTAATTGTTAGATTTTATGTAATTAGGTAAAATTGTATTATTAGTCTATGAGCCAGTTAAATAATTAGTACTATCTAGGATGGTAAAGGGTTATAATGGTTTTCTGGTACAGTTATATATTCAGATGTTTGTGCAGATACTTATTTAAATTTTATTATCTGAGTGTAAGTAGTTATATGAAAAAAAATGTAATTTTTTTTTATTGCTATAAGTTTTTTGAAGATAAAATATAACAATTATAGCCAAAGTTACAATCTATCAATTGATTAGTTTTTGTTTTATACTATTATCTGTAATTCAAGAATGTCCATGATAGCAGTATGTAAGTCCTATAGTACATTTATTTTTAGTTAGCAAAAAAGTTTATCTCATCAAAGAATTTGTTTCCTCCATATTTAATTTGAAGCGATCAACTTTATAAACAAGTACTTAGAAAACGACCTATATATTTTTATAAATATGTTTATTTTAAATATTTTGTTCTTTACAACAAATTTTTTTTAAACGTACTTACTTTGTAACAGATTTAAGTTTTCTAGATGCAAAATCAGGGCATTCCATTTATTACAGACCCCTGCATGATTGAAACATTTGAGATTGCAGGCAGAAGATTTAATGGAGGTTTATTAAGTCCCTTATATATATATAAAACTTGATTTATATATGATTGATTTATATATTTATGTTGATTTAATATATATACACATGCATTCTAGCTGGCCTGTCTAGCCAGAACCTGGACCCTTGGGGCTCAGGTCAGCCCAGGTGAATCCTGGAGCCAATTCAGGAGCTACTTGAGGTCTCCAGGGGCCAAGGGGCCTATCCCATGGCCGCAGAGCTTGCCATTCCAAATTTTCCTGGGGGACCGGTGTCACTATTCCCCTACCCAGAGGGCTCCACTCCTTGGACCCTTGCACTGTATGTTACTCTCATGGTTGTGAGAATAATACTGATAAATAATAATTATAGTATTCAGGCTAAAAATGGATAAAATGATGTTTGAGCTGTTATGAAGTACTTTGATTTAAAAGGTTTAACCCTGACATAAAAAATTGTTTAGTCTCCACTAAAGAGTTCTTCCCCTTTATTTTCGATGATAAAAAAGTGGGCTGCTGAATTTAAGTGGGGTTGTACATTGATTCAAGATGATGAACGCTTGGGTTATCCAAAAACTACTGTGATCAATGTAATATTAAATGATTGCCAACTGAAGATATGCAAGCTTGTTAACATTGCAAACATTTCTGTGGGGGTGTTCATTACATTTTACTCTATGTTTTGGGTATGAAAAAGCTTTTTGCTCAGTAGGTGCTGCATTTATTAAAAATCAACCAAAAACCCATGTAACTAAAAGCTTATCAAGGGTGAAGACTTATTTAAACAGGATTTGTTGAATTTCTTCAATGTTTCTTATCACTATACACTAAAAACCAAACAGCAGATAGGAGCAGGTGAAAGTGCCAAAAGAAAGCAAAAATGGTTCTGTATCTGCTGGAAATATTATTGCTTTGGTTTTTTAGGATTCTTGTGGTGCGATGCTTACATTACAAGAATGGTACTACCTGGAAAAAGGCAGGACCATCACCAGGAAGTATTATAATTGATTACTGGACCAATTGAAGGGTGCTATTCAGGCTAAATGTTCATATCTGGCCAAAAAGAAAGTGCTTTTTCACCATGATAATGCGTCTGAATACATGTCTTGGTAGTTTGTTGCTGCAAAGCTCCATGACCTTTTCTTAGAAGAGCTTCATCATGTTAAGGCTCCCGTCGATTACTTCATATTCCCAAACATGAAGAATTGGCTCATGGGATGAAGGTTCTTTTTAGATGATGAGATCAAAGCTGAAACTGTTTATTTTGCAGAGTTGGACAAATTGCATTATTCTGAGGTTATTAATAAGTTAGAAAATCATTGATTTAAATGTATTGAATTGCAAGATTCAATACAAGAATAATCCATACTCTAGATTGAAAGAATTTTTGGATGTATGTTTTTCTCTATATTGAAGAATAAAAAGTGATAAATTTATGAAAAATCTTATGTTTCTGTGAGAACTTTCCAAATGTCAATCATAAGTAAGATTAACTTCAGAATCAAATTGAAAGTGCTTCTGCACACGAAGTGTTTCATTTGTGTAACTTATAACTGCCCTGCCTTTTGCATATGTTTTACAGGGCAATTTAGTGTTTAGAATTGCTATTAGATAACTATTCACAGTTAATTAGGTGCCACTTTAAGAATATTAAATTATAAAAAAGTAGTTTAACACTGGATGTCTGTCATTAGAATTATACATTACAATCTGATTGTGAGAAATATGTGTGTGGATTCCTAACTCTTGATGGAAAATCTTTTATTTGTCCGGCTGTGAAAGCTATTTTTATGAAAAGTAACTGAAAAGATATCAAATTCAAAGATGTTGATTATTTTATGCTAAACAAAATTGTTTGAATAACGCCTTTATTTACATCAAGTTAATGTGATAAGGACCACTTAAAAGAATGCCTGACTAAATTGTATACATGACAAAAATATTTTCTATAATTTAGTTTTTTAAATGAAGTGTCCACCATCTTTATATCAATCTAATGGAACTTTAAAGTTTCTTATTTTATGGTTAATTAATGGCTAAATGTCCTACAGTTTATTAAGAAGTTATTAAAGTGATTCTGTTGACTTAATATATACCCAATTTATCTAATTTTAAAATTCAAATACAGTTAATTAATGCAGTCTGGCTACTGTGTGTTCTAGCCAAGAAGTAAATTTTTTAGGGCTAGTAATCACATTTTTTGATAAAAAAATAATTTTTTCTGTTGAAAGGATGACTAGCAATCAGTTTCTCTTTTTGTCATGACACACACACACACACACACACACACACACACACACACACACCCACACACGCACACATACATACATATATACACACACAGTGGGATGTTATATTTTGCTAGAAATGTCTTGACAGACAATGCAGTGTGAGTCTGTGCATTGTCCCGATGAAGAACCCATAATTTGTTCTTTCACAGTCCAGGTCTTTCTTATTTTTTCACGGATTTGAGCAAGGACTTTGAATAAAGGCAAGAATAGTTAATCGATGGTCAGAGCAGATCAGATTATGGGTTTTTTCAATATTTTTATCTGTTTTTGATGTGGAAGGGCAACCTTGGTGAACATTATCTTCAATGTCTTCTCGGCTATCTTGAAAATGCTTAAATCACTCAAAACCTCATGTACATGATAAACATTCACTGCCATTTACCTTTTTTTAATAAAAGATAAGTTTCAGTAGTGGTTTTTCCAAGTTTCATATGAAATTTCACGACACTTCTTTGCTTTAATAAAACACTTATTATTTTTTCGCAGCAAAACAAAAAAATAGATGTTATCCAAATGAAGGCCATGACCAGACTAATATGTCTGCAGAAACTGGAGTGGCAGTAATCGAAAGAGAAGGCTTCACTCTATACAGCTGTTGCTCATATGAATTTGGTACATGCGCAGTTCTTCTGTAGTAGAATTAGTCTTGTTATTTAATAGCCACACCTCATATTTTAGTTTGGACTAAGTCCTAGTTTTTTTTTTCAATAAGTGACTGCACTTCTGGTGTAAGAAATATTTGTTTTTATTTTCTAACTTCTATCAATTCCTTACTCGTGATGGTAAATCTGGGTTCATCATTGTCAGAGAGTCGTTGTTGCTTATTTTGGAAGTAGTCAACTCTGAGGCAGCAACAACATCATAGATATCAGTTGATATGTCCTCTGTGTTGAGAATATCGTCAATATTTGGGTACTCTTTGCTGTTTCCAAACTGTTCAATAAGTTCTTATTATTCACTCTGTTTTACAGAATTTTCATTTGGTTCACTAAGATTTTCATTGACGAAATTGAAGTTTGTGGAGATTTAACACTGGTTTTTACAAAAAAATTTCTCACTGTCACAGTATTATCCTACTTTATCACCAGATGAATCCATAAAACTGCATCCAACACACTAATGCTTTTAGAAAGCTCATCAGCATTGATAGCTTCATACATTGTTGACAACAAGTACATAACACCTTTTTTTGTACGAAATTTTAAAGTTCTGAATGATCCCCTGATCTAGTGGTTGACATACTGCAGTAGTATGCGGGGGAAGAAATATTATTCTGCATTTTCTAAGCTAACATTAGGGTCCGATTTTGCATTGTCCAAGAATAGTATGACTTTCCTATTTTGCCTTCCCATTCTATGAACAAAACTTAACAACCAGTCCATCATTATGACCCTAGTCATCCAATATTTTTTATTTGAATACCATTCAATTTCTTACGAGTTTATGTTTATGCCCGTAAAACATCGTGGCTTTACAGATTTATCGATTATTAATGCTTTTCAAATTCACAGTCAACATAACAGTCGGTCTTTCTTTTGATTTTTTCTTCCGGTACATTTATCCTCTTTCAAACACATTGTTTTACTGGGCAAAGCCGGAAAAAAAGGACCAGTCTCATCACAATTAAAAATGTTTCTTTCATTATAACTCACGCTTATTTCATTTAACTTTTCCTTCCAATCAGACCCCAAATTCTCATCTACAGCCCCAGCTTCACCACAAACATTTTTAAATGAAATTTTATGTCTAATTCAGAATTTATCTATCGAACTCCCTGATGCTTTAAATTTATCGAAACTGAGTTCTTTTTACAATTTTTAGGGCTTTCTCATACATCAAAGTTCCAGAGACTGGAATTTTATTAGCATAAGCCCCGCAAAATCACTCGTAAGTCAAATGTCAACCACTAGCCTGGAATTTTAGGAAATGTATGTTTGCTTAACTGATTTTCATTTTCAGTCCACAGCTTAGGATATCATCTCCACTTTTTAATATATCACTTACCTGAATTTTCTTGATATCAAAACATTTTGCCATGTCACACACACTGAGTTTTTCTTTTTGTAGACATTTATAACTGCTACTTTTTCTTTTTATGTTAAGTGTTTATGTTTTTGAAACATTTTAAGTTGCTGTAACGATGGTTGTAATGATTTTTATAAAATGCACAAAATTGAACGTACAGTAAACTTATATATGGAAAATGTACTACAATAAAAAATATAGTACCTACCATAAAAATATTAGTGGGTTCAGTGTACAGCAACTGATGATGAATTGATTGAAATCATTACATCAGCGTCAAGGCAGGAAGTGATGCAATTCACAACAGATAAAAAATTAGTTACGTTGAATATAAAATAAAACAAAAAAAAATTCAATTTTTATTCTTGTTGTTTGTTTTCAATAACTGATTAAATAGTTTTTATTGGTAAATTCATTGTCCACATCCATTGTATTGAAGCTCCGTTATTGAGAAGTATTTTAGCCAATAATACCTCCATAAAACTGCTATGTAGGTGTTGTGTTAAGAGGAGTCTGTCATTGGGAAGTATCCATTAAATTTCACTGTATAAATATATATTTTATATATGTATATATAAGCCATGATACTATCTTACTCTCATACATTTTGTAAAACGTTATCAAAAAAATACACATAATGTAACAGTTAACTTTTTCCATATGAAATTACTTCCTTGTTATTTTATGTAATAAAAACTATAAAAGGAAAACATATAGGGCATTTGCCAATCTAGAAAAATGTTGAATTTAGGCATTTGGTATATGGACCTTGTATTACAATGTGAAAAAGTAATACCTTTTAGAATTCTGCTACTTTTTTAAACTGTTTTTGAAATATTTATTAATAATTACACCATGATTCATGAATCATGATGATTGTGAATAAATTAAATTTTAAGAAAAATGAGTCATTAGTGAACAGTGTTTTTATCCTTGTTCTATTTTTCCTAATATGTTTGTTAAAAATGTAATTTTCTATTTAGAGTATTTTCAGAAATTTGTTTTGTCATTTAGGTGCTGTGTTTCCTTACTAAAAGTAGAAAATCATTTGAAAGATGAAATTTGTAATAAGGAAAGAATTCATAATTTATGGGCCAAAATTTCCGATACAGTATTAAGGTATTAATTATTCAGTAAAATTCTTTTTTCAAGTTATTAGTTACTGAGTTTTTATTCTACATTTTATTGTAATTTAATAATTTATTATCATTGTTGATTTTTAAAAAAAATGTATTACTGTTTTTGGTATTTCAAACTTTCTTCAGTGTAGTGGGTGAGCCATTAAAACAGGCAGTTTTCAAAATTAATTTTTTTTATTTATTCATTTGAACATTAATTTTTACTACATATTAGTAATTCATTTAATAGCATTTTCAAATACACCTTAAAAATTCTACATGATGAACACTACATCCTAAGGTGGCCACTATTTGTATCCACATTGATAAAGTGGATAGAAATTTAAGTAGAATAAAAGCGGATAATTTCCATGTAAGTAGAAATGTGATTTATCATTCAGTATATAGTAAGTAATATATTTATTACCATTTGTAAGATTCAAAAGATGGTAGCAAAAGATCACAATTAAATCAATGTCATTTAATGCCTGCACTACTTAAATTTAAAAAAAAATTATATATATAGAGCAGTGTAAACCCTACTATATATATATATATATATATATATGTATGGAGCATGTATATACAGGAGCGTAAAACTTGCTATATATATATATATATATATATAGAGAGAGAGAGAGAGAGAGAGAGAGAGAGAGAGGAGCATAAACAAGTAGTCAGTTACATTCATAATAGTAGTCATTTGAGTCAAGTAATGTGATTTGTGGAAAATGGACAAAAAAGAATTTCCTGTAGTGATAACACATTACTTTTTGAAATACGAAGCCAGAAATGCTGAGATGCTTTTTGTTATGGTTATATATTTATTAGCACATCAGATGTAGGTTTATGTTCCTATATATATATTAACCTGATTTTATATATATGTATGTATATATAATTTCTCTAAAGAGAGAAAATATATAGTTACTCATCTCTTACTAGTTTCTATAAAGACCGAAGTGAATATAATGATGAGATTAAAAGAAACATAAAAAGATCACCTGATATTTATTTGATATCAAAAGATATTGGCTTTTCTAGTCAAATTTAAGGAGTTCAATTTCTAAAGAGATGTTATAATAGGTATATTCCTCTTATGTTGCATGCAATATTCTCTGCAGTTGTAACCTCATTAAGCCATTTGGAATTTCATTGTAGTTTGTACTCATATGACCACTCTGAAAATAACCAAACCACCTACCTGTGTACTATTTAACTGATACAACTGATTCACCATAATATTTATCCAGCTTGGATTTAGCTTCCTGTCTGACTTTGCATTTCAAAAAGTAATGTTTGATCACTACAGGAAATTCTTATTTGTCCATTTTCATAAATCACATTATTTGACTCAAATGATGACCATTGTGAATTCTTCTGATTACTTGTTTATTCTCCTTACTGAGATGTGGGAAAGAAGACCTTAACAATTTACTATGAGCACCATCTCTTGACTTTGTATGAAGTTATCAAACATCCCTCGTAGATGTCTGTTATATAATCATATCTTGGAGTGCTTTTCATATTTTTGACAATTCATTGGTTGAAAACAAAAATGCAATAATAATGGTATTATACTTTTGAGGTGATGATAGTTAATCTATCATCAATCTTTAAAATCTACTCTTGAGTGAGAAAGGAACTTGATAACAACTTATAAATGCTGCATGAGGTTTCTTTTCTGGTGTGATTGGGCTTTGTATAGCCAATACAAAGCCTAAACCAGCTTTTCCTTTTTGGGTTTTCTATTAATGGTAGCATAAGTAATCCAAACCAGCTTTGAGCTTGATAAAAGTAAACACAGGAATTTCTTTTTGACTTGTAATGATAAATAATTTAATAATTTATTTTTTAACTAATTGAAGTACATTAAGTTTTTTATAGAGTTGTTTACTTTAAAAGTTACCTTTTTTCATTTTGTATGTAGTTTGTTAAATGTTTTGTCTTGTTGGATAATGTTTTCTTGTTTCTTTAGGATGTTAAACCAGTGTGAAACCAGTAGTTTTAAACTGGCTGAAGAAATTTTGAAATTTGATGATGATTTTTTATCACGTCTATTGAAATTATACAGCAGTAGAGTGTTACACGTAACACAACATACTTTGAAGACACTGGTATGTTTGTGTCAGACTACAATTTTACAAGATGAGCTTGGATCTGAGGTGACTTGCCTTGTTGTTCTTGAGTATTTTTAATTTTACTAAGAACTCTGTATTAATTTATTTGTAAGTTTTGTTTGTTTGTGTTTATTTTGAAAATAATATTTGTTGGACTTGCATTTTACTCTTGTGCTACAAAATATACTGAGATAAATAATTGTTTGATAAAGATGTTTGCAGCTATCTATTTTTTAATTGTTTATGTTAGAGTTTTGTGCCATTCTATTGTGATAATTTTTAATTAAAAAAATAAAATTAGAACAAAACATTTTTATCATACATCAAGAGTTAAAAATGTGTAAGATATTGATTGTAATTCACACGCTATTGCAGTCAACTGCTTCTCCCTCCATGACTACCATGTGAGTATGCTTTATTTTTCGCTCATTTTTTTGAAGAAGTATAAACAAGTTTTACACCAATTTGTGGTCTAAAACTTTTCACCATTTGAAAGTACAAGTCGTGAAGAATAGATTGTACTTGAAATGAACATGAAAAGTTCTTAAAAGCCAAATTAATTACAGTTGCCTGAAGAGTCTTTTTATACACAAATTACAATAAAAAAGCTATTTTTACAATAAATATTGGCTTTGCAAAAAACAACAATTTTTAACAGTTTTTGAGATTTTTTGCAGTAACTAATTAACAAAATTAAATGTTTAATGGCTTAAATTATAGGTACTGCAAATGCCCACAACATTTATTCAGAAGGTTTTTGCATAGGAATTTTACCTTGGCTATAAAATTGAAAAACTGATTTTCACTACCTTTGAATGGTTGCCATTTTGTCCAGTCGCATATAAACAAGTTATACTTACTGTAATCTACAACCCCATGTACGTCCCTAAATTCTACTAATTTTCTTAAAAAAATTACCCTTAAGATAAAATTACCTTAAAAAAAATAATTATCTTAAAAAAAAAAATGTTCAGAATCGCAGTGGCTATCTATTGTAATGGTGTAATGAAATATTTTTATTTGAAACTTTTAGAGTTGCTAACCACCAAAACATTAATTTTCTGTAAAATTACTCATTATGTGTTTCCTTGAAATTGATAAAAAAACTTGTGAATTTTTAAGATTGTAAAAAAAAAAACAAGGTGCTTGAATGCCAGCTAGTTTGGTTCATGTATTTTTATGTATGAGGTTTGTTTTTAAAGTAAGGTTCGTTTTGAAATAAAAACAAAACTGTAAATATGAGCAAATTTGCATGTGAGTTCTAGCCACAGAATTGTTTTTTTCCATCAAAAATCAGATGCTCGTTGTGCTTCATACTTGGTGGGATCACAAATTTCAGCACTCATAAATGGATGATTATAAACTGTTGTTGCTAACAGGTCATCATTGATTAAAATAACTGAGCTATGCAAGTGCCATCTGTTTACATTGCATAAATAGGTAGCAAATTCAAAGTAGACCTTTCTTTAAAAAACATTTATATTTCATATTTAATTACTCAAAACCATCATTGAAAGAGTAGAATAAAGCAGTTTATAGACTAAACCTCACCATTACTGAACTTGAATATGTTGAGATTTGTTGAATTTATTTTAATACAGAAGCACCACCCTCTAGGTTATTTTATACTTATTGTTCCAAGTGTCAGAAGATCTTGTGTAACATAGATTTAAGAGATCTAATCCCATTTATATAATCAGTAGCTCTATTAATTAGGTTAATGTATGTAATTATTTTATATGCCTATAAATAATTAGAATGAACATAGACTAACATATTTTTTTTATTTTTAGAATTGTAAACATTTACTTCACTGGATGTTGATAAACAAAAGTGAAATTTTGTTGAAAGATTGGAAAACACATTTGTTACCTATTGATGTTTTATCCAGAGCACTTGTTGGATTAATTATTAGAACAAAATTACCTGCAACTGAGAATATAGGTTTTATTCCAAAAAGAGACCCGTATCGTGGCATTAAATCTCTTAAATCTTGCTATGTTAATTCATATGAAGACAACTTAATAGATTATGTTAGTGAATTACAGAATGGATCACAGAAAAATGGTTTGTATAATCATTGTTTATATTAATTATAATTATAATTTATAGAAGTAGACTTGTCACACCCGGTGGATGAGTGATTGGGGAAGATATTTGTCTATTTAATTTTCTGTTCACTTCTGCCCTGCAGTAGATAAGAGATGTTGTTCATGTAGAGACATTGTTCTTTATCTGTTGTTGATGTTGGGACGTGTATTAGTATTTTGTTATTTTTTCATAATTAATATCCTGAACAGAATTTGTAAGTGATTGAAAAATTAAAGATTTAATTTTGTATAGTAACAGATAAAAATATTTTTAAGCTTTTTTGGATTAATGGTTTTTCAGCCATTAGCCATTTTCCTTGCTCTGTAATAGAAGGTATCACTCAGGAGTGGAATATAATAATGTACCTTATTTATTACTGTTATGATGAAGTAAGGTGTTGTGCTTTAAACTCATTGGCAAAAAAACAGTGATTTTTGTAGTTTTGCTTTCGAGTGCCAGTGGTTAGGTCATAGGAGAACAGAAAATTGAATGAATTACATGGAAGAGATTTTATGTTGAAACTGCTTAGTTCCTTATTCAATTTCTACATGCTAATGCACTGTTTTTATTTCCTAATACACCACATCTTTTTAAGTTTGAGAACAATTGAGAATAAAAATTAAGTTAAAATGGAGAAACAGTTGTAATGGAGAAACACAAGAAGATTTTAGTGTTAGCTCTTTTCTAATGGTGATGCTATACTTTTCAAAAGTTCAGAATTTGTTTTCTCTGAAAAATTATCACATTTCAACTTTAGCTAATGATTGAAGAGTTACTGCAAATTTTTCTTTTGCAATTCAAGAAAAAAATAATGAAAATTTTTTTCAGCTCCTGTCATATCTCATAAATTTAATATTAAATGACTGCCTCCCCTTCCCTATGGCATAATCATATGATACAATAAATTTCTATACACCAATGTAATTAAACAGCTTGATATTAAAACTTTTTGCACATTACAACAAATTTTAAGGAAAATTAAGTTTTATTAATGTTAAGATTTAAACAATGTTTGTTGTAAACACAGCATTCAAATTAACTTAATTTTTATTCAAGCTTAACTTTATATTAACTTAATTTTTATTCTCAATTGTTCTTAAACTTAAAAAGATGTGGTGTATTAGGAAATGAAAACAGTGCATTAGCATGTAAAAATTGAATAAGACACTGAGCTGTTTCAACATAAAAAGTCTTCTATGTAATTCATTCAATTTACTTTTCTCTGTAACCTAACCACTGGCACTCAAAAACAAGACTCCAAATCACTGTTTCTTTGCTAATGCCTTTAAAGCACAATACCAGTTTGTCATCATCAGTCAATACACAATTCTATAATTACATCAAACAAATAACAAAAAAGGAATAAAAAATTAAAAATTTAGAAAATAAACACTCGCAACAACCACAAAATTTGTAACAACACCACAGTATTACAAATTAAAAATTTGTAACAGCACTACATTACAAATTAAAAATTTTGTGTTTGTTAAAGTATTTATGTTTTCTACATTTTTAAGGTTTTATTTCTTTTTTGTTATTTGATATAAGTATAGAATTGTGAACCGACTGATGATGTGGGATCCCATGAAAGTCAACTGCTGTTATTAGTTTTTTTTAGGTTTTTCTGGTACTGTGTTTTGGTGGTTAAGTTGTTATTTTTGAATTTAATTGGCACTGTTTTCAATATGTTGATAAATAATTTGAATTTTCAAAAAATTATGTTTGTAGCTGTCTACAACAAAAAAAAAAAAACGGAGACACTTTCAGGATATGCTCTACTGGGGAAAATAATGAAAGAGTTAATGAAAATGTAGGTCTGGAAATGCTTTGTTTTCGAGTTACAGATAGTGAAAAATAGCTGATATACCAAAGAATGGTTAAAAAGAATGTTTATTCAATAAAAAGCCAATTTTTTAATTTTTTTATTTACTTTTTTGGCTGTTTACAGAAATTTTGACAATTAAATTTTCTATAGGTTTTGTTACTAAATCTTCCATATTTATTAGTAATTTAACAAAGCTATTGTACTATAAACTAAAACAAACCTGTTTTTCAACATTGACTTTTGTATTATATGTTGGATATCTTAAAAATTACTGGAATAACAGTGCTGAGACCTGTTTTATCCTATTTTTCAGCCTCAAATTATATGAGAAACCACTAACTTTATGCCTTAATTTGGGTCCCAAAAATTACAGTAGGGCTTCTTTTTATTAGAAGAGTTGAAATCCAAGTAAAATCTTTTGCTAGCTGTAACTCGAAAACAAAGTGTTTCCAGACTTATGTTTATATGAACTTTTTTTATTATTTTCATGAGTAGAACATGTCCTGAAAGTTTCTCCATTTCTTTGTGTGACACTCTATTTATATTTATATATATATGCAGCTTTATACTGCATGTCTTAGAGGTCATTGGAGGCAGAAAGAAATTGAGTTCTACATAGTTAAAAAAAAATCTGTATTATGGCGGGTTTTTAATTTTTGTCCGCCACCTTGGATCTGCCATATTGAATCAAACTTAATTTTTTTTTTAAATAGGAGTTTGGATATATGACACATGATTTCAATTTAAAATTTTACAAGAAAAACAACGGTGAAACCCATTTTTCTGTTAATGACTTTGTTATCAAGTTATAAGCACTCAAAATTGAATGATGGAAAAATCATGTTAACTATAAAATGAGGTAAAATGTGTTGCATGAACAATTCTATTGCATTTTACATTCATAATGCATCATACAATAACAAACTTTAAACAGTGCTATAATATTGATAATAATAAACAATAACTAATAATTAACAACATAACAACAAATTAAATAGCTATATCAGCTGATATTATTTACTTTAAATATTAGAATATTTATTTTAAAATTTTAAATGAATGTTTTAGATTGTAAATAACTAATGAAATACATTTAGAAAGCATACCATTCTATAATATATGTTCAAAATACTTCCCCTCTGTAACTTGTCAGTGTGCTAACCTAAAGTAATATCCACAAACTTGTATCATGTCTGATTGTACACATGATGTCTGATGGTTATGATTGTACCAGTGGACAAACTAATGTTTTGTAGCAGCAGTAATTTTCATGTTTTCTAATGTTCTGTACAGTTTGTTACTATAACATTTCAATTATTGTACTTACTTTTCCAGCGTTTAGAAATAAATAATTATTGCAGTTAACGTGTTTTTTTTATTTTTATAACATTTTTAACCCATCTGTCACATCAAACTCGAAATTACATAAACTAAATATAGGCAATTTGCAAAATTTTTATACGGGTCAGGTTGTACAGCAAATTTTTTAAGTGTTGTACAATTTATTATTTTTTGGGACTGACTATTGTCTCATGGTTTGTGGTTCCTTGGGAGCCACAAACTTTTGGTCAGACTGACTTTCTTCTTCAGATTCCCATTTCTTGAATTTTTCAAACAATTTTCTTTTTCAAATAATGTATTCTTTATAAACTATAAATAAATGTTTATAAATAAATTCTCAGTACTTTAGAGGCAACATTAAATATTTCAAATAATGTGAAAATTACATTCATGCTGGCATTGAGGCTTAAGGTGGACACTTTTACAATATTTGTATGACATTGAAAGTGCATTTCACATATATACTTTTAAAAAAATAAACTATGTGGTAAGTAATTAATTGTATTTAGTATTTAGGTTGGATGACTTACATTACTAAAATTGTACTTCGATTGAAGTTTTCATATTTTTGAATTAATAGTATTAATATGCATTTCCACAATATACATCACACATTTTATTTTTTTAGAACATGCAACATTTTTTTTTTTTGATTAGACAAAATAATTATTCATATTTTCTAGTCTATGACTTCTAATATAACCTATCATTATTATTAATTTAAATTATATTTGATTTATTCACAGGTTAAAATTTATGCTTTTATGAATATTTTTTAATTGCTGATTTCAGATTTCATTGTTAACTGGATGGAACCAACATGCGTTGAATTTATTCAGCTTTTATTTAGGGATACTCAGTTGTTACTCGAACAAAATACAGATGATATTGGTGATTTCTGTATTGTTCTATTACATCACTCTACATTACTGATCGAATTAGGTTCTCTTCTAGAGCTATTACATTTTCCTTCTCATGAAAGGTATATTTTATAACTTATAGATTTCTAATTGTATTACTATTCTTTATGTTTTGATTTCCTTTGTTTTTTATTGGGTTTTGTTATGAAATTATGATTAAAGTTCCTGTAGAAATGTAACCATTAATTATTACAGGCTTGTCAGAAAGTTGGATTATAGTTTTGAGTAGTTTTTTTAACCTTATGAAAGAGTACTAAAAGTATGTAAAATTCACAAAGCTTCAGCAGCTAGCAACGCTCAGATAATTTCTTCTGCTGTTTGCTTGTATATTTCTCCTCTCTCCAGGACCACCATTAGGTATTGCTTCAGAGGATGAGATGAATGATTTGTGAAAATGCTATGCCTGACTGGGATTTGAACCTGGGACCTTTTTTCTCTAATTATCTTTTTACTCGTATAGGTAGTGTAGCCTGGATATCCAGATATCCAGGTTTTTTTCTGTTTCTCAGGTGCTTGCAGTAAGAAATTCTGGACAGAACTAAAAACTTAATGTAATGATTTCTGTTGTGAAACAGTATTACTTACTTCATAATTAATTAGCTGCTCAGGATTCACTTCTTTTGTCCTTCATGTGAAGCCAGGGGGCTCACCCCCTGGACAATTGCTTTGTTCATTAACCTCGTGGTTGTGAGAATAATACTGAATTAAAGTATTCAAACTTTACAAATACCTGGAAAAGAAACTAAGTTACAAAAGACAGTATAGTAGTAACTATGGTGACTAAAGTATACAGATGTTTGATGAGAAAAACTGCACAACTTCATCCCCAAGGGGGTTAGGCCTTAATCTATGGCCTAAAACCTTGCTTGGGATAACATTAATGTATCCTGAAAATTTGAAAGCAGTTGGTCTATTGGTTCTCTTGTGATGCTGTTGCAAGTGGATAGACAGACAGACAGACAGACAGACAGAATGTGCCACAAATTTTAGCATTAAAAAATTAAATTATGAATTTTTGATCATAAATTGTAAATAAATGTATTAAATGAATCTGTTAATTATTATCATTTTATTTTCATTATAGTATTTATTATTTGTAAAAAAGTATTTTAAGCCTAGAAATTTGCATTCAGGTTTTATTTTAGAAACTTGAATTATTCCAGGAAATATATTATAGAATTTTATTTAGGTTTTTAAAATTTACAAAAAGTTGTCAATGAATTGCATAAGTTTGCTGACTACACTGGTCAAGTTATGCGATTCAAAAATGCTTCGAGCATTGTGAGGACTAAACTGTCAGATTAAAGTTAGTCTTGAAAATGTTTATAATTTCAGATTTAAATTATTATGTATGTTTCTGAAAAGTCTTTTTCTCATTTTGTATCTATAGATTTACAATGAACTCTCTGTTTTGTATTGATTATTTTTCATTGAGCACAATATACGAATTTAAAAAGATAGATTCCAGATTTTATCTAATTTGCCATTTCTTATTCTCAGTTTTATATTGCAGAATATTTGGATTCCTGTCTTCTATATTAAATAAACTGGAGCAGTTGATTGAAAGTTTGTTTTTAAGTCTTAAAAAAATACCAGCAGCAATGATAAAAGACATTATTTATTATGTGAATTTGTTTGGAAGTCGTTCTAAAGCAGCATCAAAAAAGGTTGCAGAATTTTTATTTGGACATTCCATTAGACCATTGTTTCTGAGATGTCTTTGGACAGTGATAAATCATTCAGAAAGATCTCAGTTAAATTCAGGTTTGTATTTATTCTTTTCTAATGGTTGGAATTGTTCTTGCATTATCAGTGGTTTCTGACTTTTATTTTTTTAAATTATACGCTTTTAAGAAAGGTTTATATAATTCACTCATTGTATGTTTATAATAGACATAAACAAATGCTCACTCTGTTATTGTTATCGGTAGGTATTATTCTAACTTCTTGCATTATAAATTGGTTAAATGTATTCTTTGGACTAATAACTATAGATATTTACATGAAAAGTATGTATATCTATTCAGATATATATATATATATATATGCAGAGTGTAAATTAGAAACCATTGGCATCTCGCTAATGTCTTGAGACATTAGCAACATAGAATTAGTAACATAGGATTCAGTTGATGTTTCAGCAAGGTAGAGCACCAGCATGAAACAGTAACAGCATTTTTTAAAATTAATTTCCCAAACAAGTGAACAATAAACTTGCTAGCCAAAATTTGTCACTTTGATTATTATCTGCCTGAATATTTAAAAGAAAAGTTGCACGAAATCTGCTATGCTTTATTAGAAGAAATGGCTGGAATAATAGAAGTCCTAATCAACAGTCTCCACAATATATTATGTAAGACTTTAATTGATATCTGTAGAACACATGTGTTTACTACAACAATGTTGGACATTTTGAAAATTTCTATCAGTTTATCTGAGAGTTTGTTAAGAATCAAGGCAATTCTATTGTCTATTTAGTTTTTTACTTTAATTTATGTTTTTATTATATTACATTTAAAATCTCTTGTTTGTTTTGTTAAAATAAATGTATGTATTGCAATTTGTTAATTAGCATGTATTGTTTGTACAAGTAGTGGTTTTTTATTTTAAAATAGTTGTCTTTGTCTTGATTTTACTTTATTACAGAAATTTGTTTGATAGTTTAAGATAAAAAGATACTAGGAAAAAAATTCCATAGTTTTCATTGTGATTTAAAGCTGTAGGTAAGAGAAAAATTTTCTCTTATCTGAAAAATAATAATAATAATAATACTAATGAATTTTTGCCAGCTTTGTAGTCAATTTTAGTGCCTGTATTATTGGATATAGTAAGAAATTCATAGCGGTTAAAAAAAGCTCTAAAATGATTTTTGTTGTATCCATAAATTCAATAAAACATAGAATTACGTTACATTTTTTTAAAAATGGCATGCGATATTCTTTAAAACTGCCTGTAGCACTTTAAGAGCTTGGTTTACAAAAAAACTATCAAGAATGAAAAGTCTTAATGTGACAATTTCTAACTAAAAAATGGACAAGATGTCAATAATATGAATTTAATTTTATTTTAAATAGTAATGTTCTTCCATTTAAAGTTTCTGAGCTTTGCACACCTGAGGTGGAATTGCAGTTGTAAGTTTTTAAAAAAACCTGTACCAATTACCATAGTTTTTGACTCATCTGTGGCAGAAAAACTGATCGAAAATGTGAAATGATAGTTTACTGTAGCTTGTTGAAGTTGAATTCGCACAGATCTGATCTAGGCAATAGTTGCCTAGCTAGTCTGGGGCTATAATATGCTACTCATGGAAGACAGTGTATATACACGGTGTAATAAATTTTACAGAATATATACAGTAAAATTTTTTATTATTTTATATTAATTTTTTAACTTAACTAATTTTTTTATATTAATTTACAGTATAAATTTGTTTTTAGTATTTTTTTATACTAATGTTTATTCCTTGGGCCTAAACACTAATCAGTAACAGCTGATTAATGTGCATAATATTTCATACCATATCTCTTTCAATATCTAATATAAATTATTAATTTAATAATATGTAAACTCAGGATTAAATACATAACTAATAAACATAAGACGTGAATTTATTTATTGATTGGAATAAACAATAGTCGTACCATATATATATTTATTATATACACTGTCTTTAATTGAATAGTATTATAAACCCGTGCCCGTTAGGCAGCAAGATATACATTTATGCTGTTCATCTGATCAGCTTGGACAAGCTGTACCTCTGTTTTAATTGTTCTAAATGATTTGAATAATTGGATGAACATTATTTGTGATATTGTATGTTATTGATAGGCAGCACTGTTCTAAAGTATTGGCTGTTGTCAATATTTTAAAGCATTTAAGTGCTAAACATGTAAACAGAAACAGTAATCAGTTGATTGTTAATTTTCCTAAACTATTCATCATGATGTGAATTTTACAGTAACTACTGCCATGCCATAAGAATTTGAATATAATTTCTGTCATGTACCTTTTATTATATGACTTTTATAATAAGATCCACTGACCTCTAAGTTCATGCTCTAAAATAATATATTTTTTAAGAAAATAAGTTTTCTGTCAATATTTCGGAACATATAGAATTCATGTTATAAGAAAATTTTGTTAAATATGTGAAGTATTTAATCTTTTGATAATCGACCATTTAGTTCTGTGTCTAAAGAAGGCGAGACAGATTTGGGTGAAGACTGCATACTGTGATGTATTATTTTCCCCTTCTTAATGAATTTATATTTCAAAGTATAATGAAAATTATTTAATGTTCTGATGATATTTACACATTAATGAATTAGATTGAATTTTCTAAGCATTGGCACCGTTGGTATTAATACAATTGTATAAATAAAGTTCCACTTACCAACAATTTTAAATATATTTCCAAGTATTTTCAGAGTTGCTACTCCATCATTAGGGATTTCTTATAAGATGTTAATTTAAAATTCACTTGTCATATGTATAATTATATTTAAATTGAAATTGTGATGTTAGACAATTGTTAAAATAGTCGGTCGTCAAGAAATAAAAAATAATTTATACATCAGTAGTAGTTGTAAACATCTTACGAATATGGCGTTACAGTCTTATTGACGTATAAATTATTTTTTATTTCTTGATGACTGACTAATATGAATGTCACAACTTTAATTTAAATATACACATATGACAAATGAATTTTGAATTAACATCTTATAAGAAGTCCCTGATGATGGAATAGCAACTCCAAAAGTACTTGGAAATACATTTAAAATTGTTGGTAAGTGGAACTTTATTTATACAGCTAATGAATTAATTGTATCCGTGTAATAATAAGTATGCAGTTAATGGTAAGAATAAGTATTAATTGCAAGCTTTTGCAGCTTGACGCTAGCAATTTTTTTTTAATGATTTAATTATTTTTTTGTTATTTTATATAAAGTACTAATTTATGTTATTTTACAATAGGAGTTTTGAGATTTCCATTGGATTATAAGTCACTGAATGAAAAAAATCGATTGCAAGTGGATGCAATGCAGGCAATAACTTTGTTGGTTTGCCCATCAGCAATCTGTATGAAACAGGATTTCAGTAATCTTATTTCTTTGTTAGATGCATTGTCAAAAGAGGATATTAGAATGCCTCATATCCTGCAAATGGTATTGAAGTTTTTAACCATATTAATTTTTAATATTATTTTTCTATTCTGTATTTTATTAATTTTCTTATATTACTATAACAATAATTTTTAAATTAATATTTTAGTCAGACATTTTATCTTTGTGCATGAGTGTAAGTGCATATACATTCATGTTTTAGAACATATTTCTTGCAGTTGGTGTAAGGTGATTTTTTTTTTCATACTGATTGATTGAGGAATACTAATTTTAACCTTGAGCTGTGAGTGATTTAATTACTGGTAATGTCCTTATTAAACCATTAAACAAAACTAATAATAATTCCTTAGCTTACTTACACTTCCAATCCCTGTCAATTGATGACAGCTTTCCAACATATTGTCCTTAAAATTAAATCCAATAACAGGAGCTACCTTTTTACCACATCACCTATATACTCATTTACTGTTTCTGGAGTAGCTTAATTTTGAATGAAATTTTCTGAGTGATATTGAAAAACATTGATTAAGTGAATTCAATTTCATCAGTTCAACCTCTAAAGAAGCTTTTTCCTTTTTCTAATTATCAGTTATTATAACAGTACTCTTTTTCTCTTGTAGATTTTTATTTGCCATTAATATTTTGAAATACATCATTAAAGTAGTTTATTTGTTTAATTATGTAACCAGGCTTATTATCAATATTTAATTTCTACATTTTTCCTTATTGCCTTCACTGTCCTACAGCAAACTTTTCTTCCCTGTATTCATCTAATCTTCAGATATTAATATCATGATTTTATTGAATAAAATTTTCAAAAGAAAAATGTTAAATTTATTTTTTAATAATTTATCTCTTTCAGCCTTGAAGAAAAATAAAATATTTATTAAAATAGTATGTTTTTACATTGGAATAAATTGATAAGAAAAGTTGTAAAACCAGAAAGCTTGCAAAATATTAACACAACCGTATACTTTACTTACTGTCAGTTTCCAGAAATAAAATCAGTAATTTCTTTATTACCACAACTATTTTGATTTTCTTTATAAATATATTTTTGCACACACTACTACAGAACTCATGTGACACCTCTTGTAAGATAACAAGATCCATCAAGAGTGACTCTGTATTTATCATATCTCTTTCCAGTGTATTCATCATATATCATTCCAGTAAAAACTAACAGTCTAAATAAGTATAGTCTAGCAAGAAACACTGCATTAAATTACAGACATGCAAGATGAAGTAGAATAAGAATTAGATTCTAGAAAACATGAAGTAGTCTGGATTAAAAGCAATACGAGGTACATAAATTTTAAAATGGTGATGGATGAAAAACTGATTTCATCCAAATTTGAAATGTTCTTTCGTGTGGAGTGATGAACATACAAGGAAATACCTTGATATGGAGAGATAGGTGTGTGAAAGGAAAGATAGTAAATTAGAAGAGTTACAGTGACCAACTCTGGAAAAGTAGGTACGTGTGAATGGAGAATTCTTGGAAAATTATATAGTCACTCAAACTTTATTCATGAGCATGGTCAGATTAACCTGCCTAGCATTCAGGAAGGGTCAGATAAAAATGTACTCTTTGATAAAATTTAATTACTTGCTAGTGAAGAGTTATTTCTCTAATCGGCTAAATGTATTAATTTTCAGGAGATTCTTTTTTTTGTTAAAATAAGGAATTTGTTAATGAGGACATTGTTATGAGGACAATGACATTTGTTAAAATGTTATTTGTAAATGAGGTAAGGATAACTTAGAGTTAGTGGCTTTTTAATTAAGGGTTGCTGTAGAAATATATAACTGAAGTTAATTAAAATTTGTAATTTAAATTATGACTTCCTAACAAATGCAGGTATAGTGGGCACACAACTTCATACCTTTGAGATGAACAAGTGACAGATAATAAGGTGTGGTGCTTCAACCATTCTTTTGAATAGTTGTTTATAAAATGAGGTAGATTTACTAGTCTCAGCTTCACACATCTCTGCAAATAAGTAACTTTGGTTTTGAAAACTGTTTGAATTTTTTTGATTAAGATTACTGAAATTGCAATTTGTACTTTTGTTAAGAATTTACCATTACTGACCTGTATATGTTTTGTCTAGTATTTACAATTTTTTTTTCAGTATATAATATTACTTGAAGAAGTTAGTAAGATGTCAGTTATGGATGATATGGTTGTCATGAAAGTACTCTACAGTATACGATTCGTCTGTATTACGTGGAGTAAGGTGTATTGTGTAGCTCCAGTATTATTGAATGTACTAAGAAGTAAGTACCTTGAAATAAAGAATGTACATTGAGCAGGTGATTCATTTTTTTTTAATTCTGCTTTTTTTTTGTCTTTTTCTTTAGTACTCTTGGGAACTGGAAGAATTTATTTTTAGAACTCATTGACTAGAGTTTAAATCTTTTTCTTAATCATATTTTACATAATTTGTATGATTTTTATCTAAAAAAAATGTAGTTCTTTCAGCCAATGTGGAAGAAGGAGGAACCTGGCTTACAGGTCTACAATAATGGTTTAAAATATAAATTTTGTATTAAAAATGTTTCAAAAAATTAAAAAGATATTATGAAGGTATGTTTATCATCTCTATCACTGATGTAAAGTGAACTGTTATGAAGTCATACATCTTCTATATATTTCAATTTTTCAAATATATTTTTTTTATCTCTACATCATAGTTTCTATCTTAACATTTCTGTGTTGAATTGAACTCTATAAATCAAGTCTTTTGTCACAACAGTAATGTTAACCATGGCCATACTGCTTTCCATACCTAAAAATGAGCATCATTGGGTAATCTGTTTGTTATGGCCTGAAGAAGTATCAGGACAATTCTATTAAAGACTTGTAGCACAGTATGGGAACAGTGTTCTATCATATTGGAGTGTCTAGATTGGATTAATTAAATTAAAAAATTTTCATGCAAATGAAGAAGGAATGGGATGCCCATCTTCGGTTTCAACTGATGACAACAATGAGCATTTGTGTCATTATTTTGAAGGTTAGACATGTGATTATTGATGAAATGGTAAACAGTCTACAAGTTAGTTATGGTTGTGCTTACAAAACCATCCTCGATACTTAATTTTCAAGTACAAGCTGGGTCTCAAAACAACTGATAATGTGGGCAAACAAATGCACATATGCACTCGAACATCTGTAAATAAATTTTAGCTCTGTTAATGAAGATGATGCATTTTGAGAAAATTATCAGTGGTGATGAAACATGGGTTACCATTTGTAGCCTTAAAGTGGTAGTGTATGGAATGGAGATATCCACAATCAGGTATCTCAAAAAATTTGAAATTTAACTGTCTGAAGGAAGATTAATGTTAACAGTTTTTTGGGACTTAAAGGTCCCAGTAGTGGAATATTATCTAGAAATTGGTAAAAATAGCCGTTACAGTAAACTGGTTTCTGAGAAGCTGAAGCCTGCAATTCAAAGAAAACACTGGGGAAAACTTTTGTTAAGCATTGTTTTGTTGCATGATAACACCTGTCTACATAATGCTGCCCACATGTTTGAAACCTCTCATAAAATCAAGTTTGAGATATTGGCTCATCCTCTGTATAGTCCCGATTTCACTTATTGAGACTGTCAGTCATTATTCCACTCAAAGGGATATTAAGAAACTATCAATTCACCTTCAACCAAGAAATAAACATTTTTTTCTGAGAATATAAAAATCTTTGAGCAACAATTGAAATGCAAGGTGACTGTGAAAAACGATGTGTTATTATTAGTTTTTTATTTTCATTGGATTAAAGTTTATAGCTGTGTTCTGGATAATTATTGACTTATCCTCATGTGTTTATATAAATACTATGATTATTTAACCCTGGTGTTCTGTTCGCATTTACTGTATTAAAATACTGGGTCAATATGACCTATGTAATTGTGTATAAAAATAAATATCTTATTAAAATTATTTAGTATTAAAATTATAGAGTTCAATAAATAATAATACTTATGTATTTATGTTTCAATAACATCAATAAATTGGATAATGAAATCAATGGCAATATAAATACATTTACTTGAATAGCCTACTATTCTAATTTTTACATATTAATGCTTTGTAGAGTTAGAGATATTAAATAAATGTTAAAAAATAAAATTTAAACACTAAATGTAATGGATGAAAACATTCATTAAATGAAAAATAGGCTGTAACTTCCCTGTCAGAAGTTCCTGAGAGAGGCAAAAGTTTATCTTGTCCTTATGTTACTTTCTCAATATTTAGCAAATTCAGTGTTCAAGGCATGCATTTGCTTGATTTCATCTATTTGGTGTAATAAGTGATTTTCCAAATTCTTGTAAATGAAATCTTTTAATTAGTGAATTTTTATACCTGTTAGAATTGACTGATGTCCAAAGAAATATGAATTTTGTAAAAAAATATTATGAAAAAAATTATGACAAGCATGTAAAAAATGATCACTGGCCACCATTTAGTTTTGTGTTAGCAAGTTAGCAAGCTTATCTCTGCTCCAGTATGTAAAATACTCATAAGTTCACTTAGTGTTTTTTTGGAACATAGTTCACTACTGTTGTGTTATTAGGAAAGAAGAATGATGAGCTGTGATTGTTCTTATTTGCTACTTGCACTGTCAATACTTTCCCATTTTTTGTTATGGTTCCAAACATAGTTATTTTTTATCTTATAAAAAGCTGCCCTAAGTTGTAAAATATAAAAAGGTTATAGATTGCAACATTGTGATCTCTGAGGTTACTAATCAAATCCTACACAACTCTTGATTTGTGATTCTTCTGTGGCTGTCACCTCATTCTGTTACAGTATAAACCTGCCATTTCATCAAATAAGTACTACTAATGTTCATCAATTGTTACAATCATTATGGTAATATCATTTTGATAGAACTTCTACCCACTTTTCTCAGAGTTCACGTACAAGAGCTAATTTATTTGTACGCCTTCGTTCGTGACATGTGATATATTATCTAAACGTAAAACTCTATATTGAACAAAATCTTTCAAGAGACATAGTCGCTCAGAATATGGAACATCCAGTGTCTGGATCCCATAAGCTTTTTATTGATTCCCTGTGAGATTATTTATAAACCCCTGCCAGTATCAATAATCCACAGTATGCCAGAAATGAGATGTCCTCCATTTTTCTCTATAAACTCAGGAACTCATTAATGTAGTCACTTTTATTACTTCATTTTTGATAGATTTGAGAATAAGATGAAATGAACTTACCATACATGTTATCCTGGAAGATGCATATCTCATGACACCAAGTGCATTTTTGATAATGTTTTGGGCAGCTTACTGTCCGTGTTGTGGAGGCTTCACCTTCCACTGAATCTCTCCATTCTTAGAAAGTATACTTGTATTTGTTGCAGAATTTCTTTGCCATGCTCCACTATCCTCATCAGAGTCATCAGTATCACTATCATTCTTGGCACTTGTATGATTTTCATTCTCTGACACTTCTTCACTGTCGGAAACTGCTGTGTTTCCTTGAACTTTGTTTTGTTCTATTTTATTTGCCATACTCATATTGTACTACATAAAAAATGAAGTCAGACTAAATAACTGAATTGTTTTTGTTATTTATAGTATCGTGCCTGTTGTGTGTGAGTGACATATCCAAGTGTGACAAAAATTCATGTTGAGACTTGCATAATTACAGCAGTCATGTAAAATTTGTAAATATTTCAGTTACATAATGTTTGTTTTCTTTTCTTATTAATCATTTGTTTCACTTGAATAGTGTTTCATAATTGATGATGCTGATGTAATACATGCAAGTTCAGACATAAAACTTTCAAGCAAACAAGGACACCATATTGTAGTGTAGATATCAATTACATATCCCAACCCCCAACCCCCAGCCCATCCACAGTGGGTAGTACATGATATAATATAAAATTTGCATTGGATCATATTGACCCGGAACAGTACATAATACAACTAAAAAATAGGGAAATAATAAAAAATAATATTAAAAATTATCATACGGCTAAATTCTTCAAAACAAAAGTAATGTCTTAAAAACCTAAATTAAAATCTTCAGCAGAAAAAACTCTTTCAGGTCATATTGACAAACAGTACAGCAGGGTTAAATTATATGTACATAGCACAATGTTGTAAATATAAAATATTCTGCCAGTTGAATACAAATTTTTGACGCTGATTAAAAAATATTAATTTTTAAATAAGTATGTTAGGCAAATAAAATCCTCCTTTACATGTTTGTAATTCTTTTATAATTTTTTTGTTTTACAGGGGTTTTCAGTTTTTTCTTATGGGATATGAAGTGTTTTTTCTTTTGTTTCTTACAAATATTATATGTTATACAGTTGTTTGTAAATCTGTAATACATTTTGAAAGGTTCCTTTTCCACAAAAGTTGAATTATTGTGGCAGAAAAGAAATGTTTCTTATGTTTAGCTAATAATGTGGGTCAAAGAAAAAAATCAAGTTCTGAAATAAAATGATTTCATATGAAGCATCTCAAGAGCAAAAATAATATTCCTGTTGTGGAAGTAAACAGAAATACTATTATAAACTTGAGTTATGAGCTAGCACTGGCTTGAGTGGAATGTAAACTGTGGTCAAAATGGTGGGAAAAAAGTAAATGCATACATTTTACAAAAGGCATTTAATTTTATTAGTTGTAGCTGGAAAGCATTGTCATCACCAATTTTTTAGACTTTTTAAGAAATTCTGTAACAAATTTTATTAGTATTATGTTTGATACAAAAATCTGCAGTTTTCTGGATCAGGGAATAAAAAAAGTTCCAGTTCAATATTTAAATAATTAAGGAATATTTCAACATTCATGGTTCTATGCTACTTGGTTTCTAGTATGTACTAAGAACAGAAATTGAAAAAAAGAATGATTTAAACATTTTTTAAATACAAAACGCTATATAAATGTACAATGAAAGTCCCTCCTTTACAGTCCATGATGTCCAGTGTTCTATTTCAACAGTACTTCTGATATTGCAAATATAGCATGATAATATTCAGCATTAATTATTTTGTACTTCATTTTAATTCTTTGTTAATTAATTCATGTTTCATTTGGAGCTTAATTTGTAAATTACACACAAAATGAGTGTCTACTGTACAAAAATTGCTTGGCCAAGATTTCTCCATTATCAAAGGCTTTTTAATTTTTTTTTTACAGATATGGTGTTTCATGTTTGGACTAGCAGCGAAAAAGATAACTCAACCAATTTCCTTATATTGATTACTCAGTTGTTTCAAAGAATAAACTCAAAAAGGTTTGGTACTGAAGTGACTTATGAATTTGTTGAACTACTAGGATGTTTCATAAAGGTAAGCGATTTTCATGAAAACAAAAAATATATTTTGTTACGAATTTTAAAATTAATTTCTAAATACATGAAATCATACTTTTAAAAGGTAATTTTGGAATTCCATTTGATGCAATTCCTACTTCGTTAGTGATGACTTAGATGGCACTATTGTTTGAAATTTGGTCTTGCTTGAAATGGTTTTCTTGGTCTGATAATATAATTAATCTGTTTGCTAAATATGTTGCTTTTGTTAAATTTAATGTTTGTACATTTCATATTATCCAAGTCTGTTAAGTTTATGGCATTTGTATTCTACTTCAAAAATTATTATGTATAAGGGTCCAGTTTCTAAAAGATGACACCAGCTGAAGATGATTTGTTTGGTGTTTTGATTGTATTATTTATACCGTGGATGAATGTGGTGCTGGTTTGCTTAATGTAATGGTTTTATTTGTGTAGTCTCTGAAATTGCATATTGCTTTATTACTGTATTGGTTATCAACAAGTACTTTGTTATTTTGTGTTGTGTTTTGGTTTTAAAGCAACACAAAAATTTTATATTGTGTTTTCAAAGCAGTATTGCTTTCAAAACAAATTTTATTTCATCCTGAGTTTTTGATTGTGTTAACATCATATTTCTTTTTTATTGTTGTGTTTTGATTTTATTCTGTATTTTAAATAAGATGTTGTTGATTATGTGAAAGAGAAGTAACATTTCTGCCTTTCATCTGTAAGTGTAGGGTTCTAATATCAGTCAGCATGGCATTTTTCACAACAAAGAATTCTTCATCTACCAGTAACTTATTGGGCATCAGCCTGTTGTCCCTATATAATAAATAAGCTTGGGCATGTTGCCGTTAGTGTGTTTTAAATATTTTATTATTTTTAACCCGTTACAATAACACCGCATATTTATACTCTGTGTTGTAATTAATAAATATATTGTGTGTATTGAAGTTTTGATGAGTTTTCTGTACATTTTGTAGGTATGTAGTTATCTCATTTTGTGAATGTTAAGGTCTAAAGAGTTGAACTCGTTAAGTAGATATTTTTAAAGTTTTTATGTAGTATCATTCATTATGATATTTTGTCTGTATGTTTTTTTCTGTTTAATACAATAGTATATTCTAAGCGTTCTAAAAATATTTCAACCAGGATGTTAAGAATGATTTAAACAATAGGTAAGCCTAGTTGATTATTGTCTTTACTGTTACGAGTGAGGTTTCTTTTCTGTTGTGGAGAATGTTTAGGTTATGTTTTCATTCATTTGTTCTTATGTTGTTTCCATTGTTTGTTGTACAACAATGTGTTATATTTTCTTATGCAAGTTATGTTAGAAAATTTAGAAATCTCTTAGGTGAAAGAAAGCAAATACAGAGCGACAAGTACATACATGTAATTTTGTTGATGAGCTATTTTGTATCTTTATTCAGTGCAATAAATACATTGTGATGAAAGATAAGTTAAATGTAAGAATAAAAAATGCATTAAATATTTGAAATGACTTCATCAATTTATTTTTATGCCTTCAGTACTTCAGATAATATTATTATTGTAGTTTTTAGAATGCAGTGTCATTTTATAATTAAAAAAAAATCAATTAAATATGTATTTTTCAATATTCTTAATGTATAGAATCAGTTTCTTTTACTCATGGAAATGTAATTTATTTTTTATATACTAATTTTGTTTACACACAATCATCTGTGTAATCTGTAACTAACACATAATACAATCTATAACTAATTCACAATCTGTATATATCTACATAGATATTTCTTGAATGTGTTCTTGGTTTTGAAAAGTACTCGCAAAAAACACATCTTCTTTGTTTATAATCCACTTTTCTGTTTTTTTGATAACAAACCATGACTTACAACTTTAAGTATGACCTTCATCACCTAACATGCTGGCTTGAAGATCAGTTGATCTTTTCCAGGAGGCTTTTTTATCTTGTTATTTCATCCAACCCATCTTTCTTGTTAATACTTGGAGATGTCTGAGTTAGTAATAATAAAAATAAATCTATATTTTAATCTTTCTAATTAGTCCTTAATTTAAACTTTTTGCAGAGCTTACATATCTTGGAATTTTACTCCTAAAGAATTTAAGTTTAGTTTTCCAATCACTATTTTAAGACTTTAAACTCTATAAAAACAGAATCCATTACTTCATTATAAGTGTACTAAAAAAATAAGTTTATAAGAGTTATGTAAAACTTCTTATATTCAATAGCCTTTTAAAATTGATTTGTTACCTGAAGAGCCAATCTTGGGGATATAAAAAAATATCAAAATAGATTTATTTAACTTAACACCCATACTTCTCAAAAGCAGTAGTATTCAGTACAATTAAAAATTCAAAGAAAGCTATATGTAGTAAATCAGTATCATTGATATTAGTAAAATATTCCAAGTAGATGTACCAAAATATCAACACCCGTTAAAACACTTATTTACTTTATTTTTGCACAGATTCTTGCCATCCCGACGGGGAGTCTTATTCTTTAAGACTTTGGGGGCTGGCGTCCCCATGGGCCTAGCCTCCGCAGCTTTCCTTCTCACTATACAATGAGCTGCGGAACACTTTACATTATACACATATACTACACCAAGAACACTACATAACTTACAACATACACACATACACAATTGCACAACAACAACCTACACTAATATTTCTTACATTTACACTCGGTGGTGTTGCGACATCTTACGAAACGCAACCGTAACCCAAGGTTGTAACAAATCGTGCCGATGGGTGAATGGCTCTACGTAGTGAGTCTCGAACGATGTCCTCTGGGCACCAGGGCGAACCCAGTTGTATTTAGCTCTAGCTCCGGTACGCGTGCGCTCTGCTGGAGTGGTCCATTTTTCGCCGGTACTCGTGGGACCAAAATTTCAGTTCCATCAATAAACACAATGATGGTTGGTGGTCCATCTGAAAAAACCACCAAATACAGTCTTGTGAAGAGACCTCGGTCAGCTTTGTCTGACGAGGATAAAAGTCCTACTGAAGAGAACCACAACTTGTTAGAATCGAAATATAAAAATATTAGATTCATTGTTCTCAGAAATAGTCAGGAAGGTGGCTCCCTTCAAACGATTTCACCTTTCTTAATTAACAAAACCATAACAGGTGCAAGTGGCTCCCCGAAGAATATCAGGAAATTACGCGACGGATCGATTCTGGTTGAAACATTCAACGATGAACAGAGTCGATCTATCTTACGTCTCCATAATATGGGTGGTATAAATATAAGTGCAGAATGCCACAAAACATTAAATACGAGCCGGGGTGTAATTTTTTGTAGAGACCTTCTAGATATAGATATCTCGGAAATAGTTGATGAGCTATGCCACCAAGATGTTGTTGAAGTGAAACGTATAATGAAACGGCAGAACGGAACAGAAGAACCGACACAGTCTCTTATATTAACATTCAATCTCTCTGTTCCACCGGAGAAGATTAAAGTGGGTTACCTCTCGGTTCGGGTACGACCATTCATACCCAACCCACGGCGATGTTTCAGATGCCAAGGTTTTGGTCACACTACAACATCTTGCACGAAAACTGAGATCTGTGCTCGATGTGGTAAAGAAGGTCACAATGACACTAACTGCGAAGAAAGTGAAAAATGTGCAAACTGCAGTGGTCCACATACAGCCCGCTCCCGAGATTGCCCAACTTTTAAAGAAGAAAAGGCAATTCTCAAAATCTGTACGGAGCAAAAACTATCTTTTCCGGCTGCACGTAGAGAATATAAAAAGATAAACAATTCACGGAACCTGGTTAAACCAGACGTATCTTTTGCCACCGCTACATCTAATAAAATTCCTACAAATGTTAATAATCAGCAGTGCGGATCCTGCAATGAGCTTAAAAAACTTGTTCAGATGCTATCTGATCAAGTAGCTTCACTTACAGCCACTATCTCAGAGCTGACAAAAATGAATAAAAAGTCCTCCGTGAATCCAACAGTGTGATACACACGAAAGTTCCTGCTCCCAAAGTCGTACCGGCACGAATAGCGACTATCACAGCTGGCAGTAAGCCACCTAATAAGCTCCCCGTAAAGGGATCCCACATAACTATCTCCTCTGGGATGTCAACTGCAGCGTCCCATTCAAATAAATCTCCTCCACCATCACCTCATATACTGGAGGATATGGTTGAGGAACCACCTGACTCTAGGGCATCGGAGTTCTTTAAAATAAAAAATACAAAAAAGAAAAACCGAATCACGTACAACTAATTTTTATATAATTTTCGAAATTTAATTTTTTTACACTTATGAACATTATTCAGTGGAATGTTAGAGGTATTCGGTCCCGCATTGAAGACATTAGAGTACTAGCGCACACACATGATCCACTAATCATGTGGATTAATCACATCATGTGGACTAATCATGTGTTTCCAAGAGACTCACCTTCTACAACATGACCCAATTACACTCAGAGGATACTTCTGTGAGAGATGCGACTGCCTAGTAGACAGTAGGGAGAGTGGTGGAGTAGCGATTTTCATGAAGAATTGGGTGTCAGCTACAAGAATTCAACTAACCACTGTCATTCCTGCTATTGCAGTAAAGGTCTCTATTCCCTTCAAATTGCATATCTGCAATCTGTATCTCTCACCGAACACTGAGTTCAGTGCTTTAGGTGCCTCAAATCTCCTCACGCAAATACCATCTCCATCGTTAATAGTAGGAGACTTCAATGCCCATCATATTTCCTGGGGCTCAACCTTCTGCTCCACTCGAGGAAATATGATAAACAGATTGAGACAAGACTTTGACCTTTGCCTACTGAATAATGGATCACACACATTCATGTCCTTATCAACTGGTACTGTATCTAACCTTGATCTTTCCATATGCTCGCCGAATGTGCTCCCTCATTTTAATTGGTCTGTTTGTGGTGACTTTCACGGCAGTGATCATAGACCAATTCTTATTGGTTTCGGTGTAGACTGCGAGATTAAAAGAAGGCCACGGAGATGGATTGTTGAAAAGGCAGATTGGAACGGATACCATAAAGCATTCCAATCTCAGTATGATGATGGAGCGAACATCCTCGACCAATACTCTTCTTTTACGTCCATGATACTTGAGAATGCCAACAGATATATCCCACAAACATCGGGTAATCCTAGACGTCCTTTCGTTCCATGGTGGAACAATGATTGCAAATATGCTATTAGGAATCGACGGCAGGCACTACACAAATTTAATCGTAGGCCTACAACAGAACATCTAAATTTATACTGCAGGGCTAGAGCGGTGTGCCGTCGAGTATTCTTGGACGCTAAGAGGAATTCATGGACGAAATACGTGAGCACTATCTCACGCACTACTCCCACGTCTACTGTATGGAAGAAAATTCGTGCAATTTTCGGTTCACCGAAACAATCTATTCTCGGTCTTATTGATGAAGGAGAACTCCTTTCATCATCCTCGGAAGTGGCAAATAGTCTAGCAAAATCTTTCCGCTCAGTGTCTCTCACCTCATCATATAATAACGATTTTCAACGTTACAAGATACAAATAGAAATATTATCAGTTTTAAACAAATGTTATTGTCTAAAAATATTGGTTAAACTACTTGGCAAATTATTAATTCTGAAATAGATAAATTAAAAGAGAGTAATAGAAACTTGAACGTGGTTACAGTTGACAATGGATTAGTAATTATGTTTTAGAATCTTCTCAAGAGTATTTAACAATAATTTGAGAAAAAGTAATATTCAAATAATAATATTCAGGAAATAATCAACTCATTTACCAAAAAGTCAGTTTTGCATTATTTTAATAATATAGCTGAACTTTTTATTTATGTATTTTTTGTATAAGTGCTGTTACAGAGAAGTTGGGTAGACTTATTAGTAAGCTACATTACAAAACATTTGTAGTTTGATGAAATTTTTGTAAATTGCTTTTAAAAACACCAAAAACATCTTTTCTTTAACTTACTTAATTAACATTTATTTCATATGGAATTTTCCCATCAAAAATATAAGAAAGTCATTACTATTTTTGGGTGATAGTAAAACTGATTGTAGAAATTGTAAATTGTCACAGTTTCTTCTACTTTATAAAAAACAGTTAGAATATTAATTTCTAATTTTGACTGATATGAATAATCGACCCTGGGCATTTAAACAAGTTAATCTTGTTCTACCAGACAAGTTCTTGTAAGTATTTTTATTCTATTTTAGGTGGAAGATATTGTTATGGAGCCCATTTCACTATAAGTTGCTGACATTTTAGGAAAATTTTATTCTGCTTTATTTAGCTAAAAGGATTTGTGTTAATCGACCAATGTGAAAAATACACAATTTGAAACAATTGAATTTAGTTGGTATTTTTGTATTTTTAACTTTCATCAATGGTAAATTATATTTGTGGCAGTATTAATAAATTATGTTGTCTGTGTCAAATATAATACTTTGAAGAGCTATTGCCTATTGGAGAATTTTAAGCCATTTTCATTGCATTTTACTTAATAGCAGATAATAAGTTCTTTTCATCCTTGCTGGTAACATCTTAACAGATCTGTCATGTTGTATTATTGTAATCTGTAAAAATTAAAAATGTAATAAGAATTTTATTAATTTTTTAGAAAATATTTGAATACCAATAATAATTACAACATTTTTTATTAGTATCATGAATTTCATCCACTGAGAAGTTCAATCAAGAGTTATGTAGTTTTGTATAATAAAATTGTAATAATACATATAAAAATTACAGTTTATAAATTAAAAATAGTTTCTTGCAAAATCCCAAATATTATTGTAATGTTTACAGTGTTCCCAAACAAAATTAAATTTAATAAAAATATATTTCTTAATCAGCTTACCTGGATTCCTCTCTTATCCTTCATTTAAAAAAACAAAAGAATCTTAACTTTTAAAATTTTTTCAAAAAAATTCATTCTAACCACAGTAATATTTCAGTGCAAGTCAGTGACAAAGTTCTGCATCCAATCGAATAAGCAATGTGTAAATGAATTTTGTGTTGGATAAGTTAAGTAATTATTTTATTTTTTTTATGTGATTTGGATGTTAAACATTAGATTAAATATTCAGTTATTATAGAAATAATCTCTTCTAGAAACTTCCTAGATTTAAAATTAAATTAAACAATTTTTCCATTTACAAAATAGTATTCCATAATTAAAATAATTAAAGATTAACGAAAGTTATTTTTGTATTTTTTCATTAATATAAAAATGTAGGTTTGTTGCTGGCTTTGGTTTTTCTGTTTATTTCAATTAATATAGTTTTGTCATTTGTAGTGAAGTGTTTCAGACAAATTATTTGAAGGAACCTTGGTGGACTTGGACTGCTTTGATACCATTGAATTCTTATTGGATCCCAGAAGCGAAACAATCTAGAAAAGAATGGTTTAAATATATCCAGAATTTTATTTTTTATATTTCAGTTTTTGTAAAATGATGGAGTAAGATTTTCAAGAGATCAGCTTTTGACTTACTGTAATGTTTTTTTGACTAACTGTTTTTTTAAAAACTTCTTTTTTTGTCAGGATCATTTTTTCTCAATTAAAAGTCCGGGAAATATAATTTAAGAAACCATTAGTGTTGCTTTTTCAGATCATTCTTCCATTTATTAAAGGTGACTGGCTCTGATTTTTACCTTTTTCTTTTCTGCTGTGTAGAAGGCAATTGAGAATTTAACAAAACAAATTTCCTGATCAGACTATGTTAATTCAAAGTTTTAATGAATTCTGTTTTCATTACAGACAATTCTGTTATACATTAGAGTACAAAGAGTTCTTTTGTTACTAGATTCATGCAAAATTCTCATGTCATTAAAATAAAAACATTAATAGCATAGTATTAACATTCTAGAGGTGCCAATTGTGTGGGAAAACATTCTGTAAAGGATACTTGGTTTTTATTTCTTTTATTATTGTTTTAAAAAATTATTTTTATTAGAATGAGATTATATTAAGAAATAAAATCAGATTATATATTATATAGTAATTGTTAAAAAATGTTCTGTATATAGTGTTTTTTGTTGTGTATACTACTTCCAGGTGTTTCATTCTTACCTGATACTTTTTTTTTTAGTTATAAGTTAAGAATTCCATACTTGCTGTCAAGTTACAGAAAAATGTGATAGAATTTTTTTTTACTTTGATCAAATTAAAGAAAATTTGTAAAATAAGATTGCTAGATTACAGTCAATAGACATTCTACTCAACACAAGTAGTCAGAATCAAAAAGACAGTGTATGAAATCTAACTGAATAAGAACTATTTTGATGGCTAAAACTGTTCACCCACAAAAAACAATGATTTATTAAATCTTCCAAATGATACAAATAAATTAACATTTACTACTTACTTTCTAGTATTAACATAGAACATTTTTTTTCACATTATTTTACTGTTCGCTTCTCCAATTCATAAAAAGTTAATTGACACGTCTGTTTGATTGTTCGAATACAAGAAAAACTATATAACATAATAATATGATAACAGAGAAAAAAATTCATAACAAGAAAAAATTCAGTAGTAGGCAGTAAATATATCAGTGCCACACATGAGGTGTACAATTTGATTATGTAACAGAGTACATCATGACTGTATTTATTCTTTAACTTTGTTCCCAAAATGATCATTAACTTTTCAGTTAGTTTCATTCAGCTATAGAAAGTACATCAAGTTTGCTAAAAACTCTTCCAAACATTTTTATGTTGCTCTTTTATTAATGTAAGTTTTTCAGCAATTTTTCACTAATGTTTTTGGAAATGGAAAATTGATTTTTTTAAGCTGCTGTAACTTTTGCATCTTTTATATTAAAGACTGAATGAAACTTTGTTAATACTAAAAAAATATTTTAAAATATCTCTGGAGAAGAGAGATTTGTTATCCTGAAATTGTACTGAATAAATGGTCTCGAGTATCTACTTGAAAAATGTACTAAAATAGTTTTTCCTTTAATAACATTTTTTAAATTCTAAATAAACCTATTTAAAGCTTACACTACACAATTAAGTTCAGAAAAGAATAACTTTAGCTGTGTATAAATTTTTTTTTAGAGTTCTCTCTGATGAACGTTTTTCAAAAGCTGGGCGAATTTTCTTTCGTTATACATAGTAGTATCTATTTATAGTCTGTAAAATATATGTTAAAAAATCATAATAATTAGCATATTATTCTTATCAAATGCATTGATCAGTGAAACCTAATTATTTAAGTGATAAATGAATATATGCTAGTGATTCCTTGCTGCTCCACAACTTTATTATTACAAAGTATTGCCATATATTTTAAAAAATTTGGATAAAAACCCAACTTAATGATTGTAAAAAAAAGAAAGTAATACAATTATTTTCTATAAAAAATTGGTTATCTACAACTTTGTTTATTTTTAACATATTGAAGGAAAGTATTCATCTTTGTGTAATTCTGTTATTAATTTAAAGATTCTATGACAATCTTTTTTAGCAATAGTGTATCTTTCCACAAGTAGACACTCATATAATTTACTGCTTGAAATCTGTGAATTTATAGGCGCTAATAAATTTTTATTTTATAGAATTATCTGAAGAGGAGATGGATGATGAGTCAGTCAATAGAATATTCAGTGTATTAAATGCACTGGCAAATGTACTTGTAAATTGTCCTCGCTGCCGTTCCAAAGTTCTTTTCACTCTTATGGTACTGGTTCATGAAAAAAAAAATAAAGACTGGTTAGTGGATTATGATTTAATTTTATTTAAACGATCTTAGTTTGATGTATTATAGTAAAACCAATTTTTAAATTGGTCTTAATAAACAATTTTTAAACAAAATTTCATAGAATAAAATATTATTTGTCTGTTTTCCAGCAAATTTATTTATAGCAAAGAAAATATTTTAAAGAATTATATAGCTTACAGCCATTGATGGGTATTGCTCAATTTATATTTCTCTTAAATAAAAGCAATGGTATATGTTAACTGGAAATGCACAAATTTTTGAATATATAAGTTTACTTAGTCTTTGTGAAAAAAACACACTTTTAGAAAGATTTATGTACATTCATATATATCATATATTCATATACTGACGTGAGTAATTAAAAATTTTTTTTTTACTAAAATTACAATCCTTCTCAGTGGTCAAGGAATCTGAAATTTGTATAGATTAAATATACAAATTTTATTTAAGGAAAATTATATTATTTGAAAAATAAATTTATTGACATAAAAAAAAAGATTCTCATATGAAAATATCTGAATTTTTATGTTTAACTTTTCTTTAATAATAATTATATTAATAAAAATATTTCTTAATTTATCTGATAATTATATCATTCCACTTCATAAAGCTCCATTGAGTTAGTGACTAAAGTAGACAAAGATGATGGGATCAACTTGATCTACAAAATCTTTGGTTATTCAACTTGTGCTTTTTTGTGAGCAAACAGACAGAAAGGTTGTTGCTATTAACCAGTCACAAAGAAATAATACCAGGCTGGATCTTTGAACAATTATTACAGACTTTTCAAAGAAAAGTACAGTATTACTTTTGATTGCATGGTAATGGGGGATGAAAATGGATCTTCTTTATGTTTTGAGGTATGAAGTGAAAATACCATTCACTTAAATTTGGATTTCATTACATTTTTATAGGCCTATACATAAAATTTTATGACTCAAAAATCTCAAACTACTAGATCAATTTCATTGAAATTTAGTTACGCTCTAGTGGTGTATTTGAAGTTGTGCATGAGAAAATTTGATGAAAATTTGTTGAATTATTGAGACTCTCAATTAAGGTTGAAAAAATTTGAGCACAGAAGTTAGAAGCATGGATCATTATGATGTTGCAAGTTGGAGTGTTGACTTTTCTTTATCTCTGGTATATATTGCTAGCAATATTAAACCAAATTAAAAAAAAAAAAACAATCTTCTTGCAGAGAACACAAAAGTTTTTTTAATTAATTTTTTTTTAGAAATGTTGAAAAAGGAAAGTCAATGAAAAAGTTTTGTAAGCAGTAGCAAAAAAGAAACAGTAGCAAAACTGTTTCTCATTAAGACTGTTTTTCATTAAAACAAAATGAATGTAAAAAAATCTTCATCTTGAATGAAAACTAAAAGAAAACAGGCTGAAAGTAATTTAAAGGCCAAGTACTCTGATAGCTTTAAAAAAATTTAAAAAGTTTGTTAATTTCAGCCATTTCATCATTGAGAATACTATGTCCAAGTTTGAATTTCCATTACAGTGCTATGTGTAATATGTGCAACCATGCAGAGTTTGTCAAATCATTATACAGTAGTTATCCAAGAGACATGTTACAGCATCACAAGACAAAATGAGAAAACTACAGATTTTAACTGATTTGCAATATGCCCCAAGCAAAGGACAGGTTTATAAGATCATCACGAATTGCTCTGTGGTGACAGTTTAATATGTCATAGCTTGCTGTCAATAGCTCTCCTCCCAAACTGTCAATGTTTTTACATTAGCAGATATAACTGGAATGGATTACATGCCTTTTGTTGATCAGTTTCATGTAGAGAGCTTATACATGCAGTATTTTATTGTCCATTTGTACTTTATTTAGACACATCAGTGTAGATCACTCATCTACATTCACTTGGAAAAAAATGGAAAACTTGCCTGAATATCAGGTTTTGTTTTGACGTATTTGTTTTTATTTCATAAGTTTAAGTTAACTCAGAAAGGTAATTCAGTGATAAAAGTTTCTATTGAGGAAGAATCCAAGTAGGGAGTTTTACAGCATTATTAAAAAGTATATGTTGAGTTTGAATAATCATAGGAGTTATCTATAATTTTTGAGATATTTATGCCTGTATGATCATACACTTCATGTAATCAAATATTATCACACCTTCATCCCTTCATCATCATACATAGGCTCTTGAGATTGTATCTTCATTTTATAACATTTAAACCATTATTAGCTAACTTCTCTGACAATAGTCAGAGAATGCTCTTGATTCTTTGATACAGCCCTGTAATTACTGCAGGGCTGTATCAAAAAATGACTGTAGCAAGCTGAAAAAAATACTAGACAAGGTTGCATATCCTGAATCATTTATTTCATTGAGAAGTAACAACCAATTAAGAGGAGCTTCCCAACTGCTGTAACTGATTAGAATTTTTAAACTAAATTTTTAACTATTTTATTTAAAATTTTTGATTAAAGTTTTAAAAATAACTAACATTTTTAAACTTCAAGTTATCTTTTCGGTTACATTTTTAATTTTCATTTATTCATTGAAATAAAAGCCTAGGAATTTGATAATATTTCTTTATTTTTTTATTTAAAAATAGTTTGTGAATAGTTCAAGAGGCTTGGGGATGTATTTTTTACCTTAGTCTGGCTTTTGATGGGATTCAGTTAAAAAAAAAAAAAGTGTTGTTAACTAATGTCTCAAATGTTGCTTTAATATAAAAAGCACTACATTTATTTACATTATAAAATTATGTTACATTACTTTTGAATACATGAATAATCCTTCGGTGTAAGAAGCCATTGGAGAGTGATAAATTAAATTTAAATGAATTTCTTTGGAGTCAGAGTTGGTCACTAAAAATTGTACCATTAATACCATTCAGTGAACTTTTGATAGTTGTGAATAAAAACATTCTTTATCAAGTTTAGTGAACTAGTTGCATATCTCAAAATTGCAAAATGGCTGTATTTTAGAAAAATATTACTAAATATGAAGGTTTTTTGTTTGATATAGTTTCTTTGCTATTGTGTTTTTTTTATCATCCACTATTATGGATACCAGACAGCAAATTTTCTCAGCTTTCTGCTATCCTTTCCAACTTTTTTTCAGTGACGTTTTATTATTTAAACGATGGGATTTTTATTAAATGTGCCTTTAGTTGTAACTAAATATTTTTTTTTTTTTTTTTTTTTTTAGAGAGATACTCTAAAGATGCAAGAATTGTTGAATCATAAAATCGTAGATGAATTTTACTGTTTGCCTTATAATCCCCTAGGCTTTATTTTTTTTTATTTTTTATTTTTTTTACTTTGTTAACTATCTAGGTGATAGTTAATATCTAGGTGATGAGATAAATATCTCAACCCCAGTGCCACCTAGGAGGTCCATTTTTTGCAAAAATATTTCTTTTGATGCAACTAATGTACATTCTGAATATGACTCAAATCGACCATAAATGCAATTTTTTCCATATATCTCAACCCCAGCGCCATCTAGCGGGTCCATTTTTTGCGAGGTACTTCTTTCCATGTAAGTAACACATATTTTGAATATGAGCCAAATCGGACCATAAATACAATTTTTTTAAATACCTCAACCCCCAGCGCCACCTAGCGGGTCCAGAGTAATTCAGAAACCTTCATGGGTGTGTGCACAACAACTACCAAAATTTCATCGCAATCAGATGAATGGTATAGGAACGCGTATTGGACAAACAAACATACAAACATTCATTTTTATAAATATATAAGATTTAATTAGTAATGAAAAAGTATAACTATTTTGCCTTCTTTTTCTGCTTTCAGATTTGGTATTAAAAGTCCTAAAGCTTGTCGAAAAAACATTGAAATTAAATGATTCAGCATCATTAATTGAAAACACTATCAGCAGTTAATTCTATCAATGGAATGAAAAATATAACACAGTTAAGGTATTAAGTATATATTATTTATATAAAGTTTAGTATAAAATTATTATTTTATACTAGACTGTCCATTTCTTTTGACTTCTATGTAAATTTATATTTCTGCTATTTGTTTTGCTTCTTTGAAAAACAAAAATTGTACAGAATATAGAAACTGTTAATGAGAAAAAGTATTTCTAATTTTGTGAATTTTTTGTATTAATCGGTATTTAACACAACAAAAAGAATATATCATAAGTAAACCAGTATATGTTTGGTAAACAATGCATGCTTTTGAGTTTGTTGAGAGGTAATTTATTGGCTCTTTTTCGCTACATTTATCTAACTTAACTGTTCCTTGGATGTTCATATTCAGTTCAAATATATTTTAATGCGGTCTTTTTTAACTTTAAAAATAACACTTATATAAATATTTAAAAAAAAAGAAGTTTTTCTGAACAGGAGCCATTTCAAATGGCCCTCATTTGATGTAGATCATCAGAATGATGGCATGTGCTTTCATGTGAAAGTGTTAGTTCAATTTTCTTTGGAGAAATGTTAATTTTATTTTATCTGAAAGAGTTTCTGTTTTTGTTTCATTTGTTAGTAAACATTACCATTTATCCATGTTTATGTATATATATATATATACATTTATTCCATTAACATACTGACCATGTGCTAATAAAATTTATTATCAAACAAAATTTAAACCACTAAAACGTAGTAAATAGAAAAGTTAAACTTACCATATTAATTTCAAGAATCGATTTTTGCGGGATCCCACATCCTCAGTTGGTATTTAATTCTATAATTACATTAAAATAAAATTGTTTTTATAATTTGTAAATTTTGAATTTGTCAAAAAAGTTATTGCTTTATAAATTTTGAAATTATGGATGAATATTAGAATTTTGTTCGTCAAATGATGTAATATTACTGCCAACCTATTGTTGGCAGTAATGATGTTAGAACAAAGGAGAATTTGTTTTAAATATTACATCATTCCAATACTGAACAGCAGAATTTGCATATTTGTCCATAATAATTTCAAATTCTATAAAACAGTTACATTGGCACAGCAGCCAATCTATTTTTATCTACTTTACCATAAATTAACAACATGTTCGTCAACTCCAACTGAAAACAAATTTGTGGTATCACCCATTGTGAATGACTGATGGATCAATTAAAGCACAAACTCTCCTCAAATGAATATTCAAATGTTAAACGTTAAACTTAATTGCTGATTAGCTGTTGTTGTAAGCCAATGAAAAATAAACATTTTTAATTTTGTTCTGTTTAAAATTGTATCTCTTTTCCAATCCAGTTTGTGTGTTCTGTTTTCTACTAAAGTTAAACTTTTCAAATTTGTATTTAATTTTAATAGACATTATTTGCATCAGTTTTCTCAGAATTAGATACTGTGTAAAGTTAATTAGAACTTATTATTTATTTATTGGTAAATTAACAGTTTTTTTTTTTTTTAAATCTAAGTGAGCTAGAGGTCTGGGACCACTTTTATTCAATTTCTTAGATAAAAACCTTAAAGAAGCGCAAAATTTAGCTGTCGATTTGTATCCCAAGAATTTTAGTACAGTTTAATTTCACAGAGAGAGCAGGAAGCAGGACTAAATGTTTTGCAAACCAAAACTCGCTAACGAACCATTTTCTGACCTATGTTTATAATAAACTTTTTATCATATTTTTGGCTGTAGAATCATCACCTGCGAGATTGCTGTGCACTTTAGAATCTCTTGAGTATATATATATATTTTGAAAATTCAAGTAATTGATGAACATATTGATCACTGTTCTAAACTAATTCAACATAAAAGAAACTTTAACCACTAAAACACAGTAAAGAGATAAACTTAACAAATTAATACCAAGAATCAATTTTTGTGAATCCCACATCTTCAGCTGGTATTCAATTCTATAATTACAGAAAATTAACTGTTTTTTTTTTAAATTTAGAATTTAGAAAATGCTGAAATTTTTTCATTTCAGCAATTCAACAATTTCAGCATTTTCTAAATTCTTATAAATGATTGATTTTGTGTAAGTATAAATGGAATACAAACTGAAGATGTGGAATCTCACAAAAATTGATTCTTAGAATTAATATGGTAATTTTAATTTACCTATTTACTCTGTTTTGGAGATTTAAATTTCATTTAATATTAAATTTTATTAGCACAGGGGTCAATAAGTTAATGAATTGTTTGAATCTTCAAAAAAAAAAAAATATATATATATATTTATACATATGTATATATAGGGTCATTCACGGGAACCGGATGTTTTTGAAGTGGGTTGTACTCGGGCGTTCGAGGTGGGAGGGGCATGTGGCTGGTGTCTGACGTTTCCTTTGTTCATAGCATTTACATTTTAGTCGTTGACATGGAGCCATGGATGCTAGACCAACGCCTGTACGCGTATGACAGTCTTGTGCGAAATGACGAATCCGTAACTGCTGTTCAGCGAGATTTCCGCCGTCAGTTTAATATCCATCGTAATGTAAGTATCCCTTCTCGTAACACAATATTGCGATGGGTAAACAACCTTCGAACAAGTGGTTCAATATTGAAGAAAAAACCACCGGGTCCCTGACGAACTGCTAGCACTCCGGAGAACATTGAACGAGTAAGGGAAGCCATTGTCAAAAGCCCACGGCGCTCTATTCAGAGGCATTCAGCAATGCTTCAAATGAGCACTAGTACGGTAAGACGAATTCTGCATACAGACCTGCATTTCCATCTTTAAAAGATAGCCGTCGTGCAGCAGTTAAACGAGCAAGATTTCACGCAGCGATTACAATTTTGTCGACAAATGCTTACCATTTTTGAAGAAAATGAAAATTTGTTATTGTTAATGAGTGACAAAGCCCATTTTCATCTGAATGGCTTCGTCAACAAACAAAATTGCCGGTATTGGGCAGAAAGAAACCCACATCAGCTTTACGAGAGACCACTTCATACCCCAAAGGTAACTGTCTGGTGTTCAGTAGGAAAGGTCGGTGTTATTGGACCATATTTTTTTTAAGAAAATGACGCTGCCGTAACTGTAACAGCTGATCATTATGTTGCGATGTTGAATACATTTTTCATCCCTGAGTTACGAAACTGGGGAATCGATTTTCAAATTGTGTTTTCCAGCAGGATGGAGCTACAGCGCACACAGCGAGGGCAACGATGGCTGTTCTCCGTAACTTGTTTCCAGGACGGATCGTTTCCAGATTTGGCGACATTCCTTGGCCCCCTCAGTCCCCCGACTTGAGTAGTTGTGATTTTTTTCTGTTGGGGTTTCTGAAATCGCATGTGTACGGCAATAAACCGCGTATATTGGAAAGACCTAAAGATCGCAATTCGTCATCATGTCACCCAGATTGATGTAGACATGCTGCAAAGAATTGAGGTCAGTTACCGTGAAAGGCTACAACAATGTATTGCCCAAAATGGACATCACTTGCCGGACATAATTTTTCGTTCACGAGTAAGTAACAAATGCTTTGATTTAACAAGTGTTTCAGTACCAATAAAACTTTTTTAAAGTAAATATTCAATTTTTTATGATTATTTTAAAAACATCCGGTTCCCGTGAATGACCCTGTATATATAAATACATATTAATTTTACTGAAATTAATCTTTTTAAAATTCATACTATTCCTCTAAACTCGTAAATTATAAATAAATCACTTAGTACAGAACATTGAGATAAGATCTATCTTACCTTAAGTTTTCATGAAAGTACTTTCACAGGATCCTGTGAAAAAACACTTTTTTCAATTATGTCTGAGGATGCAGGATCCTGTGAAAGTACTTTCATGAAAAATTAAGGTAGGATATGTCTTACCTCAATATGCTGTACTAGGTGGCTTATTTAATATAATCAAATATATATATATATATATATATATATACTAGCTCCCCATCACAGCTTCGCCCACGCTATATGATTACTTACATTTCCTGTTAGCAGTCAGTCATTTTATTTCACGTTTTTTAATCAAGTAACTGGAGGCAGGTGCATCCAGTCACACATACAGTAATGGTGGCAATAGTTATGTTGGTTGAGCTGCAGTGTCATATACCTTTGCACTCCTTAAAAAAATCAGAATAAAAAAACCCCAAAAACAGTTTTTAAATATTTATCTGAGGAGTATTTGCAAGTTCAAATCTACTGAATATCTCATTTACTATAGTCGGGATTGGGAAAATTTATGATCATTGTTCAAAATTTTTTACCTTTCTTCATTTCCTTTCAAGGCAGAATTTCAAAAATCTAAAAATTGGTTTATTGATATGAAGATCATATTCACCAAAGAATCAGGTTGATTTCTACATTTCCTACTGATAAATTAAAAAAATAACAGTGTTTCAAAAAAATGTTAAAAATCAATATTAAGCCTTGAAACTTGGAATTTCAAAAAATTTAGAAATTGGTTTTTAGATATTCATAATCAGTTCAAACCCAGTTCACACAGTGAAGATACTGACTGTTCAAAATTCATTAACTCAATTCATTAAAGTTTGTGCTTCAGCTGGCAAATTTCTACTACTACATATATATATATATAATAATCTTTCTAAAATTTATCTTTTCAAGACCTGTATCAGCTCTGTACTAATAATTATTGTATATAACTCAACTCAAATAGTGAATTTTTAAATGTGTCAAAAACTATAAAAAAATATTTAAGAAAATAGTAAATAGGTTATTTGACAATAAATTATAAATTTATTTCTAAACCAACTTCTAAATTCTAAACATTCTGAACTATTTTAAAAAAGATTTATGAATGAACTGAACTCTGATTATTGTAGAAAATTAAATTACTTTTTAAACGTTGCTTTAAATCATTGGTTCCCAAATATCAATTCGGTCATTATTTCCCCCTTTAAAACTAATAATTTCCTTCATTATTTTTTGAAACGCCTCTGTAAATAAAGTAAGATCATCTGCTACATCCTCTTTAAGTGATTTTAAATTTACTGGATGAGATGAGACTACATCTAAGATATTAAATCGTGTTAAGTTATTCCATTGATGGTTTTTGATATAAATTATAGAATTAAACTATGTAGACTTTAGAAGAGTCTTGTTTCGAAAAATATTGTGGAGCCTCTAGTTGCTGCATCTTATTAGATAGTCTGATTATAAATAAAAAAAAAAAAAAATGAAATACTTGCAAATAAAATAATTTATTATCTTTACATTTTATGATATGCCTTAAATTTAATTTGTTTTGGAATCCTTTGAAAAACCGCAAATTTTTGGGAGATATCCATAAAACTGGATATCACATTGCCCTCACAAATTAATTAATCTCTGTAAAATGTAAATTTTTATTTTCCTAAAGTATACATTGCAATCTGTTCAACTAGTGAGCAATAAGTAACCTCACTCCCATAGCTTAATGAGATGAGAATGATGTGTAGTCTTGTACAGACTCAGGCCAGTCTTGAGACATGTGGTTAATTGAATTCCAACCACCAAAGTACATGAGTATCCATAGTCTAGTATTTAAAACCGTATAAAAGCTACTAACTTTTACTAGGTTTTGAACCTTCAACTTCAAAAATCAGCTGTTAAATAAGTGGTTTGCGACAAGTTAACTACTAAACCAGCCTGGAGGTCTGAGAAATAGTAAATGCATACATAAAATCTATCTGTTCTTATGTATGGTATTGTTATTTGGGCAACCAGCCATACTCTATATCTTTTCAAATTTCAAAAGAAAATACTAAGAGCAACATGTCTTGCTAACAAAAGAGAATCACTTGCAAAATTCTTAACAGATGTTTAATAAATTCATAATTAGTTGCCTAACTGTTTATATCATTTCTTGTTCCCTCAAAACTGAGAATTCTTTTGTGAAACCTTTTCTAGCACAATTATCAAACAGAATAAAACATTTTAGATTAACTGCTCATCATCTTACCCTTTATATAAAAAAATTAAGCCACATGTATGCTTCTCAAATTTTATTACAAGCCTTGCCCACAATATAAAATTTCTTTCAAAAAGAAGACAAAAAAATTTACTCATAAATAAGGTATTATTTTGTTGATGAATTTTTAAACAATAATTTTAACAAGATTTTATGAGCGATTACTAATGAATGTTTCTATTAATAATAGTAATCACAAATAAATTGTTAAATATATTTATTTCTTAAAACTTTAACATTGAGAAGTTAATACACTGGTAAATAGGTTATCACAGTTATATTTTAGAATGAATTTAATGAATTTTTTTGTGTAATGTTGAAAATAGTCATAAACTGTTGTGAACAGGGCCACGATTAATGAAATTTTCAATTTCATATTAAAAATTAAAAAGCGTTAGTCAACTCCATATCAGATTATTATTCTCTTTTGCTTTACAATAAATTTTATTTACAGTGTTTGACTAAGGTTAATGTTTTACTACCTTTATCAGAATAATGGTACAAGCTAAGCATACGTTATACAGGATTATATTTATTTTATTTCACTGTATTATTATTTTTCAGGATTTTCCATGGACTTTGATGAATTGTTCATCTGAAAAAGAATTTTACTTAAAGTGGAAACATTCAGTAGTTCCTGTACTTCTTTATAGAAATAATATGAATTTGTTTGAAGAAATTACAAATAAATTGCAGATAAGTAGCAGTGATTTGATTAAGGTAATTTTGATAGTTGTTATTTTTAATTTGCATTAATTAATATAATTATTGAATATATAGTCAAATTGAATCAGTATTACTTGTCAGTGTTGGAAAGTTCAATTGACACGCAGTGTGGGGATCGATTCCTGAACTGAAGGGGAGACACGATTAATATCAGCAGAAGCACATGCAACAAAGTATCTGGCTTCTTGTTATTTACAATATCATATCACTGTGCACTATCCCCTCCTCTTTAATGTTAGCAATGCCACTACTGCTTCATACACCCCAGGTGGAAATAAAACTTGTATCTGTGTATTTACTAATCTTAAACTTCAACAAGTAATACCACTAGTTGGACTTAACAGATAAACCCACAGATTGTTTTTACCCTAGCTATTGTTTCCCAAACATTGCAGGTTTATTGTAAAAGTCAGCCCATTTTCCACTGTATTTAATTTCTGAAAGACAGGATGCAGAATAAGTAAAGAGGAAAGGTAAGTCCCTTGGGAAGTTATGGATGTATTTTGTTATATTTAACCAAAATAATACACAAAAGTTATTATTACAATACTTTATTATTATAAATCTAAACTTTTACTTATATTCAAACCAAAAATCTAATTGTAAGTTTAGATTTAACTACACACAATTATAGAAATATGATATAATCCATATGTCATTATGCTTATTATTATTTTAGTATCGAAACCTTATTCCAATATTACACTATCATCATTTTATAATTGCATATATTAACTAGACAAAAATTAAATATGATTAATCATTCAGTTAGGTAGACTCTGTTAACTATGTATGGCTTTTTAATGTTCATTTTAGTTTCATTTGAAGCTGAATTTTGTTTATAGAATATTTAGAACATTGAGCAGTTAAATTTACATAAACCACAACAAGTACTGTGTTTGTTTGGCGATTGTGTTTGTGCACAATGATTTATTTTGTTTATCCAGTAAAGGCCACTAAGTTTGCAGATTTTGAAGGTCACTGAATATCCAGATTTTTTAAATTTATGAGATTTCCTTGGAGTCTCAGTTTGTGTAATTTAGTGAGATATTTTTTGTTTTGTTATTTATGTTTGTACATTTTATTTATTTAAGTCTGCAAGTATGTTGTTGTAAGTGTTTGTGAGTAGAAAGTGTTTAGTGTTAAGTTGTACAGTATATATGGTCTTCAGGTGACATGGATATGTTAAAAGTCTGTGGCTGCTATTTTTAGCAGCAGGTAGTTTACGCGAATTTGGATGGTTGTTTTTTTTTTTAGTTTTCTGTATATTATGAAAGTGTTCTTCTAAATTTTTTTTTATGATAGTCAAGAAGATTTGTTTGTTTACCGTTTTTGCACTTATCTGTAAATTTGGGGTATATTTTGTGAATTCACGTTAACAATTGTTCAGATTACCATCTTGTTGTGTTGCCTTGGTACTTGTGGTGTTGCCCTTTTCTTCTGTATGTTCGAATAATATTGGTAGAATATTATTACTGGTGTTGGCATTAATTTGAATGTTGTGTATGCATACGTCATATTTTCATATCTGTAAAAACAGCTTGTGTAATTTAAATAAGGAAAGGTTATGATAGTGCAAATGTGGGCTATTATTGTTTGTATTTTAGTGTATAATCTAATCTAATAATTGTAACATCTTTAATTTTATATCTGTACTATGAATATCTCTTTTATACAAATTGCAAAACATCTACCTCCTCGTGTTTTGATTATCTCAGTTTTGAAGTAAAGTTTTCTGCATCTATTCTTCAAATATACAGTTCTTTATTACTTTGACATATTTATAAAATATATTTGCCATATAAAAATATGGTGTGTGTGTGTGCGCGCGCGCACACACACACTCACACACGGGCACACAAGCTAAACATATTTATTTGTAAAATTGATTAATCTATGTCTTAAAAAAAAAAACTTTGAATTTATTTTTCTAATCTTGTGCATTAATTTTCATTGTTACTAGATTGATTACCATTTTCATTATCTGATTATGAACTTTTCATTGTCTCAGTACCAATTTGTTGTTGACTTCTTAGAAAGCTTTAACAATTAACTCTTGAGTATACTGTTTTCATCTAGAGACAATTGAAATGAGTTAATTTTACCTTAAATCATGGTTTTTATTAGTCTTTCAGTTACTGTCTGTTATCAATAAAAATTAAAGGCCAGTCAAATGCACACATCCACCATAGACATAATTTTTCCCATCTAGATCAATCTACCTCCTTCAAGAATTTGTTTTATCCTCTCTTGTTTGTCATTTCCACAATCACTTTGTCCAATTCTTAATGATTGTGCATATTCAATTTAGCTGTTATATTGTATTTTAATAATCATATCTTTTCAATCATTTTTAAGAAGTTTTCTGGTTAAACAACTTATAAGAAATTAGTTTCTCTGTTTTACTATTTCTTCTCCTAATTAAAACTGATTTCTCTCCTTTCTTAATTGTAGTATGAATAACTTTCAAAACAAGCAGTAATTTAATTGGCATTAGCCATCAGTGAAAGATCATAAGTTTTGTCTTTTTCTTTTAATAATACAGGTTATCATAAAAGAATGGTGCGGTTTCAGTAATTCATAGGAAGATTGTAGTGAAATTTCTAGATGTTATATTGGTATCCCTGAAAGCCTCCAACCCAAAAGTTTGTTTATCAGCAGTTGTAACCACAACGCCAGTTCTTGTATTGTTGTTGCGGATAAAGACAAAGCAAAGTGTGTTTTATTGATGGCTGAATTAAAATCCATAATTTTAGTTCAACGTGTGTTTCGATGTGAATTCGGAAGAGCTCCACCACACAAAAATAACAGAACACGTTGGTTCAAACAATTCGAAGAAACTGGATCGGCTAAGAAACAGAAATCAACCGGCAGACCAAGTGAACCAGACGAAATGGTTGAACTAATTAGACAATTGGCAATTAGAAGTCTTGGGAAGTCCATCCCCCGTCGAAGCGTCGAATTAGGTATTCCAAAATCAACAGTTCACAAAGTTTTACATAAAAAACTGAAATTACACTCTTATAAAATCCAGATACTGCAGGAATTGAAACCCGATGATGGTTGTAAAACGTTACAATTTCGCTGTTGAAATGTCGAACAGAATATAAGTGAAAATGAATCATTTTTAGATGATATAATTTTTATAGACGAAGCTACATTCCATGTGAATAGATGTGTTAACAGACACAATTCACAAATATGGGGCTCTGAACACCCACACGCACTTATTGAGAAACAACGCGATTTGCCTAAAGTTAATGTTTGGTGTGGTATGATGAAAAATCGTGTAATAGGGCCTTTCTTCTTTGCTGAAAAACCAATTAATTGAGTTGTATATCTTGACATGTTAACCAATTATTGCTTTCCTCAGCTGGATGAACTCAAAAACATTCATCAACTTCATTTCCAACAAGATGGTGCTCCCCCTCACTTCAATGCATTGGTCACGGACGCTTTGAACGAAAAATTTGGAGATCGATGGATAGGCCGGCAAGGACCCATACTTTGGCATCCAAGGAGTCCAGACCTGACACCTTGCGATTTTTTCTTGTGGGGGTACATCAAAAGCGTTGTTTATACACAAAACATTCGCCACCTAAATCACTTAAAAAACAGGATTAATGAAGCAATGTAACCATTAACAAAGAAATGTTAACTAATGTTTGGAGAGAAGTTGAGTATCGTTTGGACATTTGTAGAGCGACTAAGGGCGCACATATTGAAATTGATTAATTATGTAAAAAAATGTTTGAGATGACAAATTTGAAAAATAAAAACATAAACTGTAAGTAATTCTGTTTTAATTTAAACCATGTTCAAAACCGCACCATTCTTTTATGATAACCCTGTATTTTATGGAATATTTATATTTATGTATCCAGAAAGTTTTTGCACCGATGTACTTCTTTTGATTTTTAGAGATTGCAAGGAAAAATTTCATAGCCAACCAAATTTTCATGCTGAAAATTTATAAAACTTGCACAATTCTGCGCAAGAAGATAGACTTTTCGTTTCTGACATCCTCACTATTTGACAGTCAGAAATGCAGTGATTTTCAGAGTACAATGCACTACATATGTTTGATTAACAAGTAGACCCTACATGCAAGTATCAAGTTTAAACTCCCTCATCACTGTGACTCACTGCATTAGCATATTTGAAAAATACACATATACAAAATTAAATGAAATGTGAGGCTATGTTGATAGCCTCACATTCAGGTGTGCATATATATATATATATATTACATTCTAAATCATCTAGTATAGAATATTAAGATAGGATAATCTTACCTTAATTTTATAATGAAAGTACTTTTGTGGTATCCCGCATCCTTAGTCATAATTGAATTCATTTAATTAAACTGCATTTTTTCAAAAGATATTAAAACTGTTAAAATTAAAAATACTAAAATGAACCATGTACATACAAATATGATTAATAGAGCAATCCAGTACACCCATAATAACAAAGAAAAATTAAAAAATAACCTATGATTATGATGTTTAAAAAAATAAACATAAAACATATATCAATTGAAAATGTATATGATGCTACGTTAATTAATCTTATATATATATATATATATATATATAAATTAATGTTTGTTTATTCAGTATGTGCTCCAGACATTCATCTAATTGTGATGAAAATTTGGTGAGTTGTGTGATGCCCGCGATGATTTCTAAATTAGTTTTGGACCCAATAGGTGGCGCTAGATTTAAGATATTTTGAAAAATTGTATTTATGGTCCAATTTGGCTTATATTCAGAATATTTATTAGTTGCGTGAAAACAAATATTTTTACAAAAACTATATCCGCTAGGTGGTACAAAACAAACAAAGAAATATACAAACAGACTATATATATATATATATATATATATATATATATATATATATATATATATATATATATAATAAGGCAAAGTTCATATGTGTGTCTGCTATAGACTAAAAAACTACTGGATGAATTTACATGCAGGAAAATGGTAGAAAGGGAAAAATAAAAAAGAAAAGGAAAATTGGAAAAGGAGGAAAAAACAGAAATGGAGGAAAAGAAAAAAGGTAGAAAGGAAATATATAAAAAAGGGGGAATAGGGAAAGGGAACAGGGGGTTAAGTGAAAGGTTAAATTTTGTGAATTCTGTAATGTTTTATTTAGGGTCAGCTAGTAATATTTATAAAAAACAACTATCAAAACAAAATAACATTACAAAAAGTACATAAGACACAAAAATGTGAAAATATATATAAAGTATTTACACGCTAATAATATCATTGAACAAATTACTAAAACTTACAATAAAGAAATATTTAAACCAACAAACAAACCTAATAACTTCACAATAAAATATTTAACAAAAATAATAATAAAATAAACAATCTGTATGAAATTTATGAAATTAAATGTATTGATTGTGGTGGAAAGAAGTAGATCATTTAAAACTAGATTTTTTGAACACTGTAGAAATTACAAAATAGTAAATTAGGTTTATCTAATATGGCAGATCATCTAATAAACAATAAACATTTTATTTCTGATATTAATTCAACTTTAGAAATATTAAAAAATAAATAAACATAACAAAAGATTATAAATATTTGAAAAAATTACTTATAGAAATTCAAACAAAATTTTGATTTGATAAACCATCAGACAGTGTTTGAAGGAGACAATCTTATAAAATCAGCAACAGATAGCACCACTCATATAATAAATTAACATGAGTTTTCACTGTAATATTACAGTAATGTAACAAACATTACACCATGTGCAAGGTTTATTTTACTTTCTTTTTTAACATTTTAATATCTTTATTTAATATGCAGTTTAATTAAATAATTCAGTCACGACTGAGGATGCAAGATCCTATGAAATTACTGTCTTGATAAAATTAAGGTAAGATATGTTTTCTCTCAAAATTCTGTACTAGATGGTTTGTGTTAGTAGAAATTAAAATACGTATATATATATATATATATATATATATATATATATATATATACGTACATGAAATATAAACTACCAAAACATAATAATTAAACTCTAATTAATAAGTTAAACTAAACATATTCATTTCCAATCAGTTTTCTTGGTATCCTGCATGTTCAATGGAATTAAATTCTATATCTATTATATTAAAACATATTTTTTAATGATGTTATTATAAGTTTACATGTAATTTTGCTGTCCAGTACTGTAATATGTTTTAATGTAATAAATTTATAATTTAATACCAACTGAAGATGTGGGATACTGCAAAATCCGGTTATTGGAAATAATTATAGTAAGTTTAATTTCTTTAATTACTGTGTTCTAGTGGTTTATATTTCATAGAATTTCAAATTTTGTTAACACAACAGTCAAAATGTTAATGAAGTATTTGGATATATATATATATATATATATATATATATATACATATTCCCATCATGGAAACAAAAGTAATACCATACTTTTCTTCAAAAAGTCAGTAAAAAGATTTTTCTAAAGCTTTCTTTTGCACTTTTCTGTAGATAAACCAAATTGTTGCTGTTCACATGAAATTTTAATTAATTTTTCTTTAAGTTTACATAACTATACCTTTTTCCTTTGAAGGAACTTGAAGTTTTATTTTTAGCAGAAACATGCTCCATCTTATTGTATAAAAAGTAGAATAAATATTAAATTATGATAGAGCACAAAAATGCTATAAATTCTTACTTGATCTATCAAATCAGTGTGCTGCAATTGAATTACAATTTATATTTATAGCCTGTTTGTATTGTTAGTGATTAATAAAATTGCTTATAATTAAATAGATTATTATTGGTTCTTTTTCATGCCCTCTCTTTGCCATATCGCTTGAATAGGATAGTGGTTTGTTACAAGTCAGTAGCAACTTGCTATTATTATCATCACCTGATTTTGTTTATAAAAATTTTATTATTTACATGCAACAATACATTATACAGAGTGATTGTAAAGTCGCGCAACCCAAAATTTTTTGCCTTATAGGAATGACAGTTAAATTTGAAAAAGATATTTTAATTAGGGTAATTTTTTGTGTGACAGATTAGTTATGGTAGCATTGCTAAACCACACCACCAAACAACAATGGGCATGGCACCAAGCAGTTTGTTTAGTCCCAGCAGCAATGTCTTTTACACAAGAACAACGTGTCTTTATTGTTGTGAATTACTGCGAGTTGAAATAGTACACAAAGTAATTTTCAAGAAAATTTTTTAAATGCTTTTCCAGATGCTAATGTGCCAAACAAATTCACTATATGTCGTTTATTTAATTGTTTTCTGGATACAGGTAATGTGCATGACTGTAAGTGTACCGGCTGTCCAAGTGTTTTAACTTATGACAGTCTGCAGATGATAAATGAAATACTTCTTTGTTCTCCAATAAAGTCTCTTTAAAAACTTTTTTAACCAGATTGGGCTACCTTACGGAAGTGTTCATCAGGCTACTAAAGTTCTAAAATTACATTCGTACTAAATTAATGTAAGTCATCAGCTCCAAGAACCAGATAAAAAGAAACTAATGCAGTACTGTTGATGGTTTAAAAGTTTTATTCAAAATAACGTATCTGTTCTAGACAAGGTTGTTTTTCAGCAATGAAGCTTGGTTTCATCTTAGAGGATATGTTAACAGTCAAAATTACAGAATATGGTCTTCAGAGAACCCATATGTTTTCCATGAATAGCCATTACATTGGCAAAAAATTAGGTTGACTTCACCCCAATGTGGTGTGGTGTATCTCATCAGAGAATTTTCAGAACTATCTTTTTTTTGAAGACCATCACAGCTGAACGGTATCAAGAAATAATCATGCAGTTTATAAGTGAATATTGCTGTTGTGAATAAGTGCCTTTTTGTTCACCATACGTAAATTTATAAATAATACTTTTATTTATAATAGTGAAACCAACTCTTTGAAGCAAAAAAATTCTTTTTACAAATTTCATTGTAAGTTTTTCAGCTTTTTATCTTAAGAAAATACTATTCAAGCACTTATCTTGTTTGCAGACATGAACTACATTTCTAATGTTGATTTCACTATGTGATTTCTTTTGAAGTTGAAGTTTTTACTTTGTTTTTAACCATATTTGATATCATCAAAATTTTTCAAAGTGGCTAAAACTAGAAGTATTTCATTGATTTACAGGGTGATTCACATAGTGTTAATGGCAGTTCTGAGCTTATTCTCCTCTGTGAAAATAATGAAAAAAGTTCATATAAACATGAGTCCAGAAACACTCTGGTAGCGAATTATGACTAGCAAAAGATTTTGCCTAGATTCCTGGGCAAAGAGTGAAATAAAACCTTTCTGAAATTCTAAGAACCCAAATTAACGTGATGGTTTCTTATGATTTTTAAAAGAGGTTCCAGAACCATACCTCCAGTAGTTTTCATAATATCCAATGTAAAACTGAAAAAATTTATTGTCAAAAAACTCATATTTTTACATTTCTAGTACAAAATCCTTGTTAAGTAACTAATAAATGCGTAAAATTTATTATCAAAACTTATACATAATTAATTCTGAGAATATTCATGTAAAATAACCCAATAGAAAACAAATACAAGTTCAAGAAATTTGAATTTATTACTAATACTTCCTGTATTTTAAATGTTATCAACTTCAGGAAATGAAGTTACATACATTTGATAAAATTAAAAAAAAAAGCTGACAACATAGTTGTAGGACTTTTCTGCCATGCTGCTTTTTTCTGATGCACAGCATATACTCACACAACTTAATTAAAAATATTTATCATTTTATTTAAATATTTATTTAAATATTTTATTTTATTTTATTTAAATATTTAATTTAAATATCATTTTATTTATCATTTTATTTAAATAATATTTTTTGTTTATTTAATTCATTGATTCTAACTAAAGCGCATGTGCATACTGTATTTCATTTGCGTGGGTGTGGCGGTACTCGTGGCCACTTTAAATACATTTTTAAACTTTAAATATTATTCATTTATTTAATTCTACCCCTCACTGTGGCATTACAACACAGTTGGTGCCGGATGCTAAACAGAAAAAGAAAGAAAGATGACTGTATTCATCCGGAAAATTTCCATCTGACTTTTGGATTTCTTAGATGTCAAATGTAAAGATCCAGTAAAAACTGCATATTCCCAAATTGGACCAATTACCATACTTTACCTTCTATAGCTATAGATCTCCTATAGCGATAGGGAGGAAAGAAATAAAAATGTAATTGTTACATTTAAGAAAGTTTACAGTACATTTAAAAAATTTGCCCTACTTCAGTTCATTTGGCTCCACACTTTCAGATTGCTAGTTTTGCTCTCTGCAATTCTGCAAGGTTTTCCTTAATTTATAGTATGAGCAACCACTTTTCACGCTTAAGAACTTTTCTCTTATACACAATACTTTTCAACCAGCCCCAAATGCAAAAATCTAATGGTGTTAGATCAGATGATCTTGGTGGCCAAAAATGTGGCTTGCTGTGGCCAATCCATCGCATTGGAAATTACTCATTTAATTATGCTTGTATGACATATGATAAGTGGGGAGGCTTACCATTGTTCTGAAGGTACATGCAGTATCTTGATGTTAGTGGAACATCTAATAGCAGCGGCAATTGTTTCTTAAGGAATTCCAAATAAATGTTGGAATTTAGATGTTCTTGGCAGAATGAATGGTCCATTTAACTAATGATAAACTAGATCATACCTCACATTGATACTAAATCATTGTTGGAAATTATGTTGTACTGTTGTGTGTGGTTTGACTTTTGCCCAAGTGTGTTTGATGCGAAAGTTATTGGTGTCGTTCCAAGTAAACGGAGCCTCTTCAGTAAATAAAATGAACCCGTGCAGTTGGCAGTTCATATTCAACCAAGTGCAATATTGCCAACAAAGAGTAGGATCTCTTGGTTGAAGATTTTTTACCTGCTGATTATGGTAAGAATACAGCTTGTTACAAAGTGTTTTCCACACTGTAGACTGGGAAACTGAACTACCGGGAAAAGTATGGTTTACTAACAGACTGCATTGAGTAGCCCCAATGATGATTTCATCAGAATGGTCATGATAAGCAGTAATGCTGGGAAATGTATCTGTTTCTCATAGCATATTGAATGTTCCAATAATTATTTTAGGATTTGGAACTCTGCATGTAGGAAAACGTTTTTAATATTCTGCAGGAACAAAAAAAAGTTTCATTTCTATCACACACCTCCAAGATAAATACCATGTTGGCATATTCCTGTCATAAAATAACAAAGGTATTGCTGTAGCATGATTTCAATTAAAACACATACACACACACACATACTTAATTAAACTCCACTGTACTGGAAATAATTCACAAAAGTAACACACAACATGCAAATGCACTGATGACAAAACATAAAATTTGCTGTTTGCCAGTTGATTTCTGTGTTACCACTTAAGAAATCATAATTTATAAATCATGTAATTAAAATAAAAAATCGTAAATTATGAAATCATAAAATCATAATTTTCAATTTTATAGTGAATTTGAGAAAGTTGCATAAACTTTATTGTCTGAAAACATTAACACTAGTACTTTTATTTTATTAATTTCTTAATTTTATTTTTATCTTTGTAGTCCAGATAGTATCTATTTTGGGTTGGACTTTTTCTATATGATCGCTAATTTTTACTTTAATGCTTCTGGAGTATCATCAGAAATGATTATTTCATTATGCACCAGTTGAAAAACGTGTACTTAAATTTTTATTGAACAAAATGTAAAAAAATCGCAAAAATATTAATTTTTTTCTCCTTTCCTTGGATAACTCGATAACTGTTCAGTTTAGAGAAAAGATTGAGAGAGAAAAACGTTTTGTTATTAAATTTTACACAAAATATCATTGGTTGCAAATCAAAAAATACAATATTATATGCAAAAATAGCAATAATTCTCCAAAAAAAAAAAGAATTCTTTTGAATTTTTTTCTAATAATTATATTATACATAGGACCTTCATTTTTCCCCTCAAAGAACTTTTTGATATGATAAAGCAATGTCAAATTTAAGCAAAATCAGTCTGACAGTTTTTGCACAATAATTTTGCAATCCAGAAAAAAAGCGATTTTTCCAAATTGTGTTGGGCCTGAAATAAAATCTCTCGATACTTGAAAATTTAATCACATGTAAAAGAGCATTCAAACTTTCAAATGCATTTTGGAAAATTTAAAGTTTATTAGGAGAGCCTAGAGAATTTTTCAAACATACTTGTAATTTCTCTGCTTATAAACAAATTAAATAGCTTCACAAATTTTTATCCAAATTAATTTTAAAAAACACAGCTTAAAAGTACTAGGAAAGATGCTTCTTCAAAGAAAAAAGAAAAAAGAAAAGTTTCAATTCATTAAATATCTCTAGAGATGTAACTGATGAAAGTTGACCGTCATTGTGCAACTTTTAGAATAAATTATTATCAAGAAATTCATAGGCCAATATTTAGGAGTAATTCATGTTTGCCAGTATAATATTTGAAATTTTTAGCTTACAAGACAACAATAATTTAAAAAAATAAAAACAGATTTAAACATTTTTTTTGTTTTTAAAACAGATTTAAAAATGCATTTGAAAGTTTGACTGCTCTTTTACATGTGATTAAATTTTCAAGTATCTAGAGACTTTATTTCAGGCCCTACACAATTTGGAAAAATCACATTTTTTTCTTAAATCTGAATTGCAAAAATTATTGTGAAAAAACTGTTGGAACGATTTTTTTGAAATTTGGCATGTTGCTTTATCATATCAAAAAGTTCTTTGAAGGAATATCTGAAGTCCTATGTGTAATATAATTACTAGAAAAAAATTTCCAAAAATCTTGTTTCTTTTTTCTTTTTTTTTACAGTTATTGCTATTTTTGCATCAATATGTATATTTCACTTTGCAACTAATGATAGTTTGTAAAATTTAATTATAAAACTTTTCCCTGTTCCGATCTTTTCTCTAAAATGAACAGTTATTGAGTTATCTAGGGAAATAGGAGAAAAAAATGGATATTTTTATAATTTTTTTACATTTTGTACAATAAAAATTTAAGCACACCTTTTTCAATTGGTGCATAATGAAATAATCATTTCTGATGATATTCTGGAAGGATTAAAGTAAAAATTAACAATCATAGAAAAGGTCCAAGTATGCCCATTTTAAAACAGATGCCGCCTGCACTACGAATACATTTTTTATTGTATCATTGCACTTAATAAGAAAGCAAGCATGCTTTTTCCGTGTAATCCCTTCGTTTATGTGGTAAGTATTAGCAATAAAATCAAATTTCTTTAACTTTTAATTTGTTTCTTATTGGGGTGTTTTACATGAATTTTCTTAGAATTTAATTCTTTACAAGTTTTGATAATAGATTATATGCATTTATTAGTCATTTAATGAAGATTTTGTATTACAAACTTAACAAAATTTGTTCAGACAACAGATCTTTCTGTTTTACGACAAATATCATGAAAACTACTGGCTGAAACCTGTTTTATTCAATTTTTCTGGTCAAAAACCATAAGAAATCATGAAGCTTACCCTTAATTTTGGTTCCTAAAATTTCAGAATGGTTTTATTTTACTCTTTGCCCAGGAATCGGTTTTCTTTTTAATATCCATAAGGTATTCTTTTTTTTTACTGTAGTTTATGGCTGGTGCACACCAAAAGAATAATACAAAATATATTGAAGCACAAATTTTGTCTACTAGTTTGGAATAAATGCAAGAGACTGCACCATAAATAAAATTAATTTCCAAGCATAATGTAATAAACATTAAAGTTAATCTTCACAGAAAGTTAGTAAGCACAGTTAATCTTCGAGGGTTCCAAAACAAAACTTATTGATAAAACACATGTATTAGATTATTAAAATGTGTGATACTGTTGAAAAAATGAAGTTAGGGGCAATTTATACTAAAATGAGTTGGTGATTTGAACTTTCTATTCCATTCCTTTAGTGAAACTGTGATTCATTCTTACTTTCTCATAATATCATTGCCCCAGCTTGCACAAATAACTAAGATAATAGAAATGTTTAATCATTCTTAGACACTTAGTGAATAAATAATTGTGATTTTGACAATAGAAAGATTAACACCGACAATTGAAAGCTAAACAGGATATTTTCTTCTGTGTATTATACAAATGATAAGTACCTGGAAAAGGTGATGAAGTTAACAGTTTGATAATATTATCTGTTAATTTATTATCACGTTAAATGGAATAAGCTGTATATTCCAACTTTTATTTAACATATTACACTGATAGACAAAAACCGATCATTTCTTGAATTGCTTTTTTGCGTACATTACAGATCTGTAAATAGAAAATTTCTATCACCCTTAGTTTTAAATAAATTATGCTTAAAAAAAAATTAAGGGAAAATATAGTTAAAATCTGTAAAATTTATAATTTTGTATGGCCATACCTGTGTTAGAATGTTTTTGCTGATGCTTTTCTTTTATAAATAGCCTCAGGCACAGCCCGAATTAATGTCCAACAGTAATCGGCTAGCATGTTAGTATTCCTTTTCCTTTTATAGGGGCTTTCCATTACCGAAATGTCTTGGTGAAAACGTTCACCATGTTCGTCACTTACGTCTCTTAGGTTGTCCATGAAAAAATCCAGATGTGAGTGGGGAAATGTATTTCCAAAGACATATTACATCCCATAGCATTTTATGAAGTAAAAAGTTGATTAACAACATTGTGGTAATTGTTGGATTTTTGTTTGCCGAGAAAAAGTTTGCAAACATCTTTAAATGAAGCCCAAGCTGCACTTTCTACATTATTTAACATTGAGTTAAATACATCATCTTTGACTACTAACTCTTATTTGAGGACTAACAAATATTCCTTCTTTAATTTTTCCTTCACTTACATTTGGAAATTTCTGCTGATGTACAAAAATCTGGGACTATCCTTCTTTATTGCTTTTACAAAATTTTTCATTAGTCCTAGCTTGATATGGGGAGGGGGTATAAGTATTTTTTTTTGGGTTCAACTAAGGGCTCATTAGTAATACTTTTCCCATTTGGAGTTAAGTTGTCTCATTTCTTCCACTCTTTGGTAACATAATTTTTATCCTTAGCTCGGCTGTCCCATTCACAAAGAAAACACATGTACTTCGTATAGCCTAACTGCATGCCTAGCAAAATAGGTATAACTTTCAAATCACCACATATGTTCCAGCTATGTCTTTTTATAATTTATTTTTTCAAGAACGTCTCATCACATCGTATATCTCTTTCAAATTAATACCTTAAGCAATTGGTCCTGAAGGATATTTGTTACCGTTGTGTAGTAGAACCACTTTTAAACTATACTTGGTCGATTCTATGAAAAGGCGCCAGTCCTCAGATTTATGAACTTGTCCTAAGTGTAACATAAGCTCATCAATATTTGTGCAATAAACCAAATTATTTTCATCAATAAAGTATTGAGAAAGTTCTTTATTGTTGGCTTTGAAAGCCCAAAATTTTTGTACTTTTTTGAAGTAAATTCCAACTTTGCAGTCTTGACTGCTTGATTCTTCATCGCTGCTTTCAAAACACATTCACAGGTGGCTCAGAAACTGGAATAATTTCACTGTTAGGTACAGGCCTATAGATTGCAATGAAGGTTATTCTACTGTATGTTTAGATTTTTTAGAAATCCCAGACAAACTTGTTAAACAAAAGTAACAGTCGGTTACATGATCCTTTGGGTCACACCAAACCATAGGTACACCAAATGGCAAAGCTTCTGTGTACCTTTCAGCCATCCTCTTAAATATACAGAATAATTAGTGCATATTATATGAGGAACCCACATTTTATCCTGATCAACAATTTTACACTGAAAGTGCAAATGATGTGCTTTTTTGATTAAAGGTGTAATGGTTTTTCTATTTGATTTTACGGTAAACTCACCACATACATAATAAAACGCATCCACATCATTTACACAATTTTGAGGCATTATGACAGTGCACTGTTAACAAACTTAAGACAGCAATGAACAAAATTAATTCATTCTGAAATTCAGTTCTTAATACAAACAACACAGCTGTGTTTTCAGCTACATGTTTTGACCTGCACAGACACAATTAATCTTGTTCATGAAGGCTAACTCTTCAGTATTAGATATGATGTCATAATATGTGACTATGATATGATTTAATTCTTTGTCTAGTATTGTTTATTTATAGTTAAATAATAAAAAGTTAAATAATAAAAAATAAGCTCACAAAATACAATATAGGAGCTTAAAATGCTAACTTTACTTTGAAAAATGAAAAAAATCCTTTAATTAAAATTTTAAAATTTTTCAAAAATGTGGATGATAGAAAGATTCTGAGTTCATATTTGTTTTCAGCATCAAAAAACAGATTAAAATCATTTATTGCATGTTAGGAAACAAAAATTATGTTTATCAGTGTTATTAATATGAAACTCTTATTAATATGTATGATAACAGTAATGCTGTATGTAAACAATCTGCACTACATGTTATGTCTGTTTGATTCATATGTTTTCATTACTTCTAATAAAAAAATTCTTGTATGTTTTATTTAACACAGATAAAGTTATTTGTAAAATAATTATGTTGTAAAAATCGGTCTTGCGCACTATATTTTTATTTATCACTATTTTTTTTGGACAATTAATTCATCATATAATCTTAAAGCTTGTCTGAGGGAATATGATGTGAAAAATGTATAGTGTACAGAAAGAATTTTAACCCGACCTTCAAGGTGAAAGGCTTATTAACAGATAAATATTAATAGTATAGGTAAATACAAAAATATTAATCATTAATTAATTAATAAGTATGTTAAACATTATAAATAAATATTAATATTGAATGTTAATAGTTACTTCTCTAAATTAATGTTATTAACCTTACGTAATATTTATAAAATGATAATTTTTAAGGACACAGAACCAGATGTAAACTTAAGAATATATTTACTGTTTTTTAACATAATATTAAAATTTTTTTAATATTGATGCTTTTTATATCTATTTGTATCCAGTTGCTGTCATCAATAATAAAAAAATTGTGGATATTTTTGTGTGTTTTAGGACTGTTATATTGCTGTTATGATATTTATCTTATCGACTTTATCAAGCGATAGTTCAGATGTATCTGGGTTTCATCATAAAGAAGTACTCATCAATGTTCAGCATCTTTTGGGTAGGTATTATTTTATTGTGCATTTTTCTGTCACCACTTTCATTGAGGAATCTCCTTTCAGATTTATTTTACAATTCTGAGAGCAGACCCAAACACATAAACTGGTTGCAGTTGTTTTCTGAACTACACAGACTGTGGTCACATGCATGCTCCATTCTGATCATTACATGCTTTATTTGGTTAAAAGTTATCATGAACCATTTTTCTCACACATATATTTGCTGTCGGCAAACAATGTGGAAGTTGAAAATGCCGATTCCATTTCTGATTTGAGTTGGCTTGATGTGAGCATGCTGTTCCAAGGCTTTACATTGATTGTTCTTTCTAATCACTTCTTTTGAAACTGATTCATGATTAGGAGTGTTACATTTTTTTGCATGTTCCTTGATATTAGGTTGATACTAACATAAGGATGACTACAATTTCATCGCTTTCTAATATTGATTTAATGGTGGTTAAATGTCTTGAAACGGTTTAAATGCAAAAAGGCTTAAATGCAAATTTATTCATTGACAATAATATCAGAAAATCATTATAGACAATATTATAAAAGAGCAATTGATGAAACGGTCACATGCTGAACAAAAATTTGTAATGGTGACATCAGAGGAAAATTGAATATCAGTGACTAAAAAATCATCCTTTACTTTAATAAGGTAATGCTCACAGTTAATTAGCATTAAGGAAACAATATTGTGTAGTGATTTACTAACATCGATGTTAAATAGTAAGTTTTAAACTAGTTTCGCAGAATCTGCTACCAGATAACAATAATAGCTTTTAGATTCTGTTTCTTATTTAGTTTTGATTACATTTTAACTTTTTTGAAAGGAAGTGTTTATTATTAGAGATAAAAATGCATTCATAAAACAAGATAAAGATGATACACGATCAGTTTTATTCTGTGTTAGGTATCTGAGTAACAATAAGGTCACATTTTATGTGATATTAATTTTATTATCTCTCATGTTAAATGGTATCAGTCTAAAACTTTAAGGTAATAAAGATAAACAATAAATAACAGTTAAAAGACAAGTAAATGTGAGCAATATTTATTTTTTTTAGCATGAAATTACTGTTAAAACAATAAGAACAGTGCGTCATTTAGGAATATAGCTGCTTAAGTATTCTAGGTTGCTAGAGATTTAAAAGCATAATGAACACTATGGTGTGAAAGATGTACTTTGTACTTAATTTTTTTGAAAGATGTTTTAGTGGTTGTTGGAAGAACAAATAGAGGTAAAGGTGAGAGAATGGAAGAAGAGTTGGTGTTGCAGAAAATGGTGTCTAGTGTATGTAACAGAGATAGCAATTTTATATACATCAGTTAGCTGCAACTTCAACTAGTTAAAGTTGGGGCATTTGCATTATACTAGGTAATTAATAGAATTTTAGTAGTCATGAAATGGCAAAGTGGTACACCAAGCTTTATAATATATTTTGAAAATGGTGATTCAGTCGTGCCAATACTGCAGAGGTTTCATATTCATTCCAATGTTTGCTTTAAGACAAAGTTCTGATACAGAACATGATATTGAAGCGGTTAGAAAACTTCAGAACTATTGTTGCAGTGTTGCAGAAAAAGGCTCATGGGAGAGAAAAAATTGTTCACTCGCCAGAGAAATCGAGGTGGCTTGGTAAGCGATGGAGAATAGACCTCATTGTTCATTATTAAAACATGCAAGTGCTTTATGGTGTAGTTTCTGAGAATTCATCAACAGATCCACAACCATATCAGCACACCTGTACTTAGAACGTGTAACTGTGTGGTATGGATCAGTAAATTTTGATGTAACTGGCCTTTTTTTCTTTGAAGAAGATGGATGTTTGGTAAACCTTTAATCGGATTATTTGATGGCCATGTTGCAAGATTTCCTTTTAACCATTCAAACATCACATTAACCAATAATGGAGATGGTTTCAACAAAAAAAAGCAACTATCTGTAAATGAAGGCTATCAATTGACACATTTCATTTAATGATTACTGTGTGCCTTGTTTCTCATAAGGGGGAAAATTGTAAATGTAGTTTTAGTACTTTTTTTTTAAATTTAACATTAAGATTTTTATACTAATATAGTTACCATTTTTTTGACTGTATAAATTACATTTATTACAAAACATAATTCGTATCTGTTAAATTAAACTGAATATCTTCGTTTTGTTTTTTGATTGTTTCAGCTGTATGCTATTAGAATAAAATTAATATTCCAGATATTTATTATGTAAATAAAGATATATATGCATGCATACATCATATTTATTCTAAATGAAATTTATAAAGCAGTTATTTGGTTTTAATTAGCATTAATATTTCAGGAGATGATATAAACAGATTATTGACAGTACATCTAGCTGAAATAATTGTGAATATTTTGAGAAATTTATATGATCCTGAAGAACTCTTCAAACTTTGTTCTATTATGGATAGATCTTTTCTGATTTCTTTGCCCGATCCAGAAAAAATCCAGTACAGTTTTTCAACAGTTAACAAAATTTTTGAATATTTACAGGTATTCTAATTTAACAAAGTTACATTATAATTTCAAAAAATTTATTTTATTATTATTTATTTATTTTTTAAAACTATTGTTGGGAAAGGAGGGTTCTCAAAGTTACTTTTGTGGTATTTGAGTCATATTAAATTTTAAATTAGTGTAATTTTAAATAAAAGAAACATTCTGATAAAAGCCAGCCCTTTATTTGGAATTGAATCTAGAACTTGCTATGTTACCTGAATGCTGTACATTACTGTAATAGTAGAATACTGTAATTTACTGAACTTGAGAAATAGATTTTTTGAACAAAATTTTATTCATTCAACTTGCATTAGATAACGTGCTGTGCTTGCTAATTTTTCACTGTGAAATACTGATGGCAGATGACATTGGTGCTATTAAATATGATATTATTTTATGGTTAGTTTAAATATAAACAGTGGAGGTAAGAATACAGAACTTATTTATGTTTATGAACTTTATTCAAAATTTCTACCTGTTAATTTGGATATTTTTAAATATTACGTTTGAATATAAAAATACAATTCAAATGAAATTTAGTATCATAGTAAAAGTTTTACAAGTGATACTAACTACCAGTTACATTAACCTTTCACAGGAACAATTTTAGAATATTGCTTAATTAAAACACACACACACATGCATTCACACGCACAGACACAGACAGACAGACAGACAACAAGAGTATTGCAACCCCTAAAACTGTTTTAGGTAGAGATGTAAAACTTGCAGGATATTTTATTGGTAAATTATTCAAAGTTTTGGCTTGGAGATGGACTGCAAATGGGGGCTTTAGAGGATTAAATAAAAGAGTCTAAACTATAATGCCTAGTGCAGATTTATTAAAAAAAAAGAAATAAATTTGTTGCAATGTCTCAACCAAACAGCTGAGGTAACAAAATTAGATTTCTTTTGTGAATAGATTAAACCAGTTATGAAAATTAAAAATGAAACAAATAATTATTCAAATTAATTTTTAAAACTGCAATTAAAATCATTTATAATGAATAAATTTGTAACCAAATCCAAAGTAGCCCTATCTTAATTTAATTAATATAGGGCTATATTAAATTAATATAGGGTTAATATTTTCTTATCATGTTTAAGTTGAAGCTAACTTCATGGTTATGGGTATTCCCTTAGACTATTTTGTTGTTAAATTAGGTATTTCTCTTGAGTAATTGTTATGATCAGTTCAAATAATTAAGTTAATAATTTTGTGTAGTAACCAGTTTCCATATTGCTTCTATCTTGTTTATTAACATTATTTACAAAATAACACTGTGAACTTGAAACACTTTCTTCATGAGTAGAGGCTTTAATGATAAAGTTTGATGTAGAGTAAAATTTGCAAGTTGTAAGGTTGTGTTAAATTAAAATCAAGACTTACATTATTAAACTGGAAGTGTTGTAGATAAATAAAATCTGAGGAGTCTTAAATTTTCAATCATTGATAATAAATTGTTAGATATAATGTGAATATTTGAGAAAAATTTGAGTAAAATTCATTGAACAATCCCAATTGCCTAACATGAATAGTGGCGTAAGAACATGACATAAGCCTAAGGTCATTGTTTAAAACATTGAAAGATAACAAATTTAAACCCATTCAAAGTTCATTTACTCAAGAACTACCTAATGAGGAAAATTTGAATCGTAAAGTTTTGCAAAACATTGCTGAAGAACTCATTTATTAAATCACTAAGGTGGCATTGAGGCCATGTCCATTTTATGTGGCACGGTATATCTCAATAATTATCAGTATCATAACTAAACATATAGTGATATATACTTTAGCATTAGTTTAACTTTGGTAATCCATAAAAAATGGTATATTTATCGTAGTATTGAGATCGATATTATGTCTTGATTTCTCATTTAAAATACAATAAAGATAAAGCTATTCTTATCTTTTTGATTTACTCAATACTTTAATTTTCCCAAAGAATTGGAAAAAAAGCATATATACAACATTGGATTATTGTTATTATTATATATACACAAACACTTTTTATTTGTTCTAAATTATTTATAAATTGCATACAACTTTAACAGAAACGTTTTTAAAATTTCCAGCAGGTAACTGAAAGAGATACAGTACCTGGTATTCCTCATCACAGCCTAACACAGTTCAACATTAACATAAAGTTACACAAATTAAATCTTGAAAATTTAAAGAATCTAATGGTTGAAATCTAGTCGCAGACTTACTTTTCCTATTTGGAATATTCCTGAAAGAAAATCCATCCTCCTAGTCATATTTTTCTTCGTAGCCAGTAATTATAATGATTTTTTTCTTGTATTAAAATTATATAGTCGATAATAGAATTTATCAAATTTATTTAAAAAACATAAAATCAATTGGAATAATAATACTAATTTTTTTTTTAACATAGACCATAGAGTATTTTCTTCTGTTGTAAGGTAATGTTATAGTATTAAAGTTTCATAAATATTGTTTTTTATTATTTATTTTTTTCTGTAGGGGGAGGAGAAAGCTCTGCCGGCAAGTGCAGGGCTCTCGCCCACTAAAAACCTCCTTCTCTAGTCACGCAGTCATAAATGCTATTAGAAAAAAATAAAGTGTAAAGTTTGTTTATTATAATTTTAAAAAAAGTAAAATAAATTAGTAAAAGAAGTTACAATAAGTCATGAGCAAACCTAAAATAATCATTGGTGATATTCCAATTTGAACTATCTACTAATTAGAATATATAACAGATATTTAATTATATATGAAAATTGTAAATTGCTTTAAATGCAAGAGACACTTCAGAGTTGCTTTCTCTTGAGTGTAAAGATGTTCATCCTACGAGTGAAGGTGTCAGATCTAGAGCTGATTCCTTCTACATTTCAATGAGTTTGGCATGACACTGTCCAACAGCATGTTTAATTTAGGGATTATGAGAAACCATTTCACATCTCACTAACTTATACTTAGTAAACATGATATAAAATTCTTTCAGTCATGGGCAGGGCTGTAAGTTTCAAGAGTCTTATTCAGGTAGCGTGCAACATTTTTGATTATGATAATTAACATACATTCATTATTTTATTATTATTATTATTAGTAGTAGTAGTTGTAACAACAGCAGCAAATTTGAAATAAAACAATGTCTGTTAATTTATTTATAAAGTTAAGCAGTAGTTAAATAGCATGTAATAAAATGTCATTTTCATTTTCACTAGGTTAAATTAATTAAGGAAGGTAACATTCATTTGGTAATTTATTTATCAGAAAAGCGGCCTGATGTTATTGAAAAAATTCTACTTCAGCTTTATAGTGACATCTATGTAGCATTAAGTCCTGAATTTCAGTAAGTTAATTATTTCTAAATTAATCATTATTTACAATGAAACGATGATTAAATAATTAATATCTGTACAGATTATGATTAAAATAATCATAAGTCAATCATTTTTTTTTTTTACCAATTATAGTAAAATCTGTTCTTTTAACATTACTATATTTTAAGCTTTAGGAGGGAGTACATCCAAAGATAATGCTGCAGTCAAGCGTTAGTTTGCAGCTAGTTGTTGGAGTAGCCATGTTTTTTTGATGAGATGATCAGGGAGCTACCACCTTTCTAGTGAAGAAAATATATTTTTGTTGAAGGATATGTAGAAAAATAAGTTAATCTATTCGTAATTTTGCTTAATATCAATAACGCTTTATAAACAAATTCTAGTTTATCTTTGATTGACGCTCTTATGTTAATGGAGTAATGTATCAGTTGCTTTTGGCCATCTTGTATTCAAAATTTTTTGTTTGTTTTTTATGTCTACAAGTATTTATGTTTCATTACATTGAAGAAAGTAAGGGAATTTTTGTGAAATTAAGAGGTGGCTGTTTTTGTCTTCTCCAGGAATACAGCTGAGGGAATATAGTAAATGTTTGAATGATTTCTAGATTAATTTATATTTTTTTAATAGCGTAAGGAAGTAGAGCATTATGCATGCAAGTTAACATGCAGGTAGTGTATCTAATGTGTACAGATTTCCATCTCTAGAGCTATTTTTTAATCAGTTTGTTATATTACAGTCTGAAGTGATTGTAGAGACTTAAATACTAACTGAACTTTAGTATAACATTGATGTTCTTGCTCATTAAATTATATTATAGAAATAATTAGAGACATTTAAAATGGATTTCTTGAATTGTGAAGAAAAATAACTAGTTATCAATAATGTTTTTTCATTAAAATAAAAGAAAAACTGACTAAAAAAAATAACAGTAATGAATAAATAAAATAAGTGTAATCAGAATATCAATTCTACATTTCTATATCATTTCTGTAAGCACATCCTCATCTGAGTGAAAACTTGAACGTAGAAAAATATTATTTAGTACTTACAGAATTATTCCTCACCAAAAACTCATCAGACTGACCCAGAAAATCATGGTATCCAAAATCACAGTTTTCTTTTTCTTTTTTCATGAAATTCTTTATATATTCTTACTACAGTGTTGACAAAATTTAGTGAAGATCAACTGCAATGTGGCTTTTTTCTGTAGTTGGTTTAAAAAAACATTTTTTTTAACTTTTTCCTTGTTTTGTAAAGGTGTAATATTTTCCCAGTAAATTTATATTGTATTAACAGTAAAATTGAAATATTTCTTGAAGCATTAATAAATAAAAAAGCCTGTTTTTGGCATATCTTTGAGCATTCAGCATTTTTTAATCATTTAAAAGATGTTTTCTCTTAGTTAAAAAAAATAAATTATTAAATAGTGCATTACAAATAAAACAAAGATGTAAAAAAAATTTGAGAAAATTAATATGTAAAATTTTTATGAATCAGTAGCGTTAGACTATAAGTTAAGAACTTATTTTTCTGAGGAAAGCTAGGAATAAAACTTTTTTTTTTCCACGATCAAGGAAAAGGAATGAATGAATTTATGATTATTGTAGTATTTATTTTGTCTGCATATTTTGTATGTATTTTATAATTGCATGTATTCTAATATCTGGTTATATTTATTCCCTCTTTTTTGTAAAATTACTATGTTCAACCATAGAATTTTGATAGAAGATTACACACAGATTCAGTTCCTCAGTCAAAAGATTTATGCAAGTTATTTACTTATTTGGAGGAGGGAACCCATGAAGTTCCAAAGAACTAGCTTTAAAATTAATGAGAAGTTAATATATTGAAATGTGTAAAAAAGTCAATTTTTGCGAATTGGTCTTATGATCTGCTGTATATCAATTATCTCTTTGGCTGAGACACTGGCAAAATTAATTAACTGGTATTATCTACCTAGTTTGATATTTCCCTGCATTGAATTTAATTTGTGTGAAGAGTTTTATCCCAGGCAGTAAAGTGGATTGAATAAATGTAACTTCCATTGTAGTATTACTTTGATACCAATAATAAATAATACAGGGTGTCCATAAAGTCTTTTATGATTACAAAAAAAAACTATTACAATTACAGCTGTGCGGTTTATGGCAAAAGAAAGAAAAATTATTTTTTTTTTTTTACCATATCAATAAACTTCTACATGTGCGCGCTTTGTCGCTCGTAGAATGTCCAACTGATAATCAATTCCATGCCATGTGTTGGTCAACATTTCTTCAGTAACAGTAGCAACAGCTTCAGTTATTTTTCATCTCATTGTGTCCAGATCAGGTGTGGGTGTTACATAGACTGTGTTTAATAAAACGCCAGTGGAAAAAGGAGTTAGGTCTGGTGATTGTGGTAGCCAGGGAGTGGGACCTTTGCACCCAATCCATTGCCCCATGAAATGATTCATTCAGAAAATATCAAACTAGTAATCCCCAATATGGTGGTGTGCCATGCTGCTGGAAAACCACACCCTAGGTTGCAATTCAGTTAGTTGAGGTATGGCAAAGTGTTGCAGCATATCCAGGTAAATGTTAGATGTTATTGATTGCTCAATGAAGAAGAAGGGACTAATATTCTCTTGTGCATAAATCACACCACTCATTCACTTTAGGGGAATTTGATTTTTTCTCTGGTAAAGTATGGGCTTTCTGAGCTTCATATTCTCACATTATGCCTGTCTACTTTACCTGAAGTGTGGAAAGTAGCCTTGTCTGAAAGACGTATATCGTGCAGGTACTCATTGTAGTTATCAATCCGTTGCAAAATCTCGGTCACAAATGCAGCACTACAAGGGCCGTCATCTGGCTGTAGATGTTGCAATATCTGGACTTTATATCTGTGCAACCTTAGTTTCTTGTGTAAAATTTTGGCACTGTTGACCAGGGAATCACTAGTTCATGAGATGCATGATAGGTAGATTTGAAAGGGCTATGTAGAAATGCTTGCTGCATAACCCCAATCTTCTCTTTATTAACAAATGACCGTCTTGTTCACGGAAGGTTGACATGATAATAACTGAGAAGAGGGTCGCAGGTAATCCAAAATCATAGCAAAATTGCGGTTGATCCAAAAATAATATTTAGTTGAGTAATATGTGTTAAAATGACTAATATTGTACTGCAGTAGTTCAGTATATACATACGTTATTATATTAAGATATTACTGTAAATAATAAAATAGAATATAGTACACTATTATGTACCTGGTAAAAGTAATATCCAGAAGTTTATTCAAAACATGTTAACATATTTCAAGTGGTCACTATCACTAATTCTGTATGTAAATAGATTGTATATACAGTATTGTGTTAACAAGCACTTTTTTTAGAACTGCAGTAGCTAACGACAACAAAATACAGACATTAAAAAAAAAAATTAATTGTCCATTTTACTCTTTCAGATATTATTTTTAAAATAAGACTCGATTGATTGTTGTTTTAATGTCTGAAATCACTTCCTTTTAATTGAATTTTGTAGTTCGTAACATAATAATATTGCACAATGATTTATCGTCCTATCATATCCACAATACTGTATTATCATATTCATAATTCAAGTAACAAATGAGTGAAGGACTAAAACCTAAGAACTAAATCACAGAACGATGAAAAAATGAAAAATTTTGAACTTTATAATTTTTAAAACTTTATTTTTTCTGGGAGGCATCACAGTTAAACTGCAATGTGGTTAAACTGCTCACGAATAACCAGGAGTTGACTATAGTTGATGAAATATTGTTTTTCTTGGTTTTTTATTCTATTTAAAAAAAATGTTAAGTTATTTTTCTTTATTCTTGTGATTTCAACTCTACTATGGAAAAAGTGTAATTTTTCACCTATGTACGGCTGAAATATAATGCACAATCACTGTTAAGGAGTCTCTCATAACTCGCAAATGAAAAGAGATAATCAACTGAACAAATTTGGCATAAAACTACCTTTTATTTGCTACAACACTTACATTTATTTTTCCATATAGTCATTTACAGCTACTCACTTTCTGCCAATAGTGAATCATTTTTCTCATTCTGTTAACATTAATGAAGAATACTGTGGTCTTTTGTTGATCCTCACTGTGTCTTTCAGTTCATCAACTATGGTGAAATGAACACCCTTAATATTTCTGTTTAACTGCAGAAAGAAGTGAAAATCACATGATGCCAAATCTGGTGAGTGTGGAATAGGTTCAAATTTCAACTTCACAAGAACTTTGGTGGTTATTCATGATGTGTGTGGCCGAATTGTAAAAGTTGTTTACAATTCTCCTTTCCCTGTTCTTTGTTTTTTCTGTGAGTTTGCATAGTACACAATGCAAACAGATTTTACAGTAATCTGTTTGCGCAGTAATGTGTAGTGCTCATTATTATGGTATGCCTGTCTGAATGGTGACTCGTTCTGTGATGCAATGCCATTTTGATTCAATTCAGCCACCTTCTTTTGGTGTTTCTCATCAGTCACAGAAACTGGATGGCTACTGCGAGGTTCATCCTCAGTATTTGCTTTACCAGCTTCTGATGATGAAATTTTATTGCTGACCTACTCACATTACTTTGAACATCATAAATGGGCTTTTGACGAAAATGAATGTCAGTACTGTTCATTTTTTCCATTCTTGAAAATTGATTCATTGTATCGTGTTTTAGACACATTGACATAGCTGGCTTACTTGACTCCATAACAGTGGTGACTGACAGAAAATGATCCTGTTAGAATTTACATCTGATTCTAATGTCAGTTTTAGTATAGAATTCAAAAGTAGCCTACAGTCTTGCTTGTAAAAAACTGGAAACAAATGAATTTGTTGGTGATTATAAATAAGAGTGAAAACAAAAAGGAGCTGTAGGGCCAAAAGTTTTTTTTTTTGTAGAAACAATAATTTTACTTAACAATACATTACTGTAATATTATTTTTTAACACCATTTTAGATGTTGGTTAAATACTATTTCATCTTACCCTTTGAAAAACGTTGTGCCATTTTTTTGAATTATTAAAAATGAAAAGTATAAGTTCATTATTAACAATCACATGTTTTTGTTTCTCAAATTTTGAATGCACTTCTCAAATAGATGCTAATCCTGGAGCAACATCGTAAGTCATAACTTGTTGTTTAAATGAAAACTATTTTGAAACTTAGTGTGTTGTAAGTTGTTTATTATAATTTTATGACAGTTTAAGTGCATTTTTTATCTTATCTGTTCTAAATGTAATTCCCTGATTTGATTTTATTTTACTTATTTTTTTATTTATTTTTATATTATATAATATTATTTTATGATTTTGATGTGTAGGTCATCAACCCTAGCAGACATCTAGGTGTCAGTATCTTATTACACCTAAAGTTTTATTCTTGTTTCAGTTCAGTTGATTATTATTAGCAAAATTGATACAAAAGTTAGGCCAAACAATTACTTAGGATTTTTGTTGTTTTTTTTCATTTTCACTTTCTAACTGAAGATTCTGTGTTACATGTTTATTTAGCACTTAGTTCTCTGATAAAGCACAACAGTTACAAATTTTACACGTGACTATCTTGAGTCATTAAATTACAAACTATTTATAAACTTCATGCCAATGACCTGAAGTTATTGAATCATTTATTATTGGTGCATTTAATGATTGTTTCCCTGTGCGTATTTTTCTGGGCATAAAAGTACCTATACTTTTATGTCAACTTGTGACTGAACTGGAATTAACAAATTGGATTTCAATCTATGTCTTATTGGACTTTAATTTCCAACATTACAGAAGATCTGCAGGTGATAATGCTAACCTCTTTTTGATGAACAGATTAATAATTTTCTAACTTAAAAATGTTACTAATAAGTACCATTATATTTGTGTAACGTTGGTGATGTATAGGAACTAGTTTATTAAATGTAGCTTAGACCATCTACACTTTTCTAACTTTACGTCCTACAGTTTATGAGATGTAATGCCTTAGAACTGTTCCATTTGTTATAAAATCAGTAAGTTATAAGAGATGCTGTTTACAATTTTATTTATGTCCTAGCATTTTATTATTTCTGTTAGTCTTTTCTTTTATATGAATTGTTTTAATTTTGTTACTTGGCAATATATGTATGATGCTGGATATTGCACTGTTACATGTAATTTTTTGCCACTATTTTTTTTTTTGTTTGTGTCATTATTTTGAAATTCTATGTGTATTTATCAGGTTTTTCATTTTATTGCAGATCAAAATTAAGACATAATGCAGCATTTTTACAGTTACCTATAGGTCTTGAAAGTGATCTTAAAGGCATAGTGGATGTAATTCATAGAAAAGCTATATACTTTGAAGGCCCCTTTGGGTAAGCATTTCAATTACTTTTCCATTCAAAAGAGATGCACATATATATTTAGGATTAAATTAATTTAATCTTTACATAACATATGCTGAAAAATTACTGTCAGTGAAACTCTTTTACATTTCAGTGGAATTGTTTTCAGAATGAAAGTCTGATAAACTTTAATTCTGACATATATATATATATATATATATATATATATATATATATATATATATATATATATATATATACATAGTAAATAAACATGCTTTATTTTGAATAAAGTTATTACTTTGGTAACTTTCACTCATTCTCTTACGTTGGGAGAATTATTAAAAGAGGTAATTGGTAATTACAGCAAAAGAATATCAGAAAATGAATTAAAAAAGTAGATACGCTACTGATGTAAAGTGTCGACAGTGAAGAGCAAAGCAGGAGGTCTTGTTCTTTTTGTAGTTGTATAGTAATGAAATTACCATAATTAAGAAGGTGAATGGGAAAAAATATGGAAGCAGTAGATATAGATGGTACACAACCATATGTAGTAAGAGATACGTCAGTGTTGTCACCGGAAATCCATTTTGTGGTTCAACAAGAACTCCATTTTTTCCAATTTGAAACTTGCACAAATTTTTTATTAAGAGCCGAGTACAAAATAAAATCACAAGGTACAAATAATTGTACCTTGTGATTTCTGCAAATTACAATTATCATATAGAAATGATATTCTACAAATTACAAATAAAATACCCTTGGGGGATGTTATCTCCTGGGAAGTTGAGACTAATTAATTACTATTTAATGAAACAGATAGTACCTGTATCAAAACATTAATAACCTTGATTATGTTACTGTGTATGTTCTAATATAAATAAGAAACCAAAAAAAGACATTTAATGTGTTTTAGGGTCCAGTATCACTATGAGTTTATCCCCATATAAAGGAATGTCACTGCAATTTTTATATATCACTTTTAACTAAGTAGAACACTCTCATGTTACTTTTAATCGTGTAGTATTTTATATAATTAATGATTAAAAATAAATATCCTTAAAGAATGTGAGTTTATTATGTTTTTAAAGATTAGTTAAAAAAAAAAAATTATTAATAATATGAAGTAGATAAAAATGTAGCTTAAAAAACAATAAGTAAATATTAATAATAAAAACTTAGTATATTTTAAAAAAAAACAAATAAACCTGGGTTAGCTGATGGAAAATGTTCTTAGGCATTTTGTACCATAAAATGCATTCAAAAACATTTTAAATGATAATATTTTGGACTACTTCAATAAAAATAACATTTAAAACATTTTTTTATCCTTTAATTTTTTGTAGTTCTAAATAAAATAACAACATGCCTGTATGGTTCTATGACACTGGTCTATTGCTGTAAGTGGTGGTGTAAAAAATAATGGATTGAGTAATATAGAATAGGAATTTATTTTAATCTACATTCATTCAAACAGAATTTGCATCCTTGGTTTCAATATTTTTTAACTTAACTCTTTCATGGAAAATAAAAATTCAAGGAGATCATTTAAAACCCAATAACAATACTTTCCTGCTATTATTTATTTAACAGTTGAGAAAGTAAAAATAGTTCTCATAATATTTCACCTTGGAAGTAAAATCACTGTAAGAGGCAAGTTGTATCATTATACAAGATCTGTAAATAAAGTAATGACACTAGTTTTTTTTGGCAGCCAATGTGGCTACATTGTAAAGTTACTAGTAAACATATAGGGGTTTACCCTTAGGGTAATAACCCTATTGATTTTAAAATGAAAATGAACCAAAACTTTGGTTCACAGGAATCAAAGTTCAGAGTTAAAGTAAAAAAACAGGATTTTTGAGTAAATTTTCAGGGTTTTTCGTTTTACTGGCTGCAATTTTTAACCTATTTTGATGAAACTTAATAGGATGATGTAAACATAGTAAAAATAGAACCCTATTGATTTTCAAGTGAATTTGTTTGCAGGAACCAGAGTTAGAGGGAAAAAACTGAATTTTTTAATTTGTTTTCAAAGTTTTCATGTGGTAATTTGAAGGGTGACAGGTTAGAAATACAAGATTAGATTTTTGTGAGCATCAGTAGGTTCGAGCTGATTTCACAATGGTCCCAAAACATCATGTTTGTAGCCCAAATCAAATTTTTGAGAGCTCTGCCATGTCCGAGCTAATTTTGTTAAAAAAAGTTTTAACAAATAAAATTGAATTTTGCAATAATTCAGAATGCGATCTGGTATGAAGAAAAGGGACTGGTGTCCAAAAAATCAGTTTTGAAGTTTTAATAATGTTGGGTCAACTTGAACTTTTTTTTTTGTGAACATGGCTTCAAAACGATGCAAACTATAGGCAAAAATATCAAAGTGGGTTGTTGGCAAGTAGCAATGTTAAGCGATTGATACATTCACAACTTAACAACTTTGTGAAAAGGAGGAAGAAAAAAACACAAATATACAAGTATAATAATACATTTTATGGAACAGCACACATTACCTTACATTATTATAAAAGAACACATGATACTAACATAACATGAAATATAATATGACACGAAAAGCTAGCTAAAACACCCAAAGTAATATTATTTTCATAAATCATTACAGCAGTGCGACATACTTTTTTTCTTAAAACCAGAAATCTGCCTTTTGATGCACTTACTGTGACAGTTGTTTCTTTTTTGAAGAAATATGCTTCAAATAGGTTTGGGGTCCAAATGTCAACTAGGTTTAATATTTTTCACATGGTATAAATAAATATGTCAAACATTCATTTGACACCATAGAAAACAATAGGGAGCAGTAGTTGTAATTATGTATAACCGTGTAGTTACCGGATCGAATGAATAAATAAATTACCACAGTTTATTTTTGTTGGGAAGTACAGTTTGACAAAAGAACATTTTTCTCAAAATATGAATCCTCAATGTATTTAAGAAATGACATCTTCATTTTATCTAAACTTGTTTTAGATTCATGCCACATCAACAGTTATCAAGTGATTTGTTATAAAGTTACAAGAAGAGTGTTTCATTTTAAAATACAAAATTTGTATTTATATAAAAGATACTACATTTAATGTATATGTTTACATTTAGTAATAGTAATATTACTTTAAAAGAATGAAGTCTATGAGCTGAATGTCTTCTCCAGTTCTTTCAATTCCATGAAGTTGAGTTCTTAAGCTTGTTTTTTGAGAATTGTGTATAATCTAATAACCGTTCTTCCCAAAATAGTGCCTGTACTTATCCTGTCACCTGGTTAGTCCTTTCTTTCCATAACAGCAGTTTTCCGTCTAAATCTCTGGTATAATCTTGGCTTTATTTTCTTAAAATTTTCAATTATATTTGTACATGTTACATTACTAGGCTTCCCATACATCCGGGATTAGCCCAGACAGTCCTGGTGTTTTTGTGCTGCCTGGGGTAATGTGCAGGGTTACAAAAATGTCTGGGGTTTGAGAATTTTATGACTGGCAAGGATTTTTTTTAATCTTAGACGTTCATGTTTGACATTGTGTGTTTTTGAACATTCTCATATGGCCATGCATCTCTCAGCTGACCTTGGAGCCTGATTTTGAAGGAGGTATAGCTACCAGTCTCTCTACAACTTTTTACGTAACCATTTGCTAACAACCTTGACAATGTGTTTATGTTGTTTTCATGTGTGAAGTAACTCGTTTACACATTTTTGGCCATTTTATCTCTATCTATTTTTTTGTTTCATCATTTAGCAACGGGCAAAAGAAAATGTGTGTTTAATGTTAATCTGCAACAGGAATACAAATTTTTGAAATTGTGTAATGACAGTAACAATGTATGTGTTTATTGTACACTATGTAATGGAGAATTTTCTGTTACACATAAATTTAAGTGTGATATTGAAGACCATGTGAAAACAGCTAAACATAGAAGTGCTACTATTAATGCTACTACTTCAGCAAATATAAGAGATTTTTTTAAAGCCAAAGATGGCAATAACAATAACAGTGGGTGTGCTGCTAAAGAAGCTACATTTTCATGCTACACTGCTAGACATGAACTCATTTTCAAAACATCAGATTGCACATCTAAAATGGTTAAAAGGTTATAAGACCCAAAGTTTTCATCAGCTAGAACCAAAACTGAAGCAATTAATGTTATTTCACCATTTATATTTGATAATGTGTTGTGCATTCTCTGGAAAACATTAATTATGTAACAGTAACAATGGGTAGCTTAAGCAGAAGTGAAGTAAAACTTGTTCCGATTGTTGTAAGATATTTCAGTCTGAAGGAGTTCAAGCTAAACTTTTAAATTTTGATGAAGTGTCAGGTGAAATTGCTTAAATTTTGACTTAGTATCTTTTGCAGTGTATGAAAAAATACAAACTTGAAGAAAAGTTGGTTTGTTATACTGCTGATAACACTAACAGTAATTTTGGTGGTGTGAAGAGAAAGGGGAATGAAAATGTGTTCAGAAAAGTTTAAAGTGGTTTAGATAGACCTACTTTAGGAACTGGTTGTTCAGCTCGCGTTGTATACAATTCAGTACAAACAGCATGATATTCTCTATCCTTGTACATAGAAGTTATTGTTATAAAGATTTATAAATATTTTCACATATATACAGAGAGAGTAACGAAATGTAAAAGAGTTGGAAACAGATTCAAAAAAGTATTATCTCATAGCAACGCAAGGTTCCTTAGTTTGTTAACTGCACTAGAAAGAATTGTTTTCATTTTTGATGGCCTAAAATCATACTTCATATATTGTGACTAATGCCCAAAATTATTTGATTTTTTTGAAAATCTAGAAAATGAACTGTATTTGAAATTTTTATATGGTACTCTACAGTTATTTAATAATGTAGTTCTTTAATTGGAAGCTAATTCTATCACAACAACAGAAGCATTTAATACATAGTCTGAATTAATTTGTCGACTTTAGGAAAGAAAAACCCACAAATTTATACCGTCTTCTGCCAGAGAATTGCTGTGCACCATAAAAAAAATAATGATGTTGAGGAACAAAAATTCTTCTCAAGCATAGACAATTTTTATAATTCTAGTATTCAATACGTAGAGTTTTGGAGAACCAGTTTGGATAAAATTAGTAAGTTTCAGTGATTAAATTTACGAACTGAAATTGCCTGGTCTGATTTAGAAGAGAGTGCACAAGTTGTTAATGAAATTTCATGGTATTCTTGATCTAGTTGATGAACGTACATTGTTACACCGAGTAATTCAAAACCAAAGGGTAGGTTGTGGTTCAAGTTCTGAAAAAGTACCGTATACTATTGAAGAGAAGTAGAAAGCAATTTTTAAGGTGTTTCAAAAGACTGATATTTCATGTTGCAATATTTCTAAAATGGTTGAGTTTGTGATATCTTTGCGTGGGACATCTGTTGCAGTTGATAGAGTTATTTCAATTACGGGGAACATTTAGTCTGCAGAAAGGGGTAGACTTTCAATATCTACTGTTATAAAAACATTTGCTAAATGTTAAAATTAATTCAGAACGTTCTTCTGAATTTTATGATGTGATTAAAACAAACAAACCATTTCTGAAAAAAGTCATGTCTAGTGAAAAATACAACTGAATAAATAAAGTTGAATAAAGACCTCTGGATGAAAGGCTGAGACGCTACAACTCGCATCACGGAGGCCGGCACTCTATTAAACCTGGGTAGGTTTTATAATGTTCATAATTTGATTTTAAACCTGTGACAATGTTATCCTGTCTAAAGTGATTTTTTTGGCATGTCTTTTTCCGTAATAGTGATGAAAATTATTTAAAATTATAAGCTTTTTAAATGATAAACAACCAAATTTAATAAATATAATATTTTAAAAAATCACACAGTAACATTTAAAACTACTCTTAATGGCCATCAAGCTACCGTTCTTGTCACTACCTTGACATCAGCTGATATAGTTGGCAATTTTTTTAATTAGGTAGAAATTTATTTTTGAAAAAATTGATTTGAATTGTGTGTACTTAGTATATCATGGTTGTGTTATATACTTTTACTTCTGTATGCTGTTATTACTGTACTGCTTTAACGGTAGAGTAATAATATATTTAGATCTACTATGTTTAGGGATAAGTTTATTATTCCTAATCCCTTTGATTAGGGTCTAAACTTCTCCTGCTCTGATTATGCCTCACTTTTGGTGTAAAATAGGAAAAATTTACATCATTAATGTTTAAACAGCCAAATGTTAGAAAAATTAGAATAATTCAATCTAAATGACTAGGGATGCTTTATTTTTAAAAAAATTAATGTTTTTTTTATATTATTTGTTAATATTACATTTTTTTAAGAAGACTTGCTATTAAAATTTTCATTAAGTCCAACCTTTTTCTTAGTAGATCACTCTCTAACCCTTTAGACTGTCTCCCCAATCCCTTATCTAATAAGAAAATGAATGGTGTCAATTCCTTGATGTACAAGCTTCAATTCCAAATTTCATGATTGTTAGCACTTTCTGTGAGATATTATGGAAAACAGAACCAGGGGATTTGAATATCTGTAACCTAGAAGGGGACAAACCTACAATAATAAAACTCCATATTATTGATATTATATGTTATTGATAAATTGTTTTTTTGTTTGTCTTCTTGCCTTCTGTCCAGCTTCCAGAAGTTTATGGTGTAGACGTTGAACTACTAACATCAAAACCAGTTTTGCCTATAAATCTCTTTTAAGGTTTGAGCTTGTTTTTCTTGGAATTAATTTTACTATTTCTTATTAGGATTTCAACAGTTCTTGGAGTAGTTTTCTGTTTGCGTCCATATTTTCTCAAATTTTTGGAGATGATCCAGATTCTTTGAATGTCGTCAGAATTCTTGATTTGCTTTCTTCAACTGCAGAAGCAATATCTCTCACTGTCATAGAAGTGTGATTTTTAAGAGCAATAATTTTTGCATGCTTCCTTGGAATCCATTTTTAAACACACGAAAACAACACATGTTACACAAAGAGACCACGTACCACACACAAAGGCTCACAACTAAAGTGACTACTTCCACTTTAAAACCATTCAAACTGCTTTCTTATTGTCAAGGTTGAACAGTCACATCACGTAAAGGCGATTAAACCAGTTTAAGTCGGTTTCAGACAACTGGTAATCACATAATAATGTAGAGAAAAAAATAGCTTGCCTCAATTAATTTGCACAGTGTAGTATATATCAATTTACAGCTCTCTCAGTTGTAATTAAATGTATCTTCTAGACTTGGAAAAAAGAAATTAGTTTTGAATGTATATCTACAAGTAATGACTCGCACATCAAAATTTACTTCATGAAATCACACCAAAACTTTTAATGTTTCTCCACTATTGAACATTGTCTAGTTGTGTTCATTTTCTGTGGGTATTTTTAAAAGCATTGTAGTCTTCAAATTATCCACTACTGACTTCATAAGTTGTGAGATAAAAAGAGATTTAGAGGGACGTGAGGTAATTTTTTGATGCTAGCAAAAGATTTTTATATTAAAAAATTAGTCCTAAAAATCCATGTTACAAAACAACACAGATTGATAAGATACTGTATTCTACTTGTTTACTATATATATATAAAGAATGCTGAATTTAGTTGCCTAAATTTAATTTTTTTTCTTGTTAATACAAAATTTTAGTTAAGTAATTATACTTTTATTACAGATTGCTGGTACTTTAAATATTTTGCAATAAATTTTCATTGATATGTAATAACATAGCCTATATTATACATATTATTATCAGAAAATGTGAAGAAAAATGGAAATTCAAAAAGAAAAGAATCTTGAATCATGGGATTATTTTGTTCCAGTTCCCTGTAAGCATATTTTTTCTTGGTTTCTAATTAAGTTAAGTTGTAAGTTGTGTTACAGTAGAGTAAATCATGATTTGATGGTGATTTTCAACATTTTTTAATTTAGTTGATATGCTAGTTTATAATTTATTAACTCACTTATGAGGCAGGAGTTAATCTTGTACAATTTCAGGCAGATCTCACCATAATATTGTACCTGATTCATCTAGAACTACTAAATAATCACTAAAATACCTTTCAATTACAATTTAAATATGAATGTGCATACTCTTAATCTCATAAATCATGCAATGGAACCAAAACTTTCTTTGTGTTTGCATATAAAAAGATGTGTGTATGTGTTTTTATGTAGGCATGCATGTACACACACAACACATATATCTGCATTAGGCATATCTATGTTTATTTTTAGATTTATAAAACCCACATTTTGGATTAGAATAAAAATATGTTTTCAGTAGAGATGTTTGAGTTTTGATTTAAATTTACATAGAAGTAAATCCTTTAGCATTCTGTGAGATTAATTGATGTCACTGTGTCACATATTGGAATGATTTTGATGCAGTGCTGCCATCAAATGGGCTTGAGCTCATGTGACAATATTTCTCTCGGCTATGTTGAGAGGTAAGCATGTTGGTGTGAGTGTATTTTAATACATGAATTAGTCTGACATTATTTGTGAATATTAAGAGGCATTCATATAACCTAATGTACCAATTTACTACTAGTGGTATAAGTACATAACTAATAGAGTAGGTTATCAATTGCAATAACCACAAAAAATTTGGGGAGAACATATTAAAGGGAAATTATTAATAATATTTGTAATTTTTATAAGCAAACTATGGTTATAATCTACTCTCTTTTTACGTGAATGAGCAGTGAAGTAGTTGTTTTGTAAATTATTTATTTTTTGTTTGTTTTAGGTTTATCAAGAACCAAATATATTTTATTAATAGTACTTTTGTCAGTAGGTTGTTTTATAATTTCAATTGATGGTCAGTTTGTATTTGATGATTCAGAAGCTATCGTTAATAACAAAGATGTTAAACAACACCCATTGGAGAGTTGTTTTATAATGATTTTTGGGGTACACGTATGAATCATAGTCAGAGTCATAAATCATATAGGCCTATTACAATATTATCATTCAGGTTGGTAATTTTTTTTTCTGTATTTGTGTTTATATGTGTATGTGTTTTTTTATTTCAGAAGTTACAATTGTTATTTTAAAGCTTCAGTATATATTTATAAAAGTATAAATGAAAAAGAGGAGGATCTGTAGGTCAGTTGGTTCTATCTTAAAAATGGACAAAATGATAGTAACAAAAATTATAGCATACTGAAGAGTGTGTTTTCTTGGCTTAAAAGATTTGATGGAATGACATTTGATGTCATTCCTATATTTCTTTTACAGAGGCAGGATCATTTCCACATGTGTTCATACAGTGTGCAGGTAATATGACAAAGGAGGAAGTAGACAAAAAAGAGTGTTTTCATTGGGAATAGGGATCTTAGTTTATGAGTGACAAAAAGAATAGTAAAAGATAATTTTCCTTATAACATTTGTACATGGGATTTCCTACTCAAATCAGAGCCCAAATGAAAGTCAGCAACTTAACCTGTTTCCATCCATTGCTCTCATTTTTCTTTAAGTTAAAAATAAAATCTTGAGTCTTTTTCTCATTTAATAGAAAATAACTCATAATCACTGTCTAACCTTGTGAAATGAAATGATGTTTGTGCTAATTCAACAAATTTGTGTGATACACAATCGCATGTAATAAAACTTATATCACCACATACAGTGCAAAATCACATAGAATAAATGACGGAGAATCATTTAATAGGATAATAAAAAGAAAGGAATCTATGTGCTACTCCACATTTTATAACCAGCAGAGAGAGCAAAGTGGGTGTCAATAAAGAATACTGTCTTGTTTTCTGTCGCTTTGAGTAGATATACAAAAGTATTTACCAATATTCTAATAATTTAGTCAATAAATATCTGTCAAATGTTTTGTCAAATCATATAATGTCCAAAAAGTATAACTCTTATCTTCAGTTGCATCTAAAGTAGATTTAATTACATGTAATAAACCCGTATCAGTAGATTTACTGGGAATATTACCGAGCCGGTTAAGTAAAGAAATTTCCAATCATTTAGGAAACTGAAAACTTGATCGTACATGGTACTATCTATTACCTTGGAAAATATGGACATCAAATTTATTAACCTATGAACTCCCAGTCAACTGTGTTTCCCCATTTAAGAATTGGTATTAATTTCTAAATCCTTAGAATTTCAGAAAATATAGCACTATTGAAAATTTTATTGATTAATATGCTTAGAGATTCAACAGTTACTGGTTGCATATTTTTAATGTAATAATTGGGGATAAAATACTGTTACAACTCTTAAATTAGAAATTGTATTAACAGTATTTTACATATCTTTAATGAGGATGGGTTTCTACAAAAAATAAGTAGTAGTAGTAGTAGGAGCAGAAACAGTAATAATAACCTTTCTGCCTTGTGCATTTTACCATTAAAAAAAAATTAGTAACATCACTACATTATTTTACTGGCCTGTTTTACTACTAAAAATATTAATATTTTGTTTATCATTATCAGTGAAAAACTTGTTGAATAAATCTGTTGACATCATCAATTTTTACCGCCTTGGAAGTGACAAGACACACTTGTACTGAAATACTTTAATTAATCTGTTTCTACTTTTTTGTCGCTCAGAAAATTGGTTTAGATTTTCCAACTAAGAGCATTTGTACTCCCAAAGTCATCTAATTCCCCCATTGATTTTTCTGCTCTCTTGACAAGCCTAAGAAAAGATGATTAATAGGTGCAAGTTGGATTATTTCTGAGGAAGAATTGGTTTCAGTATTACCATATTTTGTCAGTGATAATGAAATTTCAGATTATTTAGTAGGTGATATCGATGCAGATGTTGATTATATATAATCAGATGCTGAATCGTCATCATCTAACCAAGTAAGTAAAAAAAAAAAGGAATTAATTTGTAGCTTGCCCACTGGGTTGGTGTAGTGGTTAACTTGTCACAAATCAGTTTGTTTATCAGCTGATTTTTGAAGTTGAAGGTTCTGAGATTCAAATCCTAGTAAAAGTTAGTTGCTTTTATACTGATTTGAATACTAGACAGTGGATACCGGTGTACTTTGATGGTTGGAATTTTATTAACCGTGACATACATATCCTCATCTCATTGGGCTGTTTGGGGGGTTGCTTATTGTTCACTAGTTGAACATATTGCGATGTACACATTAGGAAAAATAAAAATAATAAAACTTCTGAGGCTTTCATATGTTTGCGTTAGAAATTTTGTACATTTCCTTTGTTATAAAACATTTATATGAAATTATATTTTGTATAAACACAATAATATTACAATTTTTAAAATCATTTTCTTTAGATATAACCTAAACATTTATGTTAGGATATTTTTTCCTTTTTTAAATATTTGTTTGCGATTGCCAAATTGGTTTTACTGTAACTTGTCAAAAAAAATCTAATGTGGACACTACATGACTTCCTTGTATGCCTATTAAATTACATATATACATTTTTTGCTGCACTTCATTTGAAAGTGAGATATGATCCTCCAATTAAGAAGATACGATCTCCTTAATTTTCTAATTAAGTGGACAGTTACACAATTGCTGAAATATTAGTTTTTATTTACATAAAATATTTATACAGTTATTAATTCAACAATGTTAAATGAAATATTAGGATATAGTAAAAATCACTTTATTACTTGTATTACTTGTAATCCCTATTAAATTACATTACACATTTTTAAAAGCACATAAAATTTTATTTCACTAACTACTTCTGACTTTAAAATTTTTTTTTATTGAATTATTATTTATTGTAAATTTTTTTACAATCACAGGTTAATAATTAATTATTAAATCAATTTATTTAAATTAAAAAAAAGAATTTAAAAAAATTAATATAAAAAAAGTTTAAAAAACAAAAGATGAAGTCTGATTTGAACCAATGTGCCTTCCCTTTAAGATCCAAATATTTCATTAATTAAAATTTTAATTTTGATTGCAATCAGAAAGGGAGATGAACAACTAGATGTTATAACAGTGCTAAATCCAAAATTTCAACATCCTTCGGATAGTTATTTTTGAGTTATGCGAGATACAAACGCACATGCTTACATATGTACGTACAGACGTCATGCTGAAACCAGTCAAAATGGATTCATGGATGGTCAAAACGAGTATTTCGATTGAAATATGAGAACCGAAATGTTTCACAATCACAATACTTTCTTTACATCGTACAAGGAAGTAAAAATTAAGTTGATAATTTTTTTAAAATGCTTTTTTTTAATCTTGAGTTCAGATTCAGCAATTATTCTGTTACAATTAAGGCTATACAAAATTGAAATTCATGGCTATAGTAAAGGAAAAGTGTACATGTGTATTAACGAGGTGAGAAAACTGGACAAAGAAGTGTGATTTCATTCAAACTGAATAAAAAATGAACATTGTACATCAGTAGACTAAAATTTCAATTACTGTTATTGATTATAATCTTAGAAATAAATAATTGCGGGTATTTGTGTAACTTCTAACTACATATTAACAGTGTCTGGTTAATGCAGTTTCAGTGTTTTCAAGCAGAGCATTGAACTGATTGAATAAACATTTATGCGTTTCCTAAAATTATGGAAATGTTCTATTATCATAACAAACTTAGTTACAATTAGTTTCCTTAGTCTGGCAAGACAAATTAATTGTATGCTATTTGGATGTAGTTAAATGCACCAGTGAATGTTTTAATATGAGTTTTTGATAGTGTAAGCTAGCTTCTTTACCCACAGTTTTTTTGTACTAATGAATGGTATTTTATTTTATTATTTTAAATTCGTAACTTATATAGGATTTAGTTTTAAGGAATCATATTAGTAAATAATTAATATATTTATAGATAAATTAAAAAGAAAAATAAATAAATAAATAAAATCTTAATTTTTTATGCACAATAATATTCAGTCCTCTTCATGAACACATCAGGCAACCATTTTTTTTAATTTCATTTGTTGCATTGTCAAGTAAATGGTTAAAAATGTATGAAGGTATATTAGTATATAACAAAATATTGGGTTGACTAAACCCTTGTGCTGAATCTATAAATAATTTATTTAATGCTGTTTGAATTTTTTTAGAAAATATATCAATTATTTAAAAAAATTACTTAAATAACTCATATTCTAATATAATCCTTTTTAATTTCCTTTATTCCTCTGTTACTCTTGAAAAAATGATCACTGAATTTTTTGCTTGTTCTTTCACCATTTTGAAATATGAAATTAATGTATCTTGTATTTTTAATCAGAAGCTGTATTTTTATCTGATTGTATTTTCTATATTTATTTCAGGTTCAACACGTGGTTAAACAATGGAATATTGTCCCCCTATCAATTTAGATTACTTAATATTTTATTACATTGTATTGTTTGTTTATTGTCAAAAAACGTTTTTGAATTATTAATGGGTGGTAATTGTTGCAAAGCAGCAAATTTATGTGCTATAATATTTAGCATTCATCCTATACACACCGAAGCAGTAAGTAATTTATTTATTAATTAAATATCTCCCTTCTTTAATAATTTTTATTGATTACCAGTATTGATGCTCTCTATCTTCTTTCTTTGCTTTTATATATTACCAACAACATTTATTTGCATTAGATAATTATATAAGATATTGTAGAAACAAGGACTTCCAATGGTCAGTTAGTTTTTATTATTTTTATAAAACATTTACCTTTCCATAAGTGGTGAAATTTTTGGCCTTTGTTTTCAAAACAGCTCTATTCTTTTAGTAATGCTTGAAAACATTATATCTTGTAGCTGGATACTGCTGTCAAACCTCAAATTGTTGATTGATCTGAATGCACAACTGTTTTTGATGTTACATAAGAAGTAAAAGTCAGATGCTTAAATTTTGGAGGATAGTCTCCTCTTATAGGATATATCTCCTCTTAAATCTGCACTTCTGTTAATAAGCTAGTGGATTTATAACACTAATTTATATATAGGTTTAAAGTAAAAATATATTCCTTAACTAAAAGAATGTATTTAACAAACATTTAATGTGGAGTAACTTTTTAATTTTACTTTATATACAGACAATTACTAAAATTACACACACACTACTCTATATATATGTAATATATTTTCTTAGGTTCACAACCAGATGGGGTTAGAGTTAAGCTTTTAAAAATACTATGTTAATACAGTATGATAAACAATATTGTTTGGCTTATTAATTAATAAAGAGTTTAAAAACATATGAACATGTTGAAAACATTTTACCATCAATTAACTATTTAATCATTAAATTTGTCTTTTCTTGTTCTATTTCTTGCTGTTAGCCATTTAAAATTATTCTGTTTGCTATATTACAGTATAAATCCTCTAGGTTGTTATTCATTGTTCTCTTGTATTAAAAATATAATAGTTGATTACTCGATTAGGTAGTAGATGAGTTAAACTTTTGATAGGTCATTCGGGGTAGAGGTCAGCTAACGTAGTGGTTTCTAGACCAGTTGGTTTCATGTTTGATTTCTGCCAATAGTCTGACACTTTTGTGAATGATCCTTTTTTTGAATCGTGGATAATATTGAATGGAATTGCCTTCTTCCTATTGTGGTGAAAGCATCACTGTGATTCTTATTACAATACAAATTCCAAATCTTTAAAGTTTGAGTAGATAAATCTATACAGAGAGCATTTCTAAAGTTATGTAAGTATGAAATTCTCTGTGACTTAAGTTTTGCAATATATTTTATAATTAAAGTTCAATTTTAGTAATTATTTTATGGTTTGTTATAATGGTGATACATTATAAAAGTTTCTCAAATAAAAATATGTTCTTTGGAAATGGTTGTAGTATATACTAACTTGTATTCTAACACCGACTACTATGTGTATTTATTACACAATAACTGTATGAAATTCATTTCATTATTTTAGACTAAAACATCATATAAAAGTAATCTGTTATTTTATGACCAACAACTACTTATCAATTTTCAACTAACCATTGAAGCTTAATTTTATTCTTTTTAGGAATGTTTAATTATCTAATATCACAGCACGTTAACTTCATGTAATGCATTTTTAAAGTACTCTATTTATATATGCCGATTTATTAACCAAACTAAATTAATGTTGAATAGTTTAATGTTTTTCTTGTATTAGATTCCTAGGATTGGACTTTAATCTACTTACACTAGCTTTTATAGAAAAGTTTGTGATATATTAGCAGGTGAAGGGGATGGAAACTTTTATCATTATTGAGGATTATGATTACTATGTACAGTAAACACTATAAAAATAAAAGTATTACCAGCCTAAGCTGAATAAAAAGTTATTAGATTTGCTTACAAGTATTTTGTTAAATTTCATTGTTGAATTTCTCAAAAATGTTTTTTATGAATTTTAATGGAATTATAATTTTTATTGGAATGTGAACGTAACAACAGAACATATAAAAATAAAAATTGTGAACAATTATTTCTTCAGGATTAACTTTGATGTATTCAAGGTTCAGTTTAAATATAATAAATTGTGATAATTGTCACTTTTTTGAAATAGTAAAGTGTACTATTATATCCTAATTAATTTTATTTAATATTATTTCTTGTATGTTTCAGGGTATTTGTTTCATCTATGATGTGTGGATTGTTAACAAATTAAATGTAGTTAAATATATATTATCATTTTTTAGTAAAAATAATTTTACATTACGTAATGAAAGATTAAGTGTTGATCATAAAAGAGTGACAATAAACAGATTTTTATGCAGTAGAAATAATCCCAAAAATGAATGCAGCGGTGTTAAAAATGCAAATAATGACTACAGATTAAATAAGAACAATTTATTTATTATTTATATGTTAATTTTACGTTTCATTATAATATTGACTACTGGTCTATTACTTTTTTATGTAAGATGGAAAATAATGGCCGGTTCACCACCAACATTTCAGAAATTTGATAATCTTGCAGCTTTTGCTGATAGTTTTATCATTAGGGTTAGTAATTTAATTTATTTTTTTAAATTTCCCTCTTTATTTTTTAAATATGTGAATTTTGAAAATTGATTATTAATTTATATGAGGCTTAAGCAATATCGTGTTTTTACCAGAAACTGACAAGAGCTGCTTGATGGTCCTAAAAAGGACCATTTAGTAGCTCAGCAGCAGGGATGGTCTTCATTGTGGTTGTCATTCATCTTAATAGATTGGCTCTGAAAACAGGTGTTTGATTTGAGAGCTCCTGGAGTTGATAACAGTGATGGCTGGGCCAACTCAGGAATCTAAACTCCAAAGTAGTTCTCAAAAGTTAATTTGTTAATGTAGTAGAACAGTGTTTCTCAACCTTTCAGTATTTGCGACCCAATTTTCAATCATAATTTTCATTGTGTTCCCCCCTCTCATATAATAACAATGTATACAATAATAATATTTTGATGTTAAAGCTACACTACAATCTTAATTACAAACCTTACAAATTAGTTAGAAAAAATAAATGTATTGATATTTTGCAACACCAATCTGCTGCATTGACAAAATCAGACTCGATGCCTCTCTATTGCTCTCTGTCTTACATCCACCATATCAAACATTTTCACAGATTTGCGAGAAGTTCCAATTTGTCTCAAACATTCGGGAACATCTACGTGACATTCTGCGCAAATGTGTATAAATGCTGCTGCACCTCGTTCAATTCCAGCCAGTCTCAGCCAACTCAATCCTTCTAGTGCTATCAAATCTATCATGAATGTGCATATTGTAATTTGTGTGTTAATTGCAATTCACAGTATTAAATATTCACAGCAGTGGATTTATACAGAATCATGGATAAATTTTTGAGTGGGTGTAAGCGAGCAGTAGATGATAGTGAAGCATTAAGAAGTGCACAGACAAGCGTGTTTCCAAAAATAAAATCAAGAAAGTAGTCTCAAGAATACTTAAATTTTCGATTTACCAGTATTGAAGTAAATGAAGAAGAAAGGTCCCTGTGTCATTTGCTCAAAAATTTTGGTAGCAACTTAATAAACCTAATAAACTTAAACAATATTTGAAAATGCTTCATAGTGTGTATGTTAACAAACGTCGAGAATTCTTTGAACTAAAATTAAAATCATATGAAAAGCAAACATAATTTAAAAAAAAAATGATAAAGCCTGTGAATGAAAACTTTTACTTGTCTCTTACATTCTTATAAAATAGCCAGATGTAAAAAGCCTCGCACTATTGATGAAGAGCTTATTTTGCCAGCTGCAATTGAGGTTGTAGAAACTATGTTTGAAGATAATTTAGCCAAACAATTGCAACCCATACCTCTATCAAATGATACTGTTGCCCGTCAAATTAGTGATATAGCTGAAGATGTACAGCATTAGCTTTTTGGGAAGTTGCATGACAAATTGTTTTCAATTCAGTTTGATGAGGCAACAGATAGCAATAAAGATGCTCATTTCATTGCCTATGTTTGATTTTGTGATGGTATGTCAGCAGTAGACGAAGTAAATTTCTGCAAACCAATATAACTCAAAGCAACAACACTCGCATTATTAGCTATCTTAAATGACCTTATAAACAAGCCAAACATAGAGTGAAAAAATTGCGTCGGAATATGTACCAATGGTGCTTGTTCAATATCTGATAGATTCCAAGCAATTGTGCAATCGCACAAAAAATTACAAGCAATTGTGAAACAAAAAGCTCCACAGTGTGTCTGGACACATTTCATGATCCACAGAGAAGCTCTGGCTTCCAAAGAAATGAGTCCTGGTCTGAATATTGTGCTAACAATCGTTGTAACTTAATAAATTATATAAAAATGAGACCCGTAAAATCAAGAATTTTTTCTCCACTTTTTAAAGAGATGTGTGCAGTATATTCAGTGTTACTATTTTATTGCGAGGCAAGATGGTTATCACCTGGGAAATTTTTACGTGTTTATGAATTAAGAGATGAAATCACAATTTTTCTAGAGGAGGAAAATCGACTGGAAGCTGATAAATTTTGAGATTGTTTATTTTTAATGAAATTGAGCTACTTGGTCAACATATTTGAAAAATTAAATACCTTGAATCTTTAACTCCAAGGAGCAAATACACATATGTTGGATATGAGTGATAAAGTTAATGGTTTTTGTATAAAACTGGAATTTTGGAGCAGAAATTTAAAGCAAAAAACCTAGAAATGTTTGCAAATATGGATGAAAGTGTTACAACTTACAAGGTTGAAGAAAAACGTGAAAGTTGTATTTTTTTCATGTAAATGTATTTTGTTTTGCTTTCCTTTCAGTAAATTAATAAATCTTTTTAGTAATATTTTCTTTTTGATGTGCTCACACCCCCCATCTAGTGTTATCATACCTCCCTAGGGGGAGCGGGCCCCACAGATTGAGAAACACTGTAGTAGAGTGATCATGGTTCACCACAGTATGACCAGAATTGGAAGTCTGATCAGGATGATTAGCTGCAGTTTATTACTTGAATTTCTCTGTATTTTGAGCTTCTTCCAGGGATGTTATCTGCGTCTCTTCAGGGACTCCCCTCTATCTGTCTGGCCATATAAGCACACTCGTATAGCTGTCAAACTACAATGATGGAATATCTAATTGGCTGAGTTAACAAACTGTATTGGTCAGATTATCAGGTCTTCCAGTTTGCTGCTTCACATAAAATTTGTAATACAACAAAACAAAGTTGGCAACTGTCAGAATGTTTAATAAAAATATAAATGTTTGTAAATAAACCACCAATTGGAAAAATAAGACAGAATTCATCAATTAAAAGCAGAATTGATTCTTCTTATATTGTACCATAATAGTTTTTATATAAAGTGCACTTTTTGCCCTGAAGTGAACTTTCAAACATAATACCATATCAGTAGACAACAACATATCAGTAGATCATACTCACAATATCTTACACAAGCATTTGGATATGAGAAAGCTATCAGCACAATGGGTGTTGTGTTTGTTAATGGTTGACCAGAAACGCACTCAAATGAACATTTCTCAGCACTGTTTGGGCATGTTCAACTATTCAACTGAACTTTTGCGACGTTTCGTTACTGCTGATGGAACGTGGATTCATTATTATAGCCCTGAGATGAAGCAGCAGTCCAAACAGTGGGTCGAAACCATTGGAAGTGCTCCAAAGAATGCAAAAAGTGTTCAATCAGCTGGAAAAGTCATGGCCACTGTTTTATGGGATGTTGGTAGTGTGGTGCTCATAGACTATTTGGAAAAAGGAAAAAAAATTACCGGAAAATATTATACAGCATTTTTGGAGCAATTGAAATAAGCTATTAAGACCACATGTCCACATTCGGGCAAGAAAAATTGCTTTTTCACCAAGACATTGCACCCGCACACTCATCTTCTGTTGTTGCTGCTAAAATTCACAACTGTGTTTTGAGTTGCTTCCACATTCACCAGATTTAGCTCAGAGTGATTATTTCCTGTTCCCAAATTTGAATAAATGACTTTGTGGGCAAAGATTTACCTCAAATGACGAAGTCATAACTGAGACTGACGCCTATTTTGCAGAGCTTGAGAAATTGTACTTTACTGAAGAAATAAATAAGCTGGAAAAGCGATGGACTAAGTATAATACTGTAAAAGACTATGACTATGTTGAAAAATAAAAAAAATTTGGTAAGAAATTTTGTCTTTTCTTTCTTAGGCCATGAACTTTCCGAACCGCCCTTGTAGATGATAATACTTATAATACACCAGGAACTTCAAACAGTGTGTTCTATCATTCTCTGTTTTTTTTTCCAGCAGTTCATGTTTCTGTTGAATATACCCTACTGTGCTTTATTATTAAATGTGTGTGATCGACTATAATCTTGTCTATGATCTTATGCTTTCAGGTGCCAAAATATATTGGTACACATATAACACAATTTACCAAATATACTACTCAAAATCTGCTATAATCAGAACCATTATTTTACTTTACAGTGTCCTAAACTTCTTTAAAAATTAATTAGAGAAGTCAGTTAAGATATACTGTATATTAGAAGGTAGATTATTACTGTATATATATTTCCATAATGTTTATTTATAATTATAAACAACTATGCAGAAATTAAATTTCTTGCAATGTTGAAATTTGTTGAAGCGAAGATACAAATTTTAAGTTAGAAATTATCAAATTGTATTACTGGTAAATTTTAGAGGCAAAAGACACCTGGCTTTACCCAGTCATTACCTCAGCCATTTGTTTGTTATTGTTTATTATTTTGTACAACTCTTGGACAGTAAAATTATGTGCAATCCCAGGACAGTTACACAAAATGGCATTACTCTACTGAGTACAATAGAGAAGTGGCTGATCCATCATGTACAAAAAAGTACCAGAATTGTGTCAGAGGCAGAATCAGAGGCTCAACTGACAGTACCCATGGTCTTATCAGAGGATAAAGGGATCCCCATTCAGGCATTTAATGTTGCATTTACTTTTTCACAGATACATTTTTTTTCTAATCAAAGTTTATTAAGGGTCCAGTATGTGTTAATGTAGACTGTAAGTGCCCTTTTTAAACATTAACAAAATTTTGTCATTGGAATATTCACATAATTTTATATTCAAATGCAGTTGAAACATTCAAGTAAATGACCTACTGTAGATAATATTTTTAAAATGAAATTTGTTAAGCTTGTATATGGATTATAATAGTTTGCATATTTTTTGTTTTTGTTTTAGGTAATAAATTATAATTACATATATGCGTTGAATAGTTGGCTATTACTATGCCCTGTATGGCTGTGCTTTGATTGGTTTATGGGTTGTGTACCTTTAATCACTCATACAAATGATATAAGAATTATGTTTACAATCTTATTTTGGTGTACCATTATTCTACTTTTTTATCGCAGTCTATTTTTTGTTGATAACAAAACCAGTAGGTAAGATTAATTTGAATTTAATTATTTATATTGTTCCTATCACATGTATAGCTTTGAAAGATAAAGCTTTTTCTACAACAATTTTGCAAAGTGGTTTCTTTCTGATAACTTGTTTACAGGCTCAAATAAACCTGAAAACTAATCTTTTGCCTTTATTTCTCCTAGTAAACTATATTATGTGAGTGGTAGTGTCTCGGCCTTTCATCCGGAGGTCCTGGGTTTGAAACCTGGTCAGGCATGACATTTTCACACATGCTGCAAATCATTCTTCTCATCCTTTGAAGTGATACTTAATGGTGGTCCTGGAGGTTAAAAAAAAAGTTTATAGTAGAAAAACTTTTCTACTTTTTTGGCACTATGCCAAATCTTGTTGAAACACTTCATTACCTTATGCGAATTTGTTTTGAAGTTGTGTTACGACCTTTTCCTTCAGAATTTTTATATACCCATCACTTTTCAATGTACCATCTACTCTAAGTAATGAACAAGGGCTTCAAATGTGAAACAGTCCCAAATTTTTTTTTTCTGGGAGATGTTTAACTGATTGTTGGATATGAGCTGGTGATATATTTTCATCTGATGCTTTTTTAACATATGGAAGCAATTGCTTCTGAACATAAGAATGTGACTCATCAGAAAATATAACATTTTTCCAGCCTTCTTTGGTTCAGTTAGGATGTGCTTTGGCCCACAACAGCCTTTTTTGCCATTTCTGGTGTTAAAAGCTGATTTTTAGTTGGTCTATGAGCTTTCTGTCCAGATGCAAGAAGTTGGTATCTAATAACATTTTTCACATGTAATCCAGTGGCTGCTATATCTCAATTTAAGTTCACTGATAATTCTGAATCAAGTTTACTTTTTTTCACTAATAATCAATCCTGTGTTAGATAGTTTTTATTTTATAGACATGTTTGCCTTAACTTTGAAGTGAAAAGGAACCAGTTTCTTTAAATTGTTTTAAAATAACATTCACTGTCCCTAGTCCAACACCACATTCAGAAGCTATTATAATGGTTGTGTTATACTGGTAATCTCAGAAAGAGAAACAATTTTTGAATGCTTTCTTGAAATTATGTCTGTTATTATATAGTCAAGACACAGAACACAAAATACGAAAATATGATTTTTGAAGTAGAAAATAAAATAAACTTTCATAAAACACAATTTATAACATGAAAATCAAAGAACAATAACCTAACGTTATACAGACAACTTAAAGAATGGATGTGGTTGAGCAGTGTGGCCACAACATATAGAAATAAACAAAAATTTCTTGTGTTCAATTTAATTTGTAAACAACTGTAGATATATATATATTTTCATTTTATACAATGTAACCATTTTAACATTATTAATTTTATATTTTCAATGTACTTCATTATTTAAAAAAATTATGTATTGATGATATAATATCCAATTTGATAATTGGTTTAAAGTGATACACATTAATACAATACATATCTGATTCATAAATGAATAATAAAAAAGGAAGTGAGACAGAAATGCCATTTATCACAATTTTTTTCAGAATTATAGAAGATTTTTTAAATGAAGTGAATGAGTGACTGGAAAGTAGAGAATCTAAAGAGAGAGAATTAAAATGTACTGAGTGTAACATTTTTTATTTTAACAGAACAAAAGTGAGTTAAGATAATATTGGGGCATAAACTCAATATTAGGTTAGAAATTCAATTTGTAAAATAACTAAAAAAAATGAAACAAAGTTATGATATATGACAGAAAGAGAAATGAAAATTATGACATGAACTCTGCATGTTAAGATGTTTAGTTAGGCCACAGATTAAGTGCTGAAATGAAGATACCAATAGTAGGCTGGTTCAACCATGAAAAACCTTTCTTGCAAAAAAAAAACTTTCATATATAAGTTCAGAAGTTAAAAAGAAATTCTTAAAATTATTTGTGAATATTGGTTGGATCACTCTATGGCTGAAAAAAATAGATAATAGAGAAACTAAAAGAAAAAGAATTGAGGCTCATCGAATGCAGTTTATAGGATTTTGAAAGCATTAAAAAATTTGGTGGCTTGTGAGAATAAGAATATCAAATAGAATTTAAGAGGATTATAGAGGTTAGAATTTTGTGACAGAATTAGTTATCATAAAGTCATCCAGGAGTAATTAACTTAACACTAATGAAGTGTTGAGCATAATACTAAGTGTTCATTGTGGGAATTGAAAATTTAGATTACATAAAATATATAATAAAGGATTTTGTACATAAACCATACAACTTTACATGAAATTATAGGAATTTGGTTTATAATTCTTTTATTATTTAGATTTTACTTTAAAATGAATCTATAAGTAAAAGAATTTAGAATTATTTTGTAAGGTTTTTTTTTAGAGAAACAGTGCCAAGGTGCTTATAAATGTGTAAACTAATTATTCACTCTTTCCATTTTTTCTTGAAAAGTTATATAATTTTTCTTGAAAATAATTTATGAAGAATATTTTCAATAAAATGCTCCAATTTACCAATATTTTCATGCATGAGCATATCCAGAGGGGGAGAAGGAGGCAGCTTCCCCTTCCAAGATGGAAAAAAAAATAAAACAAGAAAATTTATAAATAACAAATTTTTGAAAAATTTAAAATTAAACAGCAGTTTGAAAAAGACTAATTACAAAATAAAGACACTCGGACCATCTATGAGAAGGTTTAAGAATACTTTTATACCTTGGTGCCATCTTACTTGTACTTGTGGTAACAAGAGTTTTCTAGAATAGTCTCATTTCACGACATGACGGGAATATTCCAGAAGCTATTTACCAAGTATATAAGAGCATATGCGTTTTTGGTTAGAGTCAGTGCAGTTGTTACTTTCACACATGTGTGAAAGTAATGTATACAATTTTTTATGGTTGTAAGTTTATATTTTCATGCCAGCTACAAGCCATCCACTTTTTATAATGAATGGATATTAGAACATTTCTTTTGTATATAAATCGGTGTACTATCTTTATTTAACACATTAGATTTTAATTTCTGTGCCACTAAATACTCTATAACTTTCCTGTATGCTCTGTTTGTTTTACCAATGATCATTTCTCTTTCCACTTCTGAACACTTTTCTTTAATCCATTCTTCTTTTGTTTGCTAATTTGCACTTCTTGTTTATAGTATTTCTTAATTTTGGATAGTTCCTTTTACCTTCAACACTGGCATTCTTATACTTTCTACGTTCATCCATCAGGTGCAATACATCCACTGATATCCAAAGTTTTCTACCATTTCTCTTTGTTTCGCCCAAGTTTGCTTCTGCTAATTTAAAAATTTCCTTTTTAACATTCTCCCATTCTTCTATATTTTCTACCTTATTGGTTTTTCTCAGACCTCTTTTGATGTCCTTCTCAAAAATCTTCTTTACCTCCTTTTCCTCAAGCTTCTCTAAATTCCACCAATTCATCTGACATCTTTTATTCAGGTTTTTAAACCCTAACTACATTTCGTTATCACTAAATTATGGTCGCTATCAATATTTGCCCCTGGATATACTTTGTAGTCGACAAGTTGATTTCTTAATCTTTGTTTAACCATGATATCTACCTGATATAACTGGGTGTTGGCAATTACTAAAATTATACTTTGTGTAAAAGTTGGTCCCTTATTTCATTTCTTTTGCCCACCCTGTATTCACCCACAATATTTACTTCCTTGCCTTTTCTGATTCTTGCATTCCAATCTCCAATGATTATTAAATTTTCATCCTCTTATGTGTTTTAATTGCTTTATTAATTTCTTTGTATACACATTCTACTGCATCATATCATCATCATGGGCACTTGTGTAGGCATACAGATGTTAACAATCATTGGTTTAGGTTTTGATTTTATCCTTTCTATAATGATTCTATCACCAAACTTTTTGAAGTACTTTACTCTCTTCCCTATCTTCTTGTTCATTATGAAACCTACTCCTGCCTGCCCTTTATTTGATGCTGAATTAATTATTATAAAATCAGCTGACCAAAAGTTGAATCAACTGACCGAACCTTGCTAATTGCTACTACATCTACACATTTAACCTATCCATTTCCCTCCAAATTTTTCTAACTTCTAACATTCCACGATCCGGCTCGTAGAATGTTATTTTGTAATTTTCTGGTGACCCCTTCCTTGGAAGTCTCCACCCAGAGATCTGAACGAGGGATTAGTTTACCTCCAAAATATTTTACCAAGGAAGGTGCCTTCATTTTTGTTAAATGAAACTACAGAGAACTATATTTTCTTGGGGAAAAAAACAGCTGTAGTTTTCCATTGCTTTCAGCTGCACAGTACTCAGAAGATTGAGGGATGTTGATAAGGTCATTTAACAACTACTGAAAGAGTTGTTAAGGCCTTATAACAAGGCGTTGTTAAGGCTGTCTGCCTTCTTTCAGAAATCATTCCTAGTCTGGCTCTCAACAGATACCACTCTTGATATGGTTGCACCTTTGGCCCAGCTACTGTGTATCATTGAGCACTCAAGCCCCCTCACCATCGGCAAGGTCTCATTATTCATAGAGGGAGTTCAAAGTATTAAAAAACATCAAAAAACCAAAATTGATTTTTGAAGAATTTCATGTTAAGAGCTTTAACTTAAGCTTCATGAGTTTGTATCTTTAACTTAAGTTAAAGATTTTTCAAACAAGAAATTACAGTGTGTCCATAAATGATGTAAAGAAAATATGTATATATATATATATTTAATATTAATTTAGTAAAATCAATTCTTACTTTATTGTTATCCATATCTTCCTCTGTACTAATTATATTAAAGACTAAAAGTAAAACTCAGCAATCCACCACAGTACAGAATCTAATAATGTTTCTTATCTTATTATTACTTCTTCATTTCTACATCAACAGTGCTTTCAAAATACGAATGAAAAGTTAATAATAAGATAAGAAATATTAAGTTTATTCAGCAGCTTTCAGTAATTTTTTTGTGGTTATGTCACTGATAATGAGAAGGTTATGTTATTAGTAACAACCTAATTTCATGAAATCTGATGTCGAATAACAGTAACATAAAATGTGAACATTTTCCTAATGCTTGAAAAATTCACTATAAACAATGATTTTTTGCATGCAGTGAAATATTGCCAAATTTTAATGATTCTGTGTGATGAACTTAGCAGACAATTCAGAGAATACTTTACAAAGGAGTTTGCTCTTTTATCTGAATGTGTACTATTGGAAACATTAATTTTTTTTTTTTTGTCTTCAGTCATTTGACTGGTTTGATGCAGCTCTCCAAGATTACCTATCTAGTGCTAGTCGTTTCATTTCAGTATACCCTCTACATCCTACATCCCCAACAATTTGTTTTACATACTCCAAACGTGGCCTGCCTACACAATTTTTCCCTTCTACCTGTCCTTCCAATATTAAAGCGACTATTCCAGGATGCCTTAGTATGTGGCCTATATGTCTGTCTCTTCTTTTAACTATATTTTTCCAAATGCTTCTTTCTTCATCTATTTGCCGCAATACCTCTTCATTTGTCACTTTATCCACCCATCTGATTTTTAACATTCTCCTATAGCACCGCATTTCAAAAGCTTCTAATCTTTTCTTCTCAGATACTCCGATTGTCCAAGTTTCACTTCCATATAAAGCGACACTCCAAACATACACTTTCAAAAATCTTTTCCTGACATTTAAATTAATTTTTGATGTAAACAAATTATATTTCTTACTGAAGACTCGTTTAGCTTGTGCTATTCGGCATTTTATATCGCTCCTGCTTCGTCCATCTTTAGTAATTTTACTTCCCAAATAACAAGATTCTTCTACCTCCATAATCTTTTCTCCTCCTATTTTCACATTCAGTGGTCCATCTTTGTTATTTCTACTACATTTCATTACTTTTGTTTTGTTCGTTTATTTTCATGCGATAGTTCTTGCGTAGGACTTCATCTATGCCGTTCATTGTTTCTTCTAAATCCTTTTTACTCTCGGCTAGAATTACTATATCATCAGCAAATCGTAGCATCTTTATCTTTTCACATTGTACTGTTACTCCGAATCTAAATTATTCTTTAACATCATTAACTGCTAGTTCCATGTAAAGATTAAAAAGTAACGGAGATAGGGAACATCCTTGTCGGACTCCCTTTCTTATTAGGGCTTCTTTCTTATGTTCTTCAAATGTTATTGTTGCTGTTTGGTTCCTGTACATGTTAGCAATTGTTCTTCTATCTCTGTATTTGAACCCTAATTTTTTTAAAATGCTGAACATTTTATTCCAGTCTACGTTATCAAAAGCCTTTTCTAGGTCTATAAACGCCAAGTATGTTGGTTTGTTTTTCTTTAATCTTCCTTCTACTATTAATCTGAGGCCTAAAATTGCTTCCCTTGTCCCTATACTTTTCCTGAAACCAAATTGGTCTTCTCCTAACACTTCTTCCACTCTCCTCTCAATTCTTCTGTATAAAATTCTAGTTAAGATTTTTGATGCATGACTGGTTAAACTAATTGTTCTGTATTCTTCACATTTATCTGCCCCTGCTTTCTTTGGTATCATAACTATAACACTTTTTTTGAAGTCTGATGGAAATTCCCCATTTTCATAAATATTACACACCGGTTTGTATAATCTATCAATCGCTTCCTCACCTGCACTGCGCAGTAATTCTACAGGTATTCCGTCGATTCCAGGAGCCTTTCTGCCATTTAAATCTTTAAATGCTCTCTTAAATTCAGATCTCAGTATTGTTTCTCCCATTTCATCCTCCTCAACCTCCTCTTCTTCCTCTATAACACCATTTTCTAATTCATTTCCTCCGTATAACTCTTCAATATATTCCACCCATCTATCGACTTTACCTTTCGTATTATATATTGGTGTACCATCTTTGTTTAACACATTATTAGATTTTAATTTATGTACCCCAAAATTTTCCTTAACTTTCCTGTATGCTCCATCTATTTTACCAATGTTCATTTCTCTTTCCACTTCTGAACACTTTTCTTTAATCCACTCTTCTTTCACCAGTTTGCACTTCCTGTTTATAGCATTTCTTAATTTCCGATAGTTCCTTTTACTTTCTTCATCACTAGCATTCTTATATTTTCTACGTTCATCCATCAGCTGCAATATATCGTCTGAAACCCAAGGTTTTCTACCGGTTCTCTTTATTCCGCCTAAGTTTGCTTCTGCTGATTTAAGAATTTCCTTTTTAACATTCTCCCATTCTTCTTCTACATTTTCTACCTTATCTTTTTTACTCAGACCTCTTGCGATGTCCTCCTCAAAAATCTTCTTTACCTCCTCTTCCTCAAGCTTCTCTAAATTCCACCGATTCATCTGACACCTTTTCTTCAGGTTTTTAAACCCCAATCTACATTTCATTATCACCAAATTATGGTCGCTATCAATGTCTGCTCCAGGGTAAGTTTTGCAGTCAACGAGTTGATTTCTAAATCTTTGCTTAACCATGATATAATCTGATACCTTCCAGTATCGCCTGGCTTTTTCCAAGTGTATATTCTTCTATTATGATTTTTAAATTGGGTGTTGGCAATTACTAAATTATACTTCGTGCAAAATTCTATAAGTCGGTCCCCTTTTTCATTCCTTTTGCCCAGCCCGTATTCACCCACTATATTTCCTTCCTTGCCTTTTCCAATGCTTGCATTCCAATCTCCAACTATTATTAAATTTTCATCTCCTTTTACGTGTTTAATTGCTTCATCAATCTCTTCGTATACACACTCTACCTCATCATCATCATGGGCGCTTGTAGGCATATAGACGTTAACAATCGTTGTCGGTTTAGGTTTTGATTTTATCCTTATTGCAATGATTCTATCGCTATGCGTTTTGAAATACTCCACTCTCCTCCCTATCTTCTTGTTCATCACGAAACCTACTCCTGCCTGCCCATTATTTGACGCTGAGTTAATTACTCTAAAATCACCTGACCAAAAGTCGCCTTCCTCTTCCCACCGAACCTCACTAATTCCTACTATATCCACATTTGTCCTACCCATTTCCCTTTTTAAATTTTCTAGCCTACCAACCTTTTTCAAGCTTCTAACATTCCACGCTCCGACTCGTAGAATGTTATTTTTTAATTTTCTGGTGACCCCTTCCTTAGTAGTCCCCACCCGGAGATCCGAACGGGGGACTATTTTACCTCCGGAATATTTTACCAAGGAAGGCGCCTCCATTATTGCTATGTGAAAATGCAGAGAGCCACATTTTCTTGGAAAAAAAGCAGCTGTAGTTTTCCATTGCTTTCAGCTGCGCAGTACTCAGAGGACTGAGTGATGTTGATACGGGTGTTTAAGTCGTCCTGACTCACGCCCCTAACAACTACTGAAAGAGCTGCTGCCCTCTTTCAGGAATCATTCCTTAGTCTGGCTCTCAACCGATACCTCTCCGATATGGTTGCACCTTCGGTCCAGCTACTCTGTATCCCTGAGCACTCAAGCCCCCTCACCAACGTCAAGGTCTCATGATTCATAGAGGAGGAAACATTAATTATAAACACAAAAATTCATTGTGAGTGGAAATGAATGTACTAAAAAAATGTACTTGAAAATGTATACAAATAATTTTCTCCATTTCTTTGTTTATATTAAAAATTATGAAAATTTGAGGGCTATGTATGAAAAATGTTAAAACTGTTCTAATTTATTAAAATTATACTTCTCTGATCAATCATTTTACAGAAGGCAATCATTATTCTTATGTTTAATTGGGGTCAATCTGCATTTCTAGTTTTTATTTAACTTGTCCTTATGAGGTAGAGTTATCCTAGTGTCATCAGCAAACATTTACATCATCAACATTTACAGCCAAGCATTAGGTAATGTCCCAAAAGAACTTAATAGGATGTAGAACTCTGAAATACTTCTTGATAGATATCCCTAAAACCATTGAGCTAAATTTTGAATTTCAGATTTCTTTGAAAAGGTAAGCAAAACAAAAATTTGCCTATCTTGCTTACCTCCAATCTTATAAATAGGAGTGACAACACTACAATTCTATGTGGAAATTCACAATCAGCAAAAGACATATTAATTAATTGTGTTGATTGGTCAGTAATATAATCAGATTCATATTTTAAAATATTTGATTAAATTTTGGAAAGCTTTAAACTTATAAAAATATATTTAAAATCCTGCAAAGAAATAATCACTGATATATGTAGACTGTAGTTGTTTTTAGATAATTAATTTTAGCAGTCTACATTTATATTTAAATTTAAATTATTGCAAATATTACCAAAGAAAATTCAATGATATTAAGTATCAGAAATATCCCTGTAAATCTGGTTATTGTAAAACATCTTTAATTGCAGTAAATTCTTTTATATTTTTTATGATTTTATTATTCAATAAAATCTTTGCTTCATGGACATTTTTAAAAAAAGTTAAAGTTACTAGTGTACCTGGTAAAAATTAATATCTATAGAATGTAAATCTATGTAACAACTGCTTCTATCTATAAAATATCTTTAAGCTATTATTATAACAGCCCTTTTTCTTATTTTTATAGTGCGACTTAAATGTCATTGAAACAGATATCTAAACAGTAATTTTTTTTAAATTTCAAAAAATATGTAATCCTGTTTTTAATATCAGCTCTTGTTTAGAAGAATAAGATTCTAGAACTCTTGATTAAAAGAGTCTGAAGCTGTTTGGTATTTCTTTCTCAGAAATGTTGAGTCTTTCAGCTTGATTATATTTTTTACCATTCTTCTAATTTTGATTAACAGCCCATAGGCTGGTTGTCATTATCTCTCTACTCTTCTTGCTTATCAGCCTTTCTCTTTAGCTATTGTATATTGTACATTGTACATTATCTGTTTTAGGAACTACAACAGAGGCCTTCCCCTACAATTTCTCCCTTCCACTTGTCCTATCATTCTCTTAACTAGACCCTAGTGCCTAACAAGTTTTCCTATTAGCTATTTCCTATTAACAGGAATGTGTAATATTAATTTTTTCAAAAAGCTTTTCTCTTCATTAACTCTCTCTCTTAAATCTCCTCGCTTGATGCTTTTTCCATCCAACTTATCTTCATCACATCCTTCTGCAACACCATACTTCAAAAGGCAAAAGTCTCCTCTTTTCCTCTTCCCCAATTGTCCATGACTCATTACCATACAATGCAATACACCACATAGATGTTCTCAGTTGTTTTCTCAAATCAAGGCTTATATTATTTGCTGTAAAAAGATTTTTGATTTTGTTATAGGCATTATTTTCCTGGTGTATTCTATTCACTATTTCTTTGTTGCTTCTTCTATCACCTGTTATTTTACTTACCAAATATGTAAACTCTTCCACTTCCTGAATAGTCTCATCTCTGAGTTTTATTGTTGTTCTAGTCATCCTTTTTTTAGTGCATACCAGTATTTAGGTTTTATGGCCATACACATGTGAAATTTTTCTTTCAGTACCCTATCCGTAACAGTTAAAATTCATTGCAAGTCCTCTTTGCTTTCTGCAATTACAGCTACATCATCTGAAAATATTAACATGTCAATTCTTCCTCCATGAATATTTACACCTACACTCACTTCTCTAATTCTATTAGAGTATATAAGTAGATCAAATATAGATGACAATATACAGCCCTGTTATACCCCTTTTTAATATTTGCTTCATTTTTTGTTTCTACAGAAAGTTATTCCCATTATGACAAAATTGTAGCATTATGACAAATCAATTCACCAGTTTGGTTTGAGAGGTTTGTTTCTAAAACAAAAGGATTAATTTGGTAAGAGTTTAAAAACTTTTCATCATTAAATCCATTCAAAAATTGTTATTTGTAATTTGCATTGGTACATTGATGTTACAATGAAATCAGTAGTATCTTGTCATATCTAATAGTTGTCGGCAGGTCTACATTGAAGTCACTAGTAATCACAGTTCCGTTTATCAAAATTAAAAAGTTAGTAAGGAAAGCATTAAACATATGAAACGGCTCCTAGTTTGTTAGGGTGTTTTTAAATATGTACAACAATAACTGGTTATTTATTATAGATCTTTTGAATGCTGTACTTTACGTAGCATTCAAAAAGTGGAAACTCGGCTAAGGAATCTAGAACAAGTCTGCCTGAACTGAAAAGGCATTATAAGAGAGAATATATCTACACCACCATTAGAAAATACATCTTTAGTATAACCAATTATTATATTTAAAATAATCTCATTATTTATGAGATTACATTATCCATTAATGTATTAAGCCTTGCAGTGGAAACAAATCTAAGGATCAATTTTAAGATCATACAAAATACCTTTGATATTACAATTTGAAAAAGTAAAGTTAAGTAAGAAAAATCTGTGGCTTGCTGTTACATTCAATAATTTGATATATTTTTTTTACAATTTTTCACTTGTTTTCATGCCTTAAAGAATAATTTTTTCTTCCACTATTTCTATTATCAGTATTTGCTTTCCTTTGATGTATAATGCTAATAGTTTTCTTTAGTAACTAATATTTAACTTCATGTTTAAAAATGCAATTCATGCTTACCATATTTGTTTTATTGTGTTTTATCGAATTTGATTGGTACTTTTTTGTTTATTAAGTTTTTGCCATATTTTTAATATTATTTAAATTTAAATGGGAAAAATATTATTTATATTATTTTATGCAGTTTATAAATATTAATCAAAATGTTTAGTTAGCATCTATCTTAATTAACTTTGTTTTGAGCTGCTGATTTAAGAAAGAGTACACGTACACTAAAAGTCAGACTCTTCAACGCTGATTTTAGTCCGTACGTATTCATATTGTAAACATGACTGTCTGCTACAACCAATTTTTTTTTTGTATGTGTACTGTTTTTACCTTTATTTGAAATTAAAATTATTCAGTTTTAAATAGTTACCAGTCTGTTTACATTCAAGATTATCATGAAAAAGATTTTAATGGAACTTTCACAAATTGAAATATTCTTGGGGATCCTGCTTCGTTCTTGATGAAAAAGTGTTTTTATCATTTAATGATTCTTATCACAGTAAAAAATATCTACAGAAAAATTAAAGCCTCATCAAATTTTCAGCAAATTTAGCAGTATAAAATGTAAATTTCATAAATGATGTGACTTAACAAGCAGAGTATAAAAAGAAAATAAAAAAAAATAATATTTTGAAGAAAATCTGTTTTTATCATAATTTTTACCATAAAATTCCATACTGGTTACAGAGAGAAACGAATTCCAGAAGGAACTTCGGGTAATTCAGCTAGTTAGTTTTTATTAAATTTTCATCTTGAACATATATTTATTTTGCCTTGTTATTAGTTTAGCAGAAATTGTGTAAATTTTTTTTTTCTTTTGTAGAACTATGGTAAAAAGGATATATATTTTTTTTGTTTAATGAAGAAGTGTTTGTTTATTTTAATTAAAGAAATGCTGTTTTGAGATTAGTGTATTCTTTCTTAATACTAAAAATTAAGTTTTGTGAATAGAATTTGTTTATTGCTTATGTCCTTGTGTGAGAAATCTGCATTTATATTTTATATCTTATGCAATCTAAACATAATATATTGCTGTTGTAATAAAATAAATAATATCTTAAAGAAACTATTTTTAATTCCATTAGTTGTATAACATTTTTGCTGCTGTTTAAGTACTGTAATATAGATTTAGTTAAATGAATAATGGTTGAAATAATTTTAGGCTATAAAATACTTTTTTGTAATATTCTGCTGTTGCTATTTGTTTTTTTATTTTGTTTAATAATGATTTATAATGTTAGCAGCATTTTTAATTTAGCTTGTTCATATTTTTTTATTTGTTTTATTATTATTGATATTATAATGTATAAAAGATAAATAGGTATTTTTCGTTTTAATCATATTTTTTACGTCATTTAAACATTTTAATCTGTCCTACTTATTACTGTTTATGATGATTAGTTAAAAGAAAATTTTTTTTTCAGTTGATTAATTGTATTTTTTATTGTTTACATATGAAAAAAAAATATTTGGTGTTATTATCTAATTGTACTTGTTGAAGTTGTGTATTCTGAAGATTAGATTAAGGATTATCTTTTATGATTTTTCATAAACCCTGTTCCATTTTTCAAGAAAATAAGCTTCACCTAAAAAACAAAATGTAAAAATCAGATTGTGTCTGATTCTATTTTTGTTTAATATTTTTTTCTATATAATGATTTTACTGTGGATTAGGAAAAACACATATGTAATTCATAATAGTTTTTTTGTTATCTAGTGAAAATATTAATAAGTTGGTAGTAATGCGATCTCTCATTTTCTATATCTTCTTATATGTTAATTATCATAAAATAATTTTTTTTTTGCTTTTCATTCTATATTAAATGCTTGGAAAAATGCATGCAATAATGTAACACAATTTTTTAATCTCCTTAACCTACAACTGAATTTAAAAGAAAGAAATTTACACATAACAGAATAAATTAATGGTAACAATTATTCTGAGAACGTCAAACCTTATTACGCATTGATTATCGATTCCAAAACACATTAAACTTTATTTAAAAGGAGAAAGAAATAAGCACACAAATTAACAAATGACACACACTCACTTGGTCATAAAGTTTCCATTTCCTCAGTATTCTTGGCAGTGACATTTCACTGAATGATTGTAAAGCATTATGTAGGAGTATGTGCAATTTTCCCTTAGAAATATTATGCAGAGTTTTATAAATTGCCAAACTTGTTTATTTAAAATATATTAGAAAAAGTCTTTACTGTAGTGGTAGGTTCATTAAAATATTAGTGCTATTTGTTAGTTACATCAAAAGTAAACATTCTAAGGAAATAAACTGTGAAATAAAAATAAAAAAAATTATTGTTTTTTTTCAGTGTGTTTTCTTTTAAACTTGCTAAACTGAATGATCAGCTGATCAACATAATATTACGTGATGTACTCTCTTAATTTTATATTTTATTTTTTTATAACTGTTTAAAAACTAAACATTTAAAAAAACTATTTATTTAAAAATTGTTATAGATATAGACCTTATTTATTTACCTTTAGAAATTTATTCTTTAAATGCATCCTAAGAGTAAATGGAAAAAAAATATTTTACCAACAAAGAGATTGAGATGTTCAAGAAAATTTGAAATAAGATATAGTGCAGTGTTTAATCTCAGGAAAAGTAAAACAATCTTGCAAGTTTTGTTTAATTAGTTTAGATATATTTTTATAAGTTAAACAACCAAGCTAACAGTTGAGAAAGACACAATTACCAAGTGCTTTAAATTACACTTATAGATTATTTAATGTCTGCATTTATATTGGGTGTTGGGAAGCTGCAAATACTTACACCCTAATATAGCAGATTAGCATAGTTTAACAACTTGATAATTTGCCACATTCAGTGGAGTAGCATCCTGAATTTAAAGGGTATAAGGTCTAGAATAACTTTCTTGGCAGGATAGGAGTTTCAGTTTTTCATTTGGAAGGTTTAGAATTTGAATTTAGTTTAAACTCTGATACTGTATTTGTAGTAACTTAAATAAATAATAAAATATTTCAAATTCCTGAAGCTGTGCTTAGTAAATTAATTCTTGTAGATTACCAAAGTTAAGATCTGCTGACACTGATGTTTTCATTACATCTGCAATGTCTCAAAACAAGAACCCTGGAATTTGAAGATTGTGAAGTCAGGAAAAATTGCAAATATTGAATCCAAGTTTTATAAATCAACTTGTCTATCGCCATAGTTAAACAATGTGGAGAGCCTTTTCCAGTCATACTGTTTGTATTTACATATTATTGACTAGCCATCAATTCTACTTCTATATTGAAAATTGCAAGTGCTATATCTATCTATATCACATGCAATGTTAACATGCTTAGATTTTAGGCAGATTGTGAAGTACTTCAATTTCTAGAAGACTGCCACTCCCTTTCTTTGTTGATTATTTTCATCTTTCTTTATCTTTCTTCTTATCCAGAATTCTTGGATAGGTAGTTGATAATTGAGTCAGCTATTATATTTGTTTTTCTTACGGTGTAGGATAGTGACTACTTTTGGGCTATTCAGTGATTCAGGTTTTGATTTCCTAGGTGAAAGTGTCAGAAGGGTTCCAATTAGTGGCTTAAAAATTTATTTAGCTTATCTTTTTTTACTTTTTACTCTTTATCTTTTTTTATATTTTACTCTTTACCTTTTTTTTACTTTCCTTACTATCTTATTTTATGTATCTTAAAGAGCATGTCAGACTGATTATTTAGAAAGAGGGAGTGAAATAAAAGTTCTGATGAGATAGATTGTGAAGTTATTAATTTAAGAAACAAAAAGCTCAGAACTTTGTTTAGGACGACTAATGTCGTGTATGATAAATAATACTACTAAAATCGTAGGTTGTTGATATCCAAGAACTGTTGTTTCATTGTTATTTTAAAAATGTTAAAAAAAATATGTCTTAATTTTTTTTTTATGACCTAGTTTATCTGTTGTTTTTTCCAGTTAATAAACGGGTAAACAGACGTGGATCTGAGTGGGAAATCCTGGAAGGCCTTAGAGATGGTCAAAGGTTTGAAAAGAAACCAGAGGTTCTGACTGGGTACTTACATAAAAAAAGAAAATGGCCATTAAAAGGATGGCATAAGGTATTTTTTAATCTTATTTTAACTTCTATTTAATTATATTTAAATTTTACAACACTAGTAATAATGGTCCTCAGTTAAAAAAATTAAAAGTAGTCAGATATAAAATCACAAATTATTCAACAAGGAAATTTTAGTGATTCACCTGATTTTAATAAATCTCTTCTGTACTTATCAACCACATATACATCAAATGAAAGAGGTTATTGAGTTTTGCTGGGTTACCATTTGATGTTTCCGCTAATTCTGATATTCACAATTTTTCTGAGAAAGTGATGTCTGGAAGCAGTCCAAGCTCTTTGTGTGTAGCAGGTTTTTTTTAATTGTGATTAATGATGAATTTTGTACGGAGTTAATTCATTGGGGTATTCAGAGGGCATGCATCATTGCTGCAAGCAGCTTCATAAGATAAGATAAATCTAAAACAGTTTTCAGTGTAGCTCTATAAGTCAGCTTGCTGAGCTAGTCAGTATTGAGAATCCGTAGATTATGTGTTTGTTGTTTGAGGCATTATTAGGTAATGAAACCATATAAGTTTCAAGCTGTTTCAAGCTACAAGACCAATGGAGAAGTTACTAAAACTGGTATTTTATTTTATAATTCATGAAACTGTAGAAGAAATGATTTACTCTTTATACTGTATTTAGTGATGAAACAAGTATCATTTAAGTGATAAGGTGAAGGTGTCACAGTGATTTTGTATGGGAAAATCTACTTGCACTAAACTTGTATAATGACTTCCTTTTTCATGAAAAGACAGCAACCAATCATTTGTATTTGGATAGATATATGATTTGTATTATCAGAATTAAACAAAAATCTTGCTACTAGATAGCCCCTCATTGGCATGTGTATGTCTATTCTTACTTCAGTAAAATGCATCCTTTTATTGGAGTTAGTCACAGCAGATATCATGACTTGGCCTCTTAGGCCTTTACGTATTATGCCATGCGTTTTTCTTCTTTTTGGACATTAAGCTGTGATTGTGCTACCATTGGTTACAGTCTGAATGGTTATTGGTATATTGTTAGTTTCAGTAGACTTGTTAGAACAAATATGACAGGAATTTGACTTTCATTTTGATATTCATTTAACTAAAGAAATCAAATAGATCACTTACAAGTTAAATACAAAAGTTAATAGTCAATCTTTTATTAAATGTTACTGTTTTTAGGACTTCTAATATATAGATATTTGGAATTAGGTAAATCATTTTAAGTTACCTTATATTTCTGAATGGATAATAGTTTTTATATGCGGTATTCAATGGAAATTGAAAGGACACATCATTCATAGTCAAGGCAGAGAAATTATTTCTAACATTTACAAGTTTATGAAGGAAGAAGCAGATAACAAGGCTGTGACAATTCCTTTATCAAAGGCTCAAGTTAGAACTGCTGCAGTATGTGGTGTGTCTGAGCATGTGTGACAACAATTATTACCAAACTGAAAAAAAAAGATAGTGATGACAACGAAATAAAACATTTTTCAAACGACTGACTTTTAAAAGGTGTATCACAGGACTGGATAATTTTGATAAATGTATGGTAAGACAAATAGTTTATAATTTTCACCTGCAAAAACATTGCCTTCTTACAGTGAAAATTTTATTACAAGAGCTACGAGAGAGTATTAACTTTGAAGGGCAAAAAAGCAGTTTGAAATATATTCTGAAGAATCTTGGTTTCAAATGGAGAATAACAGAAAACTATTAATTGAAATACCAGTTACTCTTGAACAAAAAATTTATTTTCTGAGGGCAATAAAGTATTTCAGAAATCAAGAACGGCCCATAATTTATCTCAGTGAACCATACATATTTAGTAGTCACCTTAAAAGTCAATCGTGGTCAGACAATTCCAACAATAGTGTCTGACGTCCAATCTAAAGGGTTCAGATTAATAATTATTTATGCTAGCAGAGAAAAAGTTTCATCCCAAATGTCTTGAAAACATGGAAAAAACATGACAAATCAGACTGGGGCCTATCATGATAATGTTAACAGTGATATGTTTATGAAATGGATGAAAGAAAAAAATTGCTGCAAAATTTTGAGTCGAGGAGTATTTTAGTAATAGACAATGCTCCTTACCATAATATTTAAATCAATAAAATCCCTAACTCAAAGAGCAGAAAACAAGATATGAAAGATTGGTTTGTGAAATGTATGTGCCGATGTATGTATGTGTCTGAGCTGTACAAATTGGTAAAATTGCACAAACCTAGATTTTGCCGCTACATCCTTGATAAAGTTGTTCAAGAGAAGGGCGTCTTATGTGGCGTCCGTTTGGGCGCAAAGGTTGGAAAGAAACCAAGCATTTGTTCAAAATTTAAGGAGTCCTCAGCGCTGAGCCTTAATTGTATGCACTGTTATTTTTAAAAAACCTTCTACAAGGTTACCATTGTATTGGGAAAGGTTCTTCCAATCAATTTAGTGGTGAAAATTCGGGTGGCCATATGGAAATTGTGAAGAGGCAGGTAGGCCAAGGTATTTGGGATGTGGTTTCGAGCTGGGCCTGTACTGGAGCAGAATGGTGATCTCAATGGTTCTAAATTTCAAACAGTTGCCCATCTCCCACCTGCGGAGGAGGCTTTACAGCCTTGTGATAGAAGCATGGCAGCAAGAATGGCATGCCACGACTAAAGGAAGATCTTTGTATAAGTTTATACAGGATTTGGGGGGATGGTATGCCTCTCCTTCATTTTAAAGGGCAATGGGAGCCTGAGTGCTCTCCAACCATGTAAATTTAAACCAATATTTGTTTCGGTTCTGCCTGGCAGCTGATGAAAATACTATAAATTCTGATACATAAAAATTTATTTGAAAAGGATGAATTTAACAATATTTTCAATTATTTTATCAAAAAATCAGTACCATCTTTGTACTTAGCTCTCATGACAGCTTACATCACAGGATCAACAAAATGTCATCTGTGGTTTACAGTGAGAGTTCATACAGTTGGAATAGGCTGCAGTAAGTCCCTTATTCACCCAAAAACATCTGGGTAGTAGCTGAAGTGACATATATATTTATTAATGTCACTAAAGTTGCAGCAATGTTTGGCAGAATTACAATGAAACAATCCTATGTTTTGAAGCTAATTCATACACTCATCATATAGTTAATATTCTTCCTCAGTTGTATTTTCTTTTCATAAACTACATCTTGTCTATTTCAATACAGGCATTTAGCTCACTGATCATTGGCAGCTTAATTAACAGATTATATTCACAGATTTTATGTACGAGTAATTTTACTAGCTGACATAAGTATAATGGTTAACATCAAACTCACTTTAAAAAAATTTTAAAGTGAATTTTAAAGTTAATTTTAATATAAATGTTAGAGTATAATATTATATAGTATTAATATAAATGTAACTCTACCTTAGTAAATTAATCATGTAAATTATAATTAAATGAAAACCATTCTAAATTGTAACTAAATGTTAAAATAGGAAATGGAAGCTAGTTAAAATTAATCTAAAAAATGGATCTTAGTTAAATAAGAATAAAGAAATTAAACTGAAATAAGATAGAATGTACTACTAACATATATCTGTACCTATAAAGCAACTTGTCCTGACTGACTGTTTTATCAACATCCAGCAAAAACTACTGAAGATAAATTGATGAAAATTTGTATACATGTTCTTATTGTGCAAGTACACCCCAAGAAAGAATTTTTTGAAATTCTGAATTTAAAGGGTTAAAATTGAATAATAATAAAATTTACTGTTTTTTTATTTTTAAATTTCTCCATAACAGATGAAAACATCAACTTGATTTTTGGTGTGTGTAATTTTCATGTAAATATCTAAAAACCAATTTTTAGATTTTTCTAAATAAAAATATTTCAACAATGATTGCAAATTTTCTCCATTTCTGACTATATTAAACAAGATATTTACTAGTTTGGTGTTTGCAAATATTCTTCAGAAAATATCTAAAAACCATTTTCAGGTTTTTTAATTTTAATTTTTTAAGCGGTGTGATAGCGTACAGTGTGGCGGCTCAACCAACATAGCCACTGTATCTGTTAATATGTGACTTAATATGTGTTAATAAATATATATCTCACTTAAATAAATATGACTGCCACTGTCATATTATTGGCTGTACCTATTTCCGATTACTCAACTAAAAAACATAAAATAAAAAACTTTAAAGTGAATAATGAAGTACGATCACTAAGTGGTGTTTGTCAGGTAATGCTAACAACAGACAAAATATATTTTTACCTATACAAAGCACAGGTAGCCAGTTATAACTAATATTTTTAAGATGGAGGCTGTTGGTTTTCAAACCCACATTCTTAGCTCACTCAAAGTTTCAGGTCCTGTACTTACTAAGCTGTTGTTCTGAAGAAATTACAATACACTGATATTTTTTATAAATTGAACAGGCTTTAATTTTTATTTACCGTTTTATTCTCACAAGTGTGACTCAATGAACACAGCAGCATCCAAGGGACAGAGTCCTCTGACTAGACAGGAAGGACGAGATAGGTGAGCCAAGCCGTCTAATTATCACCTGGCCTTGATGGAGAACAAAATAACCATATAGCACAGGCGAAGCTGCGACGGGGATGCTAGTATTATATATGTCATAACATAATAAAAGAAATAAGTATAATTAAAAAAAAAAGTATTTGAGTATCTCAAGCTGACAATTTCACTGTTGAAATTTCTATGATTTTCTTAAACTTCCAATAATAAAAATGCTGTTTACTGATAGTAAAGATTCAGATTGTATAAATTTAATTTTGTGTAATGTTGTTATATGTATGCAACTATTTTATTGTGCGCTAATTATAAAATATAAAACATTCATCTCTCATAATCATCAAATTGGGCTTCATCAAATTGGGCTTCAGCCTAGCTGCATTTTTTTTTACTTTATTAAATGAATTAATAGTAAAGTTTAACAATCCTGAAGTTTTAACATGTCATTATTGCATCATAAAACTTACACATTGAATACAAACCAGAGAACCACTGTCTCTTGTAAAAGGTTATTTAAACAAACCAAATACCTTGTAATCAAGCATCCATCATATGATATTGTGTTTAAAACAATATATTACATAAACAGAAATTCCTGTGATGGTATATGCATACTTTTGGAATTTAGAGGTTAATGATGATAGTAATCACGACCAATTAAAATTAATAAAAAAAGTTTTTTTTCTGATAAAGTAATTATTACAATAAGGAACATCTTTTATTTATTTTTTAACAAAATATTATGTATTGTAAATATTTTTTCTGTTTTAAACACTACATAAGTAATTATAACAATTATTATCAGATAGAACAGTGTTTTTGTATCTAATATTAAAATTAGGATAATAACGAAATTTATCTTGCAGCACAACATTCTATGGAGCAAATGTAATCAAATGACTGCCAAATTTTCACAGTAGATTTTTTTAAAAACAGATATGTTCTGTCTGTGATCTGTTTATTCATTTAAACATATAGGTAAATATTAATTTATGGTATTTTATTTAAAGTACTTTTTAAATGTAAATAAAAATATTATTGTGTCTTGTGTCTTTTTAATGAAGCTATATGTACTTAAATAATCTTATCATCTAAAATTAAGATATGTAACGTTTGTAATTTAATATTGTAAGTTATAATGTACTTCTGCGTACACTTATATCTTTTTGGAGAAAAAAAGAATGGTTTTTTTGTGAAATGTTTCTGTCAAATATTTTTTCTTTAAGAATAGCATATTTATTCTAAATTATTTAATAGAGCAGAAATTTTAGTTTTTGGAGAATTCTGCGTGTAATAGATCAATGTTCCCAGTACGTCCATATTTATAAGCAATGAACATTCACATTTGTTTTGAATAAAATTCATTTTTTAATCATATTCTGCAAGTAGGACACATTAGCATTTAGTTCGTAATTCCTTTCAGAGATTCCACACATCATACCTAAAAAAATAGCTTATTTTTTCTTTTTTTTAAGTCCAGAAAATGTGCACTGGATTCTTTTGGTCTGCCCACATCCACTTTTTAACTAAATTTACTCTCTCTCTTTTCCTGTTTAGCCTCCGGTAACTACCGTTAAGATAATTCTTCAGAGGATGATATGTAATGAGCGTAAGTGAAGTGTAGTCTTGTACATTCTCAGTTCGACCATTCCTGAGATGTGTGGTTAAACCCAACCACCAAAGAACACCGGTATCCACGATCTAGTATTCAAATCCGTGTAAAAATATCTGGCTTTACTGGGACTTGAACGCTGGAACTGTCGACTTCCAAATCAGCTGATTTGGGAAGACGCGTTCACCACTAGAACGTAGAGTCTTTCAAATATAACTGCAATTTCTATTGTTTTAAGGTATAATTGAGGACTTTTAATTTTAAAAATGACTGAATTTTAATTATTTCTGATGTTGTGTGTCTTAAGATAGCATTTGTTTTATGTGTGTATCTTTGAAATGTTATCATTTGTCTACATGTACTGGGGATTTGTCAAATTTTTTTATCATATTCCACTCATGTAGCAGAGATATTCTGACACCAGTTTAAACAAAATATGAACAATTTCTGATGCTTTTGTAGCATTAATTATGATTTATAACATTGCTTTTTCATACTGCATCAAGAAACTAATTTTTTAAGCTCTTTCAGAAAACTATATTACCTACTGAAAAAAATGTGAATTTTCAGTTTATGTTATTACCTCACAATGGACTGTAAATCCCATTGCAGGTCAGTAGTTATCTCCTTAAAATGCACCCAACAATTCATTTCATGATTTACAAACAGTAGAAATTTTTGTTTTATGTGTAGCTTAGACACAACACATATTTATTGTCAGTGTTAATGTATTGTATTGATTTTACTAAAGTGTTACAATAAGACCTATTGAAATGTTAATTTTGTAGAAGTCAACATGACTGCTTCTAAATCAGCTATCTCAGGTTCAATTCCAGCAGAGGAGTAGCATTTTATCATTTTATCCTATATTGATAAAATAAAATTTCATCTTTCTCATTAAAATTTATTCTATATAGAATATGTGCAATTCCACACATTACATATATACGTTGCAGTGCAGATAATATACTTGTAGTCATAATATCCACAGGCTACTTTTGTTTATTTCTGATTCCTAGAATAAAAATTCATTCATGTTTATTTAGAAATTGATTGTGCAGATGGTTATTCTAGTTGGTAGCATTAGTAATTATCTAAAATAAAACCTATTAGATGATTATTTTTAATATAGATTATAGTTTTTTCTTTTTCTTAATTTTAAATATATTTATTCTTTGTTGATTTGTTTTAAAATATCTTAAATATTAGTTTGTTCATGGTCCATTATGTTAAATTCACAAATATTGATTATGTAAGAAAGTTGATTATAAATACTAATAATAATAAAATTTATGCTTAATTGTTTTGTAATTCAGTATCCATTCATATTCATTTATTGTCAGTTATTTGTGTTAAGGGAAATAAAAAATTAAATTCATATCGTTATTAAAAACTGCTTCTTTGTATTTTAATAGTTACTTAGTTGATTTTATACATAAATTTTTATACATTTCAAAATGTTTATTTGACTTCCTCTAATTATTAATTTTTCTAACAATTATCTCACTTCTTATAATTATTATTCATAAACTGAAATTATATAAATATTTCATATTCAAAGACTGCAAAATTCCCTCCTAAAGTTATCAATTATTAAAGTTTATTCCTCTATGAAAATTTATAGTATGTCAAAGTACCAATTATAATATTAATACTTAAGATACGTTTGTTCATTATTACAGTCCTTTTTATGGTCAAAATTAAAATGTGAATGTTATAAGATTTGGAAATAGACTCTTATGTAGTAATAAACACATTATAGGGTTAGTACATAATTGCAAAATCTAATTTACTTTTTAATTTTTTTTTATATTTTGAAAATTAATTTGCATGATTATGAATAAAGTAGTGAGTGTTCTAAATTATTTATTTTAACATTATAATCATTAAGCATGCAAACATTTAATTGTTGAATCCTCCATGCTGTGCTCATTGTTTTAAATTTTGATTCACTCAGATATATTGTTCTCTTAATATGTTTTAACATCTTAACATGTTCTCAACATGTTTTCATGCAGAACTGTTCCATAGACCAGGTGAACACCATCTATTTTGACTTTCAAACAGCATTGAGTAAGAATAGGTAGTGTGGCATTTGATAAAATATCACACTACCTATTCTTGAAGAAGTTGGCCAGATTTGGATTTGGTGAGCATCTCATTAGTGGAATTCTTCATGCCTGAGTGGTAGAACTTTTGCTGCTAAATATGCTGGATATATTTCCCATCATGAATTCTACGCAACATCTGGAGTTACATAGGGTTCCAATCTTGGCCTTTTGCTGTTTTTAGTTTTTGTTAATGATGTTAACAAAAGTACTATTGTAGATTCTGTCGCCAGTGTAGGCATCTTTTGTTATTTGAGGCTGTATTTTTCTCTTAAGCTATACTTTTCCTGGGAGAGGATTGTGAGCAGGGTGAAGTGAAATCTTGGTTGTTGAAATGGCTTGCGAGACTTTTTATTGATCCACACACTAGCATCCTGCTCTTTAAGTATACTCGAATATTGCATCTCCACCTGGAATTACCAGATTATACTTTGTAAAACATTGAATATATCCAGAAAAACATTTTTCTTTGCTTTCCCACAAATTTCATCTTCAACATCTTGACAAACAACAGCTGAAGTTAATTTATAATTTACTATCTCTAGCATGCTACAGAAAATACATTGATGTACAATTTTTTCATAAAGTATTACATAGATACAATCCTGTACTAAATGAAGTACAGTCATGTATTCCCTTATGCAATATTAGAAATTTTTGCAGTTTTATTTACAATATGCGATCCATTTCACTGACAAAGAAAATTCTGATTATTGTGGTAGACAATTTTAATAGAATAAGTTTTTTTTCAACCAAGTAAGAATTTTATTAATGATTATATATTAATATATATTATTATTATATATATATATATTATTTATTATATTATATATTATATTATACGTATATATTTTAAATGAACATTAAAAAATTGTAAAACATAACTATTTATTTATTTAGCATGGCACCAAAACACAACACCAATTACAATCAAAATTACAAACAAAGATTTATCAAATTAATATATGCTACTGATTCTGGAGTTGCCATCAGGAAATCTTCAGGATTCCCTTCATAAGCTATCCTAGGGCAAACTTCTGTGATGTTTCTAACAGTTTGATTTTCACCGCACTCACAAAGAGGCGTTGGTGTTTTACCCCATTTATACAGGAAATAGGCGCACCTACCATGCTGAGTTCGTATTCTGTTTAGCGTTGACCATGTCTTACGTAGCAAGTCAAAACCCGGCGGCCTTTGAGTAATACATGGGATTTGGTTATTCTGCTTTGTGGTCCATTCTTGACGCCAGGCGTCAGGTTAAATCCATCCTTTGTGGCAGCAGTTGCTGTTTTGATAGGTGGCTTTCTGAATCAAAGGCAACCACGATTGGCATCCTCAATTGTCCTCATGTATTGGTAGGTTTTGATTGTCTGTAATCTTCTTGTACTCTCTTACAAGAGCATTCATATGGCGCAGGTTTGGGGGTAGTATGTGGTTCAATACCGGGAGCCATTCCACAGGAGTAGACCTGATAACCCCAGCAATCATTCTCATAGTATTATTAAGTTGAGCATCAATTCAATGAACATAAGGACTGTTAAGCCACACTGGCGCACAATATTCAGCAGCCAAGAAGACCGGGGTTCAGAGCCGATGTGCGCAAAGTGGAAGCCGATGCTCCCATGTTGTTCCACAGAGTTTATGCATAATATTGTTTCTCGCTTTCAATTTCTCTGCAGTTTTCATTAGGTGCTTCTTAAATGAAAGCATTCTGTCAAGTGTCATGCCTAGGTATTTTGGTGTCTTATTGTGAAAGAGCCATGTATTCTCGAATAGAATTTTAAGCTCCCTATTAGCGAACTTGTTACTCAGATGGAAGCATGACATCTCTGTTTTACTAGCATTTGGTTGGAGGCACCATCTCCGGAAGAACCTTCCCAGTTTCTCCAGGTCAGCCATCAGGACCTCCTCCGACTCTTCAAATGATTTACATTTTATTGTTAGCACCCAGTCTTTGGCGTAGCCATGCTTTTTAGATCTTGTCTCTGGCGTGTCTGCAACATAGAGGCTGAAAAGGAAAGGCGCAAGTACCGACCCTTGTGGCAGGCCGTTCTTGAGTTTCCTCAGTGAGCTTATATCGGATCCCATGATAACTTGGAACATTCTGTCGTTCAACATGTTATTAAGGAGGCGAGCTGTTTGTTTGCATGGGATTACATGGAAGACCTTACAAATCATGCCTTCTCTCCAGACTGTGTCGTAAGTGGCCGATAAATCAACGAATGCAGCAGAGGTTTTAAGATTTCTTTGGAACCCCACTTCAATATATGTGAGCGAGAGAATTTGGTCGGTGCAACTTTGTTTTGGCCTAAAGCATGCTTGTTCAATTGTGATAACATATATCCTCTGACAGATTCTGTTGTAGATAAGCCTTTCTAGTAATTTGTATGTCACTGATAGCAATGCTATAGGCCAGTAGCTCTTAGGTAAGTTTGCTGGTTTCCCTGGTTTTAAAATGGCTACTACCTTCGATTGCTTGAACTCTCTAGGCACACTACCAGTCTGCATTATGTCAGTGAAGAATCTGGCCAGCCAAAGTTTTGCGTATTTTCCGCAGTTTCTCTTGCCTTCCTCCTCAAGTTTCTTAGTTCGCATTTTATCTCAATTGTGTGTGCCCTTTCTCTTGGTGCTCTGGATGTTGCCACTATGTGGGATGCTACGGTGTTTGGGAAGACACTCGCTTTTGGTCTCTGAATAGGAGATCCGCTTCCTAATTTTCTTAGCAGAGTCCATGCATGATGACTCAGAAGTCTGAAAGTTCGGGCTTCCCACCATTTCTGTTGTCTTGCAGCATCGAGGCTATGGAGAAGCTCATCTGTTACCTCTTGATCCCCCATTTCAAGGAAGCTTCGGTAGAGAACTTCGCTATCTTGGGACCATATACCCTGGGATATATTCTCTGTAAAACCTTCTAGGGATGCACTTCTTAGCAGTACTTGTTACTACTCCAATAAATCTGCTATAGTTTTTGCTGATTGATAGTATCCAGCCTAGGCATTTATCCAGATCCCTAGAAAAATTTTCCCAATTAGCCTTTTTGAAGTTCCATCTAGGGCGGGGTACAGAGGTCATGAGAGAAATTTGGCTACCTGCCTTATAATAACTGGATGGTGCTGGCTGTGGGGAAAGTTGCACAGAACTTTAATAAAGAATATAACTATAATAAATCCTTGTAATAGTTTTTTTTTTTTCATTGCCATTGCCTTGGCCTTTTGCCTTTTTGCCCTGTAAATAAATAAATAAAATTAGATTTTATTATCCTGATACTTATTTTAAAGGAAAATAATTGGCCAGAGGTATGAAGATTTTAGGCAAGCTTTCAATCTTATCGCCATTGGTAAGGTTTGACAAAAATCTCCACATAATGTATTTATTCCTCCCATTACCATTAAGGTTGCACGTATTACACTAGAGTTAGAAACCTCTTATGAAATTTTTTAGCTGTGTGGTAACACCAAAAATAAAGACAAACACACTATTAGTGAATATTTTGAATTACATTTCCCACCATAGAATTTTTTTATGTTACGCAATGTGCTATAGAGTTTGAGGGTTGTAATACAATTTAAACATTGAATGGACTGTCCTTCTTTCTTGGAATGAGGTAGTCAATATTCCAGATGATGCCATTGCTAAAGCGATTTTTTTCAAACCACAATTTTTGCGAGAAGTAGGTTAATTAAAGATATTTTAGAAATTGATACTTCCTGGCATGAATGGTCAGGTGGTTCATGTTTATATTTGTTCCAAATATTTTTTGGGTTGAAAGTTTCACAGTTAAAATATCAATATGACAAAAACATCTCTTAATAGGGTTAGGGATCCATAAACTGTGCCGAACTCTGAGGTAGTCATTCCAGTGTTGATCATTTTGTAGAGGATCACAAGCTGCTTTAAATGTTTATTTGTAACACCAGTAACTGTTTCTGGCTAAAAGATGCTGGTCTTTTGTTAGGATGAACTGTAAAACTCACCCTGCAGTAGCATTCTTTTTATGTTCACATCCTGAGGATCTCTATTTTTCCTTCTAGGATATTATTTGTCATTTCGTGTATTTCAGGAATTAAAAATAATAGTCATTTCAAAAAAGGTATCTTCATTAAACAAATTAAAAAATCCTATAAGTCATATCAGTTTCGGATGTTTTAGAACTATTTGGAATACATTCTCTGAATTAAAAAACTTTCTTATCTTCAAGATGACAGATACTTTCTTATATGTCAAAAGAAAGTATTCCATGACAGCTTCTGCTGTGGTTAATACCTTACCATTTGACAGTAAAAATTTAATAATTTTTATCCAAAACCAAAACATGCTTGATCATAGTTCTTATTAATATATTTGCAGATAATTAATAACAATTTTCAACTTTAATGTAAGCATGAAACATTTTAAATTTCAAACAATTCATTGGTTAATATGTACAGATTTTTTAGAAAGAAAATAAAATTTATGAGGACTTGTTAAAAAATGGTGGCAAAATTTTTTAACATGAAATGATCTCCTAAACATTTAAAGAACAATTATATATAACAAGTAATATATAAAGTGAAAGTGAAAGCAAAAATATAAAATCAATAGGTTGTTAAAAGAAATTATTGAAGAAGACGAATTAATTTCTCCAAAAAAATGAGAGACTAAATAAAAAAGATAAAAAACCAGCAAAGGGTTGAATAACTTTCCTGGCTAAATTTAGAAAGTTATGGGACTCTTCTCTACCAAAGACTTCATCGTCAACATTTTCTTGCGCAACAAGAAAATTAAGTGAAATATTTAAGAATGCAAGTAAATAATTATCTAAGAAATTAATTTTAATTAATTTTTTCTTAAAAGTTTAAGGAATGGACTTACGTTGACCATACCTCCCCCACCCCTTGATAAACTGTAACCAGAATCATTAAAAAACAAGTTGCTGTAACTAAGAATCATATTCGTCTTCTTACCACTCTCCCTACTACCCCACCCCCTCAGTGTACTCACGTTTATTTGAAAGTTTCAATTAAGCCTATAATTATTGAATAATTGTAATATTTAATATAAGTGAAAGTAAATTCAGTTATTGTATTATTAATTGTTATATTCTTGTTTAAGTTAATAAAACTACTTAAACAAGAATAACTATACTAAAATCTATGCAAAAATTTCTACCTTTTCTTTAATGTTTTCAATAGTATTATCATGTTATTATCAAAGGATCAAATGCATTGCTGTTGAAAACACACAAAAATATTGGACAAGTACATTTGAAAAATATTATTTGCATTTAGTACAGTACTTCAATTAGTAATTTCACTTAATTTGCGTAACTTAGGAAAAAATTCCACCTATGAAATATTGCATTTAATTTTTCCATTTATCTTATTAGCCATATGAATACATAGTGCCATTTCAAAAGTTTAAGGTAATGTTATGCGTTTATACTAGATCATTCATCAATTGTCCAGCCATAGCAATTCCAAACATTTTTTTAATGCCTTAAATTTGCTCTAAGTATTCAGGAAATGTGTGAAATTCAAACTGTTCACTAATAACATATCATATGGAGTAATGTTTAAGGGTTATTCAAAAAGATATAACATGTTATAACTGCATTTGAATTAGTAAGTTTTTCAGTTTACCAAGGTACATATACCACCGTTGATCCTTTGTAATGTGATACCATTCAGTTAAAAAAAATTACATTCTTTTTTGTACTTATTAACCTACGACTTAGGATGCCTATTTAATAAGGCACAGTTAATGTCTATTCATGATATTAACCTATGTCTACTCTATTAAAAGCCTTCTGCGTACAGACGTCTTTCAAAAACACTTTGTTTTTTGCTTTACCAAGATTACAACTGCTTTTTTACTTCATGAAAATCAACCAAATGTCATTACTTTTATCACATTGACATAATCTTTGTCACTTTCTGTATTTTAATATTATTTTTGCTTTCCCTTACAAATTTTACTCATTACTTGTTATTTTTATGGGTCTATATTTTTAAATTTTACTTTTATTTTAAGAGTAAGTAATTTTTTTTACTTAATTTATTGTCCCTAGGTAACTAACATACTTTCCAATGATGTTTGGGGTCTTATTCTAACTACCATAAAAAAGAAATGGGGCAAAAATCTCTTTTTGTCATTTCTCTACTCAAAAGTCACATTCTTATGTTAATTAGATAATTCCATTACATAAGTATTTCTTTTCGGGTATTTGGGCAATTTTATTCAGGGATGAGGGGTTATAAGCATTTTTATCAGTCATAGTTTTCTTGATATTTTCACTCAAGATTAATAGTTTTTGTGAGATTCTGTACGATGATTTCTAAATTTGGGTCATCAGTACTATTTAATTTTGGTTACAGTTTTTCTTGAAGTTGGGGAGATGTGGCCAATATGAGTCCCATTCCTCAGATTTTTATTTAGATAAAATTATTTTCTTGCATAATTATTTACTTGCATACTTATGTATTTTAATGTTTCACTTATTTTTCTTTTTAGTAATAGTTTGTCAAGGCCAAAGTTCTCAGAGAAAAGAGTTAATAACTTTAAAAAGTCTGGTAAGAATCCAAATTTTTGCCAGCTTTTTATCTTTTTGTATTTAGCCAGTCTCACATTTCTTAAGAAATTAATTCTTTACTTTTTTTAACAATGAATTGATTTTTTATATATGTTTGCTCAAATTTCATTTAATATATAACTCATTGTTTAAGAGATAATTCCTTGTTAATAAATTTGGCCATGATTTTTTTAATAAATACTAATGAATTATCTTTTTAAAATATCTGAGTTCATTCATTTTTTGTTACCAGTTCTACTTTTCTTAAAAAAAATTGTTTTCATTAGTTGGAAATTTTGGTTACAGGAATTTTAATTTACACAACTCCCAGACTTTCAATGTTAAAAGTTTAGGAGTTTTTTGCTACTTCAATTGTTATCCTTACAGAGTTACTCCTCTGGCTATTTGTAAATATGTATTACTGTTTAAAGATAAAATATTTTTAGATTCAATATTATGTTTGATTTTGTAGCGATATATATTTAAGCTGGTCAGTGCAGAATCATTGATTGATAATCTGTTGCTTAAATTGGGTAAAAATGTCGTAAGTCGTTTAAGGGATTGGGACCAAAATGGGCATCTGCTGCCCTAGAGGTACTCAACCATTCCTTATTACTACTCACTATTTTCCATACCTTGATTCTTTCTTCATCATACTTTTTTCTGTGGCTTTAAGTCTATCCCAGTTAGTTGCTTATTGAAGATATTCAGACTTTTAGAGCCAGTTTATGTTTACTATATTACTGCTGATATGGAGTGGGGGTGGCTGCCTATGTATAGATCAGCCTAGTGAATACACAATTAGCCTAATGGCTGAAATCAGATGGAAGATCTAATGGATTATCAAATAAAGTTGGTTCCCTCCTAAAATAAAAAAATATTGCAATCTGTTATATATGCGTTAAAAAAAAATATATAGCACTATAGTTTATTGACCTAACCAAGCGAAAGCACTACCAAAATGTTACCCTGGCTTATGGTACTTTTCAATATATGAAGAGTTGTAATATTATAAAAAAATAGCATATTAAAATGTTAATGTTGAGTGCAGTTATATGTGTAGAGATGGTGTTCCATTGTACAGCTAACTACATATCAAGTGCATTGACATGTTGTATAGTTATAACATCTGTTTTAAACCTAGTGGTCACATATTGGGCTTAGATGAAATTCATTTATTGTTACTCTTCACTATCATTCCCTCTTTATGTCTTGAATGTTAAACATTTTTTTTTTTTTTACATAATGTAATACTCAATTATTTTATTTATTTTGCAATTCATCATGTAAATTTTTATAATTTTAATTATTATGTAGATTATAGTTGGTTTAGGTAGTGTGTAGAATCAGTAGTTTGATATCCTTAGCTTGATTTGAAGTACAGTTGAAAAAAATTAACAAAGTAACAAATTCTTTAACATTCTTCTTAGTTGAATCCTAAGTTGTTGAAAATTCAAAAAAGCTATTTAGTAAAAAAATATTTCATTATTTTCAATTCATTTTTTCTTCCACAATTATGTGTAATTTCCATTTTCTTTGTATTTTAAAAATGAAAAGAACAGCATAATTCTATTAATAAAATACTTAAAATTGATATTTTTGTGGGAAATTACAGATTTAATTTTGGGAATTAATGATTTAAAAATTAAAGTTGTGATCATAGATTGCTATTTATTAGAGAATGATGGTGTAAATATTTGTTTTAAAACACTGGAAAACAAAAAAATGGATGAAATGAATTAGATAAGTAATTTGTTCATATGTACTTTGTGTGTAATTTGATACCTTTAATCAGTTTCACTAGTTTAAGCATTTCTTCTTAGGATAACTATATTCAGGCTTTTCTTTCATTTATTTCAATTGTTCTCACAATGTTATCGTGTAGGTAGCCTAGGAGTTTTGATATCTTAATTACATATGTGACAGAGAAGCAATGTGTATCGATATGAAAGTGGCTTAAGACTAAAGGGTAGATACCTTCTTAAGACACTAGAGAAATAAAAACATTGTCTATAATTAATAGACCAATAGAATTATATAGGCATATAATGGCCTTTTGTAGTCCTTCCACAGTCTTCCACGACTGTGGAAGATTTGGTCTAATTCCATTATATGCGTACAGATCTTTAACATTTTCTGTATATTTATGTTGATATAAATGTGTTTTATAGTAATAAAGAAACTTAGTAGTCATTAATAATAAGTGTTTCCTGGTATTCTGGGAGTGAATCGACATTACGTAATCACATTATTGAAATAAGCATGCTGATCAGTTCATATGCAATCTAATGTTAGGTCAGTTCATTACCTATATTGAGTTATTGCATTCAGTTTGTGATTTTGTGAAAAGTTATGCAGGTTCCTGGTGATATTTTCAGTTTAATTAATATTTTTAATTGTAAATCTAAAGAGTGATGTATTTCTTTCTTTCAAGTGTGTAGTATTTTGTTAAAGGAGAAAACATGTAATAATGGACACAACATTACATTAAGTGTAACTAAAAGTCGAGAATGCTGGCTTGCCATAAAACTGATTGTGGAGAAGATGTTCAATTACAGTCTAATCCCTTGTTAAATCACCCAAGAGTACTTTGTGGGAGAGTATCGTTAAACAAGAAAACTGTACAATTTACAACAACAATACTTTCAATAAACATTTACAGCTTGAGGTACAAAATAGTGAATTTTAAGATCTGCAAGTGTTAATTGCAAATGAACCACAACATGTGGATTGGTATTACTATTTGTGAGAAGTGTGTGCTGCTAAACTTTTAAAAAGATCCAAAGTAATAGGAGGACCAGGGTTGATTGTGGTAATTGGTGAATGACTATTTACAAAACACAAATATAATGTTGGCCAGGTTCACAAACAGCAATAGGTTTTTTGGAGACATTTGCAGTGAAACAGGTGAGTATTTTTTGTTTGCTGTAGAAAATAGAAAAGTAGATAGTTTGCTCCCTATTACTGTTAATCGCATTGCACCCACAGCTCATATAATTTAGAACAGGAATTAACATTACAAACATAGTACTGTCAACCACACCAAACAGTTCATAGACTTCATATCAGGTGCACACGCTAATACTTTTGAAAGAATGTGGGAAGTTGCAAAATCTTTTAGGCAACATTATGGGAATTGCTCACAAATGATTTATGTGAATTTATGTGGAAGAAAAGCCTATTTCCAGATGCCAATCGATTAAACATGTACTGGAAGGCAAGTGTTAAATGGCTGCAACAATAATGTGTATATAAGATTGTGGTTTAATAACAGTATAAAATGTTCAATTTCATTAAAACTAATTATAATAAAGTGAAATACCTTATATTTAGGATTTTTATACTAAAATATAAAATTACTGTATAAATAGAATGTAAATATTGTATATAGAATTTACTAAACAAAATGCTAAATATAATAATATTTACATCAGTATAGGTGTATAGAAAATGTTAAAAAATTTGCAGGCATATAACTGAATTTTACTTGATTTTTGGTTCTTGAAATTAGGTTATAAATAATAGCTGGTGGTTTCACACACCTAAAATGTACAAGAGAGTGCTGGAAATTTCCCTACTGAAAGTCTTGAAAATTGAAAAATATAAAACAATTGTATATAAAATGATATATTTTACAAAGATTGAGATTATTTTGTTTTGTCGTAATCATGATTTACTATTTTAATTTAGTAATTGTAATTGTAAAGGCATATTGTTAAAATCTGTTCAAAGTATTTTTACATGAAAATGAAAGAGTATTGATTAGAAAACTTAAACACATAATACATATATATTCCTTCATTTCTGATTACCTTAACAAATACTTTGTACCAGTTATTTAGCATCATTTCTCTGAATTTTTCTTGCTTTTGTGTAAGTAGCTGCAGGTTTTCTGCCTTTATGTTCGATGTGAACTGGTTGTTTTCTTATAAACAGTATTTTTTTTTTTTTTACATACTCATTAAAAAATACTAAAAATCGTAAAATAAAATAAGTTTTTAAAATTTGAAATAAAAAGAAATACTTTTTAATTCTGCTTGAATTTGGCTTCAAATTAATGTTTAGCAAGTTGTTAATTTGAGTTAACTTCAAAAGATCAACATTTAAAGAACTGAAAAAGCTATTATTTTCCTTGGATTTTTTTTTACATTTATTTACATTACCTCTTGTCTTTTTGGTTTTTATTATATCTTTATACTCCCTTTCTCAACATTACTCCATCATTAATGAGTGTATATATAAAAATATATATATATATATATTTTTGTTTTTTTTTTGTTTAAAAAGTATATATTTGCATTACCAGCTATTCAATTTTAAATTTAGTTTGTTTTGTACATTTTTTTATTGAAGGAAAATTTGTTTCATCTTAAAAAATTACCTGAAAAAGCTTTTTAAGAAAAAAAATATATATACATATCTTTTTACTTTATAACAAAAAGTATGACATATTTGTTAAATAACGCCTCATATCTCCACATTACAACTGATGATTGCTTTTATCTCTAGAAACTTGTTATAATTCATGTATTATTCCAATTTATGGATAGTCATAATATGACCAAATAAATTACTGTATTTTTTTTTTAATGTTTGTTTATTCTCATATACTATTTTTATGAATTTATTGCTTATTAATGAACACAAACATCCTGCAGCAAAATTGAATTCAATGTTGTTTCATTTTAATGACTAGAACAAGTTTATTAAATTTTGAGATTTCACACTGTTTTTTGTAGATTTTACCTCTAAGATGTTCCTGAACCATCAGATTTTAAGATATGTAGTTTACAGTCTTACCCAGGATCATATTTACTATTTTATTTTCAGTGACTTATTTACTCATTTCATATTATTCTGTTTAATTTATTCATACTGGGTTTATTTACTAAAGAATGAATCATTTTAAATAATTTAAAAAATGATGAAACTAATATAAATTTTATCACATTAAAATGTTAGAAAATTTTAAAATGCTGTTAAGAAATTGTAGCTATGGTTTCTTGCTAAGTGGGAGTTTGAAAAGTTATGCTAAATCAACATGAGAGAGATTTCAGTGTGATAGAATGTTGTATGAACTCTACATACATTCTGAACAGTGCACTGATAACTTCATGCCAAATTCCAGAAGGATTAATCTAAAATAATATGAAAAATTTCTGGATGAAGGTTAGTTGTGAACCGCTCCTTAATAGGGTTGTTCAGATCAAACTGTTGAGACTATAGGTCACATTAAACAAGCCTATGTGCATAGCCACTGCAAATTCACTATTCGCTCCTTAAAAATAGTTTGCCGAGTTCATAAGAGATTGAAAGTTAAATCCTACATGTTCTACTGGTGGAAATTCTCACTATTGGTATAAGGAAGTGTGTCTTTTTACATCAAAATGCTGGAAAAGTTTGAAGTTAATATCATGCAATTTTTTCTTTGGAGGTTTCTGAAGGGTAAAGTTTTTGTGTTCTTCTCCCTGTTGATCTGTTAGAACTTAAAATTTTTTGTATGATTAAAAGCATATAGGATATAATGGAGTATGTCTGGATATCAATAAAGATAGTTATATTGAACATGTGTGAAGTATTTAAAAAATATGAATTTATACCTCCATTTTATTGTTATACATTGTACAAATTTACAATCTGCCTCATAATTGTATAACAGTAAATTTTTAGATTGTTTTATGGATTTACAAGTGAGCAGGTATTTATAAAATGGAAGTTAGCTTTCAGTCATCTTAATTTTTATGGCATGAAAATTTTATAATTCTCTCATCTTTATATATATATATTATATATATATATATATATATATATATATATATATATATATATATATATATATATATATATATATATATATATATATTTTTTTTTTTTTTTTTATTAAGTTATTGCAATACTTCTTCATTCTCTTGAACAAATATTTGTTATGAATTTTTTAAATGTTTTTAAATTTTATTAACAAACAATTTTTACAAAATAAAAAATATCATTGAAGATGGGCTTAGGCCCGAACATGTTTTGATAAACATAAAAAAGTAAAGGTAAGAAAGAGTGTTATTTAATTCTGTACTTTGCAGAGGCTGGAAAAAAAATTTATATGTATATAAAAAATCTAGTCTGTTAATACGCAAAAACTACTCCAGATTAAGGTGAAATTTTGTATATAGTTTTTATACCTGGAAAGAACGTAGGACTATTGCTGTTATGAAATTTTTCACGGTTTTAAGATACTGGTTGTTTTAATGGCTTGAGTTGCCATTATTCAAATTTATTATGGCCAGACTGTTAGTCCATTTGAATATGAATACTTCTTGCAGTGTTTGAAATTAAACTTTCTATAAAAATGTGATTGTCTTTTTTTATGCCTATTTTGGTTGTCAAAAAAAGTAACTTTAAACGTGCAATATTGTACAGTGCAGAGGCTGAACCAACACGGCCACGTTTACCTAAGGGTGCAACATGACCTACTACATTTGCCTCCCGGTTACTTGACTAAAAACATAAAATAAAATAAAAAGACAAATGAAGTATAGTCACCATCGTGTGGTACTTGTTGGGTAAACATTAAGAACTGTGCAAAGCAGTTTTTTAGCTGCATGAAAGATGAATAACCAGATATAACTACTATTTTTAAGGCAGGAGTTTACTGTTTTGAAGAAATTGCAGTACACTGATAATTATTATAAATTGAATAGGCTTTAATTGTTATTTATCAGTTTTCTCACAAGCATGAGGATGATGACCACAGTGGGTGTCCACAGGCCAGAGCCTGGTTGGTAAATTCATATAGATTCCATATATGCTATTCAATATATTGCTATAAATTCAATTTTTTTTTTTAAATTGATTTTTAATTATTACATACTCAATCTAACATACGTTAGTTTACATCTAGGACACATTGTGAGAAAATGATTGCATTAAGTTCTTTGTTAAACATTCTAAGTATGAATTTGGGATGAATGGTTGTAATAATACTTAAAACCATTAATTTATGGTTGTAATAATATACTTTCATGTGATGATTGCATCAATTTACAGAAAATAAATATGTTAATTTGTAAATTGTTTATCAAGAAATACAATCTCTTAATATTATAAAAATTCTGATTGATTATATGTACTATTGAAGGCAGTCATGACTAATATGATTTTTAATTTATGAGGCAGAATATGTTTAACTATTTGAAATATTACTATGTTCAAGAAAAATATGTTTGTTTTTTAAAAAGTTATTTAATTAAGCAATACATATTCTTAGCGTATTATCTTCCAAGTTTAATTATTTACTTTTAAATTAATATTCATTACATATTAGTTCTAGTTGTTAAAAATGCTTAATTAGTTGAAATTTATTCACAGCATGGTTTTGAATGTAGAAGACAATTGCAATAAATCTTTCATTCAAGTATTAAATAATAAATCAAATTTTGCTTTTTTTACTTTTTTTTGTATTAAGTTTGGAATTTATAATTTAGTAATAAATTATCTTCAAAAACTAACAAAGGAAATGCTTATTAATTAAATACTACTAGGTTCAGTTAAGACCTTAGTTGGGTCTTGAAATAAAAAACTAACAAATAACCTGGTGGTTCCGTACATCTAGAATGTCCAAGAAAGTGCCTGAAATTGCCCTACATAGAAAGTCTTGAAAAGAATTAAAAAATATAGAGAAATATGACCAAATTCATTTGGAGCTAAATTGTTTCTGTAGATTGTTATTTAACGATGGTGGATCCAGTTTGGCAGTATTTTGGGGATGTGGCTAAAAATTGAAAATTTATTTAAATTTCTTAACTTTTACATTTGTTAGAATTTTAAAAAGTTTTTGTAGTTGCTGTTCACTTTTGCCTCCCACTTATCTGCAGTATACAAATGCACATGCATGTGTATGGGTGTGTGCATGCATACTCATTCTCATTTATTTTATTCATTAACTAAAGCAGTTTCTATTTTAATGTATTATGTTTGTGACTTGTTTTTTGTTAGTTAATATTTCTGAATGATGATTTTTTACATGTAACAACACACATAAACATAACTTTTTTTTAATTTGTGGAATACCTTTTTAACCCAAGCTCCTATAGTTTTTTTTTTTTTTTTTTGCTGTATGCCATAATTTATCACTCTGTTTTGCATTCCTTTATATCTGTTACTTTTACAGCTTTTAAAGAAGTAAATAAGTGTATTTCAAAGTTCCTGTAGTAAAGTATTTTGTTATTACTCAAATTTTTACCAAAAAAAAAAGGCATATATATTAAATTTGGCAACTTTACTAGTTGCAACTACACTTTATAAGAAGAGATTTATGTAATGCTTGTTTTTATTTTTCTGTTGAAATAATCTAAACTACTTATACTTATATTGCGGTGTGATTTTCTCTCATTGTGGTTATTATTTTATATTATTAGGGGATTACAGATTTATTCAGTTGCAGAGTGATGCTCGTTGCTTTATTTCACTATTTGTTCCCTAAAATTCTTTTTAAAGCAATAGCTCACTTTGTACATGTCTTTTTTAGCTGATGAGGGTAAAAGTTCTTTTTTTATATTAAAAATCTTATATATATATATATATATATATATATATATATATATATATATATATATATATATATATATATATATATATATATATATATTTATATTAATTACATGCAGTTCACGTGGTTTTATTTTTAGATAACAAATCTTTTCAAGGATATTTTTTTAAGATTATTTTGTACTATATGAGACAAAAGGTAAGAATGTATTTTTTCATATATGTTAATGCACAATTGAAAATGACATATGGTCTTTAATGTAGATATTGTTAATCATTCTTTTTTTTTAAGTTAATGAATTTTTTATAAACATTTGCTTATACTCATTAAAAAACTATGCAGCATTATCTTGTTTAAATATTATAAGATTTTGTCCCATTTAATAACAGTAACAGAAGATTATCTATCTGTAAACAAATGAGATATAATTCTACCAATTACTTTATTTCCTATCTAAATTAACCAAATGCAACTGCACTTATAACTGTTATATGTTGATTGAAATTGCACTTATGTGATTAATGTGCAAAACTACTTACAACAAAAAGAAATCTCTGAAAACAGTCAATTGACCTGACTGGTGAAAAAAATATACATATTATTGCAACATCACCAATAATTTCTTTCTATTTTTATTTAGACTTTAATGCAGTTGATACATTTACAAAATTCTGTTTTTGCAATACTGTATCTTAAATAATTAACTGAATTTTTTTTTTAACATAGAAGGAAAATTTATTCATTCATACACTTAAAATAAAAGAGCTTTGCTACATGATTAATGAAGTAAAATCATAAGTAGTAAGTGGTGGAAAATCGTTTTCAAAAAATTAAAATGCTTGCAAAGTTATATAACGTAAAATTCCTCTATACAATAGTACTCCATAGATTTGCTTTGGCATACTCTTGACTAGTTTTATTATATAATCTTGTTATGAAATCTCACAGGATTTTACAAAGAAAGTTATTCTATGTCGGTAGCACCATATAAGCAGTAGTTGTTTTTTTTAATTTACTGGAATATGCCTGAATCCAGAAACAACAAAAGAAGAAAGAAGTTATTTTTGTTCCATCTCTTTATGGCGTGTTTGAATAAGCCCAAACATAATCAGAATGTATCTTAGTTATGTAACGCACTTTAAATTATGTGAAAAAATTCATTAATCATTTGAGTAAAATTTTAAGATACATAGGACTCATGAGATCTATATCTTTCTGCTCCTTTAACCAATTGAAACAAAAATTTAATGACATCATTATATAGAAATCATTGTGGCAAATTGCTCTACATCCAATTTAGTGTTAAGCAAAAAATAGATCAACATATATATATCCATTTGAAATTTTTCAGACCTAAAATTGTGTTTTTTGTTCTCTGTATTAGAGGGGGTCATGAAATGTCAAGATTTGCAAAAACTCTACATGAATATTTTGATTATCACCATGTTTTCCTTTATACTTGGCGATTCAGGAGGAAAGGGAAATAATTAGGGAACTGATTCTAGAGCTTGAAATACGATAAAAAGTTCATACAAAATATATGCCCAAAAACGCTTTGTTACAGAATTATGATTATTGAAAAATTTTACCTGGATTTCAGTTCCCCCAGTGAAATGAGGTCATAGTGAAATTTTTAGTGTTATGTAAGGGATAAACTTGATGGTTTCTTATGCATTTTGAACTGAAAAATCTAATAAAATAGGTCCCAGAATTTTATTTCCTGTAGTTTTCATAATATCCAAATTAAATAGAAAAATTCTGTGATAAAAAAACACGTTTTTTAAGGTTTGAGAACAATAACTCTGTTAAGTGACTAATAAATTGTATATTTTATTATTAAAACTTAAGAGAATTTAATTCTGAGAAAATTAATGTAGTAAAGTCTATGAATGAAAAACAACAAAAAAATCAACTTTTGTTATTAAAAAACAATACTTAACAGAAAAATGTTACGAATCTGAAAAACTTAAAAACCGCTGTTTTTAGTAGACTTTTGAAAAATTAGTTTGTCAACATTAACTAATGCTTTGAAATTAATTTGACTTCTATTAATTGTTATCATAAAATTGTTGTTAGGTGTTAATGTGTTAAGTGGTTTAGTTGTTTTTGGCATAATTCTGATTGTGTTTTAAATTATTTTTGAGAATTAAGTTATGAAGTGTTTGTTATACTCTAGACTTTACCTACATTATTTTAAAGTATTTACAATGGAATCTAAAGTTAAAAACGTAAAATTACATTTTGAAAAATGCTGCATCTCCACTCATGTCAGAATATGCTGATATGATATTTTTGTACAATTTTCACAATCGAAGAGCATCAGCTGCAGTGGAAGAATACCAACGTATGTATCCTGGATGAGTAGTTCCAAACAGTAAAGTATTTTGTAGAATTTTTAATAATTTCATTAGAATTATACACTTCCAGCACTCATGTTTCGTCTGAACGTCAGCCGGTATGTGGTGATAAAAGGGAAAATATTCTTCAGGTGGTATAGCTTAGTCCTACAAATGCAAAGAATTTCTACATGATTCAAAAGTCCACTAAGTATAGTATGAAGGATATTAAATTTAATTCTGTTTATGCTATTTTTGGATGAAGCTATTTGTACCCATAATGGAATAAACAACTCAGGGAATTCACATTGATAGTCTGAAGAAACCCCATATGCTGCAGCTGAATCAAATTTCAGTAACGTTGAATGGTGTAGCATGATTGACAACCAATTAATAGGCCGTTTCATTTTTTTTTTTTTTTTTTTTTTTTTTTTTTGTTTGTGGGCGAAATACGCTTGGGCGTTATCATCGCTCTGTAGTTATTATTAAAAGTACAATATAACTCCGAAATAATAAGCTATACAAGGTGTAAATGTAATATTAATCATATAATACAAATTAACTAAAACAAGCCAAGAAGGCAAAGTAAAACCCAAAACTAATATCACAGACAAAGTTGATAAAACATTAAAGATAAAATAATAGAATAAAGAAAGTATAAAAACTTACCTAACCCTGATGGGTTGTGCAAAACTCCCCAACCTGGATAGTAAAATTAAACTAAAAAATCAAATCAAAAATAAAGGTTAAAATTATTAAAAAACTCTCCTTACAGAAAAACATATATAAGTATATTAAATCCTTTGCAGTAACCCAGTACTATGCAAAAAGAGAAACATTCGCTCTAAAACCCTGCCATCATTGCCCAAGACATCACGAATGCTGCTGAGTATATTAAACTGATGACGCAATGCCGAATAACATACACAGTCCACGAGAATGTGGTGCACAGTCATGCGGCAGTTGCATCGTGTGCACAGGGGTGGGTCTCCTCCTGACATACCCTTTCATACTAGAACTACATGTCACAGAGAGAAATTATCTGGAATTTTTAAACAATGGATTTCCTTTAGTGCTTGGAAATTTCTCATTGGCAAAACAAATTGAATGTACTATCAACTTGACCAACAAAAATTTTACAAATGAAGTAAGACAATTCTTAGATGGAAGATGTACTGGTAAATGAATTTGACATACAAGGTCTGTAAATAAAGTAATGAGACTGGTTCAGAAAAACTTTTTATTTACAATCCAATTAAACATGGACTCTTATCACTTTCGAAATAGTTCCCTTGGGAACATGAAAACTACACGAGATATAGTTCTTTCAGGTAAAAAAAACTATCAAGTGTACCCTTATATAATGCATTAAAAATTTCATTATGACTTATTTCACCAGGGGGGGGGGATCTGAAATCCAGGTGAAATCTTTCACTAGGCATAATTTAATTTTTTCCTTATTTCAAGCACTGAAATAAATCCTCAGATTACTTCCCTTTCCTTCTGAATCACTTTGAATTAATCAATTAATCGCACATCTCAGGAATGATCGGCCTGAGAGGGTACAAGACTACATTTAATTTAAATTCATACATATCATCGTCTGAAGAAATTATCATATGTTGGTTCCAGAAGCTAAACTGAAAAAGAGAGGGAAAGCTTTCCCCCCTACCATCTATTAAAACAAATAAATAAATAAAATTAATCAAAATGAAAATTAGCTTATTCGATAGATTAATGGAACTTACTCAAATGTTTAATTTTCAAGATATTAAGTGCAAAGAAAATAAAGTTCAGTAATCATTTAGCTGTATGTTAGCATAACGCTATTTATATTCATTATGTCAGTTGATAAGATTAGTGAATGCTTGCTTTATTATTTTTTTTTAAATATGAAAAGTTTTTTTCATAAATTTATGGCATTAAAATTTATTTTCCTTACTAATATTTCTGTTATATTTTCTTCATTTATTTTGAGATTTTATATTTTCATTATCCTATAGTGATTCCCCTTGTATTTGTGGTGATTTTTTTTAACAATCGGAATGCGTATTTAGTTTCAGATTTTTATTATTATATTAAAACAATTTTTGAGCATTTCCTTTGTATAATTTTACAATTCTCCACTACTGACTTATCATAACTTTTGTAAGCTGAACTAGTTATATTTTAGAAAACAACAAACTTGTCACAGATGAATTAGTAAGGAAGTCACAAACATTAACCAGAAAAATGTCTGTCTGAAAATATCCAGAGTAAGTTTACTAGAGAAATTGAAATTTAAGATTTATCGGCCAAGATGATAAAACAACTTCATGTATTTTGTGGAGATGATTTTGATAGAAGGGTAGAATTTTGTGACTAATTTATTATTTTTTGTGAAGCAAATCCTTATTTCTCTACTCCGTTTATATCATCTAATAAAGCACACTTCCAATTGAACAGACATAACAGTACACAGCGCGACAGCTCGACCAACACAGCCATTGCCATTGTTATTGTGTGTGTCTGTGAACAGATATCCAGGTACTACTACTTTTAAGATTGAGGGTCAACAACATCCTGAAACCGCATACTTCAGATCACTCAAACTTTCAAGTCCTATGCTAATTAAACTTGCTCTGAAGAAATTACAGTATATAATAGCTTTTATAAATTGAACAGATTAATTATTATTTATCAGTATTATTTTTACGAGTTTGAGAACAGTGAACACTTGGAGATCCAGAGAGCATAGTTTCCTGCCAGACAGGAAGAGTGAGCCCTGACTAGTTAGTGTAATATAATATTAGATGAATGTAAATTATTTTCTTGTTTTATCTAATCCAGTTTCAAATGTTTTTCTCTCTCTCTGCGTGCGTGCATGTGTGTTGTGTGTAGTCTGCTAATCATTGTTCTTAAAGTAGAGAATTTATATTAGGTTGGGTGGTTTTGATACTGTGTAAAATATTGTGATTTGTTATATTTTATTTTTATATAAAATTTATGGAGTTGTTTTGACAAAAAAATAATTAAGGAAATGAAGTGTTCATGACAGATAAGTCCAGAGTTCATCTGTTTTTGAACTTTTATCATATCTCGTTTTTCCTAGAAATTTGTACTTAATCTCTTTTCTTATATTAATTTTTCCTTTATAAATACAGTGGGTTGTTTTATTTTTTCTGGTATTATTTGGTTTTCTTAATTAATATAGTACATTATAATTTAATTCTCTTAGATGTTGTGTATGTGATTTACTCTATAACATATGTGTAGAATTTACATTGCCAAAAGTATTGAATTTAGATTAGCTTAAAAAGTTTAATTTAAGAAATAATAATGCATCTCAACATTACCCATAAATTCTTTTATGATTTAATTTATAAGAGATACTAAAGATTTAAAACAGAAAACAATCTATGATGGATATGCAATTCTAACTTTGGATTTTCCTGTTAATATTTATAACAAACTTCAGAAGTTTTATTTTCATTATGAACATTTTTTTCCTATTGAATTTTGTATGTGTATGTCTTCATACATGATTTTAGAACTGTTTAATTATTGGGGATGTAACTTATTGTGTGTTATATAATTTAACAGTTCTGGGTCAGTAACCAGCATAGTGTTTTTTCTGTCTAATTAAAAAAGGAGTAATCACGTAAAAAAAAACGAAAACTATTTTAACTGGTATTTATTTCTCTTTAAAAATAAATAACTTATATCAGTTGAATATTTCTTCTTTTTGTGTATTATTTTGTTTTGCATAATACTAGCCGCTATACGTATATTACTGCTCTTGTGTTGTAGTATTAGTAGTGTTTGTAAAATAGAATGTGTTGCTATGTGTAATTTATAATGATTTGAAGAAGTCCTCTCTTATAAAATGAGTGTGCAGATTTCAAAAATCCTATTGTTTAATAATAATTTTTTAATAACAGATTATTTAACAATTTTTAAGTTTTATTATTTTTAAATTGTATTGTTCAACTGTATGAGAAAATAAGTGACCACTTATGATATTAATTATATTCTGCCATGTATCTACGTTTATATTTTTACTGTATCAGATTATGTCTTATAATCTCTCTGTTGCAAGTTTTCATATAAATACGAGTATAGATTCACTTTTATACTACCCAATATTGATGTTGATTTCCTTAAATTGATTGATAATAGTATTCTGAATTTAAAAGTGGAACAATTGTGTAAATGTTTATACATGTATATCTGTTAGGGTAAATGAGCATAAAAGTTACCAACAATTTTGTTCAGCTGCAGGAATAATAGTTAGAAAATGATGTACCATATGATCAACACTAGCAGGCTCAAGGATTTTCCACAAAGTATACTGTTTTTTAATAGTTATAACAATGCTGTCAACTAGTAAAGTTTCTCCTCTTAAGGTGATTTCACTCAGATTATTATTTCATGTTTAATTATTAAATCATGCTTGGATTGATATCTGCCAACCTTTGATTAATTTTATGGACATGATGGAAAATATAATATTATTTTAATTTTTTATTGTCATTTTTCTTGTTTTCTCTAGTTTAACTTGACAGTTAATCTTTAAAAATCAAGGTTCTCAATTCTATCTGTACTTAGTTTTTTGTTCACATATATTCAAGTAACTTTGGTAATCTCATTGTTCTTTTCTCCATCATATAGAAACTTTTCAAAACCAAAAATAAATTTTCCATACAAGCAGTAGGAATTTTTTATTTCAGAAGTGTCGTCCTAAAATTCCAAGTATTTTGATACAGAAATTAAAAAAAAAAATAGTTCCGAAACTCAAAATAGAAAGTTTATATATTTCATACATTTTTAGATAATGTTCATTAGCAGTCACTTTTTGTCATTTCAGTGTATTCTTTTCCTTATTTTTAACAGAAGGTAGATTTTTAACTGCAATCTTTTTTTTCTTTCAGGCAGTTTTTTTTGTAGGTGTACCAGTTTTTAAGTGAAAATAAATTAAAATGATGTAATGTTTTTATTTTTAATACTTTTTCCTGTTCTATATCTTTGTAAAGTTAATTTATGTAATTTCAGTTCATCAGGGTTTTTTGTGTTAGAAATAAACTTGATTACAAAACATATGTAAAAGCCTGAAATTGGGGTTTTGTAAAATACCTACATAATTTTAAAACTAAAAAAAGTGGTTTTATTTTATAATACCTTGTAGTCATGATACCTATTTATTACGTAAAAGGAATTTTTTTTTGTAATATTTTATATTACTTGTTTTTTAGTATAAGTATTTGGGCCTATTTTACATTTTAATTGGTTATATGAACTCTATTTGAATTAAGTATTTATTTTATTTACAGAATTATTTTACTATATAATGAAGGAATGATAGCTTGTATCATTTTCATTTATTATTGACATCTTTCTATATTTTTGCATTCTCCTCCCACAAGTGCATACATATGTTAGTATGCACATATATTTATACGCTGTCTCATTATTCATGATGTGTTGTATAATTATTTTTTTCATTAGTGTCATTCTAATTAAAGAATCTAAGCTGTTAGGTATAATTAAAAAAGAAAAGTTACATTTTTTCCTCCTGCTATTTAAAGTTATACAGAACGTAATAATAGAAAGGCTGTAAATGAAATTTCAGATAATTTTAATTTAATGTGTTGATTTGTTTTTTTCTAAGTTTCATCAAAAATCATTATTCAGGTAAATTGCTATTTAATATTTTTAAACATATTTAAATCTGTTGGGAATTTTCTATTGTATAAAAAATTGATATTCCGCTTTTTTCAATTTAATTTTGAAAATATATATATATATATGACTTATTTTTTATAATTAATTTAAAAAAGGTATTTTTTTTTTTACTGTTGTTAAAATTCCAAGTTCCCTACTTAGTAGAGATAATATACATATGTGTTTAATTTATTGTTACTGGATTGAAAGAATACAGTAATTTGCTTAATTACATTATTTATACCAGTCTGATGTCAGTTGCTTTCTATGAGAGTAATAATGTTCATTATATAACCAATCTCATGATTGAACCGATTGAAGATGTCACTTATTGAGCTGAACATCATCTGCAGTTTGGTGAGCTTGGCAGGTTGACAAGCAGTGGTATGTTTGGCTTAACTGAAGAAGGCACTGTTTAGTGCTTTCCTTAGTAAGCTTTCTTTGCCTTTCCTTAATAAGCTTTTTTTTTAATTGTGGTGGAGAAATCCACTGTGACGGACACTTGTAACAACCGTGTCGGATTTACAACAGCTTCCACTAGGTGTTACATAGAGCGTATCTTTTTGGCTATCTTCCTTGATAAGCCTAGTGTAATTGAGAATTGTTGTGGTAACTTCAGGAGTGTTATGCATCTTGTTTCTGTTTACTTACAGCCATTACAATTATGGCACAAATATACATACAAAATTCCAGGAACTTCAGCTTTACATTGGTGGATAAAACAATTGAAGAAGTGGGTTAATAGTTTTTGATCATTTTTTAAAATAGGCTAACCCATTATTTTTCTTGATTTTTAATATTTAAAAGTTAGAAGTATCTTTTGTGCTTTGTATATCAATTCTGATATTTTTAACTTATTTTGTCAGTTTCAAATAAATTGTGTCGTTTAGCAGCATAAAATTTTTTTTTTATATGCTGAAAGATTCAAATTTTTATTTATATAATATAGATTTATCAACCTATTAAAAAGATTTATTATTGTTTAATTCCTTTGTTATTTAATAGAAATCAAATCAATTAATTTACCATAGATAGGAGTCAACCATAAGGAAGATTGATATTTTTTTAATTCCCTTTTTGCTAGGGTAAGAGTTTACATGATAGTGGATCTTGCTAGCCCAATTTGTTTACTTTTATTTTTCTTAGCTGCCTTGGAGTCAGTTTCACTTATTATAGTAAAAAGACAAAGCATTTGATTATTTAATCATAAGACATGTTTTGTTTAGAAATTGGTATTCAAACCATATTTATTAACTAATTTGTAACATATAGTATTTTTTTTTTCAGCAACACTTTCAAACAGTTAATTTAAAAAATTTCTTTGATTCAATTTAAATTTAAATACATATTGATATTCATTTTTACATTTATTGGTATATTAAGTGAGCTTCAAATATGTTTTGATTATTTTTTTTATTGTTTTTGTGATTATTTTTAATTAGTGTTATGTTGTTTAATTGTTAGATGCAACAAAAAACTGTTTAGTTTTTCACGTTCATTTCAGATTGCACTTATTGTCAGTTGATAAATGCTAAATTATTTTAGTTTTTCACATTGAAAAAGGCTGCATCTGTAATCTGTTGTTATATTTTCTTTAAATAAACATATTATTGTTATCACTCACATGATTGAAATAAATTATTTGACAGCAGTTGTTTTGTGGAACTTTCTAGAGTTCTGAAACTACAGGAGCACATACTAACATAATATCCAAATACATTACCCTTCTCTTTATACAATTAAATAAAAACAACAGTGGCTCTGAAGAGGTCCCAATGAAAACAACCAAAAATGTGTAAAAGAGATCATTCAATTTTTTCATTGAAATCATCAGTATTTATTGTTTAAAAATAGAAAAAAAATTAATTTAATAAAAGATATTTTTGTTGAGCATGAACATTAAAAGCATTTATCACTTTAGTATTTAAAAGAAGTTAAAATATTAAGATATACATAAAAAGAAGAGACACTTGTTACAGATTATCTCAAGAACTAGGTTAGTGGATTGTCATATAGTAAAGCACCCAGGATTACTTTAGTAATAGATAATTATAGAACTTTAGGGAGGAAGGAATTAGAATTCATAAAGCAAATAATTGACAGTATAGGATGTAGAAAATGCTTTCAGATTGAAATATTTCCTAAGAATATTAAGGAATGAAGAATATGTCAAAAAAATTGAGTGTCTGGTGATGAGAAAAAAAATTACATATATTTTAGTTCTGTGAACTTGCTCAATTTATACCAAATTTAACAACTGGAATTGTCAATTGCTGAAGGTTTACCCAACAAAATACATTATATTTTCAACTGAATTTTAAGAGTAAATTGTTTCCTTTTCTTAATAAATTTTAATAAAAATTAAAAGTGTTATTTAAATGGAATGCTTAATTTTATCACTACAATAAAATTAAGATAATTATGACATACTTTTACAAACATATGAACAGATGAAATACCCAAAAGTCAAATTAAAAGAGGATTGCTTTGCTTGGTCAACGAACCTGAAACTGAATTATTGTATGTAAATGAAATTCTGTCTATGTATTTTCTATCTTGCAGACAGAATCATCTTATCTCTTTTTAGTAAAATTCATTGAAATTTTGTTTTGATTGATTCAAACTTAGACAACATAGCATTTCAAGAATTTGCCTACAGTTAATCCATTGTTGTCAGAAATAGTTTGTTACAATTTTGTCATTTTAGTAAAAAATTAATATCACAGTTTAATATTCATTGAATTATTAAAACCATTCTCTCTGGATTATTTTTCCATAGATTTAATACCAGGTGATTCAAAAAGTATTTCACAACTTCAGAACCATATAAAAATGTATTGAGATGACCTACAGATTTGGTTGTGGTCTCATTTCATAGAATAACACATCAGGTTTGTCCTCCAACATTTACTTTGGTTCAATCTGGCTTCCATTTGTAATGCAACAAACATCCTACCTACCTGAAGTCGATCTCATTCCAGACTGTAGCCAGCAAGTTGGGTGTTATCTTTGCAGCTATGGTGTTAATTCGAAGACTTTTCTCAACAAGATCACCAGACAAAGGTGGTTCATAAACCCGATCTTCAATGAAACCCTGCAATAAAGAATTTAACAGGATCAAATGTGAGGAGCAAGGTGGCTATGCAATTGGACTTTCACGCCCAATCCACCGACCTGGCAATTAAGTAGCAAGAAAATCTCAGACTTATAAGTGGTAGTGAGGTGGTGATAGTAGTGGCATCCATCTTGGTCATCATTGTTTAACTGAGGAATTAGAAAATTTTGAAGCATAATGAGATAAACAGTACCATTACCTCTTGGTACAAGAACAGGCCATTATGGTTGTTCACCTTGCCACTGATGTGAAACGTTGACTCATCACTAAAAATTACATTGTCTTAAAATGTATCATTGTCTGCAATTCTATCCATCACAAAACTGTAGCCGAGCAACTTTGTCATCATCTGTAATCTGTTAAATCGTGGTTAGTTTGTATGGCTTCAAGTGCATTTTTTACATAGTATGCACCAAACAGTCATTTGTGAAAAGCCAATCTCATGTGATTCATACCGAGTTGATTTCTTTCAACTACATGGAAAGCTTTCTCTAAGTTGTACCATAGCAGCTTCAGAGAAGTCTGGGCATCCTGGTGATTTTTTGTTTTAACAGAAAAACTTGTCTCAACGAAGGTTTGATGCCAAGAGTAAATTGTATGCCTACTAGGAGGCTCCCTACTGTACTCTACGAAAATTGCATTGAACCAAAACACACAGCACAAGTACATTCCACACCAGTAAATGTATCCATTTTTAACAATACTGGTGGACAAATTCAGTACTAATGAACTACGCAAGTCAAAACTTGATGTTTTGCTATGAAATAGGAAATGAGACCTCAACTGAATTTGTAAGTTATCTAAATAAATTTTTATATGCTTTTAAAGTCCTTTTGAGTCGCCCAGTATTTTTCTGATCGGGTATAATACTTTTGATAGAAGATATACAAAGGCCTGCAACTTTATCAAAGGTATCAATATGTTTATCTTTGTTTTAATAATTTTAACTGTTAAAGAAAAAAAGTATTTTGTTTACAAAGTGGAAAACCATAAGATTTCTGATTGTATGATTCTCTAGGCCAGTAATGGTGATAATATGACAGAAAAAGTAAGTTTTATAAAAATTAGGAAATCTAGATGTACCACACTCTTTTTTTTGTTCCTATTTCATATTATTTTCAAAAATAATCGTAATATAATTAAATCTGTTTTAAAAACTTATTTATATTAATCTTCAAAGTTATTTTAATCTTTTAACTTTTCAGTTTGGAAAAATATTTGTACCATTAACCATTTTTTTTTTTTTTTTTTTGATTTGGTCCAAAAGTTTTTAAAATGTATATAAAATACGTACACTATGTTTATATACATTAATAACGATGTAACATTAAATAAAAATAGGAAGCTTATTTCATTAACTCCATCTTTAATTGTTGAATTAATAAATTTGTCATTACAATTAATGATGATAACAACAGAATGAACTTCATGTTTCATTTATAAAACAGAGATAAACATTCTTAACTTTTTAATAGTTTTTCTTTGTTTGGAATTTCATCATAAAGGATTACTCCTATATGTTCTAAACCATTTAAATATTTATTTGTTCTCTATAAATTAAGATTAATTTTATTTGCAGTTCTAATAGAATAATGAAGACAAGTTGAATTCTTTTCAAACAGAAGTAATGATATTGTTATGACAGATGACAATGATATTGTGTATTAGTGACAGATTTAAAAACAATATTTTTTATGTAGATTCAAGAGAACAGAAAAAATATAGAAGTTTATCAAATAAGAATCTGCTGAGAAATGAGTTGCTTTCTTTCAAAACATTTGATCTGTAACCCTATATTACATTTCAATGTTATAACAACTCATTACAGAGGCCTATCATAACATTACAGTTCATACAATTGAGATAGATTCTTTGATTCATAACTCGTGAAAATAAAATCGCCCATGGTTTTTTACAATCCATTTGTGATATTTTATCATATAGTTTTTTTTTTAAGTACATATGAAAATTTTATGGTTTTTGTTCATTAATTAGGTCATAGTTTTCCAAGAAAAATTAGATTTATGTTTTCATAAACTTAGGTGTTTTTTTTTTAGTATTTAGGTGGTATTAATAACCGTTCCAGTATATTACTCTAAACCCAGCAAGTTGGTCTAGTGGAACGCGTCTTCCCAAATCAGCTGATTTGGAAGTCAAGAGTTCCAGCGTTCAAGTCCTAATAAAGGTCCTTTTATATGGATACCAGATCATGGATACCGGTTTTCTTTGGTGGTTGGGTTTCAGTTAACCACACATCTCAGGAATGGTCGAACTGAGACTGACAAGACTACACTTCATTTACACTCATACATTTCATACTCTGAAGTAATACCTGAATGGTAATTCCCAGAGGTTAAACAGGAAAAAGAAAAAGGAAAAGTATATCACTCTAAAATTTTCAAAAATTAAATAATAATGACTCAGACCTACATAAACATAATTATGGTTAGATATAAGACCACAGTTGAGGAAAAATAAATGCAAGCCAGTCAATACTTGTGTGTGGGAGATTGTAGATAAAGACCCTAATATCTTGGGTTTAATGTGTGAATGAGTGAATATCTATTTATCCAGTGATAAAATTGTGAACTTTAAACATGTTTTCTTAAAAAGTTAGCTTTAAATATATTTCTTGTTTTATTACCCTGCTGCATATCCTTGTTTTTATTTACTGTATATATGTGTGTGTGTGTGTTTGTGTAAATCTTATACTCTGTAGTATTAATGTCAAATTATTAAATGAATCAGAAAATCAAATTTTAATAAATTAATCCGTATACGAACAGGAAATATGATATCAGTTGAAGATAAATACTATTAGTACATTTAAAAATAGCATAACCACACATATGTGTGCATGATTTAATATACATTTGACTGATTAATAGATGCTTTCACTAATGAAAATATTTGTTGTTTGCAATAACTTAAAAACCACTATAAATGTTAAGAGTAATATTTTTTATTTTATTTTTTTATTATTAGCTACAGAAAGTGTATAAAATTGTTAACTTAAAAATAGAATATGCCAAATTAACAAAATTAATGAATTGATTATTTACATGAAGAAAGATATCTGTAAAAAAATAACAGAGATGTTTTTGTAATAATATATGTTGTGTATGGGCCCAAAATCACATATTTGCATCAGTTGACAATTAATTATGTATTAATGGAATAGTATGAATTCTTTTGTTTAATAGAATATTTTTCTAAAAATAAATGTCAAGGGTTATTATCAATTATATATTTTTAATTTAATGAAGTATAATTACATTGAAATTTTTATACTTGTAAACAGTATAATTACTGATAAATAAAAACTTAAATTGTTTAATAAAAAAAATGTGTACATTATAAAAAAATAATTTTTTTATTTTTATAAAAACTAAACTGCTACTTTTTTTTAATTGGAAGTATTCTCACAGTCAAGCTAAACTGAAACACTAAAACAGGTAGGCTAGTTAATTTTTATTAAAGTTGAACAATTAATTCACATTTTATGTAAAACAAAACAATAAACATTTAAAGAGTAATTATTGTTATATTAATAGAGTAGTTTTATATTAAGAACTAAAGATTTTCTCTGCTGGTTTTTACACACATGTGTGCGCGCACATACACGCAGAGATATATATGCAAAAGAAACTCTCCTAACCAAGCTGACCAACCAGCAGTTGTATATTTGGAAAACCTAACCTATTGATAATTGTTGTTTTTTCAATGTGTTAGTTGGTTGAAATAGTAGAAACTATAGATAATAAGAGATATTTTCTTTGTACCACAATAGTCTCATGTTATCAGTTGAGTGGTTCGATGCTACTTTCCATTCCCTTCAGTTCTGTGCCAATCTTTTAAACTCACTATACTTACTACATCCTACATCCTCATTTATCTGTTTTATATATTTTAATATTTGTTTCCTCTATAGTTTTTTACTTGTATGTATGATCCCTCTAATCAAATTAACCAAACCTATCCAGGTTTAAGATATTATTAAGACATTCATCTTAATGCATAGCTCACCAACCTCTTTCTGCTACAATTTTTTCTCATCTTCTACAAACTTCTTCATTGTGAATTTTTTCAACTGTATAATTTTCAACATTCTCCAGTAATAACTCATTTGAAAGCTGTTATGTTATTCTTTCATTTTAACTTTACTCTTTTTCTTTCTGTTTTTTCTTTTCATTACAATAAAGGGCCCACATTCTGTAGAAATATTTTCAAGAATTTTTTTTCTAATTCTTAGATCTTTAATTCGTAATCGTTGGTATTACTTTGTTAGTCCTTTGTAATTTTACTCTCTTAAGTATCAAAATTCTGTAACTATTGTTATATTAATTCACAAAATTTAATTAATTACTGTTTCTATCATAACTTATTACTTTTGTTTACTCTTACTTATTTTCAAGCAGAATGTCTCTCCTAGCAGTAAGTACATTCATTCAGAACTCCTAACTTACTTTTGGTTTGTACCAAAAAAACATCGGTAAAACATAATTACTCTAGTTATTTTATTTTTTCCTCTTAGACCATTTCTCCTATCTCAAATTTGAGAAAATCTTTAAAATATATATAAACTAATTGGTAAGAGCAAGCTATTTTGCTAATTTTAGTGTACTTTTAATAAAAAAACATATTTAAATATTATATAATACAAGTTTCAATTATATAACTTGTTAATTATTTGGTTAAATTTTAGTGAAAATTTTCATAAAATATGACAGCATTATGAAATATATTTAAAAAATACTGTTGCTTGATATGACATTTTCCAAAAACCACAGCATATATTTTAAAATGTTTATAATATTTGTCATAAAATTTTACTATTTATTTGTTTTTTGTGACAACTCTGATTGAAGATCAGGTGCACTACAATCACACCAGCTCTGTTTGATAATTATGACAATGAAACGAGTAAACACGTCTGTTCTAAGAAGGACAATACTTAGATAAGTATTGTTGTCCTATATTGCTTATTTGTTTTGGACTAAATGGTTTAATAAAGCGTATCATCATCTTTTCTTAATATTCCCCATTTTCTTATAAAGCTGTTATCCACTATATGTGCCACAATTTCATTGTGGAATATACAAAATGTCACTGTTATTTCCATATTAATCAATAGATGTTAATTAATTTTCTTTTTCTGTTATATTTCTGCATAATAAATTACTTCATCACTGGAAAGTGGTTCGAGTGTTGCATTTGATTTTTATTCACTTATCCATATTTTACCAAAAAACATTTTCTTCCAAAAATATTTTTCATTGCAATGTAGTATATAGTAAGTACTTTCTTCTGATTGTCACATGTTATTCCATTGTTTTATATCTGTTATTCCACTGTTTTATATCTTAACAAATCATCACTTTGGAGTCACTGGTTTATCAGCAACTCAATTTTTTCTTAATTTTTTTATATCTATCAGTTAAACTTGAAACAGGACTAGGAACTTAGCATTAAGTAAGAGTTAAGTTATTTTTCTTGGTAATGACATTAACAGTCTTTAGTGAACAGAGTAATGGTATCATTTTTAGTTATAAGTATTGGAGAATTCAGAATTGTGATACACACCAGTATATTCAATGCAATATATTATCCTAAGTAAGCATGGTATTTATTCAGGAATCATTTTTCAAGAAATACTTATCAAAGGTATGTTGGGTTACCCCTAACTCTTCCAGTTGCATCACCAAGTCAGTCTACATATAAAAGTCAAACAATATAGATACATATACCAAAATAAAATATTTATTGATTTAAACAGATATGTTTCACATTTTTATTATCTAATATAAATGATGTATAATCAATTTACTATTATTTATAAATAGACTTTTTCTTGTATAGAAATCAATTAAAATGCAAAATATTATGGTAAAATGAAAGCAGTTTCACTAATGAGTAATTATTTACAGTAATATGAGTGTATGATAAAATATAATGCAATATTTAATTATAGCTAAAAGCTGTAAAAATAGTTTTACAGATAATTAAAGAAATTAATTAACATTATTGTATATCTCTTTTAATATATTTTAGATGTATCTGCTGTAAAATTTTAATTAAACGGATATTGAATGATAGTGTTATACAACTTTATGATATTAAACTGTGAAATATTTTTTTAAGTTGAAAGCCATTTAGACAGACTTCAACTTTAATTTTCCTGTCTTCTTTTACCATAGTATTTTAATTCTTTTACTACGGAATGGTAGTAACTTTGCCTTTCATCAAGTAGGTCTTGGGTTCAAATCAAAGTTTTGCTTGGTGTTTTTCTCGCACTACGGAATTCTTTGTTACACTCTAAAGTGGTGTTAGCCTGTAACTGCTAAAATATGTATTTAAACATACTGCTATGGAATCAATTAATTATTATTGCTCTTTGTAGATATAAATTAAAGCTTTTTAAATTTGTAAAGAATATAAAGTTAAAATTTTGTGTTTCTCAAAAATGGCAACTTGGTCATCACAAAGCTCTGAAGTTAGCTCTGGCTAAAGTATAGTATTATTTTTCTGCTTTAACAGATTTATTTCAAGTGTAATTCTGGAACTATAGTGGCATATGACATATAAACAAAATTCAAAATCCATTGATAATTGTATAAATGTTCAGCACAATACTTCATTTTATAACAAAGTAGAAATATTTCTACTTCAGGTCCTGTTTTTAATGAACTGCCTGTATATCTAAAAGATCTTTTGATCAATTAATTTAAACATAAATATAATAATTTATTTCTGCTTAGTTTTACTCAGTTGATAGTATTAATATTAATGAAATAAATCTCAATTTTATGCACTCATTTAATCTATACTTAAATACATACTCAGATATTTATCAATTAATGACTTTAAAATTGCCATTTTATTTATTATTTTGTAATTTCATTTCTGTTGTTTAAATAAAATTATTATTTTTATGTATTTATATGATTTATTATGACTTTTCTATTCAATATTCTGTTTATTTGGTAGTGGCACTCTGACCAAGGTTTTCTTATGGTTCCCCTTAATTCTTGCAGGCAAATTCTAGAACAGTTCCTTTTTGTTTACTGTGGAGTAGCATATCTACGGTTCTTGATGTGAATTAGTTTAGTTGTAATTTGGTTTGAATAAAGTATTTATTTATACTTGAGTGTACCGACCTATTTTCCAACTTTTAATTTTAAAAAAATTACACCTTTCTATTTTTCCCTAATCATAAATAATATTTTTAATTCTTATTTATTGACTCCAGTCTTAAAAAATCATAAGTTTTACTAAATGTTTTGTTGTTTTTTTTCTTATTTAATCATGAGAGTTTATTAAAAACTTAGAAATTTTAAATAATATTTAATTTTTTTTATAATATATAACAATTTTTTGTTAGGGATGTAGGATGTAGAGGGTATACTGAAATGAAACGACTAGCACTAGATAGGGAATCTTGGAGAGCTGCATCAAACCAGTCAAATGACTGAAGACAAAAAAAAAAAAATTGTGTTATTTATAAAAAATGTAGCTATTTAACTGATAATTACAATTATTTAATAGGCTTCCTTATAAATGTAGATAATTAACTCATTTATTCAGATCTCAAATGAAATTCAATTACTGATGTTATCTGTATGGTAAATGCCATCCATTTAGTAATTGTTTTTTTCTTTTTTTTTTAGAAATAGATTATTGTTAATTACTTTAAATATTTATGAGAAAAACGTGTTCTTTATGGAAATCTCATTTTATGAATATTTATTATTCAAAGAATAAATACTACAGCTTAACACTGTATACAAATGTTTATATATGTATTGTTTACACATGTTTAAATACAAGTAAAAGCTCTGGATTTTATTTTTTAACTGACGAAAATGAATTGCTTTGATTTTTGTTATGTTGAGCAGGTTTTTAAATAACGAATAACAAAGATTGGAGGTAAATTGGATTAGCATATTGACAGGAGAGTTTAGAGAAGAGATGTATTGTGATTAATATAATGGGGATAGTTGTTGTTAATTGCACAATGAGATAGAGGGTAGTACCATTGACTAAAGGCCCAAGCCTATTAAACTTGAAAGAGGAAATCTGACAGTGATAAAAATTATGATTACTTGTTTATTAAAATTAATGAGTTATATTGAATGCAATATACTAATATTAATGCAATATACAACACATATGTTGTTTGTGGGAATATCAAAATGTTATTTTCTTACCTTAATATAATAATTTTTTGTTGATTTTGTTTTGTTCTAGGAGAGAATTGTTGCTGACATGTTCGTGTTAAGAAAGAAATTGAAACGATTAAGAAATTTTGGCTGTGATAATTAAGTAGTTCATTAGAAAGTAATCGATATAATAATAACAAAATGACTTCAAGGTATGAAAACTAAGATTTTTATAAAAAATTAAAAGTAATTATTAAATAGAATATCAATAATTCAAACATGTTATTTATATTAATAATAACTAATAGAACATTGAAATTGGTTGTAATGATTACAAAGTACATGATTTGTATTTGAATATTTTTATTTTTCGTTATAAAAGATTAAGCACTGTAACTTAGTATTCTGTACAGTAGATGACTTCCCAAAATGTTTTAAAGCATGAAAACTCGGTATTAAATTTTCTATTAAAAATTATTTTTTAACATATGAAAAGTTAATTTGAAGCAATAATTTCTATTTTTTTCTGCACTGCTTTTTAATAACTTTTACTGCTGCAAGATTTCTCACTTTTTTATACTTGCGTAATGCTCACATAAAGTTAGTGAAGTTATGTAATAAGGGAAAAGTAAAGCACACATGGGCCTAGTGTTATTATTCTTTGTCACTATTATTGGAATCATTCTCAATATCAATAGTTTCTTAATAAATTTCACAAGCCAGTATTATTTTATAACTATTCTTTTGTGTCTTCCTTATCACCTACATCTCAAGTTTGATGGGGATTTTTGTTTCCTCTGATAATTTTTTTTTTGTAAGTTTAATTTTTAAACAGTTAAGATCTTGATTCACTTCTTTTACTATATTTCATAAAGAAAATAGTTGGCCGATTTCCTATTTTGTTTGGTTTGTTTTTCTTCAAAGTTGTTCTTAAAAGTGAAATGTGATTGTATTATTAATACGTAGAGTAGAAATGGTTTCAAATAAGTTTTCCCATTTTACTTATCACACTTTTTGTAATTTCAATAATATATGACATTTCTGGATTATCCAGATTTTCATTTACAGGGTGGTGCACGAAATGATCCAATATTTGTTTTTGTTAAAAAATATTTATTTGAATCACAATACAGGAAAATAAAATACAACATGTTTACTATATATGTTGAGATTATGTTCTGCTTATTGCATGTACAATATGACCACCATCTTATCTAGCAACTTCTTCAACACAAAAAAAAGCAGAACATGATCTCCAGATATATAGTAAACACGTTTTATTCTGCTTTTCTGTATTGTAATTGAAATAAATATTTTTTAACAAAACCAAATGTTGGATCATTTTGTGTGCAACCTGTATATCTGGACCATGTCTGACCAGATGTAAATGAACAGAATTGTATATTTTATATTAATTTTATATCTCCATTATAAATTTCTTTTAACTCTTTTTTATTGTGTTAAATTAATGTTGCTTGATTGAAATTGTAAAATTTTTCACTTGTTAGTTTTTATAATTTAACATCCTTGATTGATTAATCTCAGTTTTTCAGGAAAGCTGTCTTTTCTCACTATATTTGTTCAATGTACTAACCCAAAATAAATTGTTATTGTGTATCGTTTTTATTCTGTAATTATCTTTTAAAATCAGTTTTAAATTTTGCTTATTACTTCTATTAAATTTCATAAACATGGTTTCCGTTGATATACTTTAATAAAATAATTAAAAATTGAAAAATCCACCTTACCAGCAAATGAAATATAAGTTCTCTAGATCTTTTGGTTTTTCAAACCATCATCAGGAGATTAAAATAAAGTCAAAAATTAAAATGAATTACAGCCATGACTGTTTGCTTGTCAGCAGTATACTCAAAAAACTGATTTTAATTTACTCATTTTAATTTTTGACTTAATATAATATTTAATCTCTTGATGGTTTGAAAAACTGAAAGATTTAGAGAGCATATATTTCATTTGATGGTAAGGTGGAATTTTCACCTTTTAGTTATTTTAATTACAAGGTTGTTTTATGCTTATAGTCTAAGATTCAGCAGCTGATTTCTGCAGGTATCTGTTATTTTAATGAAACTCTATTTAAGTGAATGATTAATGATAATTTAATACATTAGTACCGCAAAAATTAGGCGCAATTACCTTTAATAAATATACTGTAATTAATTTGTTTTAATGAATTGCAACTATATTTTTTTTAAGTGAATTAAACATCATTTGAAAGAAAATGATGTGAAGAATGTAAAAAAAAAATGGAAAAAAGAATGTAAAAAAGTTTAATTTCTTCTCTACATGATAGTCACGCTGTGTTCTTGTTTACAACATGAAGCAGCATGCACATTCCTTCTTTTTGCGGCCATTTTTTTACAGGCAACCATATGTTATCGTTTACAGAAAAAATTAAACTTCAATTTATTATATAATTTTCTTGAAAAACATAATGAGCGTAAATAATTAACAATAACATATCTGTTTACACCTGACAACTTGTAGGTTGCGGCTGACTGAGAACTGGCAACCATATTTTTTTACATTCTTCACATCATTTTCTTGCAAGTGATGTTTAAGTTACTTAAAAAAAGTATAGTTGCTATTCGTTAAAATAAATTAATTACAATATATTTAATTAAAGGTAATTGCGGCTAATTTTTGCTAGGCAACCCGGCAGTAATGTATTAAATTATCATTAATAATTCATTTAAATCTGATTCATTAAAAAAAAACAGATACCTGGAGAAATCAGCTGTCGGATCTTGTACTATTATTTAAAAATTTAATTTTTGTTTTAGATTGTTTATTTTATTATCATAAGCCATTCAATTAATAAAGTTTATAAATAAATGAATTCAATAAAAAAACAAACTAATTGTGAAGATTAATTTTATATAAATTTTATCAGGAATGTATGATTAAGTTTAAGTTTGATAATTTTACAGAAGTAGAATTTAAAAATTCTTTTGTATATTTATATATATAATAACAATTTAACTACCAAAACACAGAAAAACCTAATACCAATGGTTGATTTTGGGACTTTGGTGGGATCCTGCATCATTGGTTGATACACAATTCTGTAATTACATCAAACAAATAACAAACCTAAAATTTAGAAAACATAAACTCATTAATAACCTCAAAATTTATAATAACACAATTCCACTGCCATTTCTGGAACTTTTTTAGATTTTTCTGTTTCTGTGTTTTTGGTCTCAATTTGTATGTTGCATAAGGCATCATTTTTATTGGTATGAGTGTAGCGCTGATTTAACTTTAAACTCGTTCATTTTCTGAGGCATTCACAGTCACAAATGGTGCTGTCAAATCTGGACTAGGCTCGGGGCTTGCACTTCCACGGTTTTGATCAGTTAGTTTAAGGGAATCATGTTAAGTTGGATGTGAAGATGTCCGTTTGAGGCCTACATGAAGGCAAAATTTGATTTGTATTATACTAATGCAAATGTCTGCCGAGGCATTTACATCAGTGGCATCCTGACCGAGGCCTGGCTGATGACTGTGAGATGTAATCAGTTAGATGGTCTAAAGACGACCTTTGGTAAAGCCCCTCAGGGCTTGGAACAGAGGGGGTGGTGTGGCAACTGGTAACATCACAAGGTCTTTCCCCTACGGAGTTGGGATGATCAAATAAATTATGAAACACAAGAAAGGAATGATTTTAGAAATCATTTCTAGATTAAAAATTTAGTAAACAATTTTAGTGATTGTTTGTACATAGTGTTCCTGGAGGTTCTGGTGTTGTTTCCCTAGCTGAAATTGAATGTAGCAGTATTATCTCATGTAAAAATGAATAACCTATTCTTTATTTCCTTTAAGGAAACATTTTAATTAAGTCTGCCCATTAATATAAAAATCTGTTAAATGATATTAAAGAAAATTAATAAATTTGTAATCGATTACCACCTTACCCCACTTATCTGTAGCGGTACAGATATATGTGGTATGTATAGCACATACAACTACTATATCTAATATTTTGAAATGGATCCATAATCCACTCGTAACTTACTACCAAGTTGTCAGCAAGAAAATAGTAGTTGAAATTCTTTGCCATCATGGATAAATGATTTTCAATGGTTACAAAACAACTTTCACATGCTGTTCTTCAGCCTTGTAAATTATGATATATTCATCCACATTTGCAAACATTTATAGATTTTTTGCTTTAAATTTCTGCTTCACAATTCCAATCTTCTACAAAAACATTAACTTTATCACTTGTATCCAACATATGTGTGTATTTTCTCCTTGGAGTTGAAGGTTCAAGGTATTTAATTTCTCGAATATGTCAACCAAGTAACTTCATTCCATCATAAATAAACAATCTCGAAACTTTTAGGCTTGTCAGTTTTCCTCTTCTAGAAAAATGGTGATTTCATCTCTTAATTCATAAATACATTGCAAAAATTTTCCTCATGATAACTATCTTGCCTTGTAATAAAATAGTAACGCTGAATGTACTGCACCCATGTCTTTATAAAGTAAAAAAAAAGATTTTTTTTTATTTTAGGGGACTCATTTTTATTTAATTTACTTTGGTTACAATTGGCATTACCACAATATTCAGACCAGAACTCATTTCTCTGGAAGCCAGAGGTTCTCTGTGGATCATGCAGTGTGTCCAGACACACTGTGGAGAATTTTGTTTCACGAGTGCTTGTATACTTTGGAATCTTCCAGACATTGAACGAGCACCTTCAGTGCATATTCTGATGCAATTTTTCCACTCTATGTTAGCCTTGTTTGTAAAATCATTTAAGATAGCAAATAATGCGAGTGCTGTTGCTTTGAGATCTATTGGTTTACAGAAAAGTAGTTCTTCTATTGCTGACATACATCACAAAATCGAACAAAGGCAATGAAACGAGCATTTTTATTGCTATCTGTTGCCTCAACAGACTGAATTGAAAAAATTTGTCATGCAACTTCCCATAAAGCTGATGCTCTGTACATCTTCAGCTACATCACCAATTTGATAGGCAACAATATTATTCGATAGAGGTATGGACTGTAATTGTTTGGCAAAATTATCTCCATACATAGTTTTTACAATCTCAGTTGCAGCTAACAAAATAAGCTCTTCACCAATGGTGTGAGTCCTTTTTACATCTGGCTATTTTATATGAAATTTTGTAAGAGGCTAGTAAAGCTTTTTCATTCACAAAGTGTTTTTTTAAATTATGCTTGCTTTTCATGTGATTTTATACTTCATACTCACTATGAAGCGTTTCCAATTGTCCAAATGTTTATTAGGTTTCATGCTGTCTGCTGCCCGAATTTTTAAGCAAATGACACACAGGGGCCTTTCTTCTTCATTTACTTTAGTACTGGTAAATACAAAATTTAAGTATTCTTGAGAATATTTTCTTGATTTTATTTTTTGAACCATGCTCATCTGTGCACCTGTTGATGCTTCACTATTGTCGTATGCTCACTTAAAATTTATTCACGATTCTGTATAACTCTACTGCCCTGAATATATAATACTGTAAATTGTAATTAATATGCAAATTACAATATACACATTCATGATAAATTCAGTAGCGATAGAAGGATCAACTCGACTGAGACTGGCTGGAATTGAACGAGGCGCAGCACTTATACACGTTTGTGCAGACCATCGCACAGACATTCCAGAATGTTCAAGACAAATCGGAGTTTCTTGTGAAGTCGTGAGAATGTCTGATGTGGCAGATGTAAGACAGAGAGCAGTAGAGAGGCATCGATTCTGGTTTTGTCAATACAGCGAATCAGTGTTGCCAGCTATCAATAAATTTACTTACTCTTGGTAATTTGTAAGGTTTATAATTAAGATCGTAGTGCAGTTTAAGCGTCAAGATACTCAAAATATATTGTTGTTGTATATATTGTTATTGTATAAGAGAAGGGAGTGATGAAAATTATGATTGAAAATTGGGTTGCAAATACTGAAAGGTTGAGAAACACTGATATTTATTTGTATATAAATATACAAATAAATAAATAATTAACCTAGAAGTTCTTTTACTAAATTTAATGTCATTTTCTACATCAATTGTTATTGTCTCTGTCAATATTGACTTCTTCAGACAGTTATTATGTGTTTTACTAAATTTAATGTCATTGTCTAATCTGGCAGGATCTACAAAAACTTATCCTCTCACGCAAGTAAAGTAGTACCCCATAGATTTTTATATCTGGAACTATGAAGTTCGATCAGCGTAAGCCATACACTTAATTGATGTAGATTTGACTTTCAATTTGGTATTAATATTCTTGTAATGCCTAGTTCAGCAAAATTACAGATAGGAGTACTTCTAGAGCTATTAGAATTTATGATGATAGCCGTGACTATAGACCAGAATGTAAAAACTCTTGAAGAGCACCACACCATTCGAGCATTCACTCGATTCTAAACATGTTAAGCATTTGAAAAATATGTTATAAGTTGTGGATAGCTACAACTCAGAGCAAGAGCCCACATATAATTACTAAAAAACTATTTCCAGTTTTTTAAGTTTTACAAGCATATATCATGGGAAACAGGGGCTATATATATATATATATATCATCCTCCTCTATGAATCATGAGACCTTGCCGTTGGTGAGGGGGCTTGAGTGCTCAGGGATACAGAGTAGCTGGACCGAAGGTGCAACCATATCGGAGAGGTATCTGTTGAGAGCCAGACTAAGGAATGATTCCTGAAAGAGGGCAGCAGCTCTTTCAGTAGTTGTTAGGGGCGTGAGTCAGGACGACTTAAACGGCCGTATCAACATCACTCAGTCCTCTGAGTACTGCGCAGCTGAAAGCAATGGAAAACTACAGCTGCTTTTTTCCAAGAAGATGTGGCTCTCTGCATTTTCACATAGCAATAATGGAGGCGCCTTCCTTGGTAAAATATTCCGGAGGTAAAATAGTCCCCCGTTCGGATCTCCGGGTGGGGACTACTAAGGAAGGGGTCACCAGAAAATTAAAAAATAATATTCTACGAGTCGGAGAGTGGAATGTTAGAAGCTTAAAAAAGGTTGGTAGGCTAAAAAATTTAAAAAGGGAAATGGGTAGGGCAAATGTGGATATAGTAGGAATTAGTGAGGTTCGGTGGGAAGAGGAAGGCGACTTTTGGTCAGGTGATTTTAGAGTAATTAACTCAGCGTCAAATAATGAGCAGGCAGGAGTAGGTTTCGTGATGAACAAGAAGATAGGGAGGAGAGTGGAGTATTTCAAAACGCATAGCGATAGAATCATTGTAATAAGGATAAAACCTAAACCGACAACGATTGTTAACGTCTATATGCCTACAAGCGCCCATGATGATGATGAGGTAGAGTGTGTATACGAAGAGATTGATGAAGCAATTAAACACGTAAAAGGAAATGAAAATTTAATAATAGTTTGAGATTGGAATGCAAGCATTGGAGAAGGCAAGGAAGGAAATATAGTGGGTGAATACGGGCTGGGCAAAAGGAATGAAAGAGGGGACCGACTTATAGAGTTTTGCACGAAGTATAATTTAGTAATTGCCAACACCCAATTTAAAAATCATAATAGAAGAATATACACTTGGAAAAAGCCAGGCGATACTGCAAGGTATCAGATAGATTATATCATGGTTAAGCAAAGATTTAGAAATCAACTCGTTGACTGCAAAACTTACCCTGGAGCAGACATTGATAGCGACCATAATTTGGTGATAATGAAATGTAGATTGGGGTTTAAAAACCTGAAGAAAAGGTGTCAGATGAATCGGTGGAATTTAGAGAAGCTTGAGGAAGAGGAGGTAAAGAAGATTTTTGAGGAGGACATCGCAAGAGGTCTGAGTAAAAAAGATAAGGTAGAAAATGTAGAAGAAGAATGGGAGAATGTTAAAAAGGAAATTCTTAAATCAGCAGAAGCAAACTTAGGCGGAATAAAGAGAACTGGTAGAAAACCTTGGGTTTCAGACGATATATTGCAGCTGATGGATGAACGTAGAAAATATAAGAATGCTAGTGATGAAGAAAGTAAAAGGAACTATCGGCAATTAAGAAATGCTATAAACAGGAAGTGCAAACTGGTGAAAGAAGAGTGGATTAAAGAAAAGTGTTCAGAAGTGGAAAGAGAAATGAACATTGGTAAAATAGACGGAGCATACAGGAAAGTTAAGGAAAATTTTGGGGTACATAAATTAAAATGTAATAATGTGTTAAACAAAGATGGTACACCAATATATAATACGAAAGGTAAAGTCGATAGATGGGTGGAATATATTGAAGAGTTATACGGAGGAAATGAATTAGAAAATGGTGTTATAGAGGAAGAAGAGGAAGTTGAGGAGGATGAAATGGGAGAAACAATACTGAGATCTGAATTTAAGAGAGCATTAAAAGATTTAAATGGCAGAAAGGCTCCTGGAATAGACGGAATACCTGTAGAATTACTGCGCAGTGCAGGTGAGGAAGCGATTGATAGATTATACAAACTGGTGTGTAATATTTATGAAAATGGGGAATTTCCGTCAGACTTCAAAAAAAGTGTTATAGTTATGATACCAAAGAAAGCAGGGGCAGATAAATGTGAAGAATACAGAACAATTAGTTTAACTAGTCATGCATCAAAAATCTTAACTAGAATTTTATACAGAAGAATTGAGAGGAGAGTGGAAGAAGTGTTAGGAGAAGACCAATTTGGTTTCAGGAAAAGTATAGGGACAAGGGAAGCAATTTTAGGCCTCAGATTAATAGCAGAAGGAAGATTAAAGAAAAACAAACCAACATACTTGGCGTTTATAGACCTAGAAAAGGCTTTCGATAACGTAGACTGGAATAAAATGTTCAGCATTTTAAAAAAATTAGGGTTCAAATACAGAGATAGAAGAACAATTGCTAACATGTACAGGAACCAAACAGCAACAATAACAATTGAAGAACATAAGAAAGAAGCCCTAATAAGAAAGGGAGTCCGACAAGGATGTTCCCTATCTCCGTTACTTTTTAATCTTTACATGGAACTAGCAGTTAATGATGTTAAAGAACAATTTAGATTCGGAGTAACAGTACAAGGTGAAAAGATAAAGATGCTACGATTTGCTGATGATATAGTAATTCTAGCCGAGAGTAAAAAGGATTTAGAAGAAACGATGAACGGCATAGATGAAGTCCTACGTAAAAACTATCGCATGAAAATAAACAAGAACAAAACAAAAGTAATGAAATGTAGTAGAAATAACAAAGATGGACCACTGAATGTGAAAATAAGAGGAGAAAAGATTATGGAGGTAGAAGAATTTTGTTATTTGGGAAGTAAAATTACTAAAGATGGACGAAGCAGGAGCGATATAAAATGCCGAATAGCACAAGCTAAACGAGCCTTCAGCAAGAAATATAATTTGTTTACATCAAAAATGAATTTAAATGTCAGGAAAAGATTTTTGAAAGTGTATGTGTGGAGTGTCGCTTTATATGGAAGTGAAACTTGGACAATCGGAGTATCTGAGAAGAAAAGATTAGAAGCTTTTGAAATGTGGTGCTATAGGAGAATGTTAAAAATCAGATGGGTGGATAAAGTGACAAATGAAGAGGTATTGCGGCAAATAGATGAAGAAAGAAGCATTTGGAAAAATATAGTTAAAAGAAGAGACAGACTTATAGGCCACATACTAAGGCATCCTGGAATAGTCGCTTTAATATTGGAAGGACAGGTAGAAGGGAAAAATTGTGTAGGCAGGCCACGTTTGGAGTATGTAAAACAAATTGTTGGGGATGTAGGATGTAGAGGGTATACTGAAATGAAACGACTAGCACTAGATAGGGAATCTTGGAGAGCTGCATCAAACCAGTCAAATGACTGAAGACAAAAAAAAAAAAAAAAAATATATATATATCATCTCCCCATATAGTTTTTGCTGTCTAAACTTCTGCCACAGCTAAATTAACTAACTCAGAGTGTTTTAATACTTAACAATCTAATCATTTTAGAATTTACTATAAGCCCTTTTTTTCCTTTATTTTTTAATAAGAGCAGTCATTTCAAATTTAATTTAATTTTCAGTACTCTTTAAACATAGTTTTGCCATGTAGATTTACCTTTTCCTTCTGTACAGTTTTATAACTTTTGTGATAAAAAGGTGGATTCTTAAAGAAATATCGATAGATAAAAAGAACAAAAAAAAAAATTCCTAATTTTTTTTTAATTTAGTTTTTAATTAATGTATATATGTATATGAGAAATATATAATCTTGAATAAATGTTTGAGATTACTGTAAAGAAGATGAAGATTTGTTTTTACACTACTTTCATTCTCAAACACTTGTGATTGCTAAATCCTTTTATTCATTTTGAAGAAGATTAGCCATCTGTATTAGAAATCTTTTTTACTCTGAAAATGTTGTTCTGTGGGGAACTTTATAATTAAATGTGATAACAACTGTGACCTTCATGTACTATTCAACAGTGCAAAAATGTGTTTGAACAGCCATTATAAAATCACATTTCTAAACTTTATTTTGTTAACTTTCTGAATTTATTATTTTCTATGTTTTACTGTTATAAACATTCAGTCTGTATAAATATTTGATAAATTTGTTTTCTGCACGTAGCCTGTTCTTCTGTTAATGATCTGCTTTTAAGCATTTTACTTACATTATCCATCCTTTGTCATTTTACTACCTAAATAATAGAATCTTGCAGCATTGTGTATTCTTATTTTAATGTAATATTTATTTCTCTTTTTACATTAAAATAAAGTTAGACTGTGTTATATTTCCTATACTTGCAAGAATTCAATTTAAATTCATCAGGTTGTAAATATTGAGCAGCAGATTTTCAACCTCTTTCTGTAAATATTACTAACAGTATTTATTAAAAGGAGGACTTTTATGTAATGTTATATTCTTAAATATTGACTTGCCTGAATACTTATAATTTCATAGAATATTGATTTTTTTATGGAAAAAATAAAATTTTGAAAAACAAAAGGGGTCATGAAGGATTTTTTTTTGTATATTCCATGTAAAGACAATCATGAGCTTTTTCTGTATTTTACTGTCTAATAAAAATAGTGCTGGTTTGAATTGATGTAAACTGAGTTTGTGCAACTGAAGATCTTTGTGTATTTTTATAATGATAAAATAGTTAAATTGAAATTTTAAATAGATCTGATTTGACAGCATTCTGCAGCAACTTAATTTTGCTGTTTTTTCCACTTAGGATAATGGAATGGATTATAACCAGTTATCGCATTGAATATATTTCCTTTTAAGTAGTTTAAAAAACAATGACTAAACCAATTAACAGTTGTATACATAGCACACATTTATACATATATATATATATATATATATATATATATATATATATATATATATATATAATATAACACATATATATATATATATATATTTTTTTTTTAAATTCAATACTTATAAGATCCATATTCCTCTGTACCAGTATATTGTATTTTTTATAAACAAAAACCAACTTGAACAATCCAAGTTCAGAATTATTAAGTAAATGAAATGACACTTACCTTTTTTCTTTTTCTTTTTTTTTATTCCAATAGCACTTTCGCTGGATCCCACATCATCAGTTGTTTTTAAATTATATAAAATTTCATATCAAACATAACAATTTTTATTTTAGAATAAAAATTAAAATTACTATCATATATACAAAACATAAAGTCAATTAAATAAAATAATTACATGTATTTAAATATGACGTTAATTAAGAATTAAAAATTAAAATAGTTAGAAAATTTATACCATGCAACCTGGGCAGCCAATGTTACATTACTGAGTGGATTTGAGAGTATTTATAAACACTCTGATTATATCTATTTTTATCTAAAAGTGTGCTGCCATTTGTTGCTGCTTTTATAAGTGTCATCTTCATATTCTGCTTGAAAGTTGATCAAGTTGGAAATTCTTTTGTACCTTACTATAATTATTATACTATTAATTCTTTTACTATTATTATTTAAATTAATTTCTTGATTTCAAGTATTTCCAGATTTGTCCAAATATCAGATACAGAATGTTTGTTATTAATAAGGTGGTCAGCAACATTAAATAAACCCAATTTACCATTTTTTAAATTTCTTATGTGTTCTAAAAATCTAGTTTTAAAAGATTATTAGTTTTACATCATTTTACTATTAGTTTTTGTATGTGTACCATACACACACACACACACACACATATATATATATATGGTCACAGTCATTGTATTTTATTTTATAATATTTATAAATGTTATAATGTTTCTGTAATTGATAATACATACAAAAAACAAATTTCAAAAATTAATACCACAACTTTTATACCTGTAAATGATACACAAAAAATTGAAAACATATATTTAAAATATTTATACACTGATAATGTAGTTGAAAATATAACTAATATTTATGATAAAAGTAAATTTAAACTGGCATACAAAACAAACAATCATATAATAAAATATTTAAAAAATAACTATCATACTGACTTATATAAATCATGGGAATTCATAAAATAAAATGCAATGATTGTGACCATATATATACATTGGTAAAACTAATAAGTATTTTAGAAATAGATTTTTAGAACACATTAGAAATTATAAAAATGGTAAATTGGGTTTATCTAATGTTGCTGACCACCTTATTAATAACAAACATTCTGTATATGATATTCGGACAAATTTGGAAATAGTGGAAATCAAGAAATTAATTAAAATAATAATAGTAAAAGTTTGGACATTTTGGAGAGATTTTATATATATAAGTACAAAAGAATTTCCAACTTGATCAACTTTCAGACAGAATATGAAGATGACACTCTTATAAAAGCAGCAACAGATGGCAGCACACTTTTAGATAAAAATAGATATAATCAGAGTGTTTATAAATAATCTCAAATCAAATCCACTCAGTAATGTAACAGTGGCTGACCAGGTTGCATGGTATAAATTTTCTATTTTATTTTTAAATTTAGTTTTAATTCTTAATTAACATCATATTTAAATATATGTAATTATTTTATTTAATTGACTTTATGTTTTGTATATATGATAGTAATTTTAATTTTTATTATAAAAAAAAAATTGTTATATTTGATATGTAATTTTATATAATTTATATACAACTGATGATGTGGGATCCTACGAAAGTGCTATTGGCATAAAAAAAAGAAAAAGAAAAAAGGTAAGTGTCATTTCATTTACTTTATAATTCTGTACTTGGGCTGTTCAAGTTGGTTTTTTATTATAAAAAAGTACAATATATTTATATAAAATGAACAACCATATAAACTCTTGCATTTATATTTATCTGTCTTTACTGAAGTATTAATGATTGAATTTTATTGCCAATATCAATTATATGATTTTATATAATCCTTATTACATTAATTATATCAATAAAATACTTGAAAATAATTATTATTAATTAATACTGTACTAATTTACAGATAATTAATCATCATCTAACTAGAAGTTAAACTTTCTTTTATTATTTATATTTTTGTAATGTATAATTATATGAATTCTTTATGTATATAACATTTTACATTTTATACTATTGGTACTGTATTAAATAAAAATGGCCGATTATTAATCTATTTTTATTATGTAGGGGAATAACCAGAAAAAATAAAAATTATTTTTTTGCAGGCAAGTGGGTTGGCAGTGTTGCCCTCTCCTGCTCCCATTAAAGCCTAATATGGCTAGGAATGGAGGGGGGGTTATGTGGTGACTGGAACGTCACTAGGCGGGTGTCTTCCCCTACAGTGTTGGGAATCCCTCTCCTGCTTCAAGATGTCCGGACGAGGCCTACAGCGAAGGCAAAAGCTGAGTTAATAAATCACCGATGCAAATGTCTATCAAGGCATTTACATTGGTGGCATCCCAACAAGGCTAGGCTTATTACTATAAGATGTAAAAAGTCAGAGGGCGATAGACAACTCCTGTTAAAACCTAACAGTGCTGTGGACAGGGGGGGGGGGTGTTTGACCAGAACGTCAATAGGCAGGTGTCTTCCCCATAGGGTTGGGATGCCCTCTTTTGCTAGGTACATTTACTAGACTAGATTTAGTTAGCCAGGTAGCATTCATGAGAAACCATAGAGAGAGAGAGAGAGAGTGATGATTGTTTTCTTAAGCCACTCTCAATGTTCTCAGTGATGTAAACTTTAAAGAGCAACACACCATCAGATTTTATTTCCTGTTAAAGAAAACAGCAGTAGAAACAGTTTCAATGCTTCAGGAAGCTTATGGAAAGGAAGCTCTAGGCCAGGCAAGAATTTACAAGTGATTTGATCAGTACAGAAGTGGCCAAATGTCACTTGAAGATGAACCCTGTTCAGGTTGCTGTTCAACATCCAGAACAGACAAAAATGTTCAAAGAGTGAATGGTGCTATCATGTTTGATTATCGCAGAACAATTGACAAATTGGAGGAAATAACTGGAATTTATGCCAAAGAATCTTAAGTGAAGATTTAAACCAGAGACGTGTAATAGCAAAGTTTGTTCCACAACTGCTTTCTGATGACCAGAGGGAGAACCGTCTGATAGTATGCCAGGAATTGAAAAAGTAAGCACAAACTGATTCAGATTTTTTGTCAAAAGTCATAACAGGGGATGAATCTTGGTGTTACGGTATGACCATGAAACAAAACAACAGTCCAGCCAGTGAAAGAAAGCTTCATTTCCCAGATCAAAAGCACAGCAAATGAAATCAAATGTGAAGTCCTTGAGAGTTATTCACCTAGAATCTGTTCCTCAGGGCACCACACACCACAGTGAATGAACATTACTATCTGCAAGTGCTTAAGTAATTGCATGAGGCAGTGAGAAAAAATGACCTTAATTTTAGCAATCGGGGGACTGGCTGCTTCATCATGACAATGCGCCTCCCCACACAACATCGAAAATCAACATTTTTTGACAAAAAACAATAGCGGTTACTCCCCACCTTTACTTGCTCGACTTATAGCTCCCTGTGAATATCATCTAATGGGCAGAATTTTGCAGGGGGATTGATGTTTTCAAGGTGTTACCTTAAATAATTCCCTTTTTTGTGCCCCCTCATATAGCACTTTTTTATTACAGAAATAACAGGTTAATGCCATACAGTTTCTTGATGTTAGATGAATTTGGTAGCATATGAAAATTCCGAGCATGACTGGGATTTTAACCCAGAATCTTATATTTTACAATAGATTATAGAAATGTTTAATCTAAGAATATTATAATTAGTTATTTTTTTATTTTTTGTTAAAACAACAGAAACCTCTGTTGGCAGCCTCCATCTGTTTAAATAATGCTTGATAAGTTATTTCAATTCATTATCACTTTTAGATCATTTACCACCCAAAGATTCCTTTTAATTTTTTTTTTGAGAAAATTGCTCAGAGCTAAGTTCATTCTGTATTGTGGTTCTTTCAAAAATCATCTGAATTTTCCCTTAAAACATTACAGTTGCAAATTTTGGATGCATGTTAACACACAGCCCAGTGCTTGTTTGTCAACCATCAGTTTTATATAGTTCAGTACAGTGTCTGAAACGATTCATTGTTGGCTTGTACAGTATTCATTTTTCCTTGTGGTATGAAAAGTTTATCGGTTCACTAAATCTTAAACGATTGTGATTATCGACCTACATGTGGATGGATTTTGTTTAAACTTCATGGTTACCTTGGTGTCAGAGGATGATGCCATTCAAATAATGGAATTTTGTTGTAAAGGATTATAGATCATACAAGTTTAATCTCTGATAACAGTCATATTGGAAAGCCCATATAGCAAATCATTATATATAGCAAATCAAAATTTCCAATGCATATCCATTGGCATTTTTTTATGATTGTCTTGTGTTAACGTGCATAGTACTCAGACTAGTCTTGTAACCTTAATATTGGTGGACAATTTTATCATGAGTTTCACAAGAAATGGTAAAAGAAAAATAGTTTCAAATTTAAGATTGTAAATAAGTCATTTTTTTTTAATTTCATTGTCAGTGAGCTTCCTTAAATTGGTATTGATTGAGATTTACTTTGAATGCTACACCATCTTCATAATTTTTTTTTGTCCATCACATTAATACTAAAGTTGAACAATCATTTGCCTCTGAATTTCAGCCAGCATCACAAAAAAATATTTAAGAAATGCCAAGTAATGTAATGTTTGACAATCTATGTTGGCACTGATTTCCTTATTATTTTAAAAATTTTTTATAGTTTAGGGAGGCATGACAAAGGTAGATTTCGATTTCAGCAAACACTCTCCCAAACAAATCAGTGTACTCTGAATTCAACAGATATGCTTGTGCTTGCAAAAGAAATAACAGATATTTATATTGTCTTTTTAAAAGTGTATTATAGTAAATGTTCTTTGATTTAGTAGAATTACTATATGTATAAATAAAATTCTAAGTCTTTTGTTTAACTACTTACTGACTTTAAATTGTTAAAATAAGACAATAAAATTTTAAATGCTAATGTATATGCATGAGTCAGTATTCCTGTAAGCTAGTTTGTCCTTCCAGAATAAATTATGCAGGATCATAGTTACCAAGTTAATCTCTCCTTATTCAAGTTAAAGGAGGAACAGCCACTTTTTGGCCTGCTAGGCTTGACTGGAGACACCTTTTCTGTTCAAGGATTGCACAAAGTTTTTGATTGGTTTAGGTGCGTACCAGAAGTAATTCTCCCCTTGTAATCAATCCACATAGTTACTAATGTGGAAGTTGAGCACTGATGGGTAGATCAATCCATAAATTGCAGCATATTTTTTTTACTCTTTTTGATGATATGAAGCATAATTTAACAAAAATATGGAATTTTCCAATAATCAAGTATTTTTTTTTTACTGTAAATATTCTGCTTTTATAGGCGGCTAGCTTCTGAAATATAATTGAAAGATAATTATTTTATTGAATTGGTTTTTTTTTTGTGGGGTGCAGTATTGATAAAAAAAACACCTTCGAAAATTTAAATTATAATAAAGTAATTATTTTACTTTATTATTCTTTAATAAAGAATGTAATTACTTTTTTATTTTTTTTAATGAAATTATATTAGTTTGCTGTTTTGGTGGTACTGTTTAAGGAGTTGTTAAATTTTAAATTATTCATCTTTGACAAAAAAAGAAAATTAAAATCTTATTCAAACAAATTTTTTTTCATTGTATTAAACATCCATGAATGAATGTGTGAGTGTACTCTATACAGTTAATGTTTTAAATAATTTGTTTATTTAATTTAATTGTCTTTTTAAGTGTTGAACCATACTTCAACATTTTATTATGCAGTGTTTAATGAATCAAAAAGTAGTGCTTTTATTGTATATATATTCTTTGATTGTATACTGAATGTTCTACAAAAAAATTTTGTTTTAATAAGGTAATTAAAACAATATTTATAAATTGCTGTTACATTATATTTGAACTGTAGAATTATTTAAACTTCATAAATATTTATCACACAATATTTTTTATCTTAACATCATATCTTTATAGACTATATGTTTGTGTTTAAGTAGTAATTCTTTAGTCAAAATTAGTCATGGTATTTCTTTTTTTACTTACAATTTTTTTCTTTTTAGATTTTATATAGTTTATTTTATTTATTTGTTTCATTTTCCTGTTTCCTTGTTGTTGTAATAAGCATGCATGCTTAAGTATTTAATTATCATTATCATTATTTTTTTTTTTTTATTAAATAGAAAGATAAAAATACAAATTTACTATGTAATAAATAAACAAAGTCTGATAAATAAATAATACAGTGCATAAAAAAAGGAAATTCTTAAATATTACAATTAACAAATAAGATGCTTAGTTTTAAAAATGTAATCTATTTTAAATCATATGTGCATGCTCTTTTTTAAGTAAGTAAAATATTTATTATAAGAGGAAGAATGAAATAATAGTTCTTGGGAAAGGTTATTTTTATTTTAGATGATTTGATTTTTCAAAATGGTATACAACGCTTACCTTTTTTTTACCATGGCAATATCTACCCATTGTCAGTCACACAGCTAAAACTAAGAATTTAATTACTTAATTGTGAGAAAATCTGTGCTCTCATTTATATTTTTCCCAAGCTGTAAATTTCTTAACTATGACTTATCGATTCTTTCTCCTTTTATGTTCCTTACTGCTTTATTCACAAGTCTTGCAATGGCATATATTATTTTTTTCAGGATCATGCATGACTAAGTTTGCAAATAATTCTTTACTGCTTTTATTTACACAGATCTATTCAGAATGAGTTTCAAATTGGAAAATAAGTAAAAAAAGGGTTAAGATGAAGTAACCATTAACAGTGAATATGTTTAGTTCTTTAGTTTGTCGTGTTCTTCAGACTTTCATCTTTAGACCCCAGATATGTAAAGTGGAGACCTGGCAAATGGCACTTTAGTCATTAGAATTTTACAGCCACCAAACAAGAGTCTCCAGTCAGTCTGCCGGGAATATCCACCTCATCCCTAAAGTGGCTTCTCAGGCCATCAGTCAGCTAGCCCTCCGTCCTAAGTTTGAAGAATCTACTCATAGTAGAATTGTACTTGCACCTCAGAACTGATAGTAGAGGAAGAGAAGAAGAAATCACAGATAAGGAAAAAGAAATGGGATTATTAAGGACAATTAGTATATTTCAATCTTTCAGGACCCTTTTAAACTCTGATGCTTCATCTGGATAATATTTATGATATTAGTAATTTTAATAAATATCTGATTTCAAAATATAATTTCTCTTATTGCTAATTTTATTTTTATAAAAAAAGAGGTGCTTCAACACAATAAAATCTATGGTACTAAAGTAGTACTAAAATTCAAATGATAGTGACAGTCAGTTGGTGAATCTAACTGTTCAAGATGAAGACATAACAGTGTAACTACTATGCCTTGCTGAAAACCAATTACAGATTTTAAATCGGTGCGAAAAAATATTGTTATTAGAAAATACTGAAAAATGCAGGGTATCTCATCACAAAATTAGTTAATTGCTTAAAACATACCCAATTTCTATTGGAATTATTGTATTAATTAATATATTACCAAAATTATTTGCTTCTGAAATTAAACTGATATATTTTTAAGTGTGTAGTAATAGATTGCTGCATGTAACATGGTTTCTTTTTCATAACAAGTGTCAACACCATTTTAATTTTTAGCAATACACTTTCATTTAACTTTGTATAAAATATCCAGTTTCTCTCTGTTCTTTGCAAATAGATTTTATTCTTAATTAATTGCATTATACATTCTAATCTTAATGTACAACCAAGTTCACCAGTCTTTGTTAGCTAAATACTAGACACTGTTGTAAACTAAGGGACGATGAGTTATAAATAGCAACTTGCCACACTGATTGGTTCGGGCATGCACAGTAGGTTTAAGTGGTCTGTTGAGCATGTAACTGCCACATTGCTGTCAGTTCATTGTTGTTTGCCTTTGTGAGACAGTGTGTTAAAATGAGTGCAGTAATAACAATTCCTGCCAATTGTGAAGTTCATTCAGTGATTAGATTTCTATATGCAAGAGGACATAATGCTGCTGAAATTCACTGTCAGTTGTGTGAAACATATGGGACTACTGCAATGAGTGAAGGAAAAGTGGGGCAATTTTATCATGAGTTTAAGGCAAGCCTTTTAAATGTTCATGAAAAACAGAGAAGTAGCAGGCCTAGTGACTGGACTGACGATCTCATTGAACATGTGAATGCAAAAGTAAGAGAAAATTGTCACTTTACAATTAGCAGTTTTTGTCTAGAATTCCCTGAAGTTAAAAAGCCAACATTGTTGAGAATTGTGACTGACCTCTATCATAAATTGTGTGCATGTTGACAAGGGCTGAAAATGTTGACAGGTGCTTACAGATTATAGAATGACATCTGCTTGTGCTTTTCTCGAACACTTTAATTACAAGGGAGACAAATTTTTTCCATATTATCACTGGTGACAAAATATAGATTTCATATGTTAATGCTGAAACAAAACAATAACTCATGCAGTTGCATCAATCCAGTTCACCTAAACCAAAAAAATTCAAACAAACCCATTGTCAAAGGAAATCATGGCAATTATATTAAGGATGTGCTTTTGATTGATTTCATGGAATTTGGAACGTCCATCACATCAGAAGTCTGTGTGAAACACTTTCTAAACTGCATCGTACCATTTAAACCAATGACAGGAAATGTTGAGATCAGGAATTCTTCTTCACAATAAAACACTTCCATACACAGCAGCATGCACAACAGAATCAGTCCAAAAGTTTGAGTAGGAGTTTGATAAAAAAAGTCCTACCCAGTGACTATCATCTCTTCGAACACCTCAAGAACTGGCTTGCATCTCAATGATTCAAGGAAAGTGAAGAGTTGAAAATCTTGGTGCAATAGAGGCTATAATCCCAGGGGGCAGAATTTTGTGCAATGGGTTTGCAAAAGCTTGTTTCACAATATCAAAAGAGTTTGGAACAAAATGGTAATTATGTAGAAAAATTAAGTAAATAAGTATTTCAAACCTGTAGTAAATTTTTAATTTTTTTCCACTGTTCTCATTTTGTTACCATAAATTGTTTTTTTCTTCGGTATATTTGAGGACCTCTTATTTCAAACATTATCAGTCAGCCAATTTTCATTGTCCACACCTACTATAGAATATTGTAAAATTTTTTTATGTGTTTTACTATTAATTATTCTATAATTGTCTATTATTGTAGATTGGATCGACTGTTTGTACTGCTTGAGACAGGCTCATCTCCAGTCACACGTCGTGCTGCTGCAACACAACTTGGAGAGGTACAGCGTTTACATCCTCACGAGTTACATAACCTTTTATCTCGTTTAACAACATATTTACGTAGTCCAACATGGGAGACTCGTATCGCAGCTGGACAAGCTGTTGAAGCAATACTGAAAAATGTACCCCAGTGGGATCCACCCGGTGTTCCTGGAAATGATGGTAAAATAATTTCTACAGACTTAATTTGATTATTTTTCATTGACTAATGCCCTGCAGTTGAAAATCTTACTCTAATGAGTAGAGACACATAAAGAGTTTAAAATATAAGGTTAATATAATTTTGAAATATAAGATTCCATGCTTATCAGCTTTTAAGTATCAAATTTTTATTTTAGCTGTTGTTAAATTGAATAGATTGTAAATCATTAGTAACTTATTCATATACAAATGATAACCGCTTCGTAGACTACAATTTTATGTAATTATTGATAGCATCAAGTTGGTTTGCATTCAAATATCAAATTTTATTAGTGATTTTTAAGTAATAAGGAAAAAAATGATTAAAAACATAATCTGGATTAAAAAATTATTTATTGTAAAGTTTTTCGGGTATTAGGAGATTTGGCTTTGCTTGATTGGTGCTTATGGTATATTATCATGGGTAGGAAATATTGCCCCCCTCAAATCTGTTCACTGAAAATGCCTCTTTACCGGATATCAAGATTGCATTGACTGTTAGATCCCAACATACTCAGCATGGAGAATCTAGCAAGGTCAAACCTGCAGTCGCAGAACTGATAATGGTAAAGAAGAGTTCAGAAATAAGGAAGAAAGTGAGTGGTGAGAAAGAATGGTCTACTTATCAAATTAGGAATTTACCCTACTGTTAACAAGAACTGAAATTTGTAAATTTTATGTCATTAAGCTAAATTAAAAACAAAAAGAAACAAATTTACCTTCTGATTTCTTAGATCTATGCTTGCATATAAAAGAGAATTAATGTTTATCAGTTTGCCAGTGTTTTTTAAAATTATATTTTTTTATTATTTTTAAACTGGTATTTTTTTTTGTTTTGACAAACTTTTTCTGCAGATCATTCATTTAAATAAAAAAGAGAAATGAATATCACATGTTTGTTTACAAATTCTTGAAAAAGTATTTATGTTTTGATCATGTGACCTAAGATTTAATTTAATATAAAAGTAGTAGAGGTTTTGCAAGGATGATGGACTCAATCATTAAATCATTGTCTTAAAACCCATGAGTTCCCTAACTATTCATCGGGATCAGTTATCAAAATTGCCAGGAGATCCTGACTGAAAACATGTGTTGCTGAAAGTCATGAAAAAGTTTTAGTTTCATAAAAGTGATATAATTAATAAGCATTCTCCCAACAATAAAAAATATTTTTGTTGGAATGATAGTGATAAAGAAACCTTTAGATTTATGTTAAGATCAGTCAAATAAAATGTATATTGAAAATCCCGATACTAATACTTTACACAATAATTTCAAAGATTTTGATGGAGGGTGCAGAAAATATTGATTTATTAAAGAATAAAAGTATAATTCAAATAAGTGTAGTCTGTTGATAATAATTAACTGATTGGTCCATTGGTACAAAAGATAAAACAACAGCAAAGGAATGTAGAGGAATAAAAAACTTGTACAAAAAGCTTGTAGAAATTACTAAATGCAACATTTACAAAATAATTTACAACAGTATACATCAACTATTATAGGCTGACTGCAAGTAAGATGGTATAACAAACGTATTGATCAGCAACAGATTAATGACATAAGTTGAGGAAGCAAGTTTGTTTCCCAATAAGCGAGCTGGGTTTAATAACTGTAAAGGATATTCACGTTAAATTCTGTTATTTCTTCAAATATGGCAAAGGTAAAAAAGTTTTTCCAGAATCTTTGTAGATTTAAAGGGTATTTTTTAATTCAATTAATTAGGTTAAGCTCTGGTATGAATTATTTTAAACGGGTCTAGCAGGGAAATTATGATTGTTTGTAAGTTTTTTTTATTAAAACAGACTATACAAACAAATGTAAACTGAGATAAACTGATGTAAACTGTCGCTAGCTCTTTGTACAATCTATAAAAGATTTAACAAATTGTTTTAAGGTGGAAGAGGTTGGAAATTGGCACAGTTGATAGAGGATATTTTGTTATTTTAATGATATTTGCAGATGATACCTTTGTTTTGGCGGATTCTGTTTGCAATTTTTATAGCTAGCTAGAAATTTTTTAAGGAATATGAAATCTAAATTTTTTACTTTGAACATTAAAGTTGTCTTTAATAAATCTCTAGGAAGAAAAAATTCAGGTGTATGAAATGGAGTGAGTCACCATTAGAGTACTGCAATGAATATTGTTTTTGGAAGCGTTATTTTCATTTTCATGTAAATGTAGAAGTAACAAAAAAATGTATAAGTATAGCCCAACTTGTTCCCAGTAGTTAAAGAAACTTGATAATAACTAAATCAAAATTTAATCTTCGCTCCCAGTAATTAATAGTCCAGTGTTTGACAATAAAAATCGATTGTTACCTCAGAATTCTTTCGGACAACATAGATTTTTATGAAAATTTATAATTAAGCCTTTCTAACCTCTGCTTTAAAAGTTATATATTCCTGATGTGTGCTTTTTGTTTTTTGGGGATGAAAACTATCTTGTTAAAAAAAATTCAAAAATCATAGCTTTAAATGTTTCATAGATCAAAACCATTTTTAAATATGAAGAATACATATTTACATTCATATTTATTTATGAATACATATTTATTTTTTACATTCTTTTATGTTCTGGAATATAATTTATGATGTTTTACTATTTTTCAACCCTTAGAAACCACCCCTTATGAAAAAAATTGTTAAAAATATAGAAGTGTTTTGCAGCTCAAAATCATTTAAATGTGAAGAATAAACATTGTTCCTTATTCTGAAACCATAATTTATGATGTATTACAACGTTGCAACCCTTAGAATCCACCCTAATGGTGAAAAAAGACTTAGTTTTCAACAGCTTAAAATATTTTAATGGTGCATTTATAATGAATTATAAATGTTTTACAGTTAATCTAATTTATAATTTATTGCAACATCCCAAACCTTACAAACCAGCCTCGTGATTAAAATTAACATTCATGTTTACTTAAAATTAAAAACTAAAGTTATAAAATTACTAAAGGAGAGAAATAAAAATTTTATGTACATTATAATAGCACGTTTTATTATTGTAACTATAGATCATCACTAGAACTGTCATCACCGCCGACCTCATCCTCTTGGTCAGTAATTGAAGGACAATTTTGAGAAATGTCATCAGAGCATGTACCATAGGTAGGTTTACAAAAAAGTCCAACTTTTCTGCAGCCACAAGTAGCGCCGCATCCTTTTTTGCAATCGCAAATTATCATTTGAAGCAATTCTTCTGATGCAGGCATTTTTTGCATTTTAATTGGAAGTAAAGAGCCTTCATTATTCATCCCCAGTCAGTTGGACGAATATATTTGTTCCCGAACCACACCTGAGTTTGGAAATAGACTGACTACATCATATAAGAAATGTACATTCACATATATATATGTGCAATATACCTATACTCGTACATCTAAGCACACAAAGTTCTCATCCACCAGCAGGTGTTCACCTATTGTGTGCTCCATTACTTTTCTTCTCCTACCTATACTTTCATCTGTATATAAATATGTATGTGTGCACGCACGTGCATGCGAGTGTTTGTATACACACACATTACATGTATGAGGATATACTTATACATAAATATGTACAGTTTAATGTGTTCACTTTTTTTTTTTTTTTTTTTTGTCTTCAGTCATTTGACTGGTTTGATGCAGCTCTCCAAGATTCCCTATCTAGTGCTAGTCGTTTCATTTCAGTATACCCTCTACATCCTACATCCCCAACAATTTGTTTTACATACTCCAAACGTGGCCTGCCTACACAATTTTTCCCTTCTACCTGTCCTTCCAATATTAAAGCGACTATTCCAGGATGCCTTAGTATGTGGCCTATAAGTCTGTCTCTTCTTTTAACTATATTTTTCCAAATGCTTCTTTCTTCATCTATTTGCCGCAATACCTCTTCATTTGTCACTTTATCCACCCATCTGATTTTTAACATTCTCCTATAGCACCACATTTCAAAAGCTTCTAATCTTTTCTTCTCAGATACTCCGATTGTCCAAGTTTCACTTCCATATAAAGCGACACTCCAAACATACACTTTCAAAAATCTTTTCCTGAGATTTAAATTAATTTTTGATGTAAACAAATTATATTTCTTACTGAAGGCTCGTTTAGCTTGTGCTATTCGGCATTTTATATCGCTCCTGCTTCGTCCATCTTTAGTAATTTTACTTCCCAAATAACAAAATTCTTCTACCTCCATAATCTTTTCTCCTCCTATTTTCACATTCAGCGGTCCATCTTTGTTATTTCTACTACATTTCATTACTTTTGTTTTGTTCTTGTTTATTTTCATGCGATAGTTCTTGCGTAGGACTTCATCTATGCCGTTCATTGTTTCTTCTAAATCCTTTTTACTCTCGGCTAGAATTACTATATCATCAGCAAATCGTAGCATCTTTATCTTTTCACCTTGTACTGTTACTCCGAATCTAAATTGTTCTTTAACATCATTAACTGCTAGTTCCATGTAAAGATTAAAAAGTAACGGAGATAGGGAACATCCTTGTCGGACTCCCTTTCTTATTAGGGCTTCTTTCTTATGTTCTTCAATTGTTATTGTTGCTGTTTGGTTCCTGTACATGTTAGCAATTGTTCTTCTATCTCTGTATTTGAACCCTAATTTTTTTAAAATGCTGAACATTTTATTCCAATCTACGTTATCGAAAGCCTTTTCTAGGTCTATAAACGCCAAGTATGTTGGTTTGTTTTTCTTTAATCTTCCTTCTACTATTAATCTGAGGCCTAAAATTGCTTCCCTTGTCCCTATACTTTTCCTGAAACCAAATCGGTCTTCTCCTAACACTTCTTCCACTCTCCTCTCAATTCTTCTGTATAAAATTTTAGTTAAGATTTTTGATGCATGACTAGTTAAACTAATTGTTCTGTATTCTTCACATTTATCTGCCCCTGCTTTCTTTGGTATCATAACTATAACACTTTTTTTGAAGTCTGACGGAAATTCCCCTTTTTCATAAATATTACACACCAGTTCGTATAATCTATCAATCGCTTCCTCACCTGCACTGCGCAGTAATTCTACAGGTATTCCGTCTATTCCAGGAGCCTTTCTGCCATTTAAATCTTTTAATGCTCTCTTAAATTCAGATCTCAGTATTGTTTCTCCCATTTCATCCTCCTCAACTTCCTCTTCTTCCTCTATAACACCATTTTCTAATTCATTTCCTCCGTATAACTCTTCAATATATTCCACCCATCTATCGACTTTACCTTTCGTATTATATATTGGTGTACCATCTTTGTTTAACACATTATTAGATTTTAATTTATGTACCCCAAAATTTTCCTTAACTTTCCTGTATGCTCCGTCAATTTTACCAATGTTCATTTCTCTTTCCACTTCTGAACACTTTTCTTTAATCCACTCTTCTTTCGCCAGTTTGCATTTCCTATTTATAGCATTTCTTAATTGCCGATAGTTCCTTTTACTTTCTTCATCATTAGCATTCTTATATTTTCTACGTTCATCCATCAGCTGTAATATATCGTCTGAAACCCAAGGTTTTCTACCAGTTCTCTTTATTCCGCCTAAGTTTGCTTCTGCTGATTTAAGAATTTCCTTTTTAACATTCTCCCATTCTTCTTCTACATTTTCTACCATATCTTTTTTACTCAGACCTCTTGCGATGTCCTCCTCAAAAATCTTCTTTACCTCCTCTTCCTCAAGCTTCTCTAAATTCCACCGATTCATCCGACAACTTTTCATCAGGTTTTTAAACCCCAATCTACATTTCATTATCACCAAATTATGGTCGCTATCAATGTCTGCTCCAGGGTAAGTTTTGCAGTCAACGAGTTGATTTCTAAATCTTTGCTTAACCATGATATAATCTATCTGATACCTTCCAGTATCGCCTGGCTTTTTCCAAGTGTATATTCTTCTATTATGATTTTTAAATTGGGTGTTGGCAATTACTAAATTATACTTCGTGCAAAACTCTATAAGTCGGTCCCCTCTTTCATTCCTTTTGCCCAGCCCGTATTCACCCACTATATTTCCTTCCTTGCCTTTTCCAATGCTTGCATTCCAATCTCCAACTATTATTAAATTTTCATCTCCCTTTACGTGTTTAATTGCTTCATCAATCTCTTCGTATACACACTCTACCTCATCATCATCATGGGCGCTTGTAGGCATATAAACGTTAACAATCGTTGTCGGTTTAGGTTTTGATTTTATCCTTATTACAATGATTCTATCGCTATGCGTTTTGAAATACTCCACTCTCCTCCCTATCTTCTTGTTCATCACGAAACCTACTCCTGCCTGCCCATTATTTGACGCTGAGTTAATTACTCTAAAATCACCTGACCAAAAGTCGCCTTCCTCTTCCCACCGAACCTCACTAATTCCTACTATATCCACATTTGTCCTACCCATTTCCCTTTTTAAATTTTCTAGCCTACCAACCTTTTTTAAGCTTCTAACATTCCACGCTCCGACTCGTAGAATGTTATTTTTTAATTTTCTGGTGACCCCTTCCTTAGTAGTCCCCACCCGGAGATCCGAACGGGGGACTATTTTACCTCCGGAATATTTTACCAAGGAAGGCGCCTCCATTGTTGCTATGTGAAAATGCAGAGAGCCACATTTTCTCGGAAAAAAAGCAGCTGTAGTTTTCCATTGCTTTCAGCTGCGCAGTACTCAGAGGACTGAGTGATGTTGATACGGCCGTTTAAGTCATTGTGACTCACGCCCCTAACAACTACTGAAAGAGCTGCTGCCCTCTTTCAGGAATCATTCCTTAGTCTGGCTCTCAACAGATACCTCTCCGATATGGTTGCACCTTCGGTCCAGCTACTCTGTATCCCTGAGCACTCAAGCCCCCTCACCAACGGCAAGGTCTCATGATTCATAGAGGAGGAATGTGTTCACATATATTCATAAATGCTCTGAAACTGTTGAGAATATAAAAATTTACATGCTCCAAAAATTTCACTGAAAAAATACAATTGGTTTTTCAACAATAACTTCCTTAATTTTTGAGCTATCCAATTGCCCAAAAAACCATTTTGCAGGGAATTTCAAGGGCGACAAGGCAAGACAAGGCAAGGTAAAGTTCAGATTCCTTGAGTCCTTTGTTTTAGAAGTTTTTGAGCTTAAAGGCTTGAGGAAGGTGGTCCTTGCACTGAAATGCAAACTTCTAACCATCCTAATTTTTATTCTATAGAAATAAAAAAAAAATATTTCAGTAAAAATAGACTATATTTTTGTACTGTAGTATTTTTTCGTATTTTCTTTAGTTTTTGAATTATTGTGAAAAAAAGAAAAATTTTAAGAAATTTCAAAACATTTATCAAATATGAATCAACCTTTTTTTTCAAATCTGATAATTCCAAACCAGTCAAACTTCTAGAACATACTGCTAGTACTTAAATAAAGTAAATTGTAAAAGGATTATGTTCAATTCCAATTGTAGAAAATTCATTTGTTTCATTGCTGATTTTTTTTCTCGAAAAAACAAAACAACTATTTTATTTTCATCGTAACTCCGTTAGTTTTCATGCTAATGACTTTCACCAAAGCTAATTTTAAAAGTCTTTTCAAGAGTGCTTTGAAAAAGTATCCTATCAATTTTCCTCAAAAAAATTTTCTGTTATTTAACGTTGGAAGGTTTGATTTCAGTTTTCGGTGAACAAAAAGTTACGTTCAGTGAGACATAACTCAGTTCATATTGTATCAACAGAAGAAAAAAACCAGTCTCTTCATTATTTTATAAGCTTCATTTTTTCTAATAATAATTTTTTTGATAAAACGTAAGGTTTTTGAGTTATTTGTGAAAATCCTTCAATGTTGGATGAAAAATCAATATTTTCAATCACAAATAACTCAGAAAGTATTGACTACAAAAATTTTTTATAGAACATATTTTACTTAGAATCTATTCCTCCATCAATTTCTGCGGTTATTTTGAATTTAATTAATTAAAATAATTAATCATTTCCATTCCCAAGAAGGGGTGGCATCCACCCCCAGGGTTAAAGCACACTTCGGCACTATATAACTTTTGTTCCTTGAGCTATTCCCTAATTACTGTCTAAAATTCACGTCAGTCAGTTTTGTCCGAAAGAATTCTGACCGAAAAACCATCAAACACTGGAGTACAAAAAACTATAATTATTAAATCAAAATGTAATCTTAGCTTGCTATCGTTACACTGTTCAGAGAAATGGTATTAACTATTTTTCTATATGCTGTTAAGATTTAGATTCTTCATTATTAAGACAACACTGAAATTATTCAAGTTCAGTTTTATTAAAAATTTCTTTATTTCAAAAGTAATTCCTATTTATTTTATTAGAGTTGAACTTTGTATGAAGACATCCATATTTGGAATAAGTAAGTACTTACGTTGCCAAATAATAAATTCCCTAAGGTTACATATTTTTCAATTTAAAGGATGTACAAGTTGTATATGATTAGTATAGAAATTTTCCAGAGATTGGGGATTTTATTTGTTTTGCTGCTTCACAGTATACTTTACAAGATTATTGGAGGGATGTTTAAGACAAATAGTAGTTGACTTACTCTGGAGAAGTCTATTGATAAATCATAGATAGAGTTTTGGTATTAAGCAGTTGTTTACGTATCACACAACGTTATTTGCAGTTTGTAATATATTTTTCTGGAAATTATGGATCGTGTATTTATTGATTGCTAAGTATGATGCAGTAAGAAAAAGAATATTTTCAAGGATATTTAAGAGGCAGAAGAAACCTACATGATATCATTACTGTTGCATCATTAATTATTAAAATTATTACAATTTTAAACTTAGTGGTAACACATTAACAATTAGAATTTTTTATTACAGATGAATGAAGCATGATGATAGATTTAATATGATGGCTTTGTTTTCTAAAAATAATATCTGTGTTTTTTAATTTAATTGAATAATGACTGTTTATGTAATTTGACAGTAGAAAGCCAGTACTAATTGAAGATGTTTCATACAAAAGAAATGTAATGAATTATTTCAATTATTACGTCAATACACCTTTTATTGAGCATAAAAAAATTAATAAATGCAGATAATTGACCTAAATGCTTGATGTAGAACATACAAAAGCAGCTTATTTAAATAAAAGTTTGTTAATTCTTTATAAGCAAACAAAGAATCAAGCAAACAAGTATTCAAGAATAACAATAAAAAAACCATACACCTTGGCATTATTATACAACAAGAGACTTTTGTTTAATAAACTATACAATATTAAAAAGAAACTTGGCTATAATTATGTTTCAGTGAAAACAAAAATCTATAATACAGATTTTAAGGAGTACAATGTTTATTTGATAATATAAAAAAAAATTAATGAAAGCATAATTATTTTTTTTTTAAATTATGTATTAAGTACATTAATTCAAGAATGTATTGATAAAAGCTGTGCGATAATCAATTCTGGTTGCTTCATGAGAATGGATGATTTAAATAAGCACGGAAAAGTACCTATTTTTGTTTTCATATTTACATGACTATTTGAGAATTAAAAATAGCAATCCATCATTCAATTTACAAAATTTAATTTCCTAGAGATAAGACACTACAGATGCGAGACCTTTGGTGAGTAAAAATTTATGCATTTGTTAATGCAAATTTTCTGGGACATCTCAGCAAAGATTGCTTCAATCTCTTCTTAAATCCTAGTTTTTAGTTCATTAATGCTGACAATGAGGATGATGTGGGAGCACTGGCGCTTTTTAAAAATTTCCTAAAAAAATACAATTGAAAGATCTGGTGAACTCATTGGCCAAAGAATACATTCTGGAATTCAGCATTCTGAAATGTAATTGTTCAACTCAGCATGGAGAAATATTTGAATGTCACAGTATCATGTAAGCAATCATTTCCAAAAAATAAAAAAGTCCTATAATCCATATGAAGACATTTCACACTGAAGTTTTCACTATGTAATGATTGGTGGTTTAAAAGAGGAAGATCCACTACAGCCCAATAGAAAAAGTTCCTTTTTGAAATATAACAATTTAGATCAAAGTCAGCTCCATCAAAAATCTAAATATATTTCACAAAATTTTGGTTTTGTCATATTTTGGCTAAAACTTTTCAGAAGAAACCTTTTATATAACAAATTTTCAGACTACCTAAATCTTACAATAGATGAAAACTAAAATGAGAATCTGCATACTCTGTACTGTGTGATGAGGAAGCCTAATAACAGTATATTACCATGCAGAATGCTTAGAACTCTTCAGGAATAAAACACTTGACGATTTTGGTTTTCAGATATTTTTTATTATGCCTGGGATGCTTCTAATCCAACACTGATACTACAGACTACAAATTTCAACTCGTGCTTTATAGCATGGAAGTGTACCACTTACTCACGCTATAATAAGTGATACCTCATCGCTCAATATATGAATGATACCAAAGTTAGAAGTGACAATGAAATTTTGGTCTTGCACAACTTAATAATGGTTATTGTTTTTATATAATACTTTTACTTTAATCCACTCTTAACCAAGACCCCTGTAACTAAACAGTACTAATTAGGGAAGAAAATGATCTCAATCTTACCAACTAAAACTATCAAATGAACAATTCAAAGTAGCTCTTTTGCAAGTACCATTCTGTACTTATAATTTCAATATATTCTAATAAAAAATATACATATATTCAGTAATCCCAACTTTTTTTCTAGATTTTAAAAGTACTGTAGAAATGCCGTTGAGTACTTGTTTTGGATTATAGGAACTGCTTCAAAATGACGGCCACTCAGTTTCAATTTCATTTTGGTGAAAAAGGTAAAAGTCACAGTAAGTAGGTCTGGTAAAAAAAGAGCATGACAAGCAAGAATAAAATTATTCACCATCAGGAAACTTAATGGTGTGAACAACCAATGGATAGGATGTAAATTAGTAGTAAACTGCAGTTGCAGCAAAGTTTTTTTTTACACATTTTGTAATAAATCTCCAAACATCAGAACAAAAATCAAGATTTTATTAATGTTGAAAGGAACAAATTCACACTATTTTTGAGATAGAAAGTTTGAATTTCAGACCTTCTACAGCTTCTTTCATCTTGATGAATGTAGGAGTTTCTAATGCAATGATTATTCTGTTTAAAGATTAAACCGGTGATGAAATTCAAATTTCATCACCTGTTATGATTCTAACATTGGCATTTCTTATAGCTCAAGAAACATGCTTATGCATCTTTACTTTTGAACGTTTATCATGAATTCAGCAATTTTGTTTTTTTTCATGAATAACTTTTTTTTTCTGAAATTAATAAAAGCAAAATAGAAATCCATGTAAATGTCTACATGGATTTCTATTTTGTTTTTTTTTATTGATTTTAATTTTAACTTTTAATTTAATTTTATTAATAACTTCATATTTTATATATATGCAGTTTCAATTTTAATTTACAATTTAAAATTTTTTAATTTAAAAAATTTTAGTTTTTTCTGTTTTGATTTAATTGAAAGGGATCTTTTAACAATTTTAGATCTCATATATAGTGTAGGGTTTTTAATTTTAATGTGTAATTTGGAACCAACGATTTGAAAAATTATATAGAGCAACTGATGATGCGATTGTTGAGAAGTGTAAAAAAAATTTAATTCAGAGTAGAGCTACTTTTTTTTTTATTTCTGCTGAATTTATTTCCTCAGTTGTTTATTTTTATTACTAGAGGTATACTTTTATCCCACAACATCCTCTGCTAATAAAGTGGAAAGACAGGAGTGGGACTGAAATTATAGTTATAAAAAAAATAATGAATGAAATGAAGTCCAACAAAATTTTTAATTATTCCTTACAGTTCTTCTTACATGTATAGTAGACATATGATATTGAATTGTGAGTTGGAATCCCATTCTCCTCAGATACAGTGCATTCATTTAGAGGTTTGATTTTATTTTAGGATCTACTATAGTATCATTTTAATTAATATTTTTCTTGGCTTTGATAATGATTATTTAGATTAAAGTCTTTTCCATTTTCTTTGAAAAAAAATTTAATATGACAGTCTTTTTCACAAAATGAAGTTCTAAGTCTCTGACAGTTTGATAATTTGATTATCCTAAAGGTAATAATTTAATAAGTGAGATTTATGTAAAGAAAAATTTTTATTTTGTGTTTTATCCATACAGCCAGTGTGTAATATATATATATATATATATATTTATTTATTTATTTATTTATTTTTATTATTTAAATTCTGAAGAATCAATTTTTTGTAATCAAATTTTTTCAGTTAATGCATATATACAAATTAGGAATAGAAGCTCAGGCTTAAAGAATTAGATAACTCAGTTATTAGTTTGAGTTTTCATGCAATCTCCAGTTAGGAAATATACCAATGATCATGTTTGTAAATACATTCAATACTCTACTAACTTGAATAACGATTTGGTTGTCATACCAGTTACCAGAACATACCAGCATGATACCATAAATGGAACCAGGGCATCAAACCCAACTTCTAAGGCACTTGCCCAAGAAAGGTGCACTTCAGTTTAGGAATAATAGAGAATTAAAAGAAAATACTAAAATTGAATTTTTTTATTAACTAATCCATTTTATATTTTAGGTTGTTCTAGTGAACTGTAGAATTTATGGAATCATTCTGACATTTATTATAAGATTTAGGCTAAAGATTAAAGCATTTTTCTCTTCTTATAGATGATTAATTTATCACATAAGTTTGAATTTAAGAAATTTATAGTGTGTGACAAATTCCATGCCTAACTAGGGAAAAGTAATTATTAATTACTTTCAGCTGAACACACTCTATCATATTTACTTAGATTCGTAATGTGCAGCTGTTTTTTATCATCTTAGATTGTGTAAAGAGTTGTCTATTGTTGTTTCAGATGTCCATGAATAAACCTTGTAATATGAAACTTATTTTGTTAAGAACAATTAAAATGGAAAAATACAGCTTGTTTAATTAAAGATTGTTTTGTTTCTTCTTTTCAGAAAAAGAAGGATTGTGGCATGCTGGTCGACTGCGGTTTTCTACATTTAATATAATGAATGTAATATCAAATAGTGCATACCTTATGGGATCAGAAGGCAAAGAATACGATTTTGATATTGATTCTGCAGGTCGAGTATTTTTTATTTTATTATATTGCATAAGAATCTCAGATTAAACAAAACTATTAGCAAAGTGACATGGCTCGGAAAATTATATGGAACTGTGCATTTTTATTCTTTTAACTAAAATCTATAAATTCAGAATGAAGAATAGACTCTTGTACTAGATGTGTAAATATGATACCGGAATTTTTGTATAGAAAATACACGTTTATTGTATGAAAATGATAAAAATATTTTATTTGAAATATTGTCCATCACTAGCTATACATTTTGTCCATTTCTCTTGACAGTTTATGAATGCTACGCTAAAAAAATTGTTGCTCTTTTGAGGCAAACCAGTCATCGAGCCATTTTCATAAGAAGTTAAGCACTGCTCAACAAGTGCATGTCCCATCGATGCAAATAAATATTAGTCAGACAGAGCCAAGTCTGTTGAGTAAGCTGCATGCAAAAATATTTCCCAACTGAATCCTTCAATCATTTCCTTGATCAGTTTTGCTGTGAGTGATGGTGCATTATCATGAAACAAAATCACTTCATGTTGCCTTTTTTGATATTCTGGTCGTTATTCATGCAATGCTTGATTCAAATCGATCATTTGTTGTCAGTATTGTTCAGTATTAACAGTTTCACCAGGTTTTAGTAGTTCATAATAGATCACACCCTTTTGATACTACCAAACACAGAGCATTGTACCACCAAACATAGAGCAATTTGGCCTTGAAATCAATGTTGATGGTTTGCCTGGAGTTATCCATGATCTTTTACACTTACGATTATCAAAATATATCCACTTTTCATTACCGGTCACAAATCGATGGAGAAATGAGTTTCTTTTGTACCTGACAAGCAGCATTTTGCAAGTGGTTTTTCATTTTTTTGGCTGTATTTCATTCAGTTCATGTGGAACCCATTATCCCATTTTCTGAATCTTTCCCATGGCTTTTAAACATATGGAGATGGCTTCTCGTGTTACATTTAATTGATCCGTGAGTTGTTATGTTTGAGTGTCATCCTCATCCAACAATGCTTGCAATTCGCTGTTTTCAAACCTTTTTGGTGGTCTTTCACTTTCTTTATTTCTTACGTAAAAATCGCCACTTTTTAATTTTTTTTTTAAACTACTCAGAGCATTGTGATTTACTAAGAACCTGCTCACTGTAAGCTTCAACAAGCATTCGATGCAATTCTGCAGCAGTTTTCTTTAAATGATAACAGAAAATCAATGCTGTAGGTACAAAACTCGACATGTTCAACACTAATTAAAACTATGCTGTTGTATGAAACTAGTATTGTTGTGAGTTGAAAATCTTTGTCAGGTGTCAAAGAAAGAAAATAGCGCCAATGATGCGGTTTGTCGGTAACTACATTGACAGCTAGGGCCATCTATGGGTAAATTCCAGTTTCATATTTACACATCTGGCACACAAATTACTTTCAAAAAAAACCTTTAAAATGAAAAAGGCTAATTAAAAGGAAATGAGGATGAAATTTCTGTGAACATTTTATTATGCAAGATAAAAATGTTTCCTGACCCCTTTAAAAAAAATTATTTACAAGAACTTTTGAATATCTAAAATATGTGAATAACCAATTTATTAACTTCGTGAATCTATAAAAATTACACCTGACTTATGTTATAACTTTGCCTTTTAAGAATTTATTCATAATTAATAATATATCTTATAAGTTATATGAGAAGTTTTTATATACTTATGTTAATCTTTCTAGTATTGTTAATACAAAGTTTAATTTAGTACACATTCTAAATTATAGTTATACATAAGTTATATTTTTCAATTTAGTGGTTGTCAATATCTTTTCCAGTACCTTGTTTTATAAATTTAAAATGCATACAAGTTTTAAAACTCTGAATAGAAGAGTTTACTCTTCACAAAATGTGAATACCTTACTATTTCTGTTCCTTCACCTGATGAAAAATTATCATATATGCATATATCAACTGATTCAGGCTTTAATAAGATTTCAAGCCCATCGAGCTGATCTAGTGGTTAACTTGTCATCGCAAATCAATTGTTTAACAGCTTATTTTCCAAGTTGGAGGTTCCAAGGTTCAAATCCTAGTAAAAGTTAGTTGCTTTTATATGGATTTGAATACTAGACAATGTATACTGATGTAGTGGTTGGGGTTCAATCAACCACATGTCTCAGGAATCCTCGGCTTGAATCTGTATAAGACAACACCTCATCTAGATATTATACATATCATCCTCATGTCATTGGGCTGTTGGGGGATTGCTTATTTTTCACTAGTAGAACAGATTGTAACTTACACATTAGGAAATAAAAATAAAAAAATACAATTTTAGTTTTTCTATGTGGAATATTTGTTTACATAAGTAATAAAAACAAAGTTCAAATGTAATTTAAATAATCCTACTATAGTTGTTTATGTACACCCCTTGTTAGATAAGAATGCTTATGCATGATTTTCTTAATCATATTTGTTGATACTAAATTTAATATAAAATGATTTTTTTTGTAGTATAAAACTGAAAATTTTTCTGCATGTCCTAACTCAGTAATATTATTTCATTGAAGGCAAGCATACAAAGTCTGTTCAGAAAATAACTGAACTTTATTTCTTTAATCTTTATTATTAATTTTACAGATTATTGGTCCTTGTTCTCTTCAAAGTACTCCTGGATAGCAACTTCTAACTACTACTTCTACTTCGCAAAGCAGTCCTGAATACCTTCAGTTGAAATGACCTTTAAGGTCCATGATGAATTTGCTTTAATGTCATCAATAGAAAACAGCATCCTGTCATCACTGATTTTAATTTCAGAATTAAGAAAAAATTTCCTGGAGACAGGTCTGGCAAGTAGGAAGGCTGAGGGAGGACAGTCATCTGATTTTTGGGTAGAAAACTAACAAATTGACAAAGCTGAGGGTGTGGACTATTTTTACGGTGAAGGAACCATGAGTTGTCTTGCTGCAATTCTAGTCTGTTTTTGCAGATTTTTTCATGTAACCGTTGTAAAACACCTTGATAGCACGCACGGTTCACTATTTCACCTTGCGGCAAGAATTCAAGATGCACAATTCCATTAAAATTGCATAAATTCCATTATGATCCTTTGCATAAATTTTTTATCATCATTGGCTTGTTCAAGAAGTTGCTGATAAACATCCACTCAGTATTTTTTCTGCTCTTCATCATCAAATGAGAAACAAACATGGCTGCAACTCGATGTATGTTCAGTTTTTCAGTCAAAATGTCATTACATGATCCAGTTGAGATGCTAACCTCTTCTGCAAGTTCTCTGACAATCAATTGGTGATTTGCATGCTTGCATGCACAAGATCTTTGATTTTCTGAATGCAGATGTCATCAGTTGAAGTCAAAGGCCTTCCTGGTCAAGGGTCATCTTTAGTCGATTGATGACCACCTTTAAATCATTAAAATCATTCATAATATTGCATACGACCCAGAGCATTATCTTCGTAAGCTTATTTCAAAAGTTGAAACATTTCTGTGAAAGTTTTCCCCAGTTTCATGCAAAATTTTACGTTTCATCATTGCTCCTGAAAACCACAAATTACAAAAATCACTACTAACACTTAAACATGTTGCACTCAAATAATAGTAACACGAAAACTAAGTATTAGAAGAACATGTGGTTACAGAGCAGGTTATGTGAAACACAATGCTGCCAACCACACATCACTTAATTTTGTTGGCTTGTAATTAAAAATGTTCGGTTATTTTCTGAACAGACATATATTACAGCATGCTATATGAATACTTCATTAGCTATCATGTATTCATGATATCAATTCACAAAAGAGAAATAATTACTGCATAGTTTGAGATTATCTTTGAGCCCATGTAGAACTTGGTCTCAACACAAAAAATTACTATATAGAAGAAATATTCTCGCATGTTTCTTTTTTTTTATATTTGCTAGCTTCAATGGTTTAGAAATGAGCTCTCTTTTAAAACAAACTATGTATTAATTTTTTTTAATTCACATTAAGAAAGTGGATGAATCTGTGAAGACTATGTGATATTATGTTGTTCACAGTATAGAATTAATGTTTTCATTGATAGAACAAGTCCTGTTGACTTGTACTGCTGAGAACAATTCAGTTTATTTTTTAAATTATATGATTGATTTTGTTATCATATTTATTGATCATCAAATTAATTTTTTTCTTTTTCTGCAGATGGTGATAATAAAGAGAGACTAGCTAGACAGTGTCAACAATTAAATTCACGAATTGGACTGGTTGGAAGTGAATCTATACTTGGCCTATCAGGCAATGAACCTATACTTAGTAATAAGGATTTATTAACTACCGATGATTTAGATATTAAACCAACCACACCATTTCCTTTAAATAACAAGGTACATATACAAGTTTTTTTAAATTGATTTTGTGAGAAATCATTTCTGATTAGATAGTTAATCTATAATTTGAGACTGTTGCTAGTCAGTTCAGTGGAGCTCAGAGATAAAAATTCAAGCTTTTTCCTTGGAATCTACTGAAATGAATGAAAACTGCTTTTTCCATTCCTCCAAATTCTATACTAAACAGTAATAATTTTTTTAAGTATGTTCTCTGCCCATTTTTTGTCAAATTAAGTTAATCTTCAATATCTATCCTCAAATTTATTTATTTGTTTAAAAAATAGACATTGCCAGTGAATGTCAGCAAACTCTGACATTGATGTGATACATGATGTGAGTGGTAGTTAATTTATAGTAAGTTACACTACTAATGCTAGTGTTCTTGAGATAGAAAAAGTAGTTGTAGAAATTGCTTAAGATTGGTTAGTAATGTATATTTATTAGGGTTGGCTGAAAAGTTTTGAGCCTCAACATGAAGATGGCAGCACTGGTCAACAAAAGTTAGAAAATGTATTCGTGCATGCATTGAAAGGTACAGCCATTTTTGACACTCATTTGTTGTTTGATAATCATTTGAATAAGCCATTGTGAGTGTTTTTGTAAAAATGGAAAAATTGAATATCGTGGCTTCATTAAATACTTGCATTTGAAAGGCAATATGCCTATGCAAATGAAAATCGAATTGGACGCTGTCCCATCATTTGCCACTGTGAAAAGATGGGCAGCTGAATTTAAACATGTTCATACCAGCTTGGTTGATGATGAGCATTCAGGACGGCTAAAAACTGAAACCACCACCGATATCGTTAAAAACGTTCACCAAATGGTACTGGACAACCGATGGATTAAGGATAGAGAGATAGCAGAGACTATGGGCATATTGAAAGAACGTGTTTGTCATATATTAACTGAAGAATTAGATGTGCATCAGTTATCTGCATGTTGGGTGCCGGGTTTACTTGCAAAACAAGTCAGATTTTTTGCATTGATTCACAAATGTAGATGAAACGTAGACCCACCACTACACTCCTGAGACAAAACAACCTGCTGAACCTGCTCCGAAAAAGGCAAAGACGGTTCAATCGGCTGGGTAGGTAATGGCAACTGTTTTTTGGGATAGTAATGGAATTTTGTTCATCGATTATCTTGAAAAAGGTAAAACAATAATGGGACAGTATTACGCATCAATACTTGACAAGCTGATGGCAGAAATTGCAAAAAAAGACCACAATCTCTTTCCTCCAAGCAAAACTTTAAGGCTAGAAAACAAGAAAAAGTCACTTTGGGCCAGATCAGGTGAATATGGTGATAGTCAACTAATTCAAAGTGTAATTCATGAATTTTAGTCATGGCGATTGTCAAACGCATTGTCCTGATGGAAAGGCACTTTCTTCTTCAAACGTTATTCTTTTTTTGCAACTTCTGCCTTCAGTTTGTCAAGAAATGATGCATAACTTTGTCCCATTATTATTGTTTTACCTTTTTCAAGATAATCGATAAACAAAATTCCATTACTATCCCAAAAAACAGTTGCCATCACCTTCCTGACCAATTGAACCGTCTTTGCCTTTTTCGGAGCAGGTTGTTTTGTCTCAGGAGTGTAGTGGTGGGTCTATGTTTCATCTACATTTGTGAATCAATGCAAAAATCTGTCTCGTTTTGCTTAAACTGCTCCAGCAGGGCCTTGGAATCGTTCATTCAAATGCGTTTTTAGTCCAAAGCGAGCAAACCCGGCACCCAACATGCAGATAGCTGATGCACATCTAATGCTTCATTTAGTATATGACAAACACTTTCTTTCTATATGCCCATAGTCTCTGCTATGTCTCTATCCTTAATTCTTCGGTTGTCCAGTACAATTTGGAGAACTTTTTTGATGATATCAGTGGTGGTTCCAGTTTTTGGCCATCCCGAATGCTTATCATTAACCAAGCTGGTATGAACATGTTTAAATTCAGCTGCCCATCTTTTCACGGTGGCAAATGATGGGATTAGCATCCCCGTAAACAATGTCCAAGACGTCAGCCACTGTTTGGAAGGGTTAAAGAGGTTAGAGCATTGCTGGAAAAAGTGTATAGGCTGAAAGGAGGATTTGTTAAAAAGTTAAAAAATAAAACTATATTTGACAGAAAAAATATGTCTTTCTATGTAGGCTCAAAACTTTACAGACAACCCATGTACAGCCAATAATATATAAAACATATTTTCACTCACTTGATCTTCTTTTACTTCCATCAACAAAATTTCAATATCTTCAGGATAGCTAGTTGGCTAAGAGGATAGCGGGTTGTGAATCTAAGCAACAGATTTTTGATATTCATTTGCTGTCCACCTTTGTTTAAAACTAGTTTATTAGGGCTTTTTTAATTTTTAAATCTTAAACTAGTTTTGTTATAAGTAAAGCATAGTACATTAGCTGTTATGTTACTTTTAATTGTTTTTAAAAGTGTGAAATTGAATTGAAATAAAGAAAACAACTAAGGAAAAAAATAATTGCTTTTTATTAACTTATTACTTGATTTTTCTTTTTTCAGCTAAATGTGTCTGAAGTTGTTAATGCAAATAATCATTGTGGTCTAAGTTCACGTGAAATTAATAGAGAAAGAAGAAAAGCAAGACAAGCATTATTAAAGCAAAGATCAAGAGATAATCAAGAAGAAGAACCTGATAAAAAGAAATTTAAAAAAGAAGAGGATATTAAAATGGAAGACATAGAAGTTACTGGAAATGCTGAAAATTTACCTGTACCTGATTTAACTGGTTCTTGGGGTCCTGATGTAAGTTTATTCTCATTAACTATTTACAAATCAATTGTGAACATATCATCGTTGATATTTCTGATTTTGAAGTATTGATAGTTAAAAAAAAACTTTAATTTCATCACTAAACTTTTTTTTATTTATGAATAGGCAATAGACTGGCCACTTGAAGGATTTGCTGATTCCTTGTGTGCATCACTTTTTAGTCCTGTGTGGGAAGTAAGACATGGCGCAGGTACTGCTTTAAGAGAGTTGTTGAAAATTCATGGCCGTGGTACTGGGAAATCTGCTGATATGCCTTCCAGTCAGGTAATATTCTATTTGTTATTATTATGATATTTTATTATAACATATTAAGTTACTTGAATTTATATTTCTTTTTCCTAATGTGTATGCTGCAATCTGTTCAACTAATGAACAGTAAGGAACCCCCAAATGGCCCATTGAGATGAGGATGATATGTATGAAATGTAAATGAGGTGTGGTCTTATACACTCAGATCAACTATTCCTGAGATGTGTGTTTAATTGAACCCCAACCACCAAAGAACACCAGTATCCACACTCTAGTATTCAAATCCATATAAAAGCAACTAACTTTTACTGGGATTTGAGTTGAACTTTCAACTTTGAAAATTAGCTGTTAAACAACTAATTTGCAACAAGCTAACCACTAGACCAGCCCAGCAGGTTGAATTTTATATCTATGTAATTTTTTTTATTATTTAGGATTTTTGTGTCATTTAGATTGTCACCTAAACCTTTCTGACTGGAGATAATAAGAATTTAAATTATTTTTTTATTAAAATAAATACAAGCAAGTTACAAGTAAAATTATTGTAGAAAAATGAGACAAAAATTATAAATAATGAAATATTTTCAAATGATAAGTTAAGGAGATAAATAAACATTTATAATTAATAAATGTAGTAAGTATGTCCATAAGTGTGAAGTATGTATTCATTCAAATGTATTGGGGGGCTAATATCAAACAAATGATTACTTAATCATTTACATGATTTTTGATATTGTTAGAAAGCTCAAACAAATATTACTTATTTTTACTTATTTTCATAAAATTATTATTACTTTTATATAAAAAATTATTTACCATATTGAATGTCCAATTTTTATGTTCTTGGATGTTTTTGTAAATGCATAAATTATTACACTATATTTTATTTCTTCAGTAAAAATATTACTTTCATTGTCAGAAATATCACTTTATAAATTAAGTTTGATTCACAAAAATACTAAATATTAAAAAAAAAAATTAAAAATATTTGACAGATAGCCAACAAAACAATAAACAAAATAAACAATAGTAATAGTAAACAAGGATAATGCTTAAGTTTTATTTTACCACTTGTAGTAAGTTAATGGATTTTAGTTCTACATACCTCCAGAATACAGGTAAAACTCCATCATTTGTTTTCTTTAATAAATTACAGAAACAGAACAATATTTTTTTTTATTAATGAGATTTGATTTTTATAATTAAAGATAAAGTAATTTTGTAAGGTGTACCTGAATATTCTGAAGCTTTATTGGAAATATTGGACATCTCTACTATTTTATCTAAATAATACTGCTTATGTCTACTGACTAATTTTTGTTTCAATTTCACAGTTATCCATTAACCCCTTAATGGTTCTTTATTTTAACAGAAAATCATATTATTATACCCTTTTGTTTTCACTAAATCTTTGTTATTTTGCCCATGTTTTTTACACATTTTTTATTTATGCAATGAAATATGACAAAAAAAACTAATTTAAGGACCTATTTATTTACTTTTACTCATGCAATGTAAAAAATAATATTTAAAAGTTCATTTATATCATTATCATTTACATGTGATGAATAGGCCATTTTTTACTAATAAACATCACTTAACAATACCTTATTGTCATTTCAATAGCATTGTAAAACATTAGTAATTAATTCAAGTAGTAACACAAAGATCATTTAATCATATAAAAAATTCAAGATTGTTTACTCACACAGTCAGTAACTGTTATTTCATATTTACATATGTCACATCCACAGACACAAACGGTTAGAGATAAAAATATGACTGAAAATTACACAAAAATAATAATAAAATTATAGAAACAATAAATTACACAAAGAAATAATAAAACTAACACATATGTAACTTAAGGAATGATCAAAACAACGAAAACAAATGCATGATGACAACTGTTCAATAACAGCTTGTTATGAAACAAGACATTAGAATAGAGAGCCAATATGCTACTAGCATGTCACTGTTAAATTAGCGTAAAAATGGAACTAGACCCACACACATTGCAGTAACTCGTCAAAAAACAGAATAAAATGGCTCAATTCATAATGATAAAATATTTCTTCAGAGACACTTTTCAGCAAAAAAGTGGATGATGAATTATTTTGTCAAGGACAATTTTTATCAGGGTAGTTAATGATGAGTTATCTCATTAAAAACTGGTAAGAGGTAAAATACCTGATTGATTATAACTGTTTTATCAATAAAAATGCAGATTTAGTTTTAAATTTTAATTTCTGTGCCATTTTTTGACATCTTATATTTATACATTTATTTTACTACCTTTAAGCATAGCCCTTCTTTCTTGGAATTAGTCTTTTTTGATAATCTTTCTTGAAATAAATGTAAGAATTATGCCAAACACTGTTCACATCTTTAAAAATTTGATATCATTATCATCAGTTATTTATCAAATAATTTTTTTTATGATTTTAGTTCTGGTTAAAAATATTGTCAGTTTATTAATGCATCACTAATTTTTTAGATGGAGGAGTTGCATCAGCTATGGTTAGAAGATGTATCTCTAAGATTAGTTTGTGTTCTTGCATTGGATAGATTTGGTGATTTTGTTTCTGACCAAGTTGTTGCTCCAGTCAGAGAAACGTGCTCTCAAGTTTTAGGTCGGTAAATAAAACTCAGTTGGGAAGTTTAAAATAAGCTTTAATAAATCTTTATCTATCTATTATCTGTAACCAAATGTGTTAAAAGGAAAATAATCTATACTACAGTTGTTAATTGGTACCAATCAGCATCACAATTTGCATGAAATAGTTATCAAACAATTTGTTTTAATTACATTAAAACTCTTAGTATATAACAATTGATACATGATACATAATACATATATCAATACATGATATTGATACATAATGGCAGACAGTTGATGCCATTTTCTGCCCAAAAACCAAAATTGTTTCAAACCCACAAAGTGAAATATTGAAAGCTGTGATTAAAATAGAAAACATGCATAAAAAATTATTTTTATGAAAGATTGAATAAAATTATTAAAAATTGTCATAAAAATATTTTATAATTAAAATACATTTGAAGATAAGTGTAATAATCAATAACCATTAATAGGTAATGTAAATGTTGTAAGCAAATATAAATTTAGTTTCTGATAATTATTTAGCGATATTGTTCAAAAGCACTGAAAAAATCAAAAGAAATGATACGCATATTTTATATTAAATTAATAAATTTGATTATCGATTTCACTAACTTTTTTTTAAATTTATTTATTTTCATTTTGATGAAACTCATATTCAATGGCCTATAAGTTACACTGGTTACAAGCCATTTAAAAATTAAATAATGAAACAGAATTAAATAGATTTAATATTTGTGAAGCCAACTTATACTCATTTGCTGGCTAAAGAATTGTGCTGTTAGTTGTATGGTTTTTCTTCTTGCATTTTTTTTTTGTAATTAAAATCATGCATGCAATAGTCTCTTGCTTCAGATGATCAGATGCCACTTTCTACATACTGTATTTTATTACTAAACTTGTGGTAATAAAAATTTTGTTTGTCATATTATAGAATAAAAAACCAAACTTTGGCTTATTTCAGGGAATCCAAAATCTGAGGCACTGACTTCTTATTTAATTTACTTAAAGGAAATTTTTAATTGAGGAAAATTCTTGTATAATATTTATAATATTATTTGTCTTCTCTTTTTTCTTCCTAAATAGATTTTTAGCAATTGACCCCCAAAGGGGAAGACTTGTGTTGATCCCAGTCGCCACATCACCCTCTCCATTCCTAGCCCTGATGGGATTTTCTGGAGGTCATCTTTTAGACCTAAACCTGATAACACAGTCATCATTTTGGCCTCTGTCATGATACCACTGATGCAAATGTCTTGGCAAACATTTCAATCGTTGTTTTTACACAACTTACTACTGCCTTCATATAGCCTCTTGCAACCTCAACCAGCTACCATAACTTATAACCCTCAACTATCAAATTAACCAATTCACAGAAGTCTGATCCCTGCACTTTCCTCTAACACCAAATGTTTCACACTATAATGTTTCCTATATCTAACTTCAATTAGAGTGCACTCTTGACACTTGATTGAGTCTAACACCAAAAATATTATCCCCATATCAACAAAACAAGTATTGATGGAAACAACAATAATTTTGTCCTACAATTACTCTTAAGTCCTCTTGATTTACTTAAAAATCAAGAAACAGATTCACAAATTTAATGATCTAATAAAACATAGCCTATCTCTGCTCTGGTACACTTTTGGGAGCGAGATTAATGCCTACACCCTCCCATATCGCAGCTCCATCACAGAGTACTCTGCAAATCTATTCTCATCCTAACAGTGAATATCTCAGCTAACTGGGGCTTGATGCCAAAACACCTGCATTGACAAAGTAAGTTCTCAGGCAGCCAGCCTCCCAGGTTGCTATTCTATCTATTCATTTATAATTGCATCATACCTTCTTAGCCATCCTCCTCAGGGCTAAGAATCTAAGGAAGCCAGCAATTATATTCCATCAATTTTGGTTTTCCAGTGTTCTTGCAGATCAAAACCAGAATTGATCCTCGCAAGCTCTCTAGCTCCTTTGGTATGTTCAGCTTTATACCTGGGGCAGACGTATAAGTCATGGTGCACATCATCAGTGACATTTCACTCCGGACACAAGCCTGAATCAATCAAACCAGATCTGGCCTACCTATCTCGAAAAGCACCATGTTTAGAAAGAAACTGTAAAATGCTGATTGGAGGAAATTCACCTAACTATCTGCATACTTTTCACATCAGGAAAAATACCATACATGTAATGGTCATTGGACAATTCAGTCCACCTGACCTACCATAAATGGAAACCTTGGTCGTCTATTTCTTTTATGCGCCCAGGGTAAGTTGTCCTACCTTCTTGCCATCATAACATAATTGGTGCTCAGTTGCAACGATATCAATAGAAATAACAAGGACTGTCTCTCGAGAAACAGTCTTGTAGGTACCAATCACAGATAGCAATAAGAGAACACTGGGCTGTCAACAAAATATTCCTATAACATTTGTAGCTCATTCAATGATCCCAAACAAGTGCATACAGCATTATAGCTTTGCATACACTCTTATATAGAACACGAATGGTTCTAAAATAAGCTCCCAATCGGGATGAATGCTCTCCGAACACTGAAGAAAGCAGAACAAACTTTTTTGGCAGCACATTGAAAGTGCTCCTTGAATAGAAAATTCTCATCAAGGATAACATCTAAATACTTCAGCAGCAGGACATACCTAATTCGATCTCATGCAACTGATACAAGAGATCGTTGTATAACAGTTAGCCTGCCCTTCAGCAACATCATCGTTATTTTCTCTGGACTAAACTGCATCTTATGTTGCAAACTCCATAACAGGAGTATCTTGCAAGCCTGGGCTTCCCTAAATTCAATCTCGTACCTCAAATCTCCTTTAACCAGCGAAAGCCCATCATCCACATATGCAATGATATTGCATCCACTTGGTAGGCTCAACCGCATCAAAGAATTGAATTCAACAACCCAGAGCAGAGGTCCTAAAACACCACCCTGCAGACAACCTTTAGATAGTGTTTTTCCTACTTATGAGATAACGTCCTGATTGCTAAAATAACTATATAACACATTCAGCTTATTCTGCATACAATCATGTTTCTGCAGCTGAAATAGGAAAGAGGGTCACCACCAATTATTAAAAGCCCCTGATATGTTCAAAAAGATACCTGAGACATAGTCACTGGAAGAAACAATGTTGATAATAGTATCTTTCATGCCCCTGCCTGGGCGAAAACCACATTGTTTATCCTTCAACAACTTTCTAAAATTCAGTCTATTAATAATATGAAGATACAAAACCTTCTCAAAAATTCCTCAAAAAATTTGCCAATTCCTCCTTTAAAGTTGGCCTTAATGTCATGAAATTTCCCCTTTTTCTACAGCTAAAGAAAGCTTTGAAAAGGAGGTGATTTTTGCTCAATTACTAAAATTTCATACTAATAATAAACATTTGAGGCTTTTGAAAAACTGCTTTCTAGTAAAATTTAAATCAAACAGATGATTGTGTAAGTGTGTGAAGTTGTAAAGAGAAAACTGAATAGAATAAATTCCAAAAGATCAGATGATGCAATAAAAAAAGATTTTCCACCAATTTATGAATTAAATTACATCTCCTAGATATCTAATTTAAAAATCCAGTTTTTTTACTTTCATGTATGTGTGCACTTAACAGGTTCAGTTGTACATCTGATGAGTAGAGATGGTGTAGAAAAAGTGCTAAATGTATTAATGCAATTACTAAAACATACAGAATGGGAAGTAAGACATGGTGGACTTCTTGGACTTAAATATCTACTTGCTGTACGACAGGTATGGAAGTGTATTAAAATATGTTTGCAGTTACTTTTTTTTTTTTTCAGTTTGATGTAAAATAATTTTATGTTTATAACTAGCAACCCAGTTGCGGCTTCACCTGTACTATATGGTTGTTGGCATTTCCCGTGACGCTCAGGGGTGTTTAGCCAGCCAAGTCCAAACACCCTTCCCATCTGGAATGGAACACCCCCAGTGTTCATTAAACTCATGCTTGTGAGAATGTTAATGATAAATAAAAATTAAAGCCTCTTCAGTTTATAAAAAAATATCAACTGTATTGTAATTTCTTCAGAGCTACAGTTTGATCTGTACAAGAACCACTAATTGGTTTTTAGATTTCCCATTGCAGCTTTGCTCATGAAATACATAATCAGAATTGCAAACATAAAGTACCATCACAATGTTACCAAATCTCATGATTGATTAATGGTGGTAGCATAAAATGACAAAAATCTAAAAAAAAAAAAAACAATTTATTTTTTAATTCATAAAAAATTAAAATTCAATACCCAAAAATGGTTTTTTAGATATTTATCTGAAGAGTATTTGCAAGCTCAAATCAAGTAAATATAATACTTGGAAATGGGGAAAATTTGCAAACATTATTCAACATTTGTTTTACCTTTCTTCAGCCAAACTAAGAAATTTCTCTTACTCCAAGAATCAGGTTGATAACTTCATTTGTTACCAAAAAAAGAGTAAATTTCATTATTACTCCATTCTAACCCTTTAAACTCTAAATTTCAAAAAATCCTTTCTTAGTTTGCACTTACACCATAAGAAGAACATATATCCAAATTTTCATTAATTAATCTTCAGTAATTTTTTCTGGGCGTTGATCATGAATCACTCTGGTATTTAAGTGAAACTTTTATAACATTTTTAATAAAATGTATGGAGTCATGTAATGTTTCCATAAAATGTATGCAGTGCTAGTCAGAAACCTGTAGTTTTTATGCCTATGCTGTACTCTAGCTGAGCTGGTTAATAAAATTTGGCATATTTTACATAAGGACTTATTCTGTCCCTATAAAATTCAAGATATTAATACATTTTGGGAACAAAACTACAAAAACTGCAAATTTCCGTGGAATTTTTTTACAGTTGATTAGTGAAAACCAAAAACTGACACCTAACACCTTGACAAGTGAGAAGCACATTTTCATTTATCAACACTTAATAACCAAAACTTCTGTTAATGGTCTCCCACAAAAGCCACAATACTTCATATGAAACGACTTAACAGTTCTGAAGATGTATGAAGTTATGCACAATCTTGGGATTAGCTATTATTGAACTTATACAATAGAGAAATTCTTATATTAGATACCAATTTAGTTCCTGAACTCATCATTTGGTAAATAAGGAATCATTGTTTTTTTTTTTTTTTTTTATGAGATAGAACTATGAACTGCATCACACAAGTTCCAAAGTAGATTTATAGAATTTGGATTTATAAAATTTAGTCTTTGTGTTCTCAGTATGGGAACATTAATGCAATTCTCTAAATCAGGTGCTCTACAATTCAGGTGCTAAATCATTGAGTCCTGTTGGAAATGAATTCCTATGGAAATTCTGTAAAGAGCGACAGGCGAGTCTCAACAGACTTACTTAAATTACGTTAAAGTCAAGGCCATCTATAGATTTTTTTTTTGGGGCACAACAAAGATTCATTATTAGCACCTAGAAGCTACATTTCTATAATATACAAACTAGTTATGTAATAACAAACAGTAAATATCACAGATATATTAAATAAATAACAGAAATATAAAAAATAAAATCAAAAAGCACAATATTACAAGCAAAATAGTAAAAATCTTAAACACATTAAAACATTAAATATTTGAATGCAGAGCACAGTCTTAAGAAACAACAAGACATTGGATAACATTGTCATATTGTTCCATATAATACTTCGATGTTAGACCCTAATTTATATTTCCAACGAAGGTGGGCGTTTCTGTTTCTGCCAAACAAAAACAAACTGTTCTTTGAAAGAGAATTGTTTATACAAACTGTCATACAATTGTTTGTACAAACAGATTAATAATTCAACAGATTTATTAATCTGTTAGTATTCATGACTCATATTTCCATTACATTGCTAAACTGCATTTTGCATTTAAAAACAATTTGATTTTAATATTTTTCTTAATGCAATAGTTGCAGGATGTTAATATTAAAAAAAAATTATTGCCACTGTAATTTAAGTGCTTTTAAATATAAAATTTGTTCATATTTTAAAAATTAAATAAATGAAAAAATTTACTGTGTATTATATAATAATATGTTAGATGCCATAACCATAATGGTTGTAGATCTTTCCAGACCAAAGTTACTCCCAAAAACTTTACAGAAATTATCAAGAATAATGAACACCTACTCTAGGCTTGCTAAGGATAGTACAGAATGAAGCCTGGTGGCTTTTCACAGCTGAACACACTGTTGCATATCAGTACATCAAGTCACTGAAATCTAAATGATGTTCAGCCCTACAGTCATCACCATTTTTCCATCATCACAGTCTAGCCATAATCATCATTACTCAGAAAGAGAAAGGAACTAAGTAGTTATACCTTAGAAGCTTTTTATCATATTTATTGAAAGAATGTGACATTGTAAAGCAACAAGTAGATGTGTGAAACACATCCTACCTGTGGGAAACAATGCATTACATCATCTTCACTAAGTAATTAAGTGACCGATAAAATTTATTTTTTGCAGGTCTGTTATAGTATAAATTATTATGATTTAAAGATGTTTATTATTTATAATATAAATAAAATAAACTTTTTTTTTAAACATTTTATTAAAAACGTTTTAGTAAAACTCATTTTATATTAACGATTAAAGATGCATATTCAGTCTCATTTTACTTTTCATGTAAATTTTTAAATATTTAAATAATGAATATTCGTAAATAAATCATGATTTTCAAGACGGGACCCTTCATTCCACCCCACTTAGATCCTCCCCACCTGTAATGTTACGATCTACCATTTCCGTTTCTCTTTTATTTTACTTAAGCTTGTGCTTAACTATAAATACCTTTTTTTTACATTATATCTTTTTGTTCTATAAAATTTATAGAGTTGTTTTCCCTTAATTTTATTCAGTAAAAAATTGTTTTTTAGTATATTTCATTGGTTGTATGTTTTTAACACTTAAAATGTAATGTTTTGCTGTTTTCTATTAAGATCTCTTCAACACTTTTTTTAACTTTATTTTTTAATAAAGTTTTGCTTTATTAGATTAACTTCTTTCTGTAAGCTTTGTGCTCTGAAGTAGAAATTAAAAGATATACTTATATCGAAAATTTTAGTAGAGGTAATTTTAAATTATCACTGCTTTTGCTTCGTTATCGAATTACAATGTTAAGAATTATTAAAAAAAATTATATTTTTGTTTGAAGTTAATTTTTTTTTACCTTCATTTTGTTGATATCATTTGTTGCCTGTGATCTGACGATCTTAAACCATCAAAATTTGTGGTCTCATTAAAAAACAAGCTTCTGATTATGTAAAGTCATCATCAGTTAACATTCTTTATAAGAAAATCAGTGGGCGATAGGAGCATACATAAGCATACATAATAAAATTAATTGAAAGCATGCCGAAGCTAATCCATAAGTTATTTAAACTAAGGGGATTTATTAATAAAATTCATCCAAAGTAATAGTTTGCCAAAGATGAAATGCTTGGAAGCTAAAATTGCTGGCCTTTTTTTACCATTTACTTATGTTTCAGGGAATTGTGCTATTTTTAAGTACGTAAAGTAATTTAAAATAATTATAATCATTCCATCGTATACTCATAAAACATACAGTAGAGGCTTGATACTTGTACAGAATATTTTTTCTGTAAGCCTGTACTTGATAGGACTATATTTAATACAAATTGGTGATTGCTTTATTATTGGTCTGCTTTAACAAAAATGAAAGTAAAACTTATTTATTAATTCTCGCTATGGCTCCATTTCTCATACTGTAACAGTGGAACATTTATTTATAGAGAAATAGATTAGTTGTTTTCAGAAAATATAACATACATTCTATAACAAGATGTTACAGAGTGCCAGAACATTGCTATTGTTATTTTTTTCTTAAAATACTTATGAATAGTATTATCTACAAAGCATAATCCTAGTTTTGTATGTTCCATAAAAGAGTAGATAAAATTTGAAAAACTTAATGTATAATTAAAAAACTAAAAAGTTATAATACTATTCATGCATAATTCATACTTTGTTGTACTTAGAGAAAAATGTTTAAGTATTTATTTTTTTAGGATCTCATGGAAACACTGTTGCCGATAGCATTTCCATCGGCTCTAACTGGTTTGAGTGATGAAGTAGATGATGTGGGTGCAGTTGCTGCATCTTCTTTAATTCCAGCGGCGTCAACGCTAGTCTCTAAATTACCTCATGAAATACCAGTTATTGTTAAATGTTTATGGGATCTTTTAGCTGACCAGGATGAATTAGCTGCTGCTTGCAATAGTTTTATGGGTTTACTAGCTGCATTACTCAATATACCTGCAACTAAAGATATGATCAGGTAATTTCATAATTATATTTTGATTCTGATAATATATATTTATTTTTTCATTTTAATTTACACAGCGCTCTTAGGAATTAAAAGATTTTATACATAAAATTGTATAAAATCAATTATTCAGTACATAGTAGTGTAACAACATTCTATTTCATTTGATATTATTGTAAGTAACAATAAATTGTAAGAGTGTGTATTTCTCATAAAAAGATACTTTGCTAAACTATTTTTTGGTTATTTTAGTAAATTATTGAGAGAATCAACTGCATGCTCATTAATAAAGCCACTAATAAATTCAGCAGCACACATACATCAGTGTAACTGTATCCAATGTTTTTAATTTTAAAGATAAATAGGAATTTTTTTATTAATCTGGAATTTTACTGTACTTTACACCCTTCAATTTCTAAGTTGCTAGATCCTGAGCATTCCAGGTGTGGCACAGCCTTGTGGTTTAAGGAAATGTTCTTCCTTATATTATTAACAATTTAGACACAAATAATATGAATTGACAATAAAATGGCATTGGGATAACAGGGGCAAAATTGATTATGTCATTATTGCACATGGATACTGCTGAAAACTATTAAATTTGGAAAAATACCAAATTCCCATGATACCTATCTAGATAATCAATCGATGAGAGAACTTGGATGAAAGAATAGATCTACCAACCAAGGACTTTAAACACCTTTGAAGATTTAGATAGTTTTACCAGACTGAAGTTTTAGAGACTGAATAGTTTGTATAAGGATGATATTGCTAAAAAACAAAAATAAAATCAGAAGATATAAATTTTATGAAGTTAGATATTTTAAGTTAAAAATTGTGTAACTTACAAATACGATATAATGTTCTTGACATTTTCTTAAGAAAATAAATAAAAATATTTCATTTGCAGGCAGTATATTTCTGTTTTTTAATAATATAAATTGTATATGTTTTTGAGGGACTTCTTTTTTATGGTAATTGTGAATTAGTAATTAAAATTATCTTTCAATTTTTATTGATTTTATACTTATTTGTTTATTTATCACTATCCTGAACCACTTCTTTATAATTTAACTAATATTTTTTGTTATTCTGTATCGTCTTAGACCTCTTTGCATTGATTGATTTCACACACTCTGTAATTTTTTATTATTTTGATTGATTTTTTTTATAAATAATGTTTTTTTTTTTTGAATTTTATTTTAGTCCAGATCAACTAGTCGTATCAAGACTGTGGCCATTTCTAATGCATAATGCTTCATCTGTCCGTCGTGCAACACTTCAAACATTATTAACATTAACGTCATCTAAAGGTACTGCATTGTTATGGGATTATAATATTTTACAAGAAGCTTTACGTTATATTTATCAAAGAGCACTTATAGAACCAAATTTGGATCTCGTGGAAAAAGTTAGTAATCTAATTTATCAATAAATTTATTTACTTTTTTAGTGGTTTAAGTTATACAATAGTGAAATTATAAAAGAGTTATTTGTAATGTTACCATCAATGGCGCAGTGTGTTTATAATGTAGCCTGAACAATTATAAATTTACAGTAAAAACTCCCCTTTAATTTCATAAATTATATTTTTCCTGTAGCCAGCATTACAGATGTTAGCTATAAAAAGTGATGAAATTTCATAACTGTTCTCTGTTCACATTCATTGCAGTACTTTCATTAAAATTTGGTTAATTTGTAAAAATCACTTTCTTTTATGCTTGCCTGTATATTTATTATGCTAAAAGTACATAATTTAGTTTAATGGGTGTACGAATATGTAAAACTTTTTAAGAACTGGATCTTATTAATTAACTGTGTATTTAATAGAACTATTGCTAACCATGGATGGAAACATTTTACTAATTTGCAAAATTGTAGTGCAGGTATTTTAGTAAGTACAAACAACTTAGAGAAACAGTTTTGAGATTTTATTGAATTAATTAGTTGTAGTTATTGAAGAGTTAGATTTTATCATATAATTCTGTAACAGTTTTGATGAATATTTTGTTAACCTCATCTTTACCTCAGATCAACACAAAAGATTAGAGCTTCTAATTATTCTGAGAGCTATACTTATTACTTTCTCTTTTTTTATATTAAGCACTTAAGCATACAAGATGTTTGGTTTCAAATAAAATGTGCTTCCTTCCGTTAGGACTACGGATGAATTCAAAGAAGAGTTTTTGCCTGTATGAAAAAATCTGTATACAACTTTTCACAACAGACTGGTGTAAAATACACATCTTGCTGTAATTATTCATGATTTAAATTTGAAAATACATCTTTTATCAACTCTTTCTATTTAGCCTCCAGAACCACCATAAGGTATTACTATAGAGGATGATATGTATGAATGTAAATGAAGTGAAGTCTTGTATAGTCTCAGGTCAACCATTCCTGAGATGTGTGGTTAATTGAAACCCAACCACCAAAGAACACCAGTATCCTCGATCTAGTGTTCAAATCCGTATTAAATTAACTGCCTTTACTAGAATTTGAATCTTAGAACCCTCGACTTCAAAATCAGCTGATTTGTGATGATGAGTTAACCACTAGATCAGCCCGGTGGACTTATCTTGTATCAACTGTCAACAACTAAAGAAAACATACAAACCAAAATGTCTTAATTAATGGAACTAGCTTCTCAAAAACATTATTGATAAACAGATAAACCTGATGCTATATTTCACATCAGACAAAGCATGATTTCATTTACCTGGGCATTTTAATTCACTAGCATGCATTTCTACAGTTTTTACAAAAGAACAAACTGTCATAAGCATGGCATCTTTGTTCCTCATATATATGTAGTTGCGATTTTTTTCCTTCGGGGCTATTTGAAGTATTGAGTTTATGAAAGATCCTCGTACTGTCAATGAACTGAAGATGGAACATTCAGCAAGAAGTCGATGCCATTGACAAAGTTTTGTGTCTGATGATTCTCAATATGATCATTTTTTCACAAAAGTACATTACTGTTTAGGGCACTCGCTTCAAATATCCTTTGTAAAAATAAGATGTATATCTAACTTTTGTTAATGTAAATACAGAATTTAATTGATTTTACAATTTTATTTTTGTTATTTCATTTATAAAATATTATATGTTGCAACTCTTTTAATCTGTAGCCATTTCGTTTTAAGTTGCTCACCTTGTATGTGTTTTATTAAAAACATATTTTTTAGAAATTAAGATGTACGAGGGCTATTTTTTAAGTAAAGTCTGATCAGCTGTAGCTATGTAAATTTTGCATGACTGTTGAAAAGCGCATGCACCAGGCTCTCAGCATACCTTGTGGAAATGCAGATGCCATTTGCAGTTATAGCATCACTGTGTATGGTTGTGTTGTAAAGTTAAAATATTTCAAATAATTAAGTGGCCTGCAGCCCCTTTCAGTAGCAGACATTCATCACCAAATATGTGAGGCTTATGGGCCTCACATATCTATACATGAGCTACATCAAAGTGCATAAATGGGTAAAACTGTTCAAGGATGGGTGGAATAATGTCCATGATGAACTGCGATCAGCCCAATTTGGTGCATGAAGTTGACACAAAAATTCATGAAGCGATTCACAATTTCGTCTTTGTCGGTGACATTCTCAAACGTTTCAATGTCAGTGCTATATTATTATTGAAATCTTGCAGTTCAAAAAACTGTGCTCATGATTGGTTCCCAGGCTGCTCTCTGAAGAACACCAAAAAAAGGTGAATAGATAGTGCTTTAACACTTTTGATCCAGTACAGTGAGGAAAGAGTTGAACTTTTGAACCACATTGTCATAGGAGACGCGCCATGGGTTTCTCACATCACTCCAGCATCAAAGTGGCAGTCAGTGGAATGGCAACACAACATCTCCAGTCAAAGTGAAAGCTAAACAGACAATGTCAACACGCAAGATTATGGCAACAGTGTTTTGGGATAGACTAGATGCCCTGTTATTTGATTTTACGCCCAAAGGACAACAATAAACTTAGCTGTGTATTGTGAGACATTGACGAAGCTTTGGCATGCCATACATAAAAAGCAAAGTGGCCTACTGTCATCTGGAGTTTTGTTGTTGCCTGATAATGCATGTCACATTCTACTGCACAAACTCTAGAGTTAATCAGATCTTTTGGATGGGATCAAATAGATTACCCACCGAACAGCCCGGATCTTGTGTTAAAGAGTTATTACCTTTTCTGCTACCTGAAGGAGTTTCTCGGCAGTCAGAGGTGACACCGGTGAAGAAGTGAAAACAACCGTTGAAAAATGGTTGTCTTCACAGGTTGCGATGACATGGGCATAAACAGTTTAGTAAAACGCTATGATAAATGTTTAAACAAACGAGGTAACTATGTAGAAAGGTAGTAATGTAAAGTGTAAAGATTGAGTGAAATAAAAAACGTTTTTTGACAATCTTTAGTAGTTTTGTTTTATTAAAAACACAGACCTTACTTAAAAAATAGCCCTCGCATATCAGTTTCTTATATCAGTGGTAAGCAAACCTTTCTGTATTTTATTTCTTTTTAAATATATTTTAATCATACATTTTAATGAAGCTGAAGCACAATATGAAAAAAGAGAAAGTAATAATAATAATATTAACCAGTAAAGTACTAAACTTACTTAACCATTAAAGTATTATCTGCAGAACTAATTTTACCACCTTAAAATTAGTTCTGCAGATAATTATATTCTACTACTAGGATGTAATTTGCTAGGTTATTTATTTTATGGTTTTATTTGAAGTGGGTTACTGCTAAGTTCTTAGGTTTTTCCGTAGTTTTATTATGAAAGATTTAGCTACTAAAAAATAAAGCTTTATTAAAATTACTAATTTATTTTTATATTAATTATTCTCAGTCTGTTTATTTATTTTGTTTTTTTCAGGTATGGAATAATCTGGTTGTTAATAGTAAACTGGATAATTTATTAATGGCATCTTGTCCATTTGTTAGTACATGGTTATGTCTAGCCATGCAGCCATTTAAAATACCATATGATCCATCTTTACTTATTCATGCAAAAACCACTGCCAGGGTAAGTGTAATAATTTTAGCTATACCTTGAAAAAATGTTAAAATATCATTCTTAAATTTCTTAATAAAAGGTTATGTTTATGACAAATTACAAATTTTAATTTATTTTTCAGGATCAAAAAGTTAGAAATCGTAATAAAACATTTCATACTTTAGAAACAGTTGGTCTCACACCAAACTGTGAGATTAAACATTTCATTGGTGGTTCTGAAACAACTCCAATTGCAATACGAGAAAAAAATGCTGTTTTAGCTAGATGTATGGCTTCAAGAATGCATGGTTAGTTCACTTAAATAATTATTTGTTTTCTATTGGTTATAAGCATGACCAGTAATTCTTAAATAGAACTATTCATAAATATAAGCTTATTCTTAAATACGATTGTTGTTGTTATTATTATTACTATTATTATTAAGACTAGTTTTTTCCATTTTGCTGTGTCATGATAAAATGATTGTATGAATGACAATCACTTTCATAGGTACTGCAAAAAATATTAGATGGCTTAATTCTTAGAATAATGAAAAGGGAAATGCAGAAAAATCATGCCTTAAAGAAATTAAAATAGTTTTAATACAAAATTAAGATTATATGTTTAATATTATATGAAATTTAAACCACCAAAACACAGTAAATAGATAAGTTAAACTTACCACATTAATCCAACAATTGATCTTCGCAGAATCCCACATCTTCAGCTGGTATTTAATTCTATAATTACATTAAAAATAAATTGTTGTAAATTTTGAATTTATGAGAAGCAGACTTTCTATATTTATCCATAATAATTTCAAATTTTATAAAACAGTAACATTTTTGACAAAAATGTCATTTATTGATGTGAAATATGGGCACTTAAGAAAAGGAAAGGTTGCATGGTATTTGAAATGTGGGCCTGGAGAAGATTAATAATACAAGCAAAATGAAAAATTAAGAAATAATGGGTAGAAAAAACTTCAGAATATGAATGCTTAACTGGCTGAGACATATGTTTAGAGAAGAAGAATTGATTAAAACAGTCACTAAAAGGATCATCAGGGTAGAAGGTATAAAAAAGAAAGGCCAACAAATAGTAAAAATTTTATCTAAAAGGAAATTGTAACTGTTATGGTAGAAGGAACCTGCCTCAAGGAGATTATTATGATAATGAAAGCCACACTTAAGCTACACTGCAAAAGAAATTTTCTACCTGCATTTATGAAATAAAACAAATGGTTAAAAACTATAAAATTATACAATCTTGCTATGAGTGTCAAATTTAAAAATCTGCATTGTAAAATAGCATTGAATTGTTAAAGTAGACGTATTACACTGTTTTATTTTTGAGTTTCTGTTGTATAAATATAGATAGAAATTTTTTTTAATGCTTCCTAGTTTTTCCTTTTTCTTTCATTTTTGTTTTTAAGTAAATAACAAACAGAAACTTCAGCCATGCAACTTGTAAGAAGTATAAAATGACTGTTAGATTCCTTCTTTAAGAATTTATTTTTCCTTTTAAATAATTTTCTTCAAATTTTAATTTGTTTTTATTGAGGACATATTTTACGGTTTGTTTTTTTCTTCTGCAGGTAAAAAACTGATTCTGTGTAGAATCTGTTTAACAAAATTTGATCATTGGTCACTTCTATAGAAATCACTGCCTTATGGTAGTATGTGAATTATATAAAATTACTTACATAAAAAATTATGAAAATAGACAGTATATGAAATATGTGGCTAAAGGTATGCTTTACAAAGAATTGCACCCCAAAAAAAATCAACATATGAAAGTTATAATTTAAAAAAAAAAAGATTTGTTACTGCCTGAATTAAAAATTTAGTGTATACTTGGCCCAGCCAATGTATGAGCTTGTGATGTCACAAGCAGCATGTGTATTACTACTCGGCCTGAAAACATCAACTCCCTCATATGAAATTGAAGTATTACTTATTATCATACGTACTCTTAATAACTATCAGATAGATAGTTTCAGTTTTACACCATTTGAAACTAACTCTTTCAAAATAACAGCTAAAGTTGCCTTTAAAATCAATAGATGACTGAAGTTCTTGCTTTATTTTTTTTAAAGTACGTAATTCATTCTTCTTTGAATGAAATCCATTAACTGTTTTTTTAACTACACCTAAATCAAAACTGTCCAGTCCACTGACAGGTTTCAAATGTCGTTTATATTTTTTTGGCTTGCTAAAAGAACATGATTGAGATGTTGACTGAAGAATCATGTCTTTTTTTTCTCTTCAGAGTTTTTGAACCTGTGTTCTTGATATCTCACAAGCAGCAGCAGTTCTTTCTTTGCATTTTTGAATGCCAATTATATGTTTGTCATCAATTAATTTACCTACTTTTAGAGCTTCTGTTTTCATAAAATCATAAATGTTATTGATAATTTCATGTATTTGACTCCAAAGTTTTTTTTTCTTAACCGCAGATTTAAATTCTGCCATAACAAACTGCACTAACTCATGTATAAAAATAAAACAAAAAATAATATATTACAAAAAAATTCGAAAAAAATGAATAATTATAAAATATTATGACTCCACAAAAACACTATCTGAATACCTTCACTGAACACAATATAAACTGGACTAAAGTGTGTTTCTTTATACAAACATTGTGTACTATGAATGGTGGATCTAAGTGTAATCGTGATGAAAGACATCATTTCTAACTGCATGTTTAAATTTTTGTAGGCCTGTACATAATATCAATCAGAGCATTAGTCATTCGTTAAGGAATTGTTATTGTTTACAGGATTGAGTCATTAAGCATTTTTATACATGTAATCAACTCAAGTGGAAAGAATTGAACACGCAACAAAAATGTATTGCTTGAGCCCCTGTATTGTTTGCAAATCAAAAAATGAAATAAAATTAATTGCGTGTCAAAATAAAGTTTTGGAAAACAATAGTATAATCAGATGTCAGTACATGAAATCACAAGCTCGTAGATTCACTGGGGCAACTATAAAGCCAGATTTTTTAGTAGTTTCTGATTTATTTTGTATTAACAATTTGCTCAGCCAAGATCAGATTAAAACTAAAGTTGAAATTAAACATTTACTTGCATTTGATTAAATTATATATATTTATTTTGTTACATTTTTTTTATCTAAATATTTATTGTGTTGCAGGTCTTCTTTCATGTTATATTGTTAAGCCAGCTCCTGGTGTTATATATACTCCTAATATGGATGCACCAATAGATTGTTATGTAAAAGTACTTCTAGCACATCTTAATTCAAAATCAGCTTTGCAAAGAATGGTAACCGGTTTAGTTATCACAGAATGGGGTCGTCTTGAACGTCCTGTACCGTGTCCTGATTCTCTTACATCTCGTTTACATTGCACATTAAATGAAAATGTTTACTTTGATGAGATATCAGTTTCATTTATACGTTTACTCCAAGAGGCTAAAGATTTTGTAGCTATGCTTAAACATTATAAGATTCCATTTGATAAGGATTTATTTGAAAAGGTAAATCTAAGTTTTTTTTATTATTAATTATTTGAGTGTTTTGATGCTATTTTATTCTTATTTGTTGTTTTGTGTTAATCTTTTAATTTCAATGTAATTACTATGTTCTCATCATGAACCATCCGTTACATTTATTCATACATTTGCTTTTTTACCTTTTTTTACTATATTTTTTTACCCTTTATTCAAATATAAATATATATTATAAATAAACTAAAACTGTAGATTTTAATAAATAGCTCTATCTGTTACATCTTAAATCCAGTTCATTTCATAACTTTTTAACTTCTGATTTTCAACATTCTTCTGTAACATTAACATCACAAGCATATTATTTTCTTTTCTGATAATTTCCCAGTTATCAATGTTTTATTACCAAGAAGTGTTACAAATATTTCTAATATATTAAAAATTAACTATATTAAAATTAATAGTAATAAAAATTTGACTTTTTTAAATTGCATGCTTTAATAAATAAAGTATTCATGATTTACTGCTCTACCTCTTCACAGTTGTTGGTACAAAAAATAATGAGTACAACAGTATTGTGGATTCAACATGCAGGAAGAAACTATCTTACCTGCAGTTCAAGTCTAACAACAAACATGATTAACTTTGTTTAAGAACAAATTAATTATGACTGTTTTTAAGATTGTAATATTAAACCGGTTCTCTCATCAACCTATAATTATTTAGTAATCATAAAATTGCTTTACTGATAAGATTTGAAAACCCCAGTCTGAATTAGTTTTAGCCATGCCTATGAATACTTTGTTTCCATTTTCTTTCTTCATTTTAGTTTTTGTTAGGCCATATTAAATTTTATAAAAGAAGTTTTTAATGAATTGTTATTTAAATGGAGATGTTGTTAGATCTAAGGAAATATACCATTAAAACTAGTTCAGAGTTGTAAAACGTTTTCGTACAGAACTGTTTAAAAAAAAACATAACTCTTGTATACAAGAAACTATTCATCTACAAGAAAAATGAAACAAATTGTCTAATTGTCCTGGTAATATTAAGTATTTACTTTAGCAAATCCTTCAAAAAAGTGTAATTTGTTCTTTAGTAAATTCATCTTTGGATATGGTACAAGTTTCAGTAATTTTCATGGGGAAAATGTATAAACTTCATTTAAGTTGAAATTAGTAATTAAAAATAAACTTGTGTAGATTTTCAGAAGAAATATATTATAATGATTAAGTGTACTCAATCTCGAGGTAAGTAATGAAAGAAAAAGAAGGAACCCTAATCTCAAAACAAAAGCTGTAATATATGGCAAACCATGGATACCAGTCACATGTTGCACAGGAGATTACTGTTCACCAAATAATCATGAGTTAAGATAGTAAATTATTTATTAAATATAATTATGGTAAAAGCTGAGGTGTGGATTAAATTTACAGTTAACATCTATAGGAATTAGACCTATATTCATATAAAAGTATTCATATGACCTATATTCATATAAAAGTTTAAAAACCAATTGAATATGTTAATTAATATTCAAATAGTCTCATGAAGAAATTGGAAGAATTTCAGAACCTATTTTACAAATGTGAAAAAAGGAAAAAATATCATATGAACATGGGAATGAAAACATTGTATTTCCGGATTCAGCTCTGATTTCTGATGAACAGTTAAATGAAGCCAAACTGAAATTCTTGAAATATAAATTTGATTATTTCATATATTTTTTTATATAAAAATTGTTGTTATATGTTTAAAATTACACTTATCAAAAAACATCTTTCATAAAATAAAAATAAAAAATCAGGAATTCTGTCATACTTCTAGAGAAAAATTGTAAATGTTAAGATTCAGTTGGTAAAGTTAATGTTGCATTTAAATAAGTATTTCTCATTTTATAATTTTTTGTTTCAGGTTCTAACATTAGAACAAATTCAACAATTGAGTGGACCAGCTTCACAACAATTACTTTCAAGTTGTAAATTAAAACCTAAAGTAGCTGAAAGTTTAGAAAGTAGAAGAAAATCGATACAAGGATCTGTATCACAGACAAGTTCTGATCAACAGCTATTAACAGTATCTACACAAGCAGCATTAGCTGGTGCTACATTAATGTTAAGATGTTTACCTGAAAAATTAAATCCAGTTATTAAACCACTTATGGAATCAATTAAACGTGAAGAAAATCAAGAATTACAATTATTTGCTGCTAAAAATTTAGCTGAATTAATGTTACTATGTGTCGAAAGAAATCCGTGTCCGAATAATAAAATTATTGCTAATCTATGTACATTCCTACGTCCCGATCCAGAATTTACACCAAAAATATTTAAAAAAGTGGATGGTGAATGTTCAAGTAGTAACGATTCCTCAAAACCTACTAATAATTCTGCTAATACCAGTAGTGTTAATAGTCATAGTAATTCATTAAGTTTTTTCAATAATACAGATAATTATAACGGTATATTAACGCTTCTTAATCAACAAAAATCAGCAGAGAAAGCAGCTTTTCGAAGAGCTAATTCAACTGGGGGAAGAGGTCCTGGTAGACCACCAATTACTGATATTCCAATCGAAGAATTATTTGGACCAGAAGATGATACACAAAAATTGAATAAAACCCAAAGAACTGGTGCAACATATGCTTTTACAACTATTGCATCTCATTTTGGTGCAAATTTACCAACTAAGCTGCCTAAGTTATGGGAAATAATTATTGAACATCTACAAGAAGTGGTCAAAAATAATAATTTTGGTAATTTTTTTTTTTTACTTTATTAACCTTAGTCGTTTGTTTATACTGTAATTAATAACTTTTTAAATGTGTCTTAATCTGTTGTAGTTTGAAAAAATATAAATGAAATAAAAAACTAATCATTCAGCATGAACTTTTATTAATTCATGATCCAAAGAATGATTTTAGTCTTTTTATAATGATTTAGAGTAAAAATTGTTTTTAAAAAATAATTAGCTTTAATAAAAATCAATTTTGTTAGTTTTTGCATTTTTCTGGCTAAGTATTCAATTAACAAAAAAATACTACCTGAGCAAACAGTATTTTTTAAGATTCCTTTTCTTATAGTGCCAGTTATTTACTTTTATTATTTTTAAGCTGATTATTGTAGTTGTTATAAGGTTGAAAGCAGTTGACTGTTAATCTTTACAGTTAGTTTACATTTGTTTGATTTATTTTTTATTTATTTATTTTTTTAAATAATGTTTTCATAATTTGTAAGTTAAGTTAATGGAACAGCTATTGGTGTAATAATAGACTTTCTGATTTCTAAATTATTTATTTTTTAGTTTTGAGAATTGGAAAATTTTAATTTAGATTAATTTTAAACTCAAGTTTAAAGCTTAACATCTTAAAATGTTTTGATAGATTTTTAAAGAATCAAAACACTATTGTTTCTCACTGATGGCTGTTGTATGTGTATATTGTACTCACCATGCTATCTTTATAATAAGAACGTCTTTGTGACCTGTCATTAAATTAGATATTTTGTTATTAGCTAATTTTGGTATCATTGCCTATCTTTTCCACATTTTATTCAACCAATAGATTTAAAAAATATTTTATAAAAAAGCATTCAGTTTAATTGCCTAAACATGTCAATTCATTAATCTAATTCCATATTGAGTTTTTTTTTGGTTTAAAAGTTCTCATCAGTTCTGTCCACAGAAAAACTTACAAAGTAAGAATTTTGTATCCGAATTTGCATCTGCAACATGATTTATGCTGTAGCAGATTATAGTTGTGATCAAAGAAATAGTTCATGTATTATGTATCATCAGATTATTAAAATAGTTTCTTTTACACCAATAACTGTTAAACTGATTTCTAAATGTGTTTGGAATATAGTTAATTGCAATATATATTTTCTTATTATTTATACTTGAGTTATATATATTCTTGTTATGTTCCCCCCACAATGATGAATTAAGTTTATCAGTATTTAATTATATCACCTATAAAATAATAAATAAAGTGTAGGAAGAAAGAAATGTAGGAAGCTACAGGAATAAGATTTATTAGACAAATTAAGGATATTCCTGATTACATTATTTGAAGAACAATGACATTCTCATTTGTTACTAGTGGTACAAATTATTCCCTTCAGAGTAGTCCGCAAGAGATGTGACATACTCAAATGTTTATTCCAAACCTCAATATCTGTAGAAAGCATTTTTTTGGTATTGTCTTAAGTTTACTTAAGACAATATTAATTATTGTTCATATCATCTATCATCATAAATCATCCTTTTAATAAGAACAGGAAAACATTGAAGAGTGCCATCTCTGGAGATATGAAGTCTACAGCTTCAGTATGGTGTTATTTTAACTAAGTAATCATAAATTAATAGTAAAGTGTGAGCTGGACTATTATCATGGTGCAAAAGTCAAGAATGTTTCACCCATATCTGTGATTGTATTCTTCAGATTGCCTCTTATAAATAGCATAAAACTACTTAGTAATACTGTTTGATTGTACAATCTTGTCTCTGTCTTGGTTCTTCAAGAAGCTTCCATCAGGATGATTGGTCTTTGTGTCAAATCATAGCTCTGTACCCCCATCTCATCACCTATTTGACGTGTTTAAATAATTTTGAGTTATCAGCAATATTAGCTAATAAATATGCTGCAGTGTTACTTTTGTTGAAAATTCTCCCACACAAACTGTAAAAGATTCTCTTTTCTAATGGTGATTCGATTATTATTGATTGTACTTTATTTTGTCAATATTTTCATCAGTTGTCAGTTTATTAGGACATTAACTCTTGTTTTCAGTCTTCTTGAAATCGTTTGTACCATTCATAAATTTGAACTATGCAACTACAATGGTTGAAAATATTGATATACATTATAGACAATGCTGCCATCATGTGGGAAAAACATGAATTCATTCATAAAGACATAACATACAGAATTAAAAAATTTCCTTTTTTGTCACATGCTTATGTACCATAAAAGAATAAAAAATCATGAATAGTATGCCTAGAAGCATAAAATATTGATTAGTGTTGTTTCATAATATTAAATTTAATGAATTTAAAAAAAATTCATTAAACCAGAGGCATGTTTTAAAAAACATGCCTCTGGTTTTAAATTTATAATACAACCATCTACACTACAATTATAATTTATAATACTACTTAGAAAATACACTTCACTTTTATTAATGCACTCTTGCTCTATATTTATATACATGTTTATAATTTTTTCAATTTACAGCTATGCGCCATAAAACTCTTGACTAAAAAGTGTTGTACAGTTAATGTGGTTAAAAAAAGTTGAAGATGATTGTTGCAGTTGAAAATTAGTAATTATTCTGTTGAAAACTGTGATACTAAAAGCAATGTATAGTTTTCTGTGTCTTTTAATTTATTATTCCTTACAGTACTATGAATTCAACATTGTTGTGTTTTAACCGTGGTTTTTATTGTAATAAAAAAGATATTTTGCCATTCAAAACAATGTATAAAGTTAAATCAGTCATTGGTAAACTAGAAAATAATATTGAATATAATATATATTAAAAAAATATTGTATATATAAAGAAGATCTCAAGATTACTGATATAAATAAAACTTGGAAGAAATGAGAATAATACAAAAAAATGTTTACAGCCATTCTGTAAAGATTGCAAAAAAGTAGTCATGAAGCTTTTTAAGAATTCAATGTGAATGAGAAAAAACAAGACAAAGAATAACACATTAGAGTTAGATTAGGTTGTGAGGATGTAATACATTTAAAAAATATATATTATGAGCTCTTCAAAGACTTCTGTCACTCAGTCATCTACTGTTTATAAAAAAATTAAAAGCATTGCCAAACATTTTTATTTGATATTTTAAAAACTTAGACTAGACAATATAAAATAATCACACATTTATTTCTTTTTGCATAAAATTAATGTCCTGTGCAGAAGAAGCGCACTATAATCCAGTAATATTTTTAATTTTGGTATCATAATAAAATTTTCAGCTTTTTTAGTTTAATCTTTTTTATTAATGTATTTTTATTTTTTTGCAGATAATCTTTCAACTTTTGATAGTGATACAGTTGCTGAAGATTTAGTTGGTACATTACAAGTTTTAGAAATTACATCACCAGCCATTCATAAATCTCTTTTACCTCAGGTCAAATTTTATATTATGCTTTTAAATCTTTTTTGTGGATGATACAATTCCGTAAACTTATCCTGTAGTATGATTGAAATTTAGCTGTATTTCATGTGTCCAAGTTTTACAAATTACAATTGACAGCCGCTTGACTGTGCGCCACATTCTTGTGGATTACATAAGTTAATGCAGCTTTGTGTCTTAAATACAAATTGCCCAGAAAAATTTTACAATTCCTTGGCAATGATAAGGAAATTTTAGATCATGTGTTGTTTTTTCTTAAGGCCATCTGTTTACACTCTGATTTGATTTACTGTGGTGTGTGTGTATCAGCTCTTCATGCTAGTTGCCAAGTAGTTGGAACTTTTATTCTTCTGATTAAGAATTCAAATGTGATATCTGTTTGTTTATTGCAACAAATGTGTCATATCCAGTGATAATGCCAAAGCATTTTTCATCCAGAAAAAACAAAAACAAAAATGTTTAATTAAAAAACTTAGCTGTTACCTATTCCTTTGTGGTTCTTCATATGAATATGGAACTGATTCATGATAATGTATCAGATATAATAAATGGTAACAGTTTAATCATCAGCCATGTTAAGCATAAGATGTTGCCAGTTATTCACATTTTGTTAATCTGAAGGAATTATAAAATTTAGCACTTATAAGTGCTTTTTCATTGAGTAAATGCTTATTGTGGTGAAACCACATAGTAACCATTAGAACAAGGTGTTTGCAATATAGTTAAGGCAGACATTTTTTTTATGCATCTCAATTGAGTTTGTTAAATTTGTTAAATTTCTGTTTGTTAAATTTTTCCAAGGTAGGTTTTTCATTCCACTATATACAGTTACATATGATTGGGATAGTGTAATTCAATCTCAGTCAAGATCACAAGTTTACATGTTTTTCTTAATAATATTTCAAAGTAGTTTGAGCCTTTTGTAAAGGTTACATATATGTTTTTAATTAATTTCACTTTAGAAAAAGATTTCTATTCTAAATAAAGCAAACTGTCTGATCACATAAAAGATATTATATGTTTTCTTTTATTTTATAAATCTTGAGCCAATGCTGTTTATATTCTGTTGCTGTTATGTTTTCAGAAAATTAATTTATATTTTTCTGGAAAACAAGTAACTCAATTGTGTGAGATTTTGCTTACATGTGAAAATAGAAAGTACACTTATATTATGTTTTCTTTAAGTTTTGGGTTAGAAGTTGAATGAAATTCAAAATTCATCTCAATTCATTTTAATATGTTACAATCCTCAAATATTAAATCTAATCAATTTTAAAACACTTTCTAATTAAATTTAATTTTTCCTGACCATGTATATTATGTTAGAATACTGCATTATATTCTTTACCTGTCTATTGTTAGTTATCATTATCGTTAATTATTTCATACCAATCATCATATTCCGTGGTTACTGATGGTAGATATCAAGTTACTTATTATTCTTTTATTAATCCATATCTTTATGTTTCTGTAAGTCTTAGTTTTAATTTTTTTTTTGTTTCAGTTAATGGCTATTGTCCCCGAATTGTTAAAATGTTTAAGAAATCCATACAGAGCAATTAGACACTTATCATCACGTTGTTTAGCCGTGTTATCAACATTAGATTCTGTAAAAATTATGCAAGCAGTTGTTGATTATATATTACCAATGTTAAATACTACAGATGATGATACTTGTAGACAAGGTGCTGCTGAAGCAATTGCTTGCATCATTGAAAAATTACAGTTTGATATTGTACCTTATATTGTGTTACTTGTGATTCCACTTCTAGGTAAGTTTTTCAGATTAAAATTATGTGCTTATTGAATATTAGTTAAATTAAATGTCAGTTATTATTCTTTTATTTTGTATTACTCAAGAAAGAGAAGGAAGATAGTTATGAGCAAGAGTATGAAAAAAATTTTATACTCTTTTGTTTGTTGACTTATGAGTTGAATAAATTTACTCTAACTTTATTTTTTGATTTAGAAATGGATAACTTAAGTTAATGTAAAATAAAAATTTAATTTACTTAAAGTAAGTGTAGACATAATCCTGAATGATGAAATTTATCTCTTTATATTTATTATAAACTGGCTGGTTGGGCTTGCTTCTTTTTTATCTGTTTGTGCCACTCAAGGACGTTTAGCAAGGTCGTTACTTTACCACAAAACATAAAAAGAGCAGTGAAAAAGAGGCTTCACAACCAACCAAAAACCTTCTTCTTGGAAGGAATATGCAAGTTTGTGGACCACTGGACCAAGTGCATTTACAAGGGAGGTGGCTATGCAGAAAAATGATGTACATATCGAATTCCTGCCTTTGTGTAAATAAATTGTAGAATGAAAAGTGTAGATAATTTTTAACTTGCCTTTGTCTTGTCTTCATGTATGATTCAGTGTTATTAATTGTACTGTAGCTATCAGAAATAAAATTTATTCTAATAACATGTATTTAATTGAAGATAAATTTTGGTAATGCAGAATCTTTTGTTGTGATAGATTGGTCCTGCTGCTAATCTGTGATTTGTTGGTGCGTTTATTGTTATTTTAGATGAAGAATTTTTTAAAAATGGCACTAATGTTACAAAATTTTAAATTATTATTAGCAATTATTAAAAACATTTTATTGTCTTTTAGAAAAATCTTATTTATCTGGGCTTTTTCATGACTACAATGAAGCCTTTCTTCATCATAATTCTTTGGATTCTTGCTTTCTAATTCATATTTATTATTTTATTTAGAAAGTAATAAATTTTTCTACTGTATTATAATAATATGTATTAATTAATGTGTTAATATGTATTATAATTTTTCTACTGTATTATAATAATATGTATTAATTACATATTATGTAATTATTATTGTGTTAATATGTATTATAATTTTTCTACTGTATTATCCATTACTTGTTTTGCGTATTAGGAAAATAAATATGTTTTATTAAAGAAATCTAAAGATACAAAAAAATATTTTAATTTTTTTTAATCGACCTACAACTTTGTGTACAAAATTTTTATTTATTTACTGATAATAAGACTAAAACATATTTTCTACCTTGTATTTGGACATCCTGTTATTTTATAGATTTATTAATATTTGATAAGGTAATTCATTATACCACATTTTAAAACCCTGTTACCGAATGAACGTTTTCCTGGAACCTCCACAAAAATAAGTTCTATTTGTAGAGAATATTGTATTATTAGCCCATTTATTAATCATTTACTAAAATGGTATTGTTTAATGTTTTGTATAATAAAAGCTTCTTTTTTCCCCTAGGACGTATGAGTGATCATGAATCATCTGTAAGGCAAATATCTACACATTGTTTTGCAACTCTTATACAGTTAATGCCTTTAGACGGAGCTGTGCCAAATCCTCCAATGATGACAACAACACTAGTGCAACAAAAGGATAAAGATAAAGCATTTTTAGAACAATTATTTAATCCAAAAACAATACCAGATTATGTTGTACCTGTTAAAATATATGCAGAACTCAGATCATATCAGCAGGTCTCTTTTTTTTTTGCATGCTTGTCAACTTAATTTTCTTATTTGTTTCTTTAGAGTAAATATCACATAGAAGTAGTATTTTGTAAGCATGAGAATAGTTTTGTAAGGTTTATAATACCTATTAATCTTTTATCAGTTGGGTGTTTCATTATTCGATTAAATATTTGAAAGTTACATTTTAGACTAAACAATTATATGATGTTCCCTTTAAGTTCTTTATTTGAAATATATTATGTTATTTTACCATGCATAGTTTGTTTTGATGACAAGATTAATATAGATAGAGACAATAACCCCCAACTAAGACAACAGTCTCCTACTAAGTAAAGACCCTGTATACAAGTGTTTCTAGAAGAGGGGTATAAAAATTTAATTTATTGTATTTGACTATTCTTATAACTGATTCATCTAGAGCACCTGAAAATACAAGAAATACCAATCAGAACCGCATTTGTGAGAGTAATGATAATCATTATGTAGCCAATGCCTGTGGTGAACACAGTATAAAATCTTCATTTTGATAGGTTGGTATGCTAATGTGCAATAGCTTAGCTCACTGAAAAAGTCAACAGAAAACCATTCATTCCTCAATCTTCGTGGTAAGCCTGACATGAGAACTTGTTAATATGAGAATGAGTATACCTGTTTCAGAAGGGTTGTATCTTATTTTAGATCGTATAAATATTTTTGGATGTGACGCCTAACATGCATATATTAAGTTACTAATAAAGTATTCATGGTATAGTTGTTATTGTTGATTTTATTTCTAAGTGCAGAAGAGAATTCTGTATTTATTAATCAAAAAATTCAGTGTTAAATTTTCCAAAAAACAATATAAAGAAAATAAGCTGATTTAACAGAACAGGTATAGGATCTTATTTCTATTGCCGTACAATCGACTGCCTATTATAATGAGCATAATCTTGAAATGAGCATGCACAAAGCATATTATAACTAGTAGCCTATGTTAAGAAACAGCTATTTATATTAGGACTAAACTTTGCACCCCAGCCCAAGTTGTGCTTTTTGTAGCCACCAGATATACGGGTTCTGTAAATAAAGTAATGAGACTGGTTCAGAAAAACCTTTTATTTGCAATCCAATTATGCATGTACTCTACCACCTTCAAAATAGTTCCCTTGGCAAGACACACAATGCTTCAAATGGTTTTCCAACGCTCCATAACAGTGTTGGAACTCAGAAACCGCAGTATCCTTCAGATTGTTGGTTGCATTTATTTTTGTGTTCTACTGTTCCAAAATGGTATTCTTTGAGGTATTTTTTTAAGGTTGGGAACAGGAAAAAGACACAGGGACTTAAGTCAGGTGAATAAGCTGGTTGAGTAACTACAGGAATGTTTTTCTTTGACAAAAACACATTAACTGAGAGTGCAGTGTGACAAGTTGCATTGTCATGATGCAGCATCCAGTTGTCTTTGATGGCTGGTCTCACGTGCCCAACTCTTTTCCGCAGTCTTTCAAGAATTTCTCGATAAACATATTGATTTACAGTCTGTCTTGTAGGCAAAAACTCCTTATAGACAATGTCATTACTATCAAAGAAACAAATTAGCATAGTTTTGATTTGCTCATTTTTGTTTTTCTGGGATCTGGTGAGTTTGAAGTGTGCCATTCCTAGCTCTGGCATTTTGTTTCTGCGTTGTACTCAAATATCCAAGATTCATCACTAGTAATATCATTTTTTTAGAAAATCAAGATCATTTTCAATTTGTCCTAGAAGAGAGCAGCACACTTCCACCTTGTTTTTCTGTTCAGCAGTGAGGTTTTTTGGTTCCAATTTTGCACAAACTTTTTTCATGTCCAATTCATTTGTCAAAATTTGATGGACTGTGGTGTGATTCAAATTCAATTTTTCTGCAATCATTCTGACAGTTAATTGCCAGTTTGTCAAGTCTCTGATTCGCTCAACATTGTTGTCAGTTTTTGATGTTAACTGTCTTCCAGAGCATGGATCGTCCACAGCTGATTCCCAACCATCTGAAAATCTTTTAAACCACCTAAAAACTTGGGCCCATGACAGCATCATCTCTATATGCCCTTTCAATTTTAAATAAGTTTTAATAGCATTCTCACTGAATTTAACACAAAACTTGATTGCACAACATTGCTTAAAATTAGTATCACTCATTTTTGTAACGCACAAAAAAACTTGTTTCAAGAAATCTTGTTTATGTTTCACATGGCAACAATAAACTAAAAATATTAATACCTAATATAAATCAGCTGTTCATATAACCATATGTTTACTAGTAACTTTACAGTGTTGCCACTTTGGCTGCCAAAAAAACTAGTCACATTACTTTATTTGCAGACGTCATAAAACATAATTCTTGACAAATCACATGACCCACCTAATAAGTATCAGAGAATGATAATTGTATAGTAGAAGAAAACAATACTAATTAGAAAGAGATTATATACTAAAGAGGAACAATGTAGTGAAATAAACCGCACTCAATAGGATCTTATTCTAGATCTATTCAGTATGTGACTAATCTTTAGAAGTCAAGGTATCTTAAACTAGGATGAGAGCAGTATGCTACCAGTCAAAGATTTTATGTTTACTATTAGCAAATTGTTTTCCTTCAGATAATAAATCTTCAGATGTGACTTAATAAACAGATGTGACTTCCCTAAGGGAAACCCTCCCATATCCCTAAAATTATGTGGTTTGTGGAAGTATTCAATTAAACTGCAAACTTAATAGATTTATTGGATCTTATTGGAAAGTCAAGAGGCAATTATGGTAAGTATTTTGACAATAAGCAAAGATAATTGAATTTAAAAGATAGTTGAATTTCAGAAAAATGATTTGACAAGATTATGTAGATTTAAGTAGAACTTAGTTATTATCATGATCTATACATGCGTATGATTTACAATAGAGTTTCCAGTTCATAGGGTAACTACAAACAGCATTGTTTAACTGATGATGTGGATTAGTGATTTATTAAGATAGTCTTTTGACACCTAATCCTTATTTCATGTCCTTTTATAATCAGGATTTTACTCCCTGAGACATTTTCATTGTTGTTAAATCATCAGGTTATGTAGTATGTAATTTATAGCCTTGATATTGACAAAGATTTCTACTGTATCTCTTGATTGCAGATATTTATATTGTGGGGTCCCCTATTTAGTTGCCCAATATAAATTTAAGCATACACTCATATCCAGCCATTATATAAAATATGCTAATACTATAAAAATTTATTAATAATTTGTCACATTAAATGCATACTTAAAGAATATTTTGGTTTTTCTTGCTTATGAGAATATAAAATTTCATTTTGATTATATAAATATTAAAAAAATGAGTCTTGAGTAAAGTAAATTTTATAGACGATTTTTTTTCTGCCAAATATCCTTAGTAGGTCTTCTTAGTACATTTTTAACTTACATGTGGTGTTTCGTTTCAGGCTGGTGTAAATTGGTTAGCATTCTTGAATAAATATAAATTGCACGGCATATTATGTGATGATATGGGATTAGGTAAGACTTTACAGTCAATATGCATCTTAGCTGGGGACCATTATAATAGACAACATCAATATAAGGTTTGTATCTAATAATTATATATATTTAACTTTGTTAAAATATTATTTGTCTATTATTTCCCCATTATTTTCCTTAAATGTCTGCTGATAAATATTATAAATTTTATTATTATTCACTTATATTTATTGTATAAATAAATATCTGAAAAAATGTAACAGCTTTCTCAGGACATTTTTAATTCATGTTTTCTTTAGAAAAATCAGTGAATTTGAAATGGTTGATATTTTTCTAAGCTAGTTTTTTTTATGTTTTATTATTCCAGTTTTAACAGTTCCAAAACCTTGCAACATTTCTAAAAATCAGTTTTAAAATAAAACATACATTAATTCTTGACTTCTTAAATATGTAAATAAAAGGTTTGTAAAAAAAGTGTATATATGTTACTTTACACTGTATTCTAAATAACTCATTCCTGTAGTAAGGAAAGACAGAGTTATGACTATATCTAATGTGGCAGGGTTAAGTAAATTGTTTTAATTAGCTTAGAAATCTTTCTTAACTTGCAAGACAAGATTCTACTGGTCTAATGGGATGTGTGCTCTTTTTTGTAACCATTACTTTAATTTAACTTTCATTAAGCTTACACTGTCATTTTCATGATCAAATTTATCATTTTTGGTTTAAAAAAAATGTAAGTCCACTTATATCTGTGCTGGGTTCTTGTCAACCATGAAAACAATTGTCCACGCCTTTTCTTCTTCCACTCACAAAAATCAGTACCTGTTGTAGCATATTTTAGAAAAATAGCTGAGCTTGGGGTTGAGAAGTGTTTTACCTTGCAACTAGATCTGGGACTTTATATATGTAAACGGTTACATAAACTTATTTGCTTTTCCTTTATTTGGAAAGTCAGTAACATAACAGTTGTCTCTCCTCCTTCTATCCATAACATGTATCTTTCCAAGCATCCTCTCCACATCCCTGGCTGTAATCCTTTTCCTTATTCCAGAGTTTGTTTAAATGTCACTTGGATTTCTGCCTATTTACTGTATTATGTTCATCAATATGTCCTTTCAGCTTCATTTGATTGCATCTTCTTTTAACCTCCAATGCTATCTAAGTATTCAAGGACTTAGGGTCTTGTAATTACTTAAGGGCTATTCTTTTCCCCTCTTTCCTTTCCATACAATTCTTATTCACAATATCATACCTAGCTAGCCAATTAGTTTCCATTACTGGCTAATTAAAATATAATGAATTCATAAATATATAAATTAAAATTCATAAAAAAAATCTTTTTAGCAGTTGCAGAAAAGGTAAAACAATTATATAAGCAATCAATTACATGTCTATAATTATTAAAGTTAGGTCAGCAGATATGTATCAGTAACAATGAAATGAAGAATTTTATTTTATGTTTGCTGATAATATATTATTGATTTTCTAATGGATCAGTTTTTCTTTCCATTAGAAAAATGTTGTTTATCTTAATAAATTAATTTTTTTCCCAATTTATACTTTACTTGACAAAAAAACAATAAAACAACTTTCTGTTCACTCTGTGTTTTTGTGTTCATCTTATTTTATTAGTATTAGATGCTACTAGAGCAACTAATTTGTAGAGTATATTTTTATGCATACATATATATATTTTCAATAGATTAACAAAAGTCCAGACTGTGCACCACTGCCATCATTGGTAATATGTCCACCTACATTAACTGGTCACTGGGTGTATGAAGTTGATAAGTTTATATCACAAGAATATCTGAATCCACTTCAGTATGCTGGTCCACCACTTGAACGAGAAAGGTAATTGACAATTTTTTTATATATGGATTTATTATTTAATTACTTGTTATATTTTGCTACAAATAATCCATTCCTGCAAATAGATTTTTGGTAAAAAAACCTCCTATAAATTAAACTAACTATTGAATATTTAAAAATATTTCTTGAATAGATAAGGATGATAACTTGAGTAATCTATGTACTAATCATATTTGTTTTTTTTTCAAATTCTAAAGTTTTAAAAAAAAATAAGCTCTTCAAATGAATTACACAATAAACAGTATTTATTTTTATTTAAAAATGAAATTATTTTCCTATAAGAAAAAAAACATAATTGCATTGTGTAAATCTGTGGTCATTGTTGATAAGTAAGGAATATGATATATTTTATTACCTAGTATATTATATTAGTAGCACTGAAAGCCTCCACCCAAAAATTTTATGTAACAGCCATTTTAACCACTGTATCAGTTGCTGTATCATTATTGAAGGATTCATTGTTTACTGGATTACTGTATTGTACTTAGATTAGTAATCAATGCATTCTTTTTAATATGATTTATTCATTTTACAGATTACGATCAAAAGTAAAAAAGCATAACCTTATCATTGCTTCTTATGATATTGTCAGAAAAGATATTGATTTTTTCTCAGCTATAAAATGGAATTATTGTATTTTAGATGAAGGACATGTTATTAAGAATGGAAAAACGAAGGTGAGAATTAAAAATATATTTTGTTTATTATTTACTAACATTTAAATTACCCATATCAATCAGGCCTATAAAAAAATTTCAGAAACTACCAATCGTGTTTAGCAACACGTAAATTTTTTAAGTTGGAGATTTTTTTGTTTTTATGTAATTGCACTACACTTTGCAGTTATCTCATAAACAGTGGAAAATGAATATATAAATATTTTTACTAGTAATAGTAAAAATGTTTACTATTACTAGTAATATATCATTTCTAAAATTACTAGATTAAATTTAACTTAACCAAAACTTACAAGCTGTTATAAATACTGTTTTACTATTCTGTAACAGGCTTAAATTCAATGAAACTGTTATAGCTTTTAACGTTAGTTTGCTTATTATTTTAATGTTGATTTTTAACAAAACATAAGTAATGAAATGTAATAGAAATAAAGTAAATAGATGTATCACTGAATATAAATATAGGTTGAGAAAAGACTGTGGAGGTAGAAGAATTTTGTTGTTGGGTAAATAGAATTACTAAAGATGGACAAAGCAGGAGTGATATAAAATGCCGCACAGGCAAAACGAACTTTCAGTCAGAAATATAATTTGCTTATATCAAAAATTAATTTAAACATGAGGAAAGCATTTTTGAAAGTATATGTTTGGAGCATAGTATATAGATATACTATATATACTTTATATAGGAGTGAAACTTGTATGATCAGAGTACCTGAGAAGAAAAGATTAGAAGCTTTTGAATTGTGATGCTATAGGAGAATGTTAAAAATCAGGTGGGTGAATAAAGTGACAATCGAAGAGGTATTGCGGCAAATTGATGAAGGAAGAAGCATTGAAAATATATAGCTAAAAGAAGAGACAGATTTATAGGCCACATCTTAAGGCATCCTGGAATAGTCACTTTAATATTGGATGGGAAAAATTGTGTAGGCAGGCAATGTTTGGAATATGTAAAACAACTGTTAAGGGTGTAGGATGTAGGGGGTATACCGAAAGGAAACGACTGGCACTAGATAAGGAATCTTGAAAAGCTGCATCAAATCAGTCAAATGACTGAAGACAAAAAAAATTTGATCTTTAGTACAGTATTATACAGTATTAAAATACACTTTTGGAACTAAAAAGACTTAAACAATATAAGATCAGTTTATTTACTGACTGCAATTCAAGTAATGGACCTTATGTAAGAAAATACTAAGTGTTCAAATAGTAAAATCCGTTATAAATCTGCTGCTACAAATATTACTCTGGCCTTCTCAGCTGAGTTTAGAACAAAAAAATGATTTATTTTGCATCAAGTAACTCCAAGCTGATCCCAGTCCAAGTTTTCAATCAGTCTAATTTTGAATGTGCTAAAACGAATTCAGCCTTGTTAGTTTACATCCAAGATGTGTGTTCAATAATCTATTTGTAATGGGCAAGAAACAAAATGCAAAATTGTGAAAAAAATTTTGTAAACATTTAAACCAGATGTTATTAAAATAAAAAATGTATTTCTTTAGTGTGACATGTTCAGTAATAGCTGACATTCTGTACCTACATATCAAAAGACCAGTCTCGTAAGTGAATAAAAAAATTTGTGTAGGCATTATCCTTGTTGACATTTTAGAGTGAGAAACAGCTATCAGTGCTATAATTGTTATAAATAGATCATTATAAAGAAATTCTTAGAAATAATTAAGAACTAAGCAGCTAAGCTAGACTTTCATATAGAATCATTTTTTAATATCTTACTCTGTGGGTGCATATCACAGAAATCATTACTTCTCTTATGAATTCTTATTGATTAAAAACCACCACTATCCACTGTACAACCCTAACCTCACCAATGCTGACTTTCACCTGTTTGAAAAGTTAGTGGGATATCATGGGAAAATTTATTTTTCCAATGTTGTAGAAGTGAAAGAAATGATCAAAGCTTTTTTGGGAATTGGGACAGAAACTTATATAGAGGCATTTGATACTTATACACTGGTGAAAAAGTTCTTATCCAACCTCAGTTTTGTAGGAAATGAAAATATAAAAATTTAATTTTTTGTATTTGATATAAAATATTTTTGTAAATTGAAAATCATGTTAGTTGTAAAACATCTCTTATTATCTAGATAAATATCCAAATTCTGTTGCATTTTATGCTTGAAAGTTACTATATACGAAAAAATTCAGTTGTATTGAAAAAGAAAGCAATTTTATTACTTTGAGTGTAAACTTTATCTGTAAATACACTGACTTTAGCAAATACTAGTAAAAGAGATATAACTGAATTTTTAAAATTTAAGGTAAAAACAAATTAAATGAGTTTCCATGAGCAAAAATTTGGTTGGTGGAGCAAAATTTGCATTTCATTTGCTGTTTTGACCAGAATAGTTTGGACTGTATGGTAGTTGCTAACATGATGATATCTATGTTCCCCAAATATTTTAATGTTGTTATCAATAATATATGTATTCATTGTAGCTGGCACATAGACAAAGTGCAAATGTGACAATTTGGTCTGTTACTATCAATTTCCTTTTTGCAGTGTAACAATTCTCCTGTTAAAAGATTTAACTTTAATGCTTTTGCAGCCCATTATTGTATTAAATGCAGTTAGGTTTTAACAAAATATTGAAAATATTTATTTTTAGATAATTCTTGAATATTTATGGCTCTGCTGTCTATGAATGAACCAATACCATTGTATAAATCAGACCGTTCCTTGCATGTCTTCATAATTTGGTTAAGAAAACAAGTTTTTTATTGGGATTAACTGTTTGAAATTGTAATTTTAAAAAATATGTGCTGCCTACCATGAATCAACTATTTATAGTTTCATTTCTACTCTTACAGGGTTGTTATAGAGCTGTCAGTGAGAATAACTAGACTGCTTTTCTTTTATATAAAATACGGTTTATTTTAAATTACTTGTACTTTTTCATTTGAAAATTTGTGATTGTATAAAATAAGCAGCGCCATAATAATTTTAAAAAACTTTGCTGAAATTTTTTTCCAGTCTTCAAAGGCAATAAAGCAGTTAGTGGCTAATCATAGATTAATATTGTCTGGAACACCCATACAAAACAACGTGCTTGAATTGTGGTCTTTATTTGACTTTTTAATGCCAGGATTTCTTGGTACTGAACGACAGTTTACTGCAAAATATAGTCGACCGATTCTAGCTAGCAGAGATCCGAAAAGTTCTCAACGTGATCAAGAAGCTGGTAATTATAAATTAAGTAATTTATTTATTATGAATGAGTGTGTGTTTTTATTACAAAAATCATATCTAGTTTGTTTTTTCTAAATATTCACATTGTAAAATTAAAGCTTAATTATCCGGTAATTTTCAAGTTAATAAAATAGATAAGTCATAATAGCTCTCATAATAATGAGATTTATTATTTACTTTTTAACCACTTTATCTCTCTTAAGAATTATTAATTTAACTAGCTTACTCATTTCTCTATTAAATTGTATTGGTTAGTTATTGTATTCACGTCTTAACATCATTAGTATGTAGTACATGAGTAATATATGACAAACAACTAGTAACATATTTCTTATAGTTTGTTAACTTTTGTTTCATATGTGGTATCTCCTTATTAGCAAATTTTATAAAACTTTCAACTTCAGATACTTTCTAATTATTAAGTAATTTCTTAGATTACTAAATTTCTCCTTTTTTCCATGCACACTCAGTTCACTAAATTAAATTTCTAGGTGTTTATTATCTGTAAAACATTAATTGATCACATTAATAATAATAATCCCATTGATCATATTTGGTTGAAACATAGCAGTTATTTCACATCTTGTGTCATAATGCTCAATTGCTACCATAACTCATTTATAAACTAGAAATTTGTTAGTGCTTATTAATTTGTTCTAGTAGGTAGTAGTATTTTTATTAATATGTAAGTTATGCTAGGTTGATTTGATTATTCCAGCACAATGGTTTTATATTGCACAAGTGGCCATTTGTTAAGTTTAAAATTTAAGATTTTTTAAAATTTTTATTTTATTTCTCAACATTCTCACTTTGCAATTAAATACATGTTAGACCAACAAATTTCTAGCTTTTTAATGCATTTGGTATAATCTAATTTGTCTACTCTGTAAAATAAGTGGTTGTTTTAGCTTTAACCTTGTCATTTGAAGTAAATCTTTGTCCAGCAACCCATTTCATCAGATTTGGAAAGAGGAATTAATTGCCGGAAGCTAAATACAGCAGATGTCAAAGCATAGGTGATGCAGATTTGCAGCAACAACCAGGACTTATGTTTAGGCACATTATCTTGTGAAAGAGCACTTTCTTTTTGGCCAAATGTGTCCAAAAAGCCACATCTGAGCGTGAAAAAGCCACATCTGAGCTGAATCCTTCAGTTGGTTCAGTAGTGAATTGTAATGTTTGTACACTTACCTTCTTCCAACTAGACTATAAGCACCACACCATGAAAAACGTAATCATGATTTTTTCTGGAGATTGAACCACTTTTACTTTCTTTGGCACACTTTTACTTATCTACTCTATCTAGTCTCTGACATGCAATGGTAAATTCATGTTTTATCTACTGTTATAAAATGTCAAAAAATTCAGCTGAATCACGTTTAAATAAGCCTAAACACCCTTGAAACATGTTAACAAATGGGCACCAGTCAAGTGGAAAGCCTTTTCATACCCAAAACATCGTGTAATTATAGTGGACACGATCTATTGAAATTTTTACAATGTTAACAAGCTCACATATGTTAAGTCAGCAATCTAATATGGAATTGTGAATTTTTGTGAAATTTCATCAGTCAGCGAATTTTGGTCATCCCAAGCAATCGCCATCTTACGTGGATGTATGACCACATTTAAATTCAGCTGTACACTTTTGCACCATTGAAAACAAAAGAGTAGAATCCTTTAAAGTGTAATCTGACCCTTTTTTTATGTCCATCAGGGTTAAACCTTATAAAACAAAGTAATGCATAACAGCTTGAACTTCAATTTTATTCATTTTTCAAAAAATGTCAAAACTTGTTTGTTTTATTCGATTGCCACAAGCAAGCAATTAAATGCACACATCTGAAATTTCACAATATGCCATCTAAAGGATCATATCTGACAAATTTCATAGTCATTTGATCAATCATACTTACCCCATCTCTGCATCAGACCAAGAATTTTCCAAATTACCCAGATATAAATAAATATATATTACTTTAGCATGCTGGCTTACAAATTTGTTGGTCATGGATTCCTGCATTGGTTTAGGTTTTTTATCTTATTTTTCATTAAAATATGTGTTCATAATATGTTCAAAATGTAAAAAAAAATAAATAACTTAGATTTATTATTTTTGTTATATTTGTTGTAAAGGTGTGTTGGCAATGGAAGCTCTTCATAGACAAGTTCTTCCATTTGTTTTAAGACGAATGAAAGAGGATGTACTAAATGATCTTCCACCAAAAATTACTCAGGTATAAAAATTTTACTTTTAAGAATTTATGTTTATAAATACTGACTATGAAAATTAATAAATAGATATGTATTCATGCTCAAATAAGGCCAACAAATATGAAGGGTGATATTAAAACATAACAATACAACAAAACAAAGGTACTCAGTAGTAAAAATATAAAATGATAGTGATACTGTATTAGAAATCACATTGCAATATTTTGTATGTATCCAATTTTGATACAAGTACAACATTTTAACAGTTACAGAGAAGTAACAACCATTCTCAGATAATCTACTCTTTGATAAAACTTTACATATTTAGCCAAAATACTGGCTTTTAATAATTAAACTTTGTATTTAACACTCACTAGAATGATTTTATATTTCAGTTCTTTTTTTTTTTCATTAAAATTATTATTAGAAATTATTGCTGTTGGCTTGGATTAATCTGAATTAATTGGTTTATACTGTACATATATTCTTTTTTTTTAATGTATTTAATTATTATATTTTTTTGCAAACGTAATAACATATTAATAAAGTTTATTATACCTAAATTAGGAATAAGATCTCCATCATCATTTATATCTAGCTGTCAATGATTCCTGTATAGTACTATATACAGTAAATTTCTGTTACTTAATGATACAGCACCATCCCCTTGAGATTTAAAATAATGAAAAAATCTCAATATTAATAATAAAATTCTATTTTTGACTTATAGTATGCATAATTACACATATACGAGGGTGAATAAAATATAAACTGAAATTTTTGTTGTCATTGACGCATGGCTAATGGAGAGGGGCATGGCTTCTCAGTGTTGTATGTAGGGATGTGTGGTGGGGATCCCACTTAAAAAAGCCAACTCACTACTTTTTCCTATTCAGAATCATAATATCAGATCAGGAGGTGTCATCGTGTGTTATGCTACTACGTATTATTAAATTTCTCACAGCAAAGGGTTTAAAACCATCCAAAATTGTGAGAAGACTTCAGGCACAGTCAGGGTAAACACATTTAAAAAGACTCAAGTGTATGATTGGCCAATCATACACTTGAGCCAAAAGTTTTCAGAAGGACGAGAACTAGTTGAAAATGAAGGTCACTATCATCACCCAAGGACAAGTGCTACTCCTGAAAATGTTCTCATGGTTCATCGCCTTATCAAGGATGACCGTCGATTAACAATTGCAGAAATTGCTTCTGAGATCGGAATAAGCTATAGCAATGCTCAGGCAATCATTACTGGTGACCATAGATTTAAAAAAGTGGCAAGACGATGGGTCATTCATATTCTCACCAAAGGTCAGAAGCTCTATCAGCTAGAGGTGTGCGAGCGGTTGTTACCAAGTTGAAGTAGAAATTTTTTTGCATCAAACCATGATCTGTGATAAAACTTGGGTGCATCATTACACCCCAGAATCAAAACAGGCAAATATGGAATGGCGAAAAACAGAAGAAACTTCACCTATTAAATCCAAAACTTGACTGTCAGCTGGAAAGGTTCTGGCCACAGTATTTTTTTATTTCAAAGGACTTTTGCATGTTGATTTTATCCATGAACATTGTACAGTGAATTCTGCATACTACTACCAACTTTTAGATAAAACATATATACCGTGACTATCTTTAACAATAACTCTTTACAATTTTTCACCATGTATCAAAACTTTTTATTCAGAGATTATAAAAATAAAATTTATTAAAAATATGAAAATTATTACTAATGTCTTTTTGATTGCCATTTATTTTTAGTTTTTATTACATTTTTATTTTAACTGATTTTTATAATAGCCATGAATTATTAATCATTCTTTTTTATTCTTTTGAAATGGACATGCAAAATATGTATGTATGTATATATTTAAATTCTATTAAATAAACCACCTAGTACAGAATATTGAGATAAGACATATCTTACCTTAATTTTTCATGAAAGTACTTTCACAGGATCCCGTATCCTCAGTCATGATAGAAATAATTCCGTTATTGCGTATTAATTTAAACGAGTGTTGCTATCTGTTGCAGTTTTTATAAAGCCACCTCCCTCAAACAACTGATGGTTTATCATATTGAAATTTTGTTTGTATTTAAATATAGAATATACTTTTAATTTTATGTCATCTTTATTAATTTCTAAATTTGTGTTAATATCAGAAATAGAATTTTTTTATTTTTCAGATGGTCTGCCATATTAGATAACCCTAATTTATAATTTTTTTATTTTCTATAATATTCAAGAAATCTAGTTTTAAAGAATTTTTTTGGTGCTATGTAAATACAATCATAATCATCACATTTAATTTTATAAATTGCACAAGATTGTTTATCTTATTCTTTTATTTATTTTTGGTGTGAGGGAGATATTCTTATAAAAACTGCAACAAATGACAACACTCATATAATAAATTAATAGACAATTTTCATTATTTTAATATTTTTAATACGTTGTTTAATTAAATATTTCAATCATGACTGAGGATGTGGGTTCCAGCAAAAGAACTTTCCTGGTAAAATTAAGATAAGATATGTCTTATCTCAATGTTCTATTCTAGGTGGTTTTTTTTTTCATCTTTTGTGATCGCAAAGAATCACTTTAGTCAGCCCATTATTAAAGTCTGTTCGAATGGACTGTAAAGCCTTGCAATCCTCCCAGTACTTTTTCATACATTTCGATCTCCATGTCCTTTTTGGTAATGAAAATGTTAGTGTTGTGAGTTTCTTTCTTATACGAGTGTTTTTGTCCTTGATTTTTTTTGTTTAATTTTATTTTGTTGGTTGTGTCTTCTGGTATAAGGCGAATTTCCTTCAGATCCTCTCTTATTTCTCTGACCTATTTGCATCCTGTCTTGGTGTTTTTCTTGTCAAAATTGTATTGTATCAACTGTTTCAGAAGTCTTGAATCTTGCATCCTCATGATGTGTCTAAAGAATCCTAGTCTCCTCTTACACATAGTATCAGTGATGGATTCTACACGACTTTGTTGGACACGATCCACCGCTGCCCATTTTTCTGGTACTTTTTGTTAATCCAGATTCTTCCAATCCTTATTTTGATTTCCTGAAGTCTGTCAGTCTTTGATTGTTCATTCAACTGGAAGAGTGCTGCATATGTGGTTTCTGGTTTTATAACTATGTTGTAGTGTCTTATTTTTACATTTGTGGATATACATTTTTTAGTGTAGATGTACTTGTGTTTTAGCTTTGTCAATGTTGTTTGCTAGCATGGCCAAGTCTACATTGAAAACAAAGCAGTTTGTTTTGATTTTTCGGCTTATTTTTATTTTTGGGGGTGAATTTTTTGAGCCATTCCCTCATTACCATCTCCAGAGCACAGTCCTGTTTTGATCTCAAATGGTTCTGACAGTTCGCCTCTTAATTTCACTTTTGACTTTTGAGTGTTTGTGACAGTCAGTTTTATATTGTTTATTAATTTGTGATGTAGTCTGAGATGTCTTGGAATTTTTAGTAGGGATTCTCTGTGGATGCAGTCTTAAACTTTCTTGAGATCTACAAATGTTATCACCATGTTTCTGTTCCTGTTCCTGTTGTAATCTATTATTAGCTTGAAACTCATGATCTGATCTGGACAGCTACTCCAGGGTCTGAAACCTCCCTGAGTATTCTCCTAGTTCTTTCTTGAGTTGTAAACACATCCTGTTGAGAATGATTCTTGAAAGAATTTTGTATGTTGTGTCTGGGAGTAAGATTCCCCCTGTAATTGTTAGGATCTGTTTTGTCCTCTTTTTTGTGTAGCAGTTAGATGAGGTCTGCCATCCAGTGTTCTGATAGTTATTCTTTAATCCAGATGTTTACAAGCTATTGATCAATGGTGATTTTGCTGGTCTTCTTGCATGTTTCCAGATCTCTACAAAGATCTGTTCTTCTCCTGCTGCTTCATAATTCTTCATCTCACCCGGTGCTTGGTAGACTTCTTTTATTGTGGGAGGGTAGATGTTTTCCAGTGGTGTTGTTATTGGGGTGTAGATGTTGAAGTTTAGAAGTTCTGTCGGTTCTTTGCAATTTCGAAGTTTGTTGAAATATTTAGCTAGGATTTCCACTTTGTCTTTACTGTTATGGACCGTATTATGGTTTTCAACCTTCATTAGTATGGTTGAGGGTTTGTATTTTTGGAATTGGTTTTTGAAGGTTTTTTGGTAGTTTCTTGACTGCATTTTGTTGAATTCTTCTATTGATTTAAATATTTCTGCATGGTGTTGCCTTTTTATTTTCCTTAGAGTTCAGGTGGTTTCTTTTTTGTTTTACTAGATTTTGGAAGGATATTTCTCATTTTTGGGTTCAATGCATAATATCCATGCTTGATGTCTAGTCTCTTCTGTTTTGTCACATTTGCTGTTCCACCATTGATGCTTTTTTGGGGGTTTTATAGGGGCGATATGTCTAAGGTTGTTGAGTAGACCTTAAAGTTTGTTTTTTTTTTTATAGCTTTTTGATAATTTTCATTCTTGATTAATTAGGTAGGGTCTATTTTTCTTTTAATTTAGGGGCTTGGTTTTGTTGCTTCCTTTGGGGAGTGAATTTAATTTTAATTTTGACTATGTAGTAATCTGAGGTTGTATCTACTCCTCAGAGGACTTCTACAGTGTAGAATTATTTGCTGTGGTTTTTTTTCTATGAAGACATGATCAAGTTGCTATTATTCTTTAGTGTAAACAGGTTGTTTCCAGGTTTTGAGTTTTTGAGGTGGTTTATACTAGTGGAATTTAAAAAAATACTTATATAATTTAAGGATCCCTTAAATAACTTTTTAATAATTAAACATGTAAAAATGAAATTTACCAGATGTTCCTACCTGAAAAAATATTGCTAATACCACACCCCCATTGATTGTAAAAAGTATCCTGTTGTCCTATTCCCATTTTGGTTAGGGTATTAAATTGGACCTGATGATGTCAGATCAGAAAATAAATCATTTTGAGGTAACGTAACATTTGCTAAATTAAATTTGTTAGTGTTTCATTGTTGAGTAGTTATTTAAGAGGTACTGTTGATCAGTTTTGATGTTAAACTATGAAAGATTTTAAAGGGTCATCATTTTAGTTAGGGTTGTTATAGCTTGAAGTTTTTTTATATAATTTTTTTTTCAATGTTCTTAAAAACGAAGTGTCACAATACCACCCTTAAACATTTAAAATTTTTGAGTTAGCCCTCCTGTTCTCATACAAAAAAAAAAATCTGATGTGGACACCACGTGACTTCCTTGTACACATATTAAATTACATATTCACATTTTTTTAAATAAAAATTACATAAAATTTTATTTCATTAATAACTTCTGATATTTTTTCATATTCTTTTTTTTCTTTATTGAATTATTGTTTATTGTTAAAAAAAATTTACTATCGAAGGTTAATAATTAGTTATTAATAAAATCAATATATTTAAATTAAAAAGAAAAATGAAATGAAGTCTGATTCAAATTGATGAAGTTGTAAGATCCAAATAATTCATTAATTAAAATTTGATTTGGCTATAACTCTGGAACTAGTGAAAATAAATACTGCTTATGATATAACGTTGAAAAGCACTCAATGAGGACTTATTACTGCAGTTAAGAAGAAGTCCAAAATCCATTTTTTTTTTTGGATTTTGGGTTTTTTTTACACTTTTGGTCCAGTCGATTGCAATCAAAAGCGAGGTGCACAAGTAGAACAGTCCTAAATCCAAAACTTCATCATCCTACGGCTAATCATTTTTGAGTTATGCGAGATACATACGTACATATAAATGTCACACCAAAAGTAGTCCAGAAATGGATATTTCTGTTGAAATCTGAAACTGAAATTTTTCACAATCTCAATACTCCTTTACTTCTTACAAGGAAGTAAGTAATAAGATGTTTCAAGATAGGAGAATTTGTGGAATTTTCATTTTTTATAATTTAACTGTTGAAAAGTTATTAAACCATTTCCATTCTTTATGAACTCTTTTTGTATAAAATATTTAAAATAGTGAAACTACCAAGACAGAAATTACTCAACAACAAAAAATTGGGTTCTGGTTCTGTCATTCTAAGTATTGAATATATCAATACAGGAGGATGTTTTATGAAATTACATATATCTTACAATTAATAATATTTTGTTTTAAACTAAAAAATTACAAAGAGATAGAACAGCATAATCTTAAAAAATTTGATTATTGAATAATTATTGATTTAAAATTCATTATTTTTTATTGTTTGCAGGATTACTACTGTGATCTTAGTCCATTACAAGAACAACTATATGAAGATTTCACGCATACACAAGCACATCAGTCCTTAACTGAATCATTAGGAAAGCAACAAAACACTAGCAATATCCAGAGTAACACTCATATATTCCAGGTGTGTGTAAAAAAATGTTATTGTTTTAAATTCAGAGTATATTTAAAAAAAAAAAAAAATTGAATAATTGTTTTATTTTTTAAAAAAATTAATATATTTTATTTTTATTTTTTAATAGGCATTAAGGTATCTTCAGAATGTTTGCAATCATCCAAAATTAGTACTATCACGTCAGCATCCAGAATATGAAAAGATTTATAAACAGTTAGCAAGTCAGAACTCTAGTCTAAACGATATACAGCACTTAAGTAAGACATTGATTTTTTCTTACTCTTTTGTGTATTCTTATTTTCACTGTGTTTTGAAGTTTCTCATAATAGCTACCCATATAAAAACCAAACTTTATTTAAATATATTTGTTTGATCTAATTTAGCTTCTTCAAAATACTTCCCTGCATGATTTATTGTTGCTCTAAACATTTTTTTTTTTTTTTTAATTGCTACACTTCCTGGAGTCGGGTTATTTGAGAATGAAACTTTTTAAGGTTGATTTTTTTAGTCTTTAATTAAGAAAAAGTCCACAGTAGCCAAGTTGATTGGGGCTTTGAGAAATGGCAGTCATCACACAATTCACTAGGAACATATTGAGAGGAATAATTCATGAGTATTTTTATAATGCAACAGCAATAAATTGCTGACTTAAAGTCATAAGCAATACCCTTTTAATGTAGTAAGAAAATCAACATGTCCTTAATGTTTGAAATATTTAGGCATGCATTTTTGGGGGCTGTTGTAATTTTCTCTGCTAGTAGCAGAGACTTTGCTTTGCTTTCCACATCATAACTACATGCTTATCTAATCACCTATTATGGTATCTTACAAAATGTTTTAATTATCATTTTACCAATAAAAAAAAACCTCATGACTGACAACACGATTCAACTGTTGGTCAAAGATTGTGATGCAATTATGCTTAATTTGAATTTTATGCAAAATGCATGCTTAGTTTCTTTGCCAAATCAGTTGAAAAATTTAGTTTGATCAAATCAAACAGATTTCTATTTCATTTGGCTATTAAAAATTCTCTTTGATAATAGCATTCTTATTTTCAATTATATTATGCTTATTTTCAGTAAGTTGATGTTGATGGGCATTCAGATTTGCATTGTTTTCCGTTTTCATAGTGCCTAATTTGAAATGTATTCATAAAACTGTATACAACTTCCCCATAGTCATATTGTAGCATCATAAATCTCTACTAAAGGTTTTCCCCATTCATACAAAATTTAACAAATGTACAGCTTGTTCTTCATTCTTGCTTCATCTTTTTCACCTGCAAAACTGTCATAGACACCAAATATGTCTTCCATTGCCTGCCTTTCGTCCAAAAGATTCAAGTTTGAATTTCAGTCTGGAAGTAAGTGTATTTAAAATTATGTTATTCAAGCTACTATAAAATAAAAATGAAAATCTAAAACGGCAACGAACTGGTGTAGTTTGAGAACTACTAATAAACTACTGCATCACCATGTAGCTAACAGCATTGTGCCATCCCATTTTTTTTTGTTTTAATTTGAATTTGTTTTCTTTGTTAAGCAGATCTTGTATAATGTAACAGAATCTTAAATTAAATTATATCAAATTTACCTGCACAACTTTTGATAAAAGAAGTTAGAATCTTTTATACAAGATTTGCTTCATAAAAACTAAGAATTCAATTTTAAAATTTCAGTATATATAAAATGTTAATTGTATTTATTTAATTTTATTTGTAATTTTTTTCTTTTTTAGTTTTTAATAACTATTTCTACCATTTTTTTTTTTTTTTTATTACATTCACTTAATGATTTTAAAAAGAGAAAAAGTATTTTTTTTTTAGAGAAAAAGGACATTAGCACACTCTCATAAAAACATTGAGTCAAAACTACAAAAACCTTAAAACATTTTAAGGTCAACTGTTCCCCAATAAATTATAGAATGCTTATAAATTGCTTTATATTTTTTGTTATAAAAATAATTATTTACAGTACACCTTCTCGTAAGTAAATAGAATTTATGCATTATCTACAACTAGATTGTAATTTTGAAAAATTACTTTTTGATTTGTCTATATTTAATTTGAATTTTTTTTCTAGACAATTGTTGTTAGATTGTGGCATAGGTTGTGATACTGTCGGATGTAACACGGAACCTGTCGTCAATCAGCATAGAGCCCTTGTATTTTGTCAATTGAAGGCTATGTTAGATATCGTTGAAAATGATCTTTTTAAGTAAGTAATCAGTTATATAATTTGATTAATTATTTTTAATTAATTAGTATATAGTACTTTTTATTAAACGTAAAACATTTATAATAACACTAGTGTACAAAATTTTCTCTTAGAGCAAATAGAAGTGATGTCTATATCTATTTTTCCCCTTGAACTTAAAAGTGTTAACAGAATTTTTCATTAATCTCCTTAGTTTTCAAGTTACACCCTGTTCAGTGCTATATGTATGTTATGGAAATTATGCAATTATGTTATGGTATTATGTATTTATAATACATAAATGAATATAAAAATTGTATTGATTAAGCATTTAAAAATGATTATAAACTTTACCGTTAATATAGGCGGGTTGCACGCGCAGCATACAGTCCCCGCTATAGGATCTCAGTTTATACACATATATGCTCTTTCACAAACAGGCTGTTTGCGATGAGCAATGTTTTGCTCACTGTGTAATTTGTGTACAATTCATATTGTAATAATTGAATACATATCTTAGAGAAAATAATCTGATTTAAATAACATAATCATCATCTTTGCAGTAGTAATAATCTTCATTGTTTATTTTTCTACTGACCTAAAATAATTGTCAAATTAAGAACTTTTTTTTAATAGTTTTGGTTATACTGTAATATTATCCCGTGTAAGTTATAAATAAATACTGCTGTAGGCATAATCATAATGGTAATAATTTTAATAGCGTAAACGATAAATCATCATCCCGGAAAGCAGTTACGATAAGAGAAGATTAATTTATTTATTATTGGCCTTTATTTATTATAGGCCTATTCTAAAAATAATTAAAATAAAATGAAAAGTCTAAAATAACTTTTATAAATTTAGTAAATTACTGACCTTGTCAAAACAGTTTTTTTTTATTTCAGTAAATTTTGGGGTAAATCTTCAGAACTGCAATGTTAATCACTCATACTTATTCACTGAAAGGTGATTAAATAGATGATCACTTAAATTTATATCACTTGAATAATATGAACGTTACTGATAAAACAGCACTGTATATTAAAAAAAAAGTAAATATACTTTTAACTTGACTACAAAATTTTTATAAAATATACAAATTTAATTTATTTTACAATCTTAAAATACAAAAAGTAAATTACTTTGACAAATCATCAGGTTCACTGTCTTTGTCATCATGAAGATTTATAACAAAATGATTCATTGTTTCTTCTCATAGCCCTTCTTTGACAATATTGTGTTTTTCAGCACAACTAATGCACCTAACCCAGTCATCAGTGGTTACACACGTTCAATGACATCATTCAGCAACACTTTAACATCTTTTACTTTAAAAGTACTGTTGTCATCATCATCTCTTTTAATCTGGGCCCACAGAAATTCAATTGGGTTAAATTGATAGTGGTATGATGGAAGGCGTACCACGTCATAAATCATACTTGCTGCCAACTCATCAACCTTATAAATTTTGTATTTTCTACTACAACTTTAGTGACTACAGAACCAGGATCAATGATTTTCTCTTTTAACCATTCCCTTATGTTCGATTTCTTTATGTTGCTAGTCGACACCTTTTCCTTGTATCTGGAATGGTAACTTGGTTATCCATGACAATGGCGTATCCTTCTTCTAATCCAAAAAGCAAATCCATGAACCAGGTTGTAAAAACCTCTGCATTCATTTTGTCATGGAAATCACCAGATTTCTTCGATTGAAATATTAATTTTGTATTATTAGTAAAATCATACCTGGCTGATCCAGCATCACATAAAATTAAATGGGAATCTTTACCTTCAAGCCACCTGCACTTGACAAATTTTGCCAATTATATTTTTTGAGTGGTTTTGATTTACCCAAGATTCATCTAAATAAATAATAGGGTATGGATTTTTTCATTTCAAATTTTATGCATTTTTTAAGGAATGCCTTCCATAATAAAATAACATCTTGCCTTTCCATTAAAAACTTTCTACCATCATACATTTTTGAATGAAAATCCAAGTTCCTTAAAAATTATCCGTAAAGACATCATGCTACCACAGTGATAAATTTTCTCTTGTAACGTATGTTTTGCTTTGTGAATGGTAGGATACTCCCCACAGTCATAGAACTTAAGGATGGTATTATGGATTACATCCTTATCAAAATCATTCAGATCTATCACTATGTGGTTGTTTTTTCTTTGGAGAAGAAAAAGAATTCACATTTGTTTTGTTATCAGCTTTCCTTTTGGTAGTGGTCTTATTACCCTCAGCAGTAATTTGCTCAACAGTTCTGAGAGAAACACAACAACCATCTGCTGTGGCTTGTTGAGCTTTGGAAAAATACTCACAAAAAACATTACTGGGAGTTTTTAAATGTTAAAAGTAAAACAAACATTATACACAAAGTTCTTACTCTGACTTAGTAAATCTGATGAAAGTACAGAAATTTTTAACAATAGACTGCACACACAAGAAAGCACTCCTACAATCACAGTCACAGAAACACTTACACTGCCATGTTTTTGTGGTAACTTGTACATGGTCATATGGTATGGGAAAGTTGGAACATAGTGGGGGTGATAAGGCAAGTAGATGCTACCGACAAGTAGTCAGTAAAACCACCGTTATAAATGGTAATGAGTATAGTTTGTTATGAAAGAAAGTCTGCAATGGCATAGAACAATATAATTAGTCATAACTGCTGGATGATGCAATTCTAAGATGAGTCAGAAAATGGCTTTCTTATAGACTGTCATCGTTGTTTGTCTAAGTGATGTTACAAGCAACATCTCTTTTAATTATCTGAGTTACTCGTTCAAGTCGTAGCCAGTCTGTGTTCAGTGTTCTGTGATACCTGTAGATATTTCATGCATATGTGCTGATACAATATAGTTGACTGTAAACGTTTCTCAGTTATGATGTTTTCTAAATTTACATTTCATCTTTTAAATTCAAGACATGTAGTGCATATATTTTGTAGTGTTTGTATACTGTGTAATAGACAAACGTTGACCCCTCACATTTGTTGTGCTACCTGTGTCAGATACCTTACAAGCTGGTTATAGGGTTCTCGGCACATAAACTATTTTTGTCTGACTAATGTTGTGGGCATTAGTTCAAAATCAAAGCACACTATTTCATACCCATTTTACCATCTGCCATAAGGCCTGTGGCTCATAGTGAAGAACTGCCTGTGTCTAAACCACCAGAAAATATCATACTTAGCAATGATCAACAGCACGAAGATTTGGCCAAGGATAATGATGATGTAAGGCTGATCCAAACTATGAACCATCATGTTCATATGAGTAAACCACATTTTCTAACACAAGGGGACCTCATTGACATTGTACAAGATCTGAATTTATCAAAAATGAAGGCAGAACTTTTAGACTCACAATTGAATGGTTGGAAACTCCTCCAGTATGAAATAAAAGTACATATTTTTATAAATAGGCATAATGACTTCAAGAATTTTTTTGTATTTGAAGATGGACACGTTTTCTGTAATAAAGTTTTGTCCGTAATGAATCATTTGGTCAAATACAAAACAGAGGGGTGGCATTCGTTTATTGATTCATCTAAAGCTAGTCTGAAAGCCATACTTTTGCACATTGGAAATGAGTTTCCATCAGTGCCACTAGCTTACACCATGGGTCTGAAACAAACTTACATTAACATGAAACTTACATTAACATGAACTTACATTACATTAACTTACATTAACTTACAAACATGTAACATGAAAGTTACATTACCACTAGATAAAATAAAGTGTGAAGAATTTTAGTGGAATATCTCTGGTGACTTGAAAGAAATTGCTCTGTTGCTAGGTCTTCAACTTGGTTTCACCAGATATTGTTGTTTTCTTTGCGAGTGAGACATCCTGACCCCATAGGGGAAGACACCCACCATGTGACAGTTGCGGTTGCCACACCCCCCCACCATACCCTCCAGAGCCCATAAGGGGCTTTACCAGAGGTCATCTTCAAAAACCTCGGCAAAAGGCGCCTTTTGCCGAGTCAGGATGCCACTGATGCGAATGCCACATGTGACATTTCCATCAGATACTACTACCCCTAAAAAAAAAAACAGCAAACTAAAAACAAAACACATGTTACATTAGTCTCAAACAGGACTGAGTAAACAAAATATGGAAAGGAACTGAAATCCTTTACCTACCTGAAGGTAAAAGACTGAGTTCAACACACAATTACAACAAAACAAACCAACAACAAAAATGAACAAATTACAAAACAAGTAAAAGAAGAACACGGGAAGGCCCAGGCAGCATCCTAAATTTCCTAGGCAATCCTTTCTTTTGCCAAATAGTGTATAAAATTCTCAGCTATTAACCATTTGGACTGGTTTCTCCAATTGTCATGTAGATCCAGCGCCGACCCAGTAATATCAACCTGACAGATTTCCATGAGTCTCAACTCATACTTTGAACAAACATGATGTACGTCGTCCAATTGTCTACATTACAGACACATTCCTGAGTCCACCAGGCTGAATATCTGCAGCCTGTCCCAGAAAGATATTTTGTCATGTACTTATTCAGTTGTACCCAAGAGGTGCCCTGTAAACTAATATCAGGAAACAGATATCCATCCCATCCCATCTGGCCTGCCACAAAGCATTACCATGTTATTCAATTTCCCAGACTTTGTCAGAAGTTAACTCACCTAAGTTCTTGCAACATAACACGCTCTTACACAAGCAAGTCTATCAGTTTCACGCCCACCATCACCAAAATCACCTCCCATGAAATCATACGGTAGCCACCGACTAACGTTAAAAGTATAAGGCGTTGAGCCCTCAATAATATGTCCCGTTAGCTTTTAAACTTAAACTACCCAACCAAACAAGCACCACATATAGCATAATTGCCTCGCAGATGCCCTTATACAGGATATTCATGGTCTTAAAATTAAGACCCCCAATCAGGATTGATCACATACCAAATACTGAAGAATGTACTACAGGCCTTCTCCATAACATAGTGCAATTCAAGGTGCTTCTTGAATTGCATTTTCTCATCAAGAAACACCCCAAAGTACTTTTGAGCCTGAACGTATTTTATGAGCTGGCCAGCCATCGAAACATGAACCTGCCAAACATCCTTTGAGCATCATAGTGGTCTTCTCCAGACTGAAAGTCATCTTATGTTGATAACCCCATAGCTGAAATATCCTGCAAGTCTGAGTGGCTCAGAACTTAGTTTTCCTCCAAACTTAACAGCATTAACTCTAGGAAAGAATAATGTTGTTAATGCACTTCTTGTTGATTCAAAAAAGTTTACTTACCTCTACTCCAATAAAGCTGGGGCTTATGAAAAACTTTGTGAAAGCAATGAATCAAAGTGGGCTTGAATTTTCTGACATAAAATATAAGTTTTCAAAGATCAGTGAAGCAAAACTCAAAGAAGGAATCTTTGTAGGACTTCAGATTACAGATTTATTTATAGATGACAACTTCAATAGTACATTAAATGAGGAAGCGAAAGCTGCATGGAAGACTTTTAAGAGCATTTGCCAGAACTTATTATTATCTCTGAATAAAACAGTTTTGATTTGTGGTGAAAAATTGCAAACAGTTATTAAAAATAGTCATAGTATATATGATGTACATTATTGATAATATTTTTGTTTAGTAAAATTTTTTTCTATTCTTTAGGAAGAACATGCCTAGTGTCACTTACCTTCGGCTTGATGGTTCAATACCACCTGGTTTAAGACATTCTGTTGTAACACAGTTTAATAACGACCCCACAATTGATGTTCTTTTATTAACCGCACATGTTGGAGGGCTTGGCCTCAATTTAACTGGAGCTGATACGGTATGTTTAATTATATGTATAATATATATCTATTTAGTGTTATTATATCATAATTTAGTGGTAATGGAAGAAATTTTTATTTAAATTTTTTTCTGATTATTGTGTTGTATAATTACAGTAATTTGATTTCATAAGGTCTGAGAGAAGTTTAAATCACTAAAATTTAAATTATTTTTTCTGAATAAAAAGCATAATATTAGATAGATGACAAAGTGGACAATGATCTATTGTAAAATATAAATGTATATTATATATCATTATAAAAAGGTAAAAAATTTGAAAAATGTTATAAGTCTATTTCTACTTTTTGAAATGTTTGTTTATCAAGGTTAGAGTCATTATAAAGGCAGTTACTTTTATATGAATTTTATATGTTGAATGGTCAACCTGAGATTATTCCAGACTACATGTTTACCAGTACATTTACACTTACATTGCAGCTACTCAGGCCTGGTAAGCCGGTAGTGGTAATTGCATTTGCCTATTCATACACACCCAGACCTGGCAATAGCTAGAAAACTGGTTGGAAAATTATTATTTATTACAAAGTAATTATATTCTATTTTATTTTGTTCAGAATCATAAATTCATCTTCTTAATTAAAATATAAGTGAAGTAAAATTCAAAGATTATACATGTTAAGTGAGAGTCTTATCATATGCAGTTATTTATGAATGTAAGTATTGCTTTAGTGCTTCCAGCTCCTTCCAGTACATTTTAATTATTAATTTTTGGCAGAAGAATTTAAGTAATATCGTTTTGGCTTCATTATGAGGTTGTAAGAGGTGCCACTAAAACTAAAAGGCAGGCAATAATAGTGATTCTGTATACTCCTCCTATAGAGCTTGTCTGAACCAGCCCTTATTTTTATTACAGTCTACTAGATATAGTTTAAACACAGTTCATACACAAGCAATAAAAAACATTATCCAATGAAATTTTGTTATGCAACAATATTGAATCGTGTATCTAAACAAGTAAGCTGAAAGAAGTAGATGTTACAGAGAGTCATAGTTACCTCATTGCAATCACTGTAGTCAGTGATTATGAATTACTAATGAAAAAATGTACTATTTTATCTTCAAATATCTGGCATAACCACTTCCTCAGTATTAAATATATGTCACTTATCGTTTGAAAACAATATTAGATACTGTTTTCTTTATCAACTGATAGGAGATCGAGGGAGCATTATACTCACAGCAGGTGAACATAATATAAAACTAAGCTATTTTGTGGGCATATATTAATTGTTTTCTAATAATTATAATTTAGCTTTATTCTATGGCTTTAAAATGAAATTTTAATTTCATTTTCAAATTTTAATTTAAATTTTATGGTTTTAAATTAAGTCTATCATCTTAAATATGAACAATAAATTTTATGAAACCCCCGGATGTAATTTGAGAAATGTAAAGGTCATTTCTACCTATCTCCTCAAATAGGTGGAAATGTAGGATAGGAAATTGAAAGTAGTATAATTAAACAGTACAGATTTCAAGAAAATAAATTCTACATCAAATCATTAGGAATTAATAAACCTTAACAGTAAAGGGGGGTTATTTAAATATGTTTGATAACTGTCAGGGAAGGCAGCATTTTGAGAATTTTCAAATTACTGTAAGCAATTGATGAGATATTGAAAGAAATTGGTCCAAATAGCTCTTATGAGAGGCAATCTTTTTTTTTTTCTTTTAATACTAATATTTATATAACATAGTGAAAAAAGTTGTTTATTTTTTAAGTGGCATTGACTGATAATAATTTTTGTTTTACTTGTAACATATGAATTTTAATCCAATACCTTTATTTGTATCTTTCATTTTTATGTTTTCTAATTTTAGATTAAAGTGTAATGCCTGTTGCTTAATTTGTTTTTTCTTGTTCATTGTTTCTGTAAATTTGTCTTTATTATGTTTTAATAAATTATTTATTTTTTATTCAGGTAATATTTGTTGAGCATGACTGGAGTCCAATGAAAGATTTACAAGCTATGGATCGTGCTCACAGAATTGGACAGAAGAAAGTTGTTAATGTTTACAGGTTGATAACTAGAGCTACATTGGAAGAAAAAATTATGGGGTAATTTTTCTTATTCTTATATTATTTATGATAATAAATAACTTGATAATTTTGTTGCTCTTCTATTTGGAACGACAAAAATTGTATTATTTTATCATTTAGTCATACAACTTCAATGAAAGTAAAAAATATCTCTCTGTGACCTCTCAAATTCATTCTTTTTATAAAATTTATCTGTTTAGACCTTTTTATTTCTCTGTTTAAAAGAAATTTTCCAGGTGTGTCAAAGTTAAGTCATATTTATTGTACTATAACCTGTATACATAAAAAAAAGTAAATATTAAGGCAAATTGGCTAGTTCAAAAACAAACCCTAAAGCATTTAAACTGTTCTGAAGTTTTACATTGTTTTTCCCTTGTAACTATCTAACTGCAACATTAATATTGTCATGTGATGTTTGGTCCATTTGTAAAGTGTATATAACAATACTATAATAATATTCATGAAACACCCATATATTTTCTATTATAATGGTAATAATTTATTTTATAGTTAATTTTCACAAGGGGTAGAGTAAAAGCTGAAAATAGTATATTAATCAATACACATGAGTTTTACATTTTCATAACCTACAGCAAGGAAGTTATTTTTTAATTTATGTATGTTAAAAACTGCTTCTTTGTATTTTAATAGTTACTTAGTTGATTTTATACATAAATTTTCATACATTTCAAAATGTTTATTTGACTTCCTCTAATTATTAATTTTTCTAACAATTATCTCACTTCTTATAATTATTATTCATAAACTGAAATTATATAAATATTTCATATTCAAAGACTGCAAAATTATTCTCTTGATATATTGTTCTTTATTGTTAAAATTGTTCTTTATTGTTTAAAATTATATATAATTGTTCTCTTAATATATTGTTCTCTATTAAAATCGTATGTATAAATTGTTTTTGTTGTGTACAGGAGAGTATTATTAATTCATGAGTTAATAAAATATCTGTATTAGTTATTGTAACAGATATTTTCTTCCTTAGATCATTAAAAATCCAGCAAATTTACTGCTAAATTTTTGTATTTTTGTTTTTCCCCTTATATTAATTTCTTCATATTCCCCTTATGTTCATATTCTGTTGCAGTTAGAAATTTTTTACTTAATTAAATTTCTCAAGTATGCACTGAGTACTGTAGTGAAAATATCTGCTATTAAAAGACTGACTGGTGAGTTTCATATGAATTTCTGTATCATCATAAAAGCCCATTTTAATATCATTTTCATCATAGAAGCATACATAATATCAGCAATACTGATTACCATATTTTTAATATACATTTTTTCGGAGATGATAATAATAATCAGTTAATTGTTTACTTAATTCAGTCATTTTGTGGATTGATGCATTTTTAAATTCCTTTTTTAACTGATCAATTAATTTTACTGGATTTGCTACGTAAAATATAATTTATTACAGCAGAGGTTGAAGAAGTGTGTTTATGCACGTAGGCGCACACATGTATTGATGTGCGAATCTAATTACATAACAAAAAGAGATTGATACATCACAGAGTAATGTAATACAAAGGTCATCTTCAATTTTTTTTTTACAGATTCAAATGACTTTGTTAAATGCTTTGTGATTAATTGCAAATATCATAAGTGAACATCATAATTATCGTAGGTTCCATTTGAATTTTTTGGGGTGGAGTAAATTTATTTTAAAGGTTCTTCAGTAATCAGCCTCATGAATTCCTACTTTCAGATATAATGTGAAATAGATTCTTCATGATAATTAGAGCATGTAAAACCAAATTTAACCCTACTTTATGATATAATAAAAATCATATGCAGTAGGATTTACTGTACTTTGAGACTGTATATTTTTGCACAGGTGCGAACCAGTAACATAAGAATTTCTATGAAGAGCTACATTAATAGAAGTAGAAATATTTTTTATAGCTGATATTATAAGTATTTTTAAAAGGAGACTGCTGGGTGATATTTCCTAAAAACTCGGTTATATAGACACACACTTAAAGCAGTGGACTGAATTTTTATAATCATTATTATTATTACCATTAAATTAAGATTCAAGATTGCAACATTTGAAAATGAAAGAAAGAAATGCTTTTTTATTTTCTTATATGTGTGTTTCTTTTAAATAATAATGAAACTGTTTATTCATAATTCCTATAACATTATAGTGTTACAAATTTTTTAGCTCTAATAATGTTGTAAAAGGACATAATAAATTTAAATTATATCAATTTTATAAAATTAAAATAATTTTTTTTAAATTAAAATGTTATTAAATGTGGTTAATAGTGTCATTTTAAGTACTTTTGTACTTTTTTTAATACTTTTGTGAAATATTAAAGTATTTACAACTCGCTTATCAAATATCTAGAAAGGTATTTAAAGAGTGAGTTATAGACATATTGTGATTTTTTATAAATAATCAATTATATTTCATCATCTATATTTTTTAAGTTTACACTTAACATTTAAAGCAAAATGTATTCACTCCTACATATTAATATTTAATGTTAAATTGATGTGATTGGAAATTGTTTGCATATGGATTTTATGGAGGGAAAAAATCTCAAATGAAACTTCTGTTGTTGATGTATCATATTTTTATTTCACCTTTACTTGTCGCTTTATATTTTCATCTCTTGAACTAATCTATTGTAATATGTCAAGAGAATTTTATCTTGTCAGTGATTGACTTTTGTGATTCAATTTAGATATGATTAACAATATCTTTATCATCACTCTCTCCAAAAAACCATATTAAAATAGCAGATGATAAGATTCATGGTTTTATACTTAGTAAGTATAGCAGACAAAAAATGTAGCTTATAAAATACTCTACCTTTTTTAAAACAGTTGTACCTTAGCAAGATATTAATATTTGATTAGGTGTAGGTATCTTATTTACCAACCAGATTAGCTGAAATTTTGTATGGAAGCCAAAACTGTTAAAAAAAAGAATACAATATAATCTATCTACCTTTTATGTTGTATATAAACAGACTGATAACCTTTTAAAACAGTACTACTGTATCCAATTGTTAAATAATCGAATAACATTGTAATAACTTACAGTGCCAAAGCAATATCCTGAAATTTCTAAGGTAACCTTTTTTCAGTAGTGTAGGAAAGGAAAAAATAGAAGGATGACAGCACTGTGGCAATAATTAAAATATTGAAAACCTTGAACTTTTTTGAAAATTTGCTATTTTGTTGTTATATTCAACAAAAAGATGCTGATTTTAAGGTAAATTTTTTTGAACTTGTTTTGATGTCCAAGCAAAAATTTTGGCAAACAGCCTTAGATAAAGTATTTATGGGCAGTCAAAGACATAAATTTCTTAATATGACTAATTGTATACATATACATAAAATACACTGAAATACTTGTCATGTGTTTATGTCAGTGATTTTGCTGTTTATGTATCTTCATAGTCAAAAGTAATTGTAGAGCATTGCTGCATAATTCAATTTCTTCATTAAAAAACTGAGTGAAAAATATTGGGTTTAAATGTTCAGTTTATAAAACAACATACATACATATGCTTGTAATTTGCAAACCAATTATACACTAAAATTATTTTTTAATCTATATTAAATTTCACTATTCATTAAATATAATTTTTGGGTATTTCAATTTGAGAACTCAAAATTTATATTTAAAAAGATGAGAAGTGTTAAAAAAATCAATGGTAATATGTGGAGTGCAGATTGACCACATATGCTTAAATTTTACAGAAGCTTAGTGAAAATTAAATTGGATTACATTACACTTATTAATTTCTCTAACTGAGACTTTAAAATCTATTACCTCCTTTAATTTGCCACTGGTCCAATCCAGATTATCTCACTAGTAATCATTTTAGCAGATAGTAGAACGCCACTTTTTATATAGCTTTCTGGCAGCAATGGGATCAGCTAATAATGACATACATATGCATATAAAGACTCAACCCCCAGCACCCCCTACATATTATTTGTATTTTTTTTTAAGCATGCCAGCAATCAGTTCTAATTACCATAGCTTCACCATTTCACCAACCATCTGACAATGGCTGATACCTGAAGTTTGAGCCAAGCATATTTTCTATCATTGTTCTCTACCTACTGGCCATATTCACTTTAGTAATTTTTACTGTGGACATTTACTGGTTACAAATATTAATTTTGACCTTATAGTGTAGAATAATCAGTTTTTATTATTAGATTATTTGGTAAACAATTTATATAAAGAGTAATCAAGGGACTTTTACTCTGATCTAATATTTCAGGTTAGATTTTTGAATTAATAATTGTATAAATATTTGATGTCAAAAACTAATATTTTAGCAATTGTGTAACTGTCCACTTTTATCAAAGAATTGGAGGACCATATCTCACTTTCAAATGAAATAAGTTTAAAGTGCAGTAAAAATGTGTATATGCAATTTAGCAGACGTACAAGGAAGTTATGTGGTGCTCACATCAGTTTTTTTGTTTAGGAAAAAATGAATTGGGAATGTAAACTAATATTTTAGTATTAAGTTCATTCTTCTTTGGATGATAAAAACCTGATAGCTTATAGAAAAATTTATGTGAAATCTGTTCTATATTCTTGACCAATATATGTATGAAAAGTACATGTTTTAATGCAATATACTGTTTTTATTTTATTAAAAAATCTAAGGTAAAAAAATTTATATACTTTTAACAATTTTTATTAAAAAAAAAATAAATATATTGGTAAACTTTTTTTTTTTAACTGAATTTTTACGGGCATCGACTGCTAAGCTCATTAGGCCTCGTCACATTCTTTAAAAGAAATTATTATCTCCATCAGGATCGTCATATGTAAGGGTGTAAAGGGCCCTTACATTTTATTTAAAAACACAAACTTCACAATAAACATTAAAACATGAAAGACAAGGACAATCACAAACACTTATGGGGTGTAAAGGGCCTCAATATTAAAATTTGAGATAGGTTCTCAAAAGACCATGAACTTAAAATTAAAATTAAACTAATCAATACCATATCTTTCTTTCTTCTACAAAGTCTCATTTATAGTTTGCTTAAGCACTCTCGGGGCGACCAGAACCGTCGTTGAGCAGTATATCAGTCGTGGCAGTTGAATCCTTCTTATATCAGGCCATAGGCATGCACGGCGTACACCCATAGCCTCGCGCCCTCAATCCACCCTTGAGGGTCCCCCATGCCATCATCGGACACACCCCGACTCACTGCTCTTGAATGCAGGTGAGCCAAAATGGCCTAGGCAAGAGGGCTACCTCCCGTCACTATACGTGCCACGCTTCGAGACTCCCTTATATGTATATATAAAACTACCGCTTAGAGTATCTTTTACCACAGCTTTAAACTTCCATTTTATAGACTTTTAAGAAGTCCACTGGCGTGTAAAAATGCAACTATATTTTCTTCATTTCCATTATCCAGATCAGCACTAATATTATTTGTAAGACGGAACCTCTTTCTGAGGTCCTCATATATGGTACACTCTTCTATTAGATGCTTGATTGTCAGTGTTTTATTACAAACACCGCACATTGGTCTCACTTCGCCGGTTAACAAATATAAATTTGTTAATCGCGTGTGACCAATTCTAAGTCTGGTCACCGCTACTTGTTCACGGCGAGTCAACTTAAAGTCGCTTTTCCATTTATAAGGAGAAGTTTTAACTGAGTTTAATTTTGTATTTAAACTCCTCCATTCAGCGTTCCACTTGTTTCTTACTATGTTTGTTAGACGGTTTTTAACATCTGCCACTCTTACAGGAAATGCATCTAAATCATCGCAGACTGTTGCCTTTCTGGCAGCTTCGTCTGCGATTTCATTACCTGTAATACCAGCATGCCCCGGAGTCCATACAAATACGCATCGCTGTCCTCGTTGTTTTAGTACGTATAAAATGGACAGGATGTTTGCAATTAGGACATCCTTAATGTTCTTGTTCCGAATTGCGACGAGTGCACTTAATGAATCAGAACATATTAGCACTCTCTCTTCGCAATAGTGTTCAGTGTAGCGAAGAGCTTGCTGAATTGCAGTGAGTTCTGCCGTGTAGACACTGGCCACATCTGGCAGTCTCCAAGAGTGGGCTTCTTCATTTACATATATCGAGCATCCAACACCATGTTCGGTTTTAGAGCCGTCAGTATAAATTCTAATATGTTCTTCGTAACTACTGACGGTTGCTAAAAATTCCTGCTGGATGATCACTGCTGGTTTCTTTTTTATTTCTCCTTGAGAGAGATCCAAACTTGTATTTACCGCTGGCAAGAGCCATGGCGGTATTTCTCTAGTAGAAATTGCTAGTGTCTCTGGTATAGCAATTTCATATTTTCTTCTTAATTCGTGATACCTAATTCCGGCTGGTCTGGAATAGGTAGCACGACGTTCGTATAATGCAGCCATGGGATGATTCATAAACAATTTATTATTTATATGAGCAGGGAATGCCCATATATTTGCTGCATATTTTAACAAGAGGATCTCTCTTCTATAATGTAGTGGCATTATTCCGGCTTCAGACATCAGACTAGCCGCCGGACTTGTGCGGAAAGCACCTGTTGCGTATCTTATTCCGCTATTATGAACTACGTCTAACTTTCTTAAGTGCGACTTTCTAGCGGATGAATATACGATACATCCGTAGTCTAGTTTAGATTGAACCAATGCTTTATACAGTCTCAATAATATCTCTTTTTCTGAGCCCCAATTTAAGTTCGATAAACATTTTATAATGTTTAGGGCTCTTTTGCATCTATCACTCAAGTCCTGTATATGTAATCCCCATGTAAGGGATTTATCCAATACTAGTCCTAAATACCTTACGCTGTCTTTATATTGTATTGGATTATCATCAATTGTCAGAGCAGGACTTTGATGAGGAATTCTCTTCCTACAAAAGTGTACACAGCATGTTTTTTCTGGTGAGAATTGGAATCCTGTATTCCTTGCAACTTCATTTAGAGCATTGATCGCTCGTTGCAGTTTGTACCTCACCATAGCAGTCTTATTGCTGGCATATACGATTGCCAGATCATCAACATAGACGCTTTTGCTGATTTCTACTGGAATGGCTAATATCAATTTATTAATGGCAATGGTAAACAAGGTACCGCTCAACGGCGAACCTTGCGGTATGCCATTTTCCAATATTCTTTCACATGAATATTCATTTTTGACGCGTACTTGGAAGGTGCGGTCATTCATGTAGTTGCTGAGCAGTATAGGCAGTGTTGGGTAAAGTTAAAAAATAAAAAAACACACAGCTAGTATTTGCCAAAAGAAATTGGACTTTTAATTATGTAAAACAACTGAACTTATGTTAAAGCATAACCTTAAATTAAATGAAATTATGAAATAAACATAACTTAATTTCACATAAGAAATATCAACTGAAATCAGCATATCAGTAATAATATTATTAAAATGAGGTTTACAATTATATACTTAGAAAAACAAAACGTCAATAAACATAATATGACTGGAAAACTATTGCATTACTGACAAATGCTGTAATATTGAAAAATTAGTAATGAACAAATGTCATAACCTTAGAAAAATAAATTAAAGTAAATCTTGATTGGCATTGGCCTTTCCTGATTTATGAACCACAAACTTAACGTTAAATAATGTAAAAATGTAATTTTAGTTGACGTAGAAAAATACACAATAATATTACAGTACAAAAGAATTAATTACAATATAATCACACTGAACTTAATTGAGCACATGAAATGGGTTGCAGCTGAATTGGCAGCCTTCTGTAAGTGACCTGTCGTGACTGTACTAAAGTGAAATTGAAACTTGAACGGCATAGGTAGGATGAACTGAATGTTCCACAAATTTGAATGATAACATAAAGGTTTAACGTAATGAGTAAAGAAAAACTGAACTTGCCTGTAGCACCCAAATATTTGCCAGAGATGACCTCGTAACAGCAAGTACGGAAGAATACCTCTGTAGTCCTGGGCGTAGTCCGCACGGTGAACCAGGAATACAGCGGCGTGATGTGGTTTAGTGGTAGAGTGAGGCGCGGAATCTCAAATGTGTTGTGATGAGTTTGAAATTCTGCTTGAGCGTGAATGTTAACACAGATTTTGCAGGAGAGTATTGCCCGAGGCGACTGCAGTGGTGAGATGTTGGAGGTACTCTGTCGAAAAGATGGCGAAAAAAAGGCGGGGGTAACCAGATCCAGGTACTGGACAGGAGAGTGTGTGTGTGTATATTAGTAAGAGGACGAAAAGATAACGGGTGTTTGAAAAGGGTAGTCAGAAATAGCTCGATAGAATAAGGGGCGCGGTCGCTAAGGATGACGGGGGGAGGTTCGCACACAATAACAATAATAGAGACAGGTGGACTTTACGGACCCAGCAATACGAAACCAAGTGGAATTCAAACATTCCTTGTAACAAAGCAACGGGACCTACCCTAGCTGTGAATTCGTAGAAATAACGGAAAAACTTTATGCCAGAATGGCGTAAACAGGCAGATTGCCACGAATGCCCCATTCATGTAACTGGAGCATTATACCATGACGCCAGGTCATATCGAAAGCCTTCTGAAGATCAAAGAAGACTCCGACACAATGTTTCCTTGTAATAAAGCTGTTATATATAATGTCCTCTAAGCTGATCATTTGATCAGTGGTAGAATGGTGTTGTCGAAAACCTGCTTGATACGGTGATATCAGGTTTTCTTTTTCCAAAACCCAGACGAGTCGATTATTAATCATTTTTTCCAATATTTTCCCCATAGCACACGTCAAAGAAATAGGACGGTAGCTATTGGGGTCTGTTAAATTTTTATTTTTCTTTGGTACTGGAACAACATGAGCTTTTTTCCACTGCTGCGGGTACGTTCCATCCCGCCATATTTTATTATAAAGTTCTAATAATCTACACTTTGCAGTGGTATTCAGCTGCCTGATCATATTATAGTGGATTTCATCCGGACCAGCAGCTGTGTTACCTGATTTTTCCAACGCTTTCGCGAATTCTTCCATTTTGAATGGTACATTATATGAGTAATTATACTCAGTTCTAAAATTTAGTAGACCTTCGAGCTCTTCTTTTTTGGTTCGAAAACCTTCCTCGTAGTTGGCCGTTTTGCTGGCCTTTTCGAAATGATTGGACAACAGCTCTGCAATTTCATATGGAGTATCTTTTATTTCATCTTCATCTTGAAGGCTAGTTATGGGAGCAAAATCATTACGCCCACAAATCGCCTTCACTTTCCTCCAAGTTAATGGTATGTAACTTCGGTTACTATCAATTCTAGGAAAGTGCAGGCCAAAGAAGAATGAAGAGGTCTTCGGGAGAAGAAGAGGGAGAAGATGAAGATGAAGAAGAAGGAAGACCAGCCACTCGTCTCAACATCACGGACTGGAGTCCGGAACAGAGCCCAGCAGAGATGCGTCCTGAAGGGCAGCCATACCAGAAGCGGATGAAGAGCTTCTAAACATCCTCTCCTTTTCAAAACTTACAATAAGATAAAATAACCCAGCAATTGCGACTCCTTCGGAAAAGGGGACGCATTGCTCCCTCCTTACAGGTAGTGCCCCGTTGTGGCGTATTCCTGCTAGCCTATTAAAGAGTTAGCACCGAAAGGACTTCAGTGGACGGTCTGAAGGGGAATTACGTCGGGAGGACAGGCTTTATAAGCCTAGCCTTCCGCGGTCGGCCCATGAAATGGGTTCGATAACGCTGGTTTAACAACGGATTGGAATGCAATTAAATCCGTCTTAAATTCACTAAAATAATAATAGACAAAAATTGAAAAATTAGATCCGAGATTAAAAATAACCTTTTAAAAAAACAAGCCCGATTAGAATGATCCAGCAGCAAGGGACTCTGTCCAGGTTCTGCGATAAAATAGGGAGTAATAGACTCCTGCCAACTTTGCATTCCATTCCACTTTCCTCCAAACATCTGATGCAGTAGTAGTTTGGTTGATGGATGACACGTATTGCTGCCAGGATCGTTTTTTCGAAGACGTTTTGCATACGCCCTGTATTTCTTAAAGGCAACAAGATTTTCTATACTAGGACGCTTCTTAAAGGCGTTATACGCCCTTTTCTTTCTTTTTATAACTTCACTTATTTCATCGTTCCACCATGGAACGGGTTTCTTTGTAAGTTTCCCAGATGTTTTGGGAATATATCTCGATGCCGACTCAATTATTGCATTTGTTATGGCGTCGACATCGTCTCCGATAACTCCAGTTGTTTCTGGGAGTATCGTTCTAGCTGTGAAGCTCGTCCAGTCTGCCTTATCAAATAACCATCTTTTAGAGATGGGGTATGTTTTTCTTGTAACATCAGTTACAATTTGCACCGGGAAATGATCGCTTCCATGCAGATCGTCTATAACATGGAAGCTGTACCTCGGTGCTATCGATCCGCTTATAAGTGCAAGATCTATACAGGACGTCGATCCATCTCTGGCATTGAAAAAGGTTCCTGATCCGTCGTTTAAAATAATAAGTTCTGAATTCATCAGGAACCCTTCCAGTTCTCTTCCACGGGGATCTACTCGATCCGATCCCCAGAGAGAATTATGAGCGTTAAAGTCACCCACCAGTAAAACAGGTGGGGGAAGCTCGGAAATTAGTCTTTCTATGTCATCCTTATTCCAATCGTAATTCGGTAAGTATATGCTGCACACAGTGATCTTAAGCGGTCGCTTCATTCTAACGGCGACCGCTTGTAGGTTTGTGTTTAGAACAACCGCTTCGGTGGTAGCTCTAGTCGATATTAATATAGCTACTCCACCTCTAACTCTTACATTTGCGGTTGATCTCGCCGAAATATATCGAATCCTTTTAATTTAAAATTTTCATTTCGGCGGAAATGCGTTTCTTGCAGACATATACAAATCGGGTCTACGTCATGTACCAAGCGTTGGAGCTCATGGATGTTTGAAAAACATCCATTGATGTTCCATTGTACAATCGACTCGCTAATTTTTAATTAAATTATTGTCTGGGTTTTCCTTTCGGCCATCCCTTTTTCCTTTTCTTCTCCATCCTACGAACAGCATCGTGTTCGCGGAGAAGGTCGTCGCCTGTAAGGCTTCCGGTCTCCGTATCGGAGACCACCGAAGCCGCCGACGACGACGGGCATGGATCAGCGCCGGTTTCAGGCGCCGATTGAGAGGCGGCAACCTGGCCGCTCCCCAACACGGGGGTCGCACCGGTCACCGCCTGTGGGAGGGGGGACACTCGCCCCCCCTGTGTGATTTTTTGTGGCCTCTGAGGCTTAGAGGCCACTTCAGTTACAGGAGGCTTGGGAGCCTCCATAACAGACTCTGTAGGTATCACCTTTTTCTTTTCATCAAGAATCTCGCTGAGACGGACTTGACATTCTGGTTTGGTGTCCGTTTTCTTTTCTGGAGGAGCAACTTTCACTTTTATCGACTTATCTTCAGCAGGCTGTACCACTATCTTTGGCTTAACAAATTCTTTATTGCCAAAAGGTTTCATCTTCTTTTCGATGATCCTCTCAATCATGTTAGCCAAAGTAGGCGCAAGTTTATTTATAATTTGAGCCTCATCTACAGCAATCGGAGCAGGAGCAGGAACAGTAGCCGCAGCCTGAGCATAAGATGTTGTTGCTCTAGGCTTACGGGCGTTAACTATCTTCTTTGCATCGAAGTAGCTGACTTTTTGCAGGGTTTTTACTTCCTGCACAGCTACTTCATCTTTGTAGACAGGACAATTCCTTGATCTACAAGAATGCGCTCCTTTGCAATTAATACATGTAGGAGGCTCTTTACACGGCTCTCCCTCATGCACCTCTTCACCGCACACGCATATTTGCGGTCTTTCGCATCTAAGAGCGGTGTGGCCAAAGCGTTGGCACTTAAAGCACCTCATTGGCTGTGGGACAAATGCCCGCACATCCAAACGGTGAATCCCTGCTCTTATCTTTTCCGGCAAAGTAGGCCGGTTGAAAGTGAGGACATGAGAAGCTGAGGGTAAGACCTCACCGTTCCTTCTCATGTTCAATCGACGGCACTCTATTACTCCTTGTGCTGCCTGTTCCTCTACAATTTAAAAGATCCCGACAGACCACAACACCCCCTGAGGTGTTGAGCGTGCCGTGGGGATCAACACGTACCGCTAGCTCTCCAATTTTCTTCAGCCCTAGAATCTTCTGAGACTGTATATCATTAACAGTCTCTACATGAAGTCCCGTAAAAGTTTTCCTTATTTCTTTAACAGGACCTCCAGCACATTTGTTTATTTCTCGAGCGATGAGAAAAGGACTCACCCTCGAGAAATTTCCATCCTCCTTTGTAATGACCAAATATTTGGGTTTCGGTACATTACTACTTTTAAAAAAAGCTTTTTGTAAGCTTTTTCTAGCCTCAATCTCTATCTTTTTATTTTCCGTACTTTTCCTCCGTTTTGCCTCAGGCGAAACGGCTGGTTCTAAATGAGGGTGTTTACGTGCACCCTCTGCCACGTTTAATTGTTCAACTTGCATGAACAATAAATCCCTTCTGTAGTAAGGCTAGCCGCCGGGGTACACCCCCACTCCAGGGCTACCAACCCTGGAGGTCCGTTCCGGTACTCCGGTGGAACCGGCATATGTCCTGGCAGAGAGCGGATGCGCAGTCTCTGCACTGACTCCAGGCCCTTACACACCGAGGCTTTCAGGGCTCCCATGCTCCGAACAACATGGGCACCTTAACTACATGCTTGCCATCGCGGGGGGCATGTGGACAACAAAAGGTCTCCGTTACACCTGCAAATAACTTCGACCGTAGCCGCCACATCGCCAGCTCTAAGTTTGGTATATGTCCACTTCCTAATCCATAAATTGTTCATATCCTGCAGGTGGCCAAAAAAAAAAATCAATCCATGAGGGGACCTGAAGGTGGAAACAGGTCAAAAGAAAAGCATATCCGAGGAATTTACTCGGAGCCCCGTTAGCCAGCTATATGTATTGTACATAAGTACGGCTGTTAGCGCCCTGGACGTGGAACGTAGATGTTGTGTTCCGGACGTGGGGATTACCTACCTCAGGGCTATATTGGTAAATTTTCCTATACATTTAACATTTTCCATTGATTTTCTTCAACGTATTTTTAAGAACACTATGTAAAAAAATTATAAACAGTAGTCAGTTAAATTAATAAAAATAGAAATCATTGACCAACAAATACAGATGTCTTTCTGTAATGTTTTAAAAATATGATTTTCGTTGAATCAAGCATGTCTTTCTCATAGTAGAATAATCCTTTCTGGAATACATTATACTTATTTCATGTATTAAACTATTTTATTTACTTCAATACATAAAATATTTTAAGTGTCTGCAATGTATAAAATGTATTTGAAGAGTTTTATAAGGCAGATATGATGATATAATTGGTGCATTGTACTTCCTAATTTATAGATTCAATTCTAATACTGTTAGTAAATATGTATTTAACAGTATACATGTATTGCTTTATAAGTAATAGTTAAAACATAAGCTTTTGTAAAATTTAAGAAAAAAGTAAGACATAATTTTCATAACTGGGAATTAACTCAAGAAAATTATATTTTTCTACGGCTGTATTAAAAATTTGACACGCGGCTGGAACCGGATTCGGAACTGAGAGAAAAATGTCGTTAATACCTATCAATAGTTAAGAAAAGTCACTTCTTTCTGCCTGAATAACCCATTTACACAGAAATGTATAGTTTAATGTATTTTATAAAATCTTTTTTAAATAATATTCCGTAAACAATGTATTCTATCAGTGATTTAAATCAATAATCCCTACATTTTTTCAACTATAGAAAAAAATATGGTACGCAAATTTCTATAATAGTCATTAATGCACTCTCGCGAAGTTAAATTACTAACTTCACAGTCGCGCATTAATGGCTGTCATCATAGTCTCGTTGAATAATGTACTATTATCGAAAAATCATAACCTCCGCTAAACGACGTTGTTCGCAGAGCATTGCCTTCCATCATAAAACCACGGCCTTCTAGTCAACCAAATATACTTATATTTAAAAAATTGTTCTGGTTATTATGTATTCTGGGAAAGTTTAATATACAGTGAAAACTTTGTATACGACAACATCACTTTTATTAACAAATAGTTTTTGCAACATCCAACTATGTATATAATTATGTTTAAAAAGTCTGTATAATACTTGTCGGAATATTTTCGTGATATATAATTATTTAATGAAATATATGTAATAATTTTTCTTTAAAATTACTATTATTTTATCTGATTACTATGATTACTTTTTCAATCGGTTGAAATTATTCAGTATTAGATTTATAGGTTAAGAACTCTTCAGCAATATAGCCTCGTGTTTGCTTTTGTGACAATGTTCGGTCCAGGTTCAACACCTATTTTAGTTCTCAGTACGTAATATCTGATCATAAACTTTAATAATACTTATTATTTATCTAGTAATATATTTTAATAATTGTATTTTATGCGTTGCAGGTCAAAATACAAAACGAGATGCTGGAAAGAAAGTTCAGATGGAAAACATCGCGGCCGGAAAGGTATGGTTTTGTAAACTTAATTTGTTTTTTTTTTCAGTTTGATAGCTTTTGAATTGGGTAATGATTTTTATAATATTTTTTACGTTTGTTCAGATGACCTTTTTACTCTAAATATGTTGTAACATTCATTAAATAATAAGTGGAACGAAATTAATACTTTTGTTATAAGAAATGCGTTTTCTTAACAGATTTGTTAGAAAATATAGAATAGGTAATATAATATGATTTAATGAGTAGTTACGAACTACCTTAATTTGTTATTTTTGTAATTTATATGTGTGCGAGAAGAGTCATTCGTTTTTTACTGGATACTCTCATGAGTAATGGAAGTAGTACGACTAAAGTTAGTCGCTGCCCGCGATTAACACACTGACAATGTTAGTTAAAATTCCACAAAAAAATTTTATTGAACTGCTTTTGCATTGAATTAAGAATTAATTGTTAATTGAACACATTAACCACTATAGGAAGTGGAAACATTTCTTTCAGTTTCAATCCACACCTAACTTATTTGGCGCTACTCCACCATGCTGTGGTAGGGTATCTCTCTACCACTCATAGTCGCCTCCTTCTCCATATGTTTTTAAAGACCAATACTGTTGAGCAAATATGCTTAGTAGCTTATTTAAAAAACTGCCTTTCAACATGCTCTGCCACCGTAAGATCACTATACATAATTTCACTTTACGAGTTGCTTACCTGTACTGTCTGAGGTATGTTTGTATTTCATAAATATTCTAAATGCAGGTGAATGATTTAAATAAAACTGTACATCTGTATAACAAATTCTCAGTTTTATAAAAATATTATGTGTTGACAGTTAAATTAATATATATTTGTTACTCACCTGTTAATTTAGTTAATTTAGAAGTTTGACGATTGCCTTTGTGGCAATCGTCAAACTTCAGTCAGTGCTTCACATGTATTGAGATGGACACCATTCATAAGATCTCCTGAGCTGCATAACCCACACGCAGGGATGTCTGCCACTTCTATATAGGTTTATCCAATTCTATATAGGGGAGTACTCTAGCAGTCATGTCCAGAAATGATCCTGAAACAGGCTACAGTGACACTTCGCAGAAGGTTGTGGGGAATTCTCGCATTAGGCAGCAATAATGAAGACCATTGCTTGGCATTAGCACTGGTCGCACGTTTTTTGTTTGCCTTTACCTTCACCTTGTTCTGTAATAATCTTTTTTACCGTACTGAATTCAAGAGGGGCCTGTGGTTGCAGTTTCTTGGAACCTTCTTTTGCCAATCTATCCGCCCTCTCATTACTCCAGACACCACTGTGACTGGGATTCCATTGCAGCATCATGGTCCAACCGGTGTGTAGCAGCTCTGCCATCATTTCTCTTCCTTGCCAGACGTCGACAGATATACTTACCTCTAAAGAAGTAAATGCCCACACCGCCGCTTGCGAATCAACAAAAATAACTGTTCTATTTCCAGAGGCAAACCTTAGCTGTTTTAAGACCAGCATGATAGCGCGAAATTCACCATCAAATTATGATGCAATCATTCCCACCGGTTCCGATATCTAAAATTTTTGAGAGAAAACTTCGGCGTCACCATTATCACATGTGCCACTAGCAGATCCATCAGTGTAAATTTAGAACCAGTCTACAGCAGGGTGCCACTTATTAATCGTTTCCAGGACAATAGCTTTTAATCTTGTTGGCAGCATCTTACTCTTGCCCACAGATTGGACCTGGTACAACCTCCCTGCAGCTCTAGGTAAGGTAATATTTTCTAATAGCCATGCTGGAAAAACTTTCCTGTCTTCTATATCCAATTCATATGTCCTGGTTAACTCTTTTATCTTTACCAACAGGGACATTTGGGTCTTCAGTTTTTGGTGAGATGGCTTATAATTTTCCCAATAGTCTATGCCGAGGCACCTTATTTGTTCACTGAACTTTATGGCTTCAATGTTTCTTTTAATTTCCAGTGGGTACTACTGGGTGTCCACTGGGTTTGGAGTTCCATTGTACCTATTGGAGAGGACCGGCAACAGAGAGGACCGAGTCGAGTTGCAGAACTTGATTCTGGATCCTATTTAATTTTTCCAAGTTGGTACTAGACGATGTTGAGATAAGTTCACTTCCATACTCCGTAATGGGTCTCACTTAAGTTGTGTAGGCTTGAGTTAGAACACTTTCAGTGGCTCAGTCGCTATTGAGTTTGTTTCTGGGCTAGTAAGGTGACCACGATCAGTTTAATGTTATCCAGGGGAGGCAGCTGATTCCACCCCTGTTATATATCTAAATGAGATCATATTGCAATAGTTTTTCAATAAAACATTGACCACTGGAAACAATATAAAAAGTCGGGTACATTTTATAAATGATTTTACAGAATTTGTGTAAGTTTCCTTTAAATATCAGGTGTTATTGGAAAGTTTTAAGACCGGGCTTGTAATTTCAAAATGGCAGTAGATATAGGCTATTGTGATGAATCTTCTTCAAAATAGTCCCTTTCTGACTGAACACATTGACTCCAACTTGTTTCCACTTTTGAAAAGCATTCCTGGAAATGTTCTTTCTTAAGGTTGTTAAGAACCCTCTCCATATTTGGTCAGATGTTTTCAATCGAGTCATACAATTACCCTTTCAAAAATTTCAATTTTGGAAACAGGCAGAAATTAGCAGGGGCTAAATCAGGGGAATAGGTGGGTTGCAGAAGTACTGGAATTTGACAAAAAATTCCGCAATTGAGAATACATGATGAGCCAGTGCATTGTTGTGGTGGAGGACCCAGTACTTGTCTCGCCAGAGTACAGGCCTTTTCTTCTGCAAATTTTTACGCAAACACTGAAGGATACTTTCATAGTATTCCTGGTTGACTGTCTGCCCCCTAGGTGCAAATTCATGTTACATGATACTTGTAGAATTAAAGAAAACCACTAACATTGTCTTAATATTCAACTAACTTTGTCATGTTTTTTGGTTGTGGTGAAGTTTGACTCTTTCACTATGATGGTTTTGTCTTTGTTTCTGGGTCATACCCATAAACCCATGTTTGCCTGTAATTACCCTATTCAGCAAATTTGGGTGATTTTCAGTTCTATTAATCGGTTCTTGAGACACATCAAGTCAGTGTTGTTTCTGCTGGTCTGACAACAATTTCGGAATAAATTTCAGACACTTGACCCACCTTTAAATCTTGTGTTAAAATTGAAAAAGTACGTGGAAACTTAAGAGTCAATTCATCCAGCTATCTCCCTAAGTCTATGGTCAGAGCGCACTGAATTGCAAACTTTCTGAATGTTTTAGTGGTTTAAGTGAACGGCCAGTCCTGTGGGTCATTTTTTACTGTATCAAGGACATCTTTGAATCTGTTGAACCAGATCAAACATTTATTCTAGAAAACTGTTTTTAAGAGTTCATCAATCTCTGAAGCTTTTTTCCAGTTTTTAAACAAAATTTTACATAAACTTGTTCTGTTTTTCATCCATTTTGTGAAATCAATCATCTAAGAACTGAAGACAAGAATTTACTAGGATGCATTCTATACTGAGCAAAGTTATCATGTTGATCTTTTCAAGGACAAAACAAGCTTCCCTTCTATACTCGTGGGCAAACCTACCTCCTCCTATTGAGTAGTGGCCGCACCTGTCTTAAAACTTACCAGTCACACATAATAAATTCCAAATTAAAACATAAAGTAGAAAATGGTTTTAATATTTATAAAACTCAATTTTTTCTTCCATCAGTTGTATATATGAGATATAATAATTAAAATTAGTTTTGTAAACTGTACAGGCAAAAGTTATGCTTTTGTTTGCTGTTACATAAATCGTAGATAACATTGAAGTGGTGTATTAGGCCTAGAATTAATGATTAGTTCCTTTATTATTTAGATAGTTATCAGCTGAGTACTAGTAATTCAGTCTAAAAACAAATCAGTTCAGATTAAGGAAAAGTATATCATTGAGGTTTAATAATATGAAAAGCATAAAATGGTTTAATAGTAAGGGAATTGATTATATAAATTTTAAACTATTTTTTTAAATGTAGCAAACTTTTCATTGTATAGAAAAGTTATTAAGTTTATCACAGGTGGGACCCAGAAGTTTCCAAGCAACTTATACAAATTATTGAGCACCATCTTTAAAGTAGTCTCCTTCTACATGTATAACTCAATCACACTATCTTTCCTGTGATTGGAAACACTCTGCGAATTTTCTCATAACAATGAAATCATTCATTACCTCATGCAAATAGGTCTGTGGCTCTTAAATGGGCTCAAAACATTGCCTCTTAAGTTGCAGTTTCATCTTCAGAAACAGGCAGAAGTTACATGGAATGAGGTCTTGTAAGTAAGGAAGTTGTGGAATAATATGTCATGTTAGTAAATGCCACAAATTTATGCAAAAGTGACATGTGGGTTGATGCATTAACATGGTGGATGAATAAAGACTTTTTTTAGGCTGTTTTTGTTGGATATTTTCTTCGAGCTGCCTCAGAATATCACAATAGGACTTTCTATTCACAATTTGACCTAACAGAAGAAATGCTATTCATAATAGCATCAAAATAAAAAAAACGAATTAACATTGATTTGATGTTGCTGTGAACCTACTTTACTTTCAAAAAGGAAATGAAAACAGAATGTTTTTTGATTTTCACAAAATTTATTTAAAAAGTGACAGCTGTTTCGTACACAGTACCTTCCTCAGATGTTACGTGCAGAATACAAAAACTAAAAACTATGTTACAAAGAAAAAGGTAAATACATAAAACCAAAAGAGATAAAATACATAAAGATAAAGAACAACAATAGGGAGTGTACACATCATCATCATCATCAGTCTATTTTTACTCATTGCAGAGTGTTGTGACACAATTTTCAGCTCCCCTTAAGGCCTGTTGTATTGATAAATAAGTGACTTTTTTGTCTTGATTTATCCATCTGCTTGCTATCCTTCCCGTGGTCTGTTGCCCTTCAATATTTCCTTCTACATTGGCTTTTTCGAGGTTCTCTCTGTTTCTTGTCACAATATTCAAAAAACTGAAGGATTTTCTGATTGACACAGGAAGAAAGTTATTTTGAGATGTTCAATTCTTCAACAACTGAAACATTGATTTTTTTTACAATTAATAGTATCTGTAGCATCCTACGCAAACACCACATTTCAAAAGAGTTGGTACGTTGTTTATCTTTGCCCTTGAGGGTCCAAGTTTCACACTCGTACAAGAATACAGAAAATACAAGCGTTTCAATAACATGGACCTTTGTATTCTAATTTATTGCTCTATTCTGCCAGATACTCATGATCTTCATGGCAATTTATCCTAAATTTATTCACCTTCATATTTCTTTTTCCAAACTTCTCTTGTCACAGATGGTTGACCCCAGGTAAATAAAATTGTGCATCACCTCCAGTTCCTTTAATTGAACCCTGAGTTAGACTTATTCACCTCTGTCATCTTCATCATCATCAATTAAATTTGTTGATATTGATAACTACTCCATATCTTAAGACTTGTGTACTTGATTTTTACTAGTAAGGGAGCAAGTTCATCTTCAGTTTTGGCAAGAAGAGTGGTATTGTCAGCAAACTGCAAATTATTAATGGTCTTTCCATCAACTGATATGTCTTCAGTCCAGCCCCATCAAGGGTTTTTCTAATGACATGTTCCACATATATGTTGTACAGTTGTGGGGAGAGAATACAACGCCTTTAGAAATTTTGAAAAAGTTGGATATGTCTTTACAACTGTGATATCCTTTCATATACATGTTTCAGTAGGTCAACTGCTTCAATGCCATTCTGACTCTTATTAACACTTCCTGAAAAATACATTGTGTTTATATTATGGGTCATACATCCTTTCCAATGAACCTTGCTCATTCCAAAAAAAATCCAAGGCAATTTAACGAATCTCCCTCTCCATGATTGCCAGTTTACTGAACTGCAGGAGACTGCGAAGGTTCCATATTTCAATTTTTCTTATTCTGCATAAGAATGTTTTTAACTGTGATGATATATTGGCTTGTCTCAATCCTGTCTTCCTCTCTCCCTCCCCCTATGAGATTCAAATGGGGAACTTGAAGCTCTGTACAACTGGAACTGAGCAAAGCTATAAGGTTGCCAAGGGAAAATTACTAGTAGTTTTTTCTTGTTGCCTTTCACTGACCTCCAGATCCTATCTCCTCACTGACTCAGTTTTCTGCCGGAATTGGGTACCACACCTTTTACTGAGATGCTCGGCTTAACAGAGACACCTCCAGTATGTTGGAAGTTGAAGAATTGAGATAACAGAGGCTAAAAAGGACTCCTTTGTTAAGTACTTATAATCACATATCACCCCGATTTTTGTCAGAGTCTTAAGATATTTGCATAGAATCAACCGTCTGAGTATACATATGTATCAGTAATATAATAAATTTGATGCTTCCATGGCGCAGTTGGTAGCATCTTGGCCTTTCATCCAAAGGTCCCGGGTTTAAATTCCGGTCAGGCATAACATTTTCACACGCTACAAAAATTGTCATTCATCTCATCCTCTAAAGCAATACCTAACTTTGGACCCGGAGGTTAAAAAAAAAATAATAATAAATTTAACAGTAAGTACGGGCAGTACTTAAGATATGAAGCACATCTCACATTTATAAGTTTAATAAGGGTTAATTGTTTTAGTCTTAATTGTTCATTTAAAAGCAAATTAGAATTTACAAGTCTTAATATTAATAAAGAAGTGATAAAAAACACTATATATATATATAGTGTTATATAGTTTTATATATATATATAACTGGATAGAGGAACTTAGGAACTTTTGGTGTAAAATACAATAAGTGTTCTAATTGAAGCATTCTTCAGCGCCACAGAATGAGATGCTGGGAACTAAATAAAACTATTGTACGCTTGCGCTTACCTCTGCACATGCACTGTTTCATTTTACTTAGTTCTACCACTCATTTAGTGGCGCTAGTTTATGCATCAAACTACCAATTCTAATATATGTCCCTTCTCTAGTTATATAGAGATCGGTGTAAAAAATAAAAACGTCCCCGCGTTAGTTCGTTTTATTGTCCTGCGCAATCGTGGACGAATTTAGAGAGATAATTGTTACTGAATTTATTAAAAAAAGTTAAGTTACAAATTTATTTTTATCAGATACTGTAGAAAAAGATATAAAAACTAAAGACAATAATATTAATAATAATTAATTTATTAAACCTTAATGAGAAATAATTAATAGCTAATATGGAAAAGGATTTATTTATATTGTACATAGGATTCGTCAGTACACAGAGTCGACTTTCTAACCAAACATAACCTACGCTCGCTGAACTTGTTTAATTTATAAATTGCATACAGCTTCTTAACATCAGTAAACTAAACACAATAATTAACGGTACTAAAAAGTCTCTTCCCCGTTAGCACAACAGTACCACGATTTACTATGTTTTCGTAGAAAAATTAAAAAAAAAAATCAACCTATCACGAAATTAAAAGTTACAGTGAAAAAAAGTTTGCCCTTTACAGCACTGTTAAGCCGTTTCGAAAATTTACGTGTGCATGTTTTCTTTTTTTTTATTGCTGTTTTAAAGTTCCTAAATCGGTAGTATATTTTTTGTTAAAATATTTGTCTTTTCTTGCCTATTAAAGGTTTTTAACTTTAACCTTTTCTATTTTTGTTACTACCTAAATATATATTTTTATATATTACATATTTAATTTTGATAAAGTTTTATTTATTTTTTTATTAAATAAAGTAATCTTTATGATTTTATGAAAGTTGCATAATTCTTGAATCTTTTATATTGTATAGAAACTTGTTATATTTATATTATAAAGAAGAATAAATATTTAATACACCAATCATATCAAATTAATGAATGTATGTGACATATAAGTATGTGAGTGAGTGCCTTTAAATGGAATTTGTCAAATTATTTACTATTGCTACTATTTCTCTTGTAATTCTCTACAGTTTTCTTTTTTCAAATTGCTCATGCAGTGTTACTGCATATATTGCATTTCTAGTTTTGACATTGATTTTACTGTTTGATTATTTATTATATTGATGTTGCCATCAATAAAATTATTGTTTATTAAAAACCGTGATGGTAAATTAAATATTTTTTTTATTTTATCTTGATTATAAAAAAATAACCGTTAAATATGTAAAATAGTTGAAAAAAGACTTTTCTCACTCTTTGAATATATGTATTGTATTTTTCTTATAGATTTTATCAACGAATTAAGTGAATTGATAGACAGTACTTGAATTAAAAAGAAATTTTTATACTAATATAATTATTGTACGGTAATCTAACATCAGTATGGAATTAGACTTTAGTAATTTAATTAAATTGTAATTTATTAATTTTTTAACCTTTTTTTTTTTTTAATTCAAAAATTTTGTATTTAACACTGCCAATGCAATCATGATTTTTGCATAACTTCACTTAGGCCAAAATTTTTTTTTATTACCTAACTTTTTTGTTTTAAACAATTTATATTTTAATCTAAAAATTTAAGATTTTTCGGTTAAAAATCATTTTGTTTTTAATTATTTTGTTGGAATTGAAAAATAGTTAAAACTAAAACAAAGCCTCTTTATATGAATCTGTGGGAATAACTGTTTGTTATTATATTAAATATCCAAGATAATTCTCAGAAATTATTAGAAAAAGTTAAGTAAAAACAGCTATTCTTTTACAGTATCACAAATTTAATGGTTACACATTTATATAATAAAATCTATAATGCATCTACTGACAGAAAATACATAGTCTTAACATATATCAACCAACATAGAAAGTATTCAAGAAAGAAATTTACATCATGTTTAAACAGTATTAAATTTATAAACATAAAAACAAGATAAAATAACAAAATTCAAGATAGACTGAATGGATAATTCAATCAAATACTTAGTGGGGTTGTTATCTTTGCTAAAGTGACTCATTATTGACAACATTGTTACCAGGTATTCCACAGATGAAGTCAATAAATTAACTCTGTAGAGTCTTTGGAAAAATAATAATTTGAAAGTCGTTTAATTTTAAAGTGTTTTCATGTTTCATCATGCTCTCCAATAAGAGACTTTTTTGCTGTTTAAGTAATAATAAACGATTAAGCTTTTATTATATATGTATATATATATTTTTTTTAATAAAAAAATTAACTTGTAATATTTAAATTTTACTGATATAGTGTGATTAGTGAATTATAGTTTGACAGTGAATTATTTTCAGCTTTAGTGTGAACTATTTTCTCACCTAAATTTGTATCTACAGATTATCCATTTGTATTCAAACATATAAAATAATATATGTATTTCTAGCTGAAATATCTATATAATTTTTTTTAATAATAGTATATGGATATAGTTTTTAGATATTATAAATTTGTGTTCACATAGTTTTATATTTGAGCATAACCTCTGATCGAATTCTTAATCCTGCATAAGTTATGCGAGTTCTGAGGGTACTAATTGCATCTTTTGTCAAATTAAATGTCTGTACATTTTCCTCATTTACTAATTACATTTCACTGTTTTCTTTTATTACTAGTATCAGCATTTTTTTGCCAGCCTCCATGGTGCAAGTAGTAGCGTCTTGGCCTGCCTTTCATCCGGAGGTCCCAGGTTTGAATCCCGGTCATGCATGGCATTTTCACATGCTACAAAATTGCCATTTCATCCTCTGAAGCAATAACTAACTGTGGTCCCAGTGAATAATTGAATTTCCAGAGATTTTTTGTTCTTCCTTAGGCCTTCCATACACTCGATACAATTTGCTATATGACTGTCAGGTCAAGTTATAATTTAAGTTCAAGCAATAAGTGACATGACAGCAGAAAGGCTTTTTTTGCTGCTCTGGTTGACAACATTTGAGTGATAATTGTCACAGTTTGCTTTTCAGCATTCATTGGATATATCACATTATATTTTTCTGTTAATTCTGTTTATTTTTTTTTTTTTTAGTGAAAATGAAATTTTAGTTTGTATGATTCTCAAAAACAACAATCGGTTAGTTTTTTAAACGGTGAATGAGAATAAAAACTTGAACCAATCTATAATAATGCGTAATATATTACTTTATTTTATATAATATAAAAAAGCAACTTGTTTTTGTTTTCGGAATGTAGATTTTATAGGATTTTTTTTTCACTAAAGTGTTTTTTTATTTCTCTTTGCATTTTACAATGACTACTGAAAATAAAATGAGTAGGAAATAATTATTATTTACACAATGAGAAGTCGAAATAACTGAATTAAAAGTAAAGGAAATGTATCGATTACTGAAATTCACTTCAAAGGAGCAATTCTGTAAATTTTTTTTTTTATTAAAATTATTTAATAATATTTTGTTAAAGTCACAATTCTCCTTCGGTGGAATTGATAACTATATATTCTTGCCTTTCAGTGATTATTGATTTTCATTCAGGATTTTTATTTTCCAGGATCATAATGAAAATATGAATTTTCATTCTCTACCGCAAAATAAAATTTTTTTTACCGGTTGGGTGTTTCTTGTTTACTGTTCACGGTTGTCTTATTATTGAGTTTGTGACAGATTAGAAAGCAACCATCTTGATCAAATCTTCATTAAAAATTGATGAATTTTCTGTTTATTAATCCCAAAATCATCTGCAAATATTCTCTTAGTCTCATACGATCTTGCATCCATTCTCTTACTTTGGCTAGACTCTACGCATTTATGTTCTAAAAGTAATCACTAATGCTTCCTTTATTGACAGACCTTTTTCTTTACACATTCACTACCGGCTTAATTACACTGTTATTAATGTGCTAAACATTAAAAAATAATTATTTTAGTTAATATATTTGGAATTAAAATGTAATAAATGAATATGGAGGGGGGAAATGCTCAGAGCTAAAAAACTGAACCAAACAGTTAAGCATGGTGTACAATGATGATTGAAGCATCATAGATCCACATCCATGTTGACTACAGAGTTATTTGTAGTAGTGCTTCATTCATACCTCTAGTTTTGAAACCATTGTTATTACTCCAACAACCTCTGGTGGTGGAGTGGCAGTGCCTCTGGTTTTTATCCAGAAGGTTCTGGGCTCAAATCCTTGTCAGATTTGACATCATTTTATGTGGTACAGACATTTAATCTAGCCATCAGTAACTGTAGTTAGGTAAAGGTACTTGTTATTGCTTGAAGGGGGGATAGAAGTGAGGTATGCAATTGGTGAAATTCGTAAAATTCATAAACAGCTCCTCCGCAATATGATGGACCATATCACATTGGAAGAATTCAGTGCTGAAATCAGAAAAACAGCTGGATTAGACAACATATATCCTGAGTTTATTAAACACATCAGTCCAAACACACAATGATGGGTTTTAAATCTTTATAATGATATCCTGCGAAGGGATGAGTTACCAAAACTTTTCAAGAAAAAAAAGTAATCGCCATTTCTAAGCCTGGGAAAGACATCACTCAACCCGAAAGCTACAGACCAATAACACGTTTAAGTGTATGTGTCAAGATCTTAGAAAGAATACTACTTGTGCGTCTAACACCCATACCAATGGAGCAGGTTGGCTTTATTCTAGGAAGAAGTTGCTCCTTTCGCTTAAATCTGTATAGAGAAAGGATTTCAACAAAGGCTTAAAACATCTGCTGCGTTTATTGATTTAAGTTCAGCGTATAACACAGTCTGGAAAGAAGGACTACTACTTAAGTTGTATCAGATTGCAAATTGATCCTTAACTTACTGATTGAAATGCTGAGTGATAGACTTTGCCAAGTACAGCTCAAAGGAAAGCCAAGTATTTTCTACAGCCTAGAAAATGGCCTACCACAAGGATCTGTACTGGCACCTCTATTGTTTAATATTTACCAGAATTGTGTGAATATAAAACCAGAATTTGCCCGTAGATGGCCCTAGATGTTAATGTAGTTACCATGGAACCGCATCATTGGCACCATTTTCTTTCTTTGATAGCTGACATGTCGAGTTTTGTACCTAAAAAGTACAATTTGAGGACAGCATTGATTTTACGTTACCTTTTAAAGAAAACTGCCCCAGAATTGCATCGAATGCTTGTCAAAGCTTACAGTGAGCATGCTCTTCGTAAATCACAGTGCTTTGAGTGTCGGTTTAGAAAATTCAAAAGTGGCAATTCTGATGTGAGAAATGAAGAGTGTGGAAGACCACTAAAAAAGTTTGAAGACGGCGAACTGCAAGCATTGTTGGATGAGGATGATGCTCAAATGCAACGATTCGCGGATCAATTAAATGTAAGATGAGAAGCCATCTCCATACGTTTGAAAGCCATGAGAAAATCCAGAAGATGAGAAAATGGGTTCCACATGAACATCAACAGGATTTGCACAAATCATGGTATCTGCAATAAGAGCCTGACCCGATGGGGAGCTGTGGAAAACCCACGATGCAACTGATGTGGAGCTGAAGAGTAAACGATCGCTCACATGGCCCTGGTTTGTCCTTTCATCTTTTAGAGGTTTGCTACAAAACATCCATGATCTTACCCCCAAAGCATTGCAAATGGCTGACCCACTGTGACCTGTGTTTGTAATAAAGATATGCAATAGATATAATACTGTTAAATTATTGTAAAAATTGTGATGTTTGTAAGTTCATTCGAATATATATATATATATATATATTATTTGTAAAATAAAGAATTGTTATTTTTTTTATATTTGTGTATATTTAAAAGGTTTTTAAGTTATATGTATATAAACTTTTTTAATATAATTAATTATATTACTCTCCAAACATATATAAATAATTGTTTTTTAATTATATTTTTATCAATTAGCTTTCACATTTCTTTGTACAAGTTTCAAAAATTTGCAATTGGTACTTTATTTCAGGTTTTAAAAATGATTATAAAAGTATAAATTTAAATAAACATCTAGTTATTAGTAAATCAATAATTTAAATAAAATATTTAATATTGATACATAATGTAACATTTATAATGTTACTCATACAAATAAAATAAATGTAAATGTATATATATATATATATATATTTTTTTTTTTTTTGAAAATTCAAATTCATTAAAATATTAACCACTGTAGTAATATTAAATGAAATTTAAACCACTAAAACACACTAAATAGAAAAATTAAAGTTGATATTAATTAGAAAAATTAATTGATATTTCTGAGAATCAATTTTTGCAGAATCCTGCGTTTTCAGTTGGTATTTAATTCTATAATTACATAAAAATAAATTATTTTTATAATTTTAGAATTTGACAAATTGTTAATCTTTTATAAAATGTTAATTTAATAAAAATAATTATATATATATATAATATAACATATATGAGATTTCCTATATCAGCAGTTATCTCAGTAATATCAATTTTGATCATCCCTGAATCCAGTTTGACTAGTTTTGGTGTGATGTCTGTATGCACATACATATATATCTCACAGAACTCAAAAACGATTTGCTGTAGGATGTTGAAATTTTGGATTTAGAACTGTTGTAACATCAATTGTGCATGCACCTCACCTTTTGATTGTAATTGACCGCACCAAAAGTTTCCAAAAAAGCCCAAAATCCAAAAATTTGGAATATAGACTTTTTCTTAACTGCAGTAATAAGTCCTTATTGAAGGCTTTTCAACGATATAAGCGGTACTTAATTGGTTCCAGAGTTATAGCCAAATACAATTTTAAGGTAATGAAATATTTGTTCTTACAAGGAGAAGGCACATTGGTTTGAATCCGACTTAATTTTCTTTTTCTTTTTAATTTTCTTTCTTTTTTTAATTTAAATATATTTATTTATTAATAATTATTAACCTCTGATTGTAAAAATAGTTTTTGCAATAAATAATAATTCAATAATAACATTAAAAAAAATATGAAAAAAAATCAGAAGTTATTAGTGGAATAAAATTTTTTATATTTTTCATTTAAAAAAATGTGTAAATATAATTTAACAGGCGTACAAGGAAGTCATGTGGTGTCCACATCAGATTTTTTCATTTGCATCTTTATGAATAAAAATGGGCAAATGAATTACTTTGTGATTCTTTGGCCGCTTTATTAGCAGCATGTTTGGATCTGATAATAAGGACTTAGATTAATATCCAGAAATCATGTAAGTCTGTTTTGTTGCCACTGAATTTGTTATATAAAATACATGAACAGCCATTTTTTATACCATTTAAGGTATATGAGAAGAGGAGTAATAAGCTAACATTTGATCTTGTCTATTAACCTTTGTCAAATCGTTTTTATTCTATGAATCATTTCATGGATGATTTTACATTCACCTATATTATTTGAAACTTCACTCCAACTCCTCTAAATTCATGGAAATGGTCCCTCTCCTTTCTTTATTATACAATGCTATTTATTACCTTATTCTTTTTAATTTTGCCTGTTACTTCGAGAAGATTACATTTTCGCTCCGGTAGAATATGTATCAGTGTCTATCAGTTCTTCCACTAAACAGATGCCATTATTTAGTATGATTTCCTTATTTCAGGATTCCCGACTCTTGTAATTGTTTAACCATTCTATTAGGCTTGGCTGCAACTAATAGCTAAATTTCTGTATTTAATAATTTCAATCCTCTTATATAGTTTAATCTCATATAGTTATAATATTATTGTTTGTTTTATAGTTATATTTTGATCTTATAATTTGTTCTCGTATAACTTCATTTCTCTAGTTTTTGATAATAAACTGTCTACAAATCTGTCAACATCTCCAGGTAGCTGTAGATTCATTGAGTTATAAAAATAGATTTTGTTTACTTTGTATTAAATTTAATCAATAGATGAGTTTTTTAATCAGTTGTTTAGTTTCGCTAAATCGCTGTATGTCAGCTAATCACTTTTAATGTATTGGATTGAAATAAAAACGAAACAGTCAGTGCATATTAAATTTAATCTTAACATAAAACAGACACTAAATGATGGTACATGATATTTATCTCAATGACAGTTTTGTTCAACATTGGTCTGTGATATGTGAAGTAAGACATAAGGCATAATAAGCAGTGGAAGAGGTGCTCACGCCATCAGGATTGTTCACTGAGCTCGCTGTGCCAGCTTTGCAACACTCCTGAAACAGTCTTGCTCGCTTGGCACCAGACATTGGAATACTTATACATGGCCCATAATCTCTCCTTTCCAACGATATGCATAATTTATATTTCTGGCTGGCTTTTGTGCAGGCTGAGGCTGACATATTGAATCTTTATAGTGTTTACATGTTTACTTTAATTTTTTTATACATAAATATTGTCCAAAATACACTATTATTACTTAAATTGATCTGTCTCGACAAACTTTAAACACTACACGAATCACCACACTATCACGTCTTAAGTCGTGAGCTACACTGAATGGAGATGAGTGAGAGCGCCAGTTTTGGCCGATTTGTGCTGTGCTCCCTTCCTGCCAACCCACTAGCCAGTGGTGCAAACTCAAAGTCATATCGGCGAGCTGACCATGTAAGTTATTAAATGACACCACATTTACATTTCTGAGACTAATAATTAGGGAGTTATTAAGGCAGGACGATATAGACCTTTTTGTTAATGCTATAAATGTCTGTTCTGGTACCTGTATATTTCGGTGTGATTTTAATCATTTCACGTCAAAATATAGCCTAACTGAGGATGTTCTTATACAAAGCAAAAAAGTAAGAAATAATATATTTAACAGTACTTTTTATAAGTCTTATTTGTACGTATTAATACTTATTTTGGGAATACAATTATATTAAATAATGATGTAAAACAAGTGATGTTTAATTTGTTTTAGATAAGTTTTATTTTTACTTGAAATATGTATATATGATTACGTTGTGCAAATATATAGGTTGTGTTAATAAAATTTGTTAATAATTGCAGATTGTTGATACAAGTGTTACTGCTTCATCACCTCTTTTAGATTGTGAAAGAACCCTTGGGTATCTTCTTGGATTACATGCTCATTGGCTAGCTGTTAGTAGTACTCCTACTCAGGTAATTGTTTTCAGTTGATGTTGATTTAAGTAGTTAGAAAAAAATTAAATCTTCCTTCTTGTCTAATTAAATTTGATAAAGATATTTTCTTCTCTTTGATTTATTTATTTGTAAATATGGTACAGTATTCAGTTTTTTTATAGTTATTATTTTATTTATAATAAAAAAATTATATTATAAATTAAATATTAGAGTTTATAAAAAAGGAAAATTGTATAATGATAAAATTCATTATTGAAGTAGAAGTAGAGAAGAGATCTGATTTTAATTATGTTATTCTTTAAAATGTTATACAGATAGAAGAAAAAAATATTTTCTTCTGAATTTCTTTGTTCTGGTGTTTCCTAATCATTTTTCTGATTTGTAGAATAAATACATTTTTTAAGTCTCAAACCATGTTTCTACTAAATTATATGCAGGAATTGATCTGCAGATAAAAGTTTTATAAATTTATACATAATAGCAGCAGCTCTGCACACTGAATAAATGCTAATATATATCGTACTTTTTTTTTATATTTTTATTTACTTTTAGTTATTATTATGGTTGATGTAATTTCATTTGAAATTATTTTTCTTCCATTACCTGGGATTCAAATATGATGGGTTTATCAAGAAAATATATATTTAAATAGGTTTCAAATTACACATATTAAATTTGTTCACATTAAACAGCAGATGTAAGGGTTCCAGTTCTTATCTTGATTACCAACTTTACAGCCAAATTATAGTTCATAACATTTTTTTAACTAGTGTTGTCAAACTTTGTTATTGTTTTTTAAACATCAAATCCCCCCACACATAACATTTGTCCAGGTCATACTTTCTTGGCATATATATTCACTAACGCTTCACACATGACACAAACTGTAAATCACAAAACGGAATGAAACCACAGTACATGCATGCACAATGAACATTTAAACAATACTGGTGTGTTAATTGTATGATTCCAAAGACTGCTGTATGCTGGCAAGTCAGAACCTATAGTAAATAAATTGTCAAGCATATACAATTACTGCCACATAATGTTTGTACTCTATTATTGTTTGAAATCATTTAAATATTCTTTTATGTACTTAAATTATTGCTAATAAAAATATTTAAAATTTTATAAAAGCAATACTTCAATAATGTTACATAAAAACTACGGATGACGGAAAAATTCTGATTGTATTTTTGTATTTTAAAAGTTAATCAGGAATACAATAAAACTTTTATTTGCCAAAAACTGTTTATTAAGTGTAATGTATAAAAATTCAGAAATTATGAATGCAAGTAAGGAAATATGTACTCGCAGATAAATCTCTGAATCATTGTGTTTGACAGTTTGTTATATGATTGTATAAAAATCATGGATCAGTGTAATAATGCAAATTACGAAACCAATTGGTAATGCATGCTTTTAAAATTGTTTTATAGTTTTCTGAAGAAGAAGCACCACATTGGTTAAAAGCAGAATTTCTCCAAGGTGGTCTCCATATAACAACACCTCCCAGTCCATTTGAAGAGAAAGGAGAAGCTCGAAGTGCTGGATCTACTCCTACTGAACCTATTACACCTCAGGCTCATGTCACTGATCTTTGTGCTTCTGCTATCGATTTGAAAATATCAGTAAGGGACCAATATTTAATTTGTATTTGTTAAAATTATCTGAAAACGTTTTATTATCTGAATTCATATTAAGTAATAATATAATATTTTCTTTTATTATGTGAGGGGCCTTTTAATTTGCTTAAGTTTTTTTTTTTTTTTTTTAAAAAGGAACTTATTAAAAGATATACTTTTATATCTGATTTTCTGAAGTGATTTACACCATACCTTACTTAAATATTATTTGTATACAGTTGGAAGATAATTTATGAAGCGAGATAATTATAACCTGTAGTTGACATTTTTTGTCCTTGGTTCTATCTTAGAGAAACTTAGTGCAAATTGCTTAGTTTATTAATCGATGGATGAAGCCTTTACATGATGAAAAGCCATAATGAAAGGAAATAAACATGTATTTGAGTTTTACAAAATTATGTAAAAAAAACACAACAGCTGTTTCAGTACACAGTACCTTCCTCAGGTGTTACAAATAGAATACAGAATGGGAAGGTACTGTGTATCAAAGCTGCTGTTATGATTTTTTAAATAAGTCTCTGAAAATCAAATATGTATTTGCTTAGTTTATTGATACAAAGTACACAGTACATTATTTAATATTCATACCAATAATAGTGTATTGTGTAGCCCTAGACATGTCGGAGTTTCTCAACTGGTCCATGGGCAGCCTTCCCACCAGTTTGATATAGAAAAAAAGTCATAAATATTTTACTGGAATTTTTTTTGGTGATGGCCTCTGGAGTCAGGGCCTTATTATTAAAAAAAATAAATTATGTTTGTGAACAGACATCTTGCACAGATGTAGTTTGAAAATTGTTACTGTTTAATACACTTACCAACTGCTGTATCTTTTTCAACAGTCCTATGTTAAAATTAGTAAATAATAGAAGTGGTTATTAGTAATTCCAGTAGGTGATTATCGTTTTTGTGGTATCAAATACTTTTGTTATTTACTGCTTAGTGGGAATTGTTTTATTTAATATGTATGGCTTTGAATCTTTCTTGTTTTATATTTCTTATTAACTGTTATAAGGGCTTTTGTTCATAGTAATGGTTAATTGTTCTGAAATATCAATAAAATTTGTGTTATTCTGCAAATTTTTTTTTAGATAGGTCAATTAATTTGCCAAAAACTGATTTAAAATAAAAAATCCTATATTGATTTAATGCCTGAAACTTAAAAAAAACATTTGTAGACGTTCACAGAATTACATTAAAAGTGTTTATTTTATTTTATATTTTAAAAGTGTTTAGTTGGCTATGGGTAGACTTGGTTCAATGAACTCACCAGGTTGGTCTAGTGGTGAATGCGTCTTCCAAATCAGCTGATTTGGAAGCCGAGAGTTCCAGCGTTCAAGTCCTAGTAAAGCCTGTTATTTTTACACAGAGTTGAATACTAGATCATGGATACCGGTTTTCTTTGGTGGTTGGGTTTCAATTAACCACACATCTCAGGAATAGTCGAACTGAGAATGTACAAGACTACACTTCATTTACACTCATACATATCATCCTCATTCATCCTCTGAAGTATTATCTAAATGGTAGTTACCGGAGGCTAAACAGGAGAAAAAGAGAGAGAGACTTGGTTCAATTTATTGATGTAAGTCTGAAAGTACAATATGTAACTATGTTTAACATCATATTAAGTTTAATATGAAAACATTTCTGTAGCTTATTATTCTGTTATGTAAGTGTGACCGTATATCAAAAACTTCTAGATATCCTTAAAAAAGTAAGTAACTGAACATAGTGAAAAAATAAACAATGAAAATCAGTTCTATAGCATTATTACTTACAACTTACAGAGAACTAAATAAATATGTGTAAATATATATAAGAGTACGTTATATATTATATATATATTACACCCACAAGTATATTTATTTAAGTTCTACTCATATTATATTTAAATTCTATTAAATAAACCATAGTGTTGTCAGAGGCCAAAGCAATATATTATTAGACTTTTGTTATGATGTATTGTGTTAATTACTTATAATCTTTTTATTTTATTAATGGAAACAGGTAAAGCATATTTTATAGGATATTAGAACATTTGTCATGTACTGTAATGTATTACATAAGCGATCTACATAGTTTGTTATTTTGTAAAAATAAGTTGATAGGTTACATTTTATTAAGTTTATTAATTTTATCTATGTTATAGTGGTATATTTTCTGATTTAGTTTTTGACATTTTTTATTATATACTTTTAAATTAAAAACAATAAAAGGTTACATTAACATACTCATATACCTACCCAACAATATTATAGAGGAAATTTCTCAGTCAGCAGCTATCAGATTATTTGTAAAATAATCTAATCTGATCAGTATTTTTATATTTGTAAAAATACTAATTACTTGGAATATTACTTTTTCATAAATAGATAAATTATAACAGTAATCAAATACGTCTTTTTCAGCATTTTTTTGAGTCATTCCATATCAGATCACTCAATCTAAAAACACGAAAAAGTTTTGTCAGAAAATATAATTTGTTTAGGTTTGGAATAAGTAACTTTATTAATTTATTAATAAAGCAGTGTTTCTCAACCCGGGGGGGGGGGAGGTGCCTCCCTAAGGGGGTGTGATAACAATAAATGGGAGACATGAGCATATCGAAAAGAAGATATTATTAAAAAAAAATATTAATTTATTGTAAGGAAAGCAAAGCAAAATACATTCTGACATAATAAATAATAAAATATATATTTACACTAAAATAATACACTTATAGTATTGTATCAGTATAGCACAATGTATTAATAATTAACTTATCAATACTAAATTAAAAACAAGTTTAATAATTATTAGTGACTCCCCCATTGGGGGGCCTGTCTTGCAGATCAAAGTTTTTTGAAGGAAGGTTTAATCTTAGAAATAGACACTCAAAATTTGGTTTCGCAAAGGTAGGATGTTGAAAATTGTAATAATGTATGAAATGCTCTTGTTATCAGTGCTTTTCAGTGCAGTTGCTTTTGTTTTTGTTGGGTTTGCTTGGTTTTGTTTTTAGTTATATATTCTCTTGATTGTTATGGTTTAACATTATGTTTAGTTTGGTACAATATTATGTGTTTTTATTTAGTGCTTTATTTTGTTAGAGTTTAAACAGATCAGAGAAGTAAGAGTAGATTTTCTTATGCAATTTTGATAAGTTAGTTTTATTCTGGTTAGTTTCAGGTTTATTTTAGGTTGGTTTAGATTTGTTTTATTGTGTTATTACTGGCTTAGTTTTTATTTCTGTGTTTTGGTTTGTATTAGTATCTGACGATTTTTGCTTAGATTATATTTATTGTTTGCTTGTTTTGTATTAAACAGGTTTTGTTCTCGGATTAGCATTTAGTTTGTATTTTCTTTAGAGTCTTGTTAGGTCTGTTTTATTTTTATTAGTTTAGGTTTATTGTAAGTTTGTTTATTTTATTGATTACCTTTGGCCTGGTTTTTCTGTGTTTTGTTTAGTTTACAATTTTATATTTGTTGTTCATTATTTGTTTTATGATTTCAGTTTTTGAAATATTTAGACTCTGTTTTGCATGTTGGGCTCACCCTCGCTTGGTTAGGATTGTAGGTCAGCTCAGTTGGATGATCCTGTTTAGGACCTATTTAAGACCATTGTTGCTTGGATCCACATTAGGTGTGATGTTGCTTTTGGCATTCACATCGGTGGCATCTTGACAGTGGCCAGACTGGAATATGTCTTGAGGCTTTTGAAGATGACCTCCAGTAAAGCCCCTAAGGGCTAGGTACGGAGGGGGTGGCATGACGGCCAGATCTGTTACATGGTGGTTGTCTTCCCTCTGTGGTCGTGATGATCATAGGCGTGTATCAACTTCGTTCTTCTGGCATAATACCTCTTCAGTCTGTAACCCTGAAGTCCTTTGGTGCTAATGCCTTCCGACCTTAGCAGTGCTAATGTGTATTCCTTAGCAGGAATACACCTTTTGGGAACCCTAGTGTTTCGAGGATGCAATGCATTCTGCTTTCAGGAGGGAATCATGTGTCCTGGCTGGGACATTTGAAAATTTAGATTGGAACAGAATGCAAGGATAGCGGGAGAGTTTATTATCTCCCTATTAATCGAAGAACCTGGACGAATGTTCCTTGCTGCTGTGTCTTTTGTTTATCGAGCAGATCATTATTTATTTAGTTGCAGTTACAGATTTTGTGTTTTATTTATGGACGGAATTGTTATTTGTGTTCCAGTCTTTTAGACCAGTGAGAAATAATTGACTGGGGCTGATCATGGAAGACAAGGCACATAAAAGCTTCGTTCTCTCAGTGTGATTCCCCTTAAGCCTGTCCCTGAAGTCTTTTTGGCCTAAAAGGAATATACCTTCCATGAGTTCTAGTGTTTGGAGGAAGCAATGCACTCCCCTCTCCTGAGGGAGTCGTATGATGATGATGTAAGTTTTGGAAAGGATAATGGGTATTTGGTGAGGTAAAGTTACAGTACTTTTTTCCCTCTGGCTGTCTTTCCTGCTGCAACATGGATGAGGGCTGTCTTTCCTGCTGCCGCCAACATGGACTGTAGTCCATGTTGGCGGGCCACTTTACCATTCTTTGTTAATAAATTACAGTTTGTAAACCTTGTATTGTCCAGTGGCCTTGAAAAGGGCATCATGGGGGGAAAGTACTCTATCATCATGGGCTCTCTCTCTTCTGGCTGGTGACTGCTGAGCTTCTCTTCCTCGTTCATCACTCTCTATCTTCATGAGATGGAGAAGGAAGTTTGGACCTTACAATATTATATAAAACTTTGCATTCGTGAGTGTTGGGGAACAGCGATCGCCTTGTTTTGTTTAATAGTTTCATGAAGTAAGTAGCTCAGTTGAAGATTATTCCTTGAAAATTCTTAATTTTAAAATCATCCAGACACACATGTTTCCAGAAAGGGTTTGGAGGGACTGCGAGGCTGCCGTCATTTTATTCTGCATCACCTGAAACTGATAGAAAACAGAAACAAAAGAAGCATATCCTCAAGTTAGAGAAAAAAATAGACAATTGAAAATTTGTTCTGCCATTTGCACTTTTAAAGGTGCCTGCGACTGGTGGGGCTACAGCGCCATTGTCATGGGAGTGTTGTGCAGCCAGCTTGTGAGAAGTGGTGCGCTTGTGCAGGTGTGTAGGTATAATGTACTCCTGCTGACATATATAAATTCTATTAAATAAACCATCTAGTGCAGAATATTGAAATAAGACACAGCTTACCTTAATTTTTCATGAAAGTACTTTTGTGTGATCCTGCATCCTCATTTATATGCCTTATCTCAATAATTTGTTCTAGAATGTTTATTAATAGAATTTAAATATAATTCACAGTACAAAGGAATAATTTAAAAAATTAATTTCAGTAAAATATATATGTATAAAGCTATTATTTATTATTATATATCAAGCTATTATATTATTTGTTTTATCAGTGGAGTAGGTGTTTTAAAAAAACATTTTTGTTATTGTGAATGTTTTCACTAATACCATTGATGAAATAGATGTCTGATGAGGAATTACTGTCACACCTTTCATGAGTTGGGAACAAAGTACCTGTTGCTAGCATTAGTTGCATGTCGTAGCAAACTATAGTCATGTGCTTCAGCCTTTACTTTTACTTTTTTTCGATCTGCTTTAAATATGAATATGAACACATCTCCAAGGAAAATCAGAGGGAATTCACTCTTGTACTCCTCCACTCCACCATCTTTGTGCAGGTAATTCTGACCATCATCTTAGCCTGTCATGCCTGTTCCATCTGGAGCATATTCCCCATAATGTTATCTGTTAAGCATGCCAAAATCTGTCAGGCATGCTTCTCTGTATGGCAAGAATCAATTGCACTGGGACATCATGTGGTCCGGTGATCTGAAAATGTCAAAATTTATCTAGAAATATAATAAAGGTTAGTTACCAGGCAGTAAATAGGATATATTTTTAAAAAACTTTTATTGCAAGTTTCACATGAGTCTTAAGCCTAGATAGGTTAAAAATTTCTCAGAAAACATATATTTTCTGTAGCTTTTCTTCAGTTTTTGAAAGAAAAATTTATTACAGTAATAAAATGAAGTTGAATAAATATACAGAAGAATGATTGGAGTAGTACATGAAGACCACCCTCTACATTTGACAATTGTTATAAAACTAGCTATTAAGATTTAAACGTACACAGCTCCAAAGACAAAGAATATATGTATAAAGACAAAGAAGGCTAACTGTATTTGCAAAAAAGGAATCATTCAATGAGTGTGTGTGTGTGTGTCTGTGTGTCCATCATATACCTATATGACTGATGCAATCTAGCAGAATGTTATGGAATTTATGCCAGCAAATTCATTCATATTTAAGATCCATCAGAGTTTATTTATCACTGAGGAACAGACACTTTTAAATTTTCCTATCAGAGTGCATAGTATACTGTTTTAGATGCTGCAGCTCTTGAAGGCTCTCACTGAAGAATGCTACTGTATTTTCAAACACACTTGTTTATGTGTACATGGTAGATCTATTCTTTTCTTAATCTATACTTGTACTCAGAATGTGTTAGAGTAAGTTCTATCATCCAAACTTATGCAGTATATCATCCCAAACTCCAAGTATTTCCTTACCTCCTTAAGATATCATTACCAAATTTTCTGCTCCATTATGTGGCATTATGTGAAATTCAGAATTTTATTTAAATGTTCTGGTGGTGAGATATAAAATAATTTAGGGGTGACAGAATTGTTTATCAAATATAATTTTAGTATATATGTTAAACATATATTATAATATAATTTTTTTATTTTCCTCATCTGTAAATACATGTATTAATGAAGTTGTATTTTATACTTAGATTATGGACATTAATGGTGTTGTATTTATAAACCTTATTGTAATGTTTTATTTATAATGTTATTTTATTCTTTTATCGTTTTAGGTTTTTGTTGTATGAAGTACGTCCAGCTACTAGCCATGAAATAAATGCACTAAGAAATCTTAAAATTCTTCATACAGAACATATATGGAAAAGAACTGTGAAGAAAATATTGTATGATGTAAAAAAGAAAAAGTGTTCAGCCAAACCAGATAACTTTGAGAATACCAATATGCAGGTCTGGTGTATATTTATTTTGTTTATGCTGTAATTATTATTTCTTATAATTTCTTGTTAAATGTTTTACTTAGTTGCCCAATTAAAAAAAATAACAAAAAACAATTTTTTTCACATGCATGAACCACTGAAATTTCTTATTAAAAAAAAAAATTGGTTTGTGTGAAACTACGTTTCGCACGAGATTTGAGCATGACAACGTCTTGCAAAGACGAATATCGCAGGTGCTTCGCGCCCATGATATTCGTTGACCTTTGATTGTAATGTCGCAAAAAAAAAACCCTTAATGACCCTTAATCCTTATGAAGCAAACACGTGTTTTTTGAGAAACTGGCGTTGGGCTAGATGAAAATACCAATTAATTAAATTCATCCATGATTTGGATGTTTTAAAAATTACTTGTTTAAACAAATTGAATCGAAGTGATAGTTTAATTAGCTAATGAAACACTTAATATTCCATTTTTCATTTCATTTAATAATAATAATAATAATTAATATTTAATAATTTTTGCAAGTTTAAATTGAATGATTTGTTCAAAAATAATTATGAACAATTTGTTGTAGAAATAAACTTTAATCAAATCAATGATGATAAATTGTCAATTTAAAACGATGAAATTGAAATCATAAATCAAATTCATGAAATTGCTGTTTTTGAAAAGCCCGCCAAAACCTGCTTGACACGATAGTATATTCCATTGCACGACGGTTAAGCGGTTCAACTTGTCATTAAACTTAAGTAAATTTAACTTAAGTAAATCAAAATTCTGGTTAAAAAACAGTAATATTCAATTTTTAAATATTATTTGTAGTTTTTGCAAGTTTAACATAAATAATTTGTTTAAATATAATCATGAATAATTAATTATAGAAATAAACTGAAATCAAATCAATGACAATAAATCGAGTGGAAGAGAGATAGATGCGGCACAAACTGAACGCTTAGGCCGATCGTGCCTCTCTCTTGCTCATATGCTTGGCTCAGGTGGAATGGAACAATGAGTCATGCTCTTTCGTGCGTGCTGCCGGCATTCATTGATTTATAAGACGTCACGTCAAAAATATATATATTTCAGGTTATTCAACACATTTGAATTGAGTGTTTTATGGAAATTTCATTTATTATATGTTCATGAGTCAGTGTGTGACTATTTATCAACTTTTTTAATGAATTTTTTAAAGAATCTGAATATATATTGGCATGTAATTACAATTATTATTCAAAATAACAATAATAGTAATAAATCTAATCCAGCTAAGTCGTTGCAGTTGATAAACAGAAGACAACATCAATTAAGCCTACTTAACAAAAAAGTAAGGAAATAAATATTTTTGAATCAAATGTTTGAAATAGTGCAATAGTCTGGTAGTAAGAACTTTCTCTGGATATACCAGGGTTGTTCGAAAAGTTCTCAGCCTGATAGAGAGATGCCACAAATTTGAGTAAATGATTATGGTATTTGTCAGTTATAGTTGTTTAGATTTCATGCTGCAAAATGTCAGATGATTGTGTTGTTTGTGGCAAAATTCTATTTTACACTAACTTCAGTCATGTGATCAGAGGTTTACAAAGTTTTTTTTTTTTATCTTATACTGAACCAATCACTAAAATAAATAACTGTCTTCACTGAAGCGCTCTCCTTCAACTCTTATTTCAGAATTATTGACAGCAACTGGACAATGTGATTTCATAGCTGATGTTACAATAAATTGTACTGGTCACATCAAGAGTGTCTTAATTCACTTTTTATAATACATAAATTCAGTATGTATCATTAAATATATTTTCAAAAATTAGCATGCAAAGCATCATAAAGTTTAACCTAGCACATACAAACAACTTTTTAAAAATTAAAAAAATTTGGTCTTGAATTCTTGAAGTATGAGAAAGTGAATTTTCAAAAAATTACAAATATCAAAAATGGCCATGCAACCATTTAATTTTAGATTGAGTGATTTGATATGGAATGACCCCAGATAATGCTGAAAAAGACGTGTTTGATTACAGTTGTAATTTATCTATTTATGAAAATGTAATTCCCCAAGTAATTAGTATTTTTACAAATATAAAAATTCTCTGATAGGTGACTGAGAAATTTCCTCTATAATATTGTCAGGTAGGTATATAAGTATGTTAATCTAACCTTTTATCATTTTTAATTTATAAGTATATAATAAAAAATGTCAAAAACTAAATCAGAAAATATACCGCTATAATAACCTAGATAAAATTAATAAACTTAATAAAATGTAACCTATCAACTTATCTTTACAAAATAACAAACTTTAAACTATGTAGATCGCTTAATGTAATACATTACAGTACATGCTTAAATATTTTAATATCCTATAGAATATGATTTACTTCTGTTTCCATTAATAAAATAAAAAGATTATAAGTAATTAACACAATACATCAGAACAAAAGTGTAACAATATAAGCAATCATATATTGCTTTAGCCTCTGACAATACTAAATTAGTCCCTTCCTGTTGCAGCTACAGTAACAACAATATAGTTTTTAACTACATGAAAGAAGGGAACTTTACATTTAATATCCATTGTATTAACTAGAAACAAATAACAAACTTCTAACAGAAACTAATAAGATCGCCAAAAACTAATTGGCAATGAATTATAAAAGCACAAACACCATTAATTCTATTTTGTATATCAACTAACAACATAATCTGAAACACCAAACAGCAAGCAGGCAGCCACAAAATGAAAATTCCCTACAGCAGAACAAAAATTCTCTTTGTTCGGATTAATTTATTCGCTTCTGTATGTATATATATTTAATACTGATTTATTTATTTTATATAGAAGGAGCAGGCTGATGATGCCCTACAGTTTTTTTTATTTAAGTTGATTTTTATAGTGTATGAAAAATACTAATCCTTAGCAGGATTAATATCCAGTAACTTCTATGTAAAAGATAAAGATGCTACAATTCAGTACATTTATAATTATTAGCACTTGTTCATGGGAAGTTTGTATAATCCTTACCAGTGCTTAGATATGATTGGAGGAGTGTATTTAATCCATTGTTAGAGAATAAGATGATTAATTTTACTACTTTACTTCAAAGTAGTAACAGCACTTCGCTGTTATTAAATAATTATTTATTTATTTCACACCATGGTAATTTCATGCTTATGGCCAATTACAGCTACCTGTTAGCTTCTTTTTTATAATGAGTAATTATAAAATAATAAGGCGCAGGTGCTGCCACTTTTCTGTGAAGGTCAGCATGTAGCATATATGCTTATTCGAATAAAAGTGAATTTTAGAAATTATTGTGTAAATCATATTGAGTATTTGTTTATTTTTTGTGCCGATTGAGTATTTGTTTATTCTTCAGAAAAATTTTGACAATATTCTAATTATAAGTCACTAGTTTTTTTTTCCAAATTTCTATTCCTAATGAAATTTAAGGGCTTATAATATAAAGCAATTTATATTGTGTTTCAGAGTCAGCCTCCTGAATCAAAACCAAAAAAGGAAAGTGAAGATAGTGTTGAGAAAAAAGATCATAGTAGTGACCAACTTCCTCTTGGTTCTGGTAAAATTATTTCTTTTTTGATAAATGTTAATGTAAATTGTAATAATTATACCTTAGTTTCTATCTTTTAAAGTAAAATTAATTTGAAGAGTTACTGGTATTAATAATTTATTTTTATGTAACAACATTCTTACTTATCCTACCAAAAACCCATAAAAACAATTTTTAAATTTCATGCCTTAAGTTTTTTATGTCTATATTGATCACAACTTAAATGGAAACTAATTCGCATTTTGGTGGATTATTAATAAGCTAAGAGATATTGATATTTTCGAAAATAGTCTAGTATTTAATCACAAAATATAGTCAGTTGATTGGCCGAGAAATTACTAATGATATATTATTGAAGGTCCTGCATGTGGAATTTCAACAAATGATTTGGGTGTATGTAAAGTAATTTAAATTTTTACCTAATTTGCTCTCAACTGAGGTAAAAAGAATTTCATATTAATGTAGCACAGAACAAGCAGAATGTAACACAGAAATACTGATTATAACTTTTTTCACACTGTAGAAACTAATGATGAAAGTTGAATGTAACCTAAAATCAATGCTCTATGATAACTGTATATTATTGAAAACATTGTAACTCTTGTAGGGCAAAGATAGCAAGGTGGGTTAACAACAGAGTCTGAATAAGCTTTACTTAATTTTTACTTGTACAAAGACCAAATCCATTCAACTGGAAATTTCTTCATGATAAATTTTCTGCCAATTTTTACACCTACACATAAATTTTTTTAACTAAACTCTTTGAATCCCTTGAAGGTTCAGTATCATCTTATTCTGGATTTGGGTATATGTGATTTCTGTTTATTCCTCTTTGTAACCATTATAAATTCTGACATAAAATACAAATTAAATTGAATTGGTGTATTTAAATTGGTGAATTTATTTGTATTTTATTTTATTGTAAATTATTTGTTATATGGATTTCCTAATACGTCAACAAATGATATTTTTTAAAAAAAACGTAAAAATAAAATTAATAGCAGCATGATTCATTAGTTATCAAGTTCCTTCTTAAAATAGAATTTTAAGAAATATGACATGTGAGTAAAAATGAGCAAACTTTTCTATATAAAGAGTATTACGTTTGTATGAGTACACATACTCACACAGACTTGGGCAATTCAGAGAAATAGTGGTGGGATAGACCTTTGACACCATCGAAAAGCGTCAGTTATATGCGGGACATCGTCGTGGTTAGATGAGTCTTGTGAGTATTTAAAAAAAAAAACCATCAGAAAAATCATAGACTGATTTGTGCAGAATACAGGTATGAAAATTTGATATCAAAGGTCACTCCATAAATACATTCATGGATTTATCAGAAGATTTCTTATCCATCGATTTTTTTTATAACATTAAAAAATATTGAAATTATAACATGTTAAAATGATAAATTATGTATAAAATTGAAATTAAAATTAATTTTGGATTGGCCAATTTCTTACTCCCATAAGTATTAATAAGATATTTTGTTAAATTTAGATGTATACAAGTAGTTATGTAATAGTGGTTCTACAAACTTTAGTAGACTAGTTATGGGACTTTATCACCATTTTTCTTTATTTTTATAAGTAACGTGTATTATCCATCGCCATTAGAAATATTCTTTGATGTGTTGAGTTATTTTAATTTTTTGTAAAACTCAAGAAAAGCATAAGCAACATAGCCCTAGTACATTTTTTTGCAAATCCCAATGTAGTAATTTTATTTTATTTGTTTATTAAAAATTTATTGTTATAAAATTATGTTTCTGTGTTTTATTTAAATTTGGTGTTTTACATGAAGCTCACATCTAGTGATAATGTCACTTAGCAGGTTACAATTTGACAAGTGTGTGGATATAAACACAATAAGACAAAATCAAATTTTCAGAAATTATGTGAACAACTGGAAAAGAGGTGGACTGTGTTCAGTGATAGTGTTCACATTTCAAAAGAAAGCTACAACTAAGTGTAAAGAAATATTGTTTTAATGCCCTAAGATTGTGTACATTTTAAATAAACCTTATATTTTCTTCTAATCTTCATATTTATCTTTTAACGTCGTAGTATCTTTTCACTTATTACAATAATTTAACTTATGTAATTTAAAATGTATCTTCTATGGGAAGATCATTTGGTTTTATTTTAAGTATGCTCCTTCTTTGTATAACTCTTTGCCAACTCTATGTATAATTCTTTAGTGCCTATATTTTTCCACCACTTATCCTATGTTGCTGTTATTGCTTTCTTTTTTATATTTGTTCATATTGTCCTTTACTTTTTATGTTACCTTTCTTAATTCATTAATTTTTCTGTAGAGCCTCTTACCTTTTTCACCCTTCCTGTTCTTGTATTTTCTTATGGCTTCAATTTTTTTCAGTCATCATTCCATAATTTGTGACCTTTTTTTCCTCTTCATGAAGTCTATTATTTGTTCTGTTGCTATTTTTGAGACTTTTTCATATTCACCAAAATTCATTTGCATTACATCCTGCATTGCCCTTCTCTTTAATAATTGAGGTAATAAATTTGATCACTATAAAATGTATCAATACACAAAAGCGCACAATAATAATAATGTACTAAATAAACAGACACAATTCAGTTATAAAACAGTTTTAAATTGCACATTAAAGATATATCTGCTTGATTAGGAAAAAAATAACATCAGTAATAACATCTGTATATTCCAGGATGAGAACAATGTCACCAGTTACTGAAGAGGTTCAGAGATAGTTTCCTTGTGTCACTAAAAAGTTAAAAAAAATTTTTTTCCATGACTGACGTAAAAAAAATTACTGAGTGAAAAACTTTCAAATTAAAGATTTAATGATTCCAAATTCTCATTTACTTCTATCAAAATTCCCGTGACATAGTTTTTGAATTGTTCTGAATGGCATAGCATTTTTCAAATCAAGTTTTATCTACAATGTTGCTGAAAAATAGGGTCTGGTTTTTTACATGTTTTTAATTAATTCTATCTTCATTGGATTGCTTATTTTAAGTAAGAATGATAATAATAATAATAATAATAATAATAATAATATTATTATTATTATTATTATTATTATTCTTCATAAATTGTAAGTGCACAATGTAGAACACTGTTAGATTGATTTAAAATATAATATAGCATAATAAATTTACTGTATTTATTTTGTATAAATTTACAATTATACACTAAAGAAACATGATGTAGTCTAGTCAGTACAAAATAAATAGTATCAAAAAATTTTTAATTAGATGATCAAGTTTTAAATTGTACATTTTTTATTTAAAAATGCTCTTGACATACTTCTGAATATTAAGGGTTGGTGAATTAGATTATTACATTTTTTCATCTTAATAAAGGCTTATTATTAAACACTCAATGCCATTCAAGGAAATGTATAGGGTTTTCCCTGCAAAAACATTTTTAAGAAACAAATTTTTTATGATGGATTCTTACTTAAATAAGTATTACCCTACTTTACTGATAAGTCAGTTTTATACAACCAATTTCTGAATGAGTATAAAGTACTTAATTTATGACCATATTATATGCATCCATAAGATAACATGATATGCTCATGAAGATCTGAATTTAGTTGAAATTGATTTCTCTCTTTCATAAAAAGTGTGATACATTCATAAACATAGTAAAGATAATAAACAATTTTTTTAAAATCTGTCTTCAATATCTATTACATTTCAAACCAAAAATCACTTGATTGCCCTTTTTCTGGATGAAATACTTAGTTCTTATACACCTATTAGCAGCTTAACTTCAAAATTCAGTTTTATAAATCAGTTACAGGAATACAGTAACTTTTTTCTATTTTTATAGAAATGCTGTATAAAGACTGTAATTAATATTTCAAGAGGGGTAAGATAGTTTTGCAACAGTGAAATAATGCACTGCATACAAATATATATGAATTTGTTTCACTTTATTAGTGAAATTTGTTACATTAAGTTGAAAAAACAAAGCCTCATAATTATAACATAAGATGTCTTAATTGATAAGAATATTTTTCTGAGATTTTGCCAAAAAAAGGTGTGTCTGTAATTTGGGTAGAACTGAAAAAAAGTAAAATACAATTTTTCATAAAATAAAACTGCATCAAAAAGTAAAAATGCTTTTTAATTTTAGAATTTTTTTTTAATTTAGAGTTTTTAAAGTCATTGCCAAATTGAGTGTTAGCAAGTTATTGGTAATTGTTTTTTTAATAATTTGATTCCAAAACTTAAAATTGGTAAGAGATGAAAAAGTTTTATTTTTTGTGTACTTTTTTAAACGTTTTATGTTTTCAGCCAAATAACATTAAGATTGAGGCCAAGACTCTCCTCAAACTTCCCAATCTGTCTATCCCTAATTGCTGATTTGATAACAATTAATGAGTTTATCATTTATTTCTCAGGTGCTGCGGAACGAATGTGGTGTTTGGAAAAATTAAGAGAGTTGATGTGTTCACCACTTGGAAAACTTCTTGATATACCTGCATTTCTTCAAACAGATCGAGTTGATTCATCTTCAGCAAATTTAGTACATAGTTTACCTCAAGCATTATTACGTCAGTATGAATATGAAGATCCTGCTGTGAAGGATGGAAAACATCTTATGCACAGTCCTTTTTTTAAGGTAAACATGTTATATAAATATTAAAAAGATCTCATGTGGATACCACATGACTTCTTTATACAGCTATAAAATTACATATACACATTTTTTACAATGTGTTTCTTAATCTTTTTACAATCTGAGGTTAATAATTAGTAATAAATCAATACATTTAAATTTAAAAAAGTTAAAAAAAAGGAGATAGTCGAATTTGGACCGACGTGCCTTCCTCTTGTAAGATCTAAATATTTCATTAATTAAAATTTTATTTGGCTATAACTCGGGGAACCAATAAAAATAAGTACCACTATATCATTGAAAAACTCTCAGTGATGGCTTATTGCTACAGTTAAGAAAAAGTCAAAAATCCAAATTGTTTGGATTTTGGGCTAATTTGAACACTTTTGGTCCAGTCGAAAGAGGAGGTGCACAACTAGATATTATAATAGTTACAAAAAACAAAATTTGAATATCCTACGGCTAATTGTTTTTGAGTTATGTAAGATACATTTATACGTACAGACGTCATGCCAAAACTACTCAAATGGATTCAGGGATGGTCAAAATGGATATTTCCATTGAAGTCTGAAAACCAAAATTTTTCAAAATCACAATATTTCCTTTACTGTACAAGGAAGTAAAAAATGTTGATCATTTAGGTTTCAGAAAGGTTTGTGCACGTTGGGTGCCAAACATATTAACGGAACATCACAAAAAAATCTGAACGGGATCTGCTTCAGAATTTTTGATGCACTACACAGAAAAAGGTTATGAGTTGCTTAATTTAATTGTTACTGGCAATGAAACATCCGTTTTGTATTACATGCCAGAGTGAAAATGGCAGTCAAGTGAATGACATCATCCTCAATCACCAACCAAACCAACAAAGGTCAAGCCACAGCCATTTGGACACAAACTGATGGTCACAGTCTTTTGGGATCAGTTTGGCATACTGCTGATTGATTTTATGCCATGTGGAATGACTATAAATGCAGAAGCTTACTGCGAAACTGTACCTAAGTTATAGCACACCATTCAAAATCAGTGATCTGGGCAGCTGACCGATGGCATCGTCCTGCTGCACAATAATGCATGTCCACATTTTGCGGGTCCGACATGTGATTTACTGAGAACATTGGATGAGAAATTTACAATCACCCACCACATAGGCCAGACTTAGCTCCTTCCGATTGTTTGAGAGATTGAAAGAATTTTTTAGAGATTTTTTTACAATGAAACGGTCTTTACTTTAGAGATAACCTCTCGCGTACTATGTGTAACATGAAAAAACCACTTAAAGTTAAAATTAAAATGTGTTAAAGGAAAGTTTTATTCAAAAAGTTGAATCTGTGGTCAAAATGTGTTTAATTCTTTGGCTTACTGTATTGGGTATTTTGTTGTTTTAGGAAAAAACTTTTAGGAAAAAAAATTCACTGTTATGAAAATTTCATTTTTTATGACTTTTTTAGTTCAAGAATGTATTATGAAGAAGACCTGCCTTCTACATTATAATACACTACAGTAGTCTCTTAACCATTTTTCATTCAACTGATCTCTCCGTCAGCCAACTTTTGTCTTTTAAATAGTTAATCAGTGGTACAAAGGAAATAATTTAATTATTCATTCAATCATCTTATATAAATCATACTGACCAACATCACTGATCGTGATTTGTTTTTAAAAAAATTATTAAATTTTATTAGTCAAAGGTCAGCTATGAATTATATTTTCTATATGTTATAGTGTTCAGATTTATAACAAATGGAATGCTTAGATTTAATTTTATTGTTTTAGTTAATGAGCTATTTCATTATATCATTAAATAGAGTGTATTATAAACAAATGGACTGTCTAACCTAACATCAAAAGAATCATTTGCATGTATTTGTTTTTTTGATGTAAAGAAGAATAGTGAATCTGTCTTACATTTTAATTTAAATCTCAGGTGATTAACTGAAAATGAATTCTAAAATTAAATATCCATCAGTCTATTTATTTCTGTTAGTAATTCTACATCGCTGGATCTAGTGGAATAATTAGACTAAAAAGAGATTTAAAGTTTTCTCTTAAATGGATCCTGAATGTAGATAATTAATATTACATTCATTGCATTGAAACAGTGTATATAACATTTAGGTCTAGTCCATATTCATAAATAAATAAATTTTTTAATCTGATTTATTAATCAGTCATATAACATATTCTGGCAACCTGTGAGTAGGGTAAGTTACTGAGATCAGACTATAAGCCCATTGTTTAGAAAAAGCTACCTTTAAAAACTTTAATTACAATTTAAGTTGATGATTAAAATTTCCCTTATCCATGGACCTTTCCTTCCTTTTTGAAAGACATTGTGATTTTTTTTTAAAGAACCTTAAGGAATACAATTATTTAATTTTAAATGCAGATAAAACTTGCACTGTGCTTCTCAAGAAACGAAACATTGTGAATTGCATAGTTAGATATTTCATTAATGGTAATGATTACTTCTGATGCCTGTAGCATGAAATTTCTTGTTATTGTTAGATGATAAATTTTCATAGGATGATCAAATCGTACTGTTTTGTTCTAATGCACATTAATTAAATATTTCATTTTTCAATATTATTTAATTGTATTTATATGTTTATAATAATAATTCACCTCTGAAAAATATCATCTCTTTCAATTTCTTTCAAAAAGGAAGAAGGAAGAATAAGGAAAAAGAATGAAAGGTAAGGAAGATACTATGCCCACAGAGAAACTACAAAACAACTAACAAAAGAAAATACCTCAAGCTTATCTCTAAAGTAAAGACCATTTCTTTATTAAAAAAATCTAATCTGCAAACTTAATAAATATTCTTTATTTCTCTTAGACTACATATCTTACACTACTTCTGTATATAATCACCACATGAATTAAGACATTTATTGTAACAATAAACTAGCTTCAATATACCCTTATCGTGTTTTTCTGTCGTTAGTCCATTTATCCACTGATTTACAGCATTCTTAAGTCTATCGTCACCTGTGAATTGCTTACCTTTTGACAGTGTTCTATCATCCACCTCTTGCAAGGTCAAGAGACATCTTAAGATACTCAGGCTGTGACTTACTGAACAGCAATATTTTATTGACTGGTTTATCTAAATCCTGCAGAATATTGATTTGATTATTTTTTAAATAGCCATCTGATAATCCTTGTTATTACCTGAATTGTATGGAGTTTTACCTATCCAGCTGAATCTTAAATACTGTCAGATCTCTTCCAGAGATTTATTTATTATTATTGTGTACAGTGTAATAAACATATTAATACATATGTTCATTTGTATTCGTTATGATAAAATAAATGAAGGAAAATGAAAATGCATATCATGTCAAAATGTAGCTGTTTACAAGTTAGTAAAAAATTTAATTCATTGGCATAGATAAAATAAACATTTCTTTCCGTGAGAATATTTTATGATTTTGCTGAGTTATCATGGTAATCATTAATATAATCCCTTTGAAAAGTAGCTATACACCTATATAAACACTATTGTATCATGAGGGATTGTATTCCATGTCCCTGTAAGTAGTTTTTTTTTAAGAGGTTGGTAATCCTGTGTTGTGTGCTTTGCTTATGCGGGACAGGATGCCAACCTTGAGATGAGAAGTATGTCTGGTTCTTTGTTGTACATTGTGTGATCATCCCCTTCGATCATAAAAATGTTATTAACTTTAGAACAGTGATTATTTCTCATTGAATAAGTCTTCCATGAGCATAGTGGGTACACATAGATAATGAAAGACCAGTTTTCCTTTAGATTTCCAGGTACACTAGTTTCTAATTGACATAGTGTAAGAACACTAATCAAGAAATTTTAGGAGACAGAATCGGTAAAGGACTGACTGGGTGAAGTAGCAGACTATCAATACTCAAAGAAAAACTTCAAGACCTAGCTGCTATGCAATGTAGTCCCAACGAGTCGTTTGAGAAAGTTGGCCCTACAGAATCTATTAGTGTTGCAACTGCACACAAGGCAGTTCATAAGAAGCTCAGTCTCATCCTATATAAATTAAAAGCGGTTTAAAGTTTATCTGCCACAGTCTTTGGAAAGAGAATTAAATTTGGGTAAATGGTTTCATGTGGTTCTTGAATTTACATGACCAAAAGATTGAGGAGCAGATTGTAATATCTGAAAAAAGAATAGGTAACCCAATATTCTTCATGGAAGCAATACAGTTCATTATTGTGAAGTCATTAATCAGTTGTGGGAGAGCTAACCAAGGACAAAGTTAATGCTCAGATTAAACAAGACAGTGCGACTGAGCATACAGCCAAGGCAGTCCATGAAATTACTGCAAGAGGTTTTCAGAAATAGAATCATTTGTAAGGCCTTATGGCCGCCTTATTCTCAAACTTAAGCTCACCAGATTTTTATTTTTGAGGTTATGCAAAACGTAATGTTTAAAAAGAAAATCCCCATAGCCTTTGAGAATTTCAAAATGCTATTCGTGATTTCACCAAGGTCAACAACTTTTGAAAGTCTTCCAGAACAAGAAGAAACGCTTGCAAGTATGTCTGGGATGTTCATGGTGACCATTTTCAACAACTACTGTAAAGTAAGTTAATGTTTTATATTGTTATACTAGTGCATGACAGGTGTATAGCTACTTCTCGAACACTTTGTACTTTTTAAAATTTGTGAGTCAGATTTTAAGTTATGAAGCAAACTAAGTAAAATCTAGAGATTGAAATTATATAGGGTTCAATGTTTTGCAAATTCAATACATTGTAGCAGAAATAAAAAGAAGCCTTTGATTAGCTATGTACATAGGGGTTTTTCTGGTTTTTTTTTTAAATTGTGTATTTGTAAATGTATGTAAGATTAATTATTTATTTATTTTTTTTAATATCTTTTTTTTCAGGTCCAAAAGAAAATATCAGAAGTTGCTCCAAGAATTGGTGATGTCAAGAATAATCATGAAAATCATAATTTGTTTAAACAGGATCATGATGAACAGCTTTTAATGTGGTTAAATAGGTGTGACAAATTGTTGATGATTTAGTTAAAATATTAATGTAATTATGATGGATTATTATAATCAATAACAATTATAATTGTTATTCATTAACTGTTAATAATTAAAAATAAAAATGTGTTATTACTGTATGAAGTGCATAAAAAATTTTTCATTGTTGGGATATTTTCTTTTGATTAGTGATAAATTCATCTGTAATAGTGTTTATAAATAATGTTCATTATTATAATTATGTTGATCACATAAGTCATATTAAAGATTTATTTATTAGAATAGATCAAGGAAAAGGATCAGAAATAGAATATAAAATGTAGTATGTTAAATGTAGAAAAAAATTGTATTTAAAATTCATTTTATTTAATATAAATACAGGTTTTCTTTTAAAAAAACAAAGCAATTAATTTTAAATTAAGAAATATACATATATAAAGCTGGATTCAAAATTGAATAGTATTGGAATTATCTGCTTATATTTCTTTTCCTATATATATTGCAATTTTCTTGAAGAATCTTGAAATGGCAGCAAAATAACTAAACTGCCCAAAAGAAATCGCAGAGAAAGTGGAGCTAAAAATCGTCAAAAAGATGGAATTCATGGTACATCAAAAATTCCTCTCAAGTCTCTAATTATAAAATGTAGAAAAATCTACAAAGCTAATAAATTTAAATATCTGGGATAAATAATCAAAATCAATGGATTTAATAAAAAAAAACAGTAAATCTTCATCTAAACATTGATTTACTGTTTTTTTTTATTAAATCCATTGATTTTGATTATTTATCCCAGATATTTAAATTTATTAGCTTTGTAGATTTTTCTACATTTTATAATTAGAGACTTGAGAGGAATTTTTGATGTACCATGAATTCCATCTTTTTGACGATTTTTAGCTCCACTTTCTCTGCGATTTCTTTTGGGCAGTTTAGTTATTTTGCTGCCATTCAGAAGCCAATCAAACAAGTATTACAAAAATTGACAAACTAACAAAAGATATTTACAACAAAAAGAACATCTCAATTAAAGCCAAAAACCAGCCATTGCAATACAATAATCAAACTAGAAGATGTGTAACTTATCACAATACATCTATAGTTGAAATCATGTGAAATATTTTAAAAAAAAAACAGGAAAATCTTTAGAAAAATCATAGGACCGATAAAAGTAGGTGAAAATGGGTATAAATTCAGAAGTAATAAAGATCTTTACAAATATAATAAAACTGAGAAAATGTCAGATTCTATCAAAAAAATAAGAACCAAGTTCTCTGGCCACCTCATGAGAATGAATGATAACAGGCTCACAAAACAAATCTTCAATCCCATTTGTAACAAAAAGAATGGAAATCAATGGACCTCAATAATTCAAAAAGACTAAAAGGAATGAAAATTTCTAAAGAAATAGTGCGAGGTAGAACAGAGTTCCGCAAACTTGCACAAGATTTCAAGGATTTCCAAGAGAAGGAAAAAACCATCTAATGTCTGGACAAAAGAGAGAATGCAAAAAACAAAGTAAGAGAATGAACTGTTGAAAAATCATTTAAGAAAACACCCAAAAGAAAAAGAAATTATGAAAAATGTTACTTCATTTGGTTTTCTGATGAAGGAGACTAAAAAAAAATGGTTAACTAACTATAACTTCTGGTGCATGCATAACAGTAAAGTGGACTTCTACATATATGTACATGTTTACACATATAGAATCGTATAAACGTCATATTTCTATAGATTATGTACATGATTATATACATATGTTTTCATCGATTCTCATCTAGTAAATTAGTTAATATTTTATAAATCCACTATTTTAAGCTTTTCAAGTTACCAGCAATATATTTAATTAAAAATAACTTTAAACATGAAATTTTTTACAAGTTCATCTTTTAAGAATTTTGAGTTGCTTAATGTTAAGTGTGATAAATTTTTCTTTTATATTATCATTTTTCACTTCAGACTTATTTGTTTATATATGCATGTTATTGTTAATTTATAGACAACCAGAAGATTGGAGTTTATCATGGGGAGGTAGTGGAGCTATTTATGGTTGGGGTCACAATCATAGAGGACAACTGGGTGGTGTTGAAGGAACAAAAGTTAAGTTGCCTACTCCTTGTGAGGCATTATCTGCATTACATCCAGTTCAACTAGTTGGAGGAGAACAAACTTTGTTGGCCGTCACTTCTGATGGAAAAGTGTACGCTACAGGTAATATTTTTAACCTTAATTCAGATGATTATTTTTTTATTTTGTATCGTGCACTTTTTTGTGGATTTAAGCTACTAAGCTACAAGTGATAAAGTTAATATGTTAACTAACCACAATATTAGAAAAAGAAAGTAATAATAATAATAATAATACTGTACCTTTTCCATTATTGGAAGTTATTATGACTGTTTAATATACCCAAAAAAATAAACTTATTTCCCTGCTGTTCATCAAAAAAAAACCTATACATTAAAATATTTGAAAGTATTTCTTTATGGTGCTTTACAATAAGGCAATAATCAATTTGTTTAACACATTCAGTGCCAAGGATGCACCTGTGGTCTAATTTCATAGTCTAAAATTTCAAATACATGACTTCTGCTACAGTATATATCTGTTGCAGCATGTAATTTATAGTATGAGGAATGTTAAGTAGATGTGCAATTTGAATTTGTGATAAAATTAATATGCTGATTGATAGTATAAATAGGCCCTCCACAACAAAGTGATGGCTAAATGTGAAGAAGAAGACCACCAAGTCAATTAAATAAACAAAATAAATATGGAGACTTAAACCAATGATTGTGATGGTGATATGGTAGGTGATTCATCAAGTAGCTTGGTTTCTTGTAAAATACAAAATACACTGTGACAATAAGTTAGATATTTTTGCTGATGAATTAATTCCATTCATAAGTGTGAGGCTTGTCTCTGGGAATGTGGAAGTGGAATTTTGTAGCATATGAAAAATGCCATGGCTGACCAAGATTCGAACCTAGGACCTCCAAACAAAAGGTCGAGATGCAGCCACTCCACCAAGGAAATTGGCAATCATTATTTTTATCTTTTAGCTAATGATAAATTTTTTGGACTTTCTTAATGTAAAAACAAATTGTTACGTTAAAAATTTGAAGAAGGAAGAATCACTATTTTATTGAGTATTTTTCTGTGATAAATTTTTACTTCAATAATCGTCATATAAGTTTTCACCACTCATCTCATCCATCTGCTAACCCCATGATCCTAGTTTTTATTTGTAGAACCAGTAACATCACTTACGGATCATTGGAAATTTACCTCAAACATGTTCACTTTGAGTTAACATATATGTATCTTAGTAAGAATACAAATCTCATTTGTATTGAAGAGAAATTACCTTGTTAGAAAGAATGTTGATAGAAGCATTTGACAATTGCAAGAAAAATGAAGGTGACATAACATAAATCTTATACTAGCCCTTTTGCATTACCTAAAACTTATAAAAACACTGATATTTTAACTGCACATGAACCCATAATTAGATTCAGTTGTGTAGACTAGTTGAAGGCCTTCTCTTTCAGTGTTGATTCATATTGCTGTATTCAGCAGTTGCATTCTTCAGTTTTAAGCAAGGCCGTAAATTTTTTTGTAATTTCTGGATAAAGTTACACAATTATAAATGTTCTGCAAAAAAAATGTTTCTGACCACTGTTCACAAAATTCCACACTAAACACCAACTTTTTGAAAAAGTATTGGACTTTATGATAAATTTGAGAATTTTCAAAACTTCGTACTCCATTGTTTTTGGCTGTTTATATATCTAAATGAAACCAAGCTTCATTTAATTAAAAAAGATTGAAACACCCACACCAGCTCAAATAAAATATTTGTTTGAACAACTGTGGGATGGGTAGAAAGTTTTGTTACACTGTAATAGAATCCAGCTTAATTGAACTCTACTACTGCCAATTCTTACCAGTGATATTGCTCACTGCTGCTGGGAAAGGTGGGGAGGATAAGCCATCGTGGGGATTGTCCAGTGTGTTCATTCATGGTGAGATAACCTTTATTGTAGTCAAGTGTGGAACAATGGCTGATACAAGTGCTTTCACTGTCTAAGAGCTTTTGTTAGCTTGTGTGTGGCTTCATGAATATTCACACACTGGTAAAACATTGAAGAATATTGTGACTGACTTCTTTGTGCATTTTTCAAATTAATAACCATCACAGCAAATGTTACTGACATGTTAGAAGAAGGTCTTTGTAACAGGAAGTGTTATTGATGCCCCATGCATTGGGAGGCCGAACACTCGAGCTGAGACATGTGCTGCTGTGGAGGCATCAATTCAACAGTCGCTGATGAAATCAATCTGCCAAAATTCTGCAGAGTTAGGGATTCCAAGATCAACAATGTGAGACCATATGCAGAAGGACTTGAAAGTTAAATGTTTTCATCCAGCCACAGTTAATGAGTTAAGTGACAATGACCTTGATCAATGTGTTTATGCATGTTAGTTATTGCTTGAATATTTTCCAAGCAAATTATAAAAAAAAACATCGTGTTCTCAGACGAGTGCAGTTTATCAAAGCTCTCTTAATTGAAATGTTTTTTTTTCTGGGTGAAAGACAATCCTCACTTTTTTGAGGAAATCAAACACCAACTGCTTCATATTATGTTTTTGGCTCAGATGACAGCTAAACATCTCCTTGTGGTCCTTATTTTCTCGATGCCACAGTTATCTGAGAATGATTGACAAGTAGTTGCTACTAAAATTAATGGCAAATGGATTGCTGACATCATTATGTTTAAGCAAGATGGTACTTCAGAGCATTTTGCTTTGAATGTCTCCAGTCACCTCATTAAATTTTTCCAACTTTTTTTTTTTTAATCGCTGGACGTGGATCAGAAGTGTTTCTGGCTCCATTGCCTTGGTCAGCAAGAATTCCTGACCTCACCATACCTGATTTTGTAAAAGAAGGTTTTGTAAAAGAAAAGAAGAGATCTAAAAATGCAGATATATCAACAATGAGCAGCCCCAAGATGCTGTTCAGTCAGCATTTGAAATGATCACTCCTGATATACTGTTTTGGATAATCAAAGAGTCATGGAGGCACACACAGCTGTACTTTGAACATGGTGGAACCCAGACAAACATTTTAGATCCGTAGAAGGTAAGCAGCACCTATCCTAATAATTTCATAACTAGTAAGAAGGGATTTCCCACCCAACCCATACAGTAGAGAAGTCAGGTTCTACAAGTTCTTCCTTATGAGTTTAATTTGAGTATATTTCTATCCTTGTTAACAACCGCAACCAGATGTCCAGTCTATTGAGAAAGTTTCTTTAGCGACTTTCCTAGAGAGTGTAAAAGCAACTGATTAATGTTTTGCATAAAATTATCTTCACGTAATACTGATATATGGCCACTGTTTAAAATCAGCTCATTTTCTGTTTCACAAAATTTAGCCAATAAATGAAAAATATTTGATTTATTTGATACTGCATAATTGGGAAAATTGCTCATTAAATCCTTCTAGCATTCAGAATAAGACTTAATGATTAAATGAGTTACATAATAAATATATGCCAGGCATGAAAATGGTAAATTTGTTGTACTGGTAGAAAACTACTAACACAGATTGAAGGATAATGCATCATGTAGTCTGTGTGTTTTGACCTTGTCTAATACAGCCTCAGCAAAATATCTGCCTTGCTAGGAACATGTAAAATAAACATAAGTGTAGGATCGGCATCTTTTAGACTGTCTGACTTAATGAAGTACTATATATCTATTCTCTAAAAGGTTTTGTTTTAATATATATGTATATGTACGTATATATATATATATATGCATACTTATTTATTGATTTTCATTAGATATTTGTTATTTAATTGTATTTATTCTTTCATAAATTATTACATTATTATAATCATGAACTATGGATGAAGGTACACTAGATATAAAGGAAAAATCAATCAAAACAATGAAATAAAAATAAATCAATCAAATAAAGCAGTAGGTAATTTTTTGCTGTTTATTTATTTTAAAATATCTTGTTTGTTATACAGGCTATGGTGCTGGTGGTCGTTTAGGTATTGGTGGAACTGACACTGTTTTAACACCGACATTGATTGAATCATTACAAAATGTATTTATTAAAAAGGTAAATTTACATAACCAAGATCATTTTTGAATTATTGTACAAGTGGTGTTTTTATGGTTGTATATTTTTCATTGTTTTTTGTTTTGTATCTCCTCTGATTTGAATGATTGATGTTAAAAAATGGAAGATCTTCGTCATACTTTTCTTTAAACTTAACAAACTTGCCGCAGAAAAAAAATCAGATGCTAACTAATGCTTTTGAAAAATAAACTTTCAGTGAGGCAGGAATATTATGTGCTTTAAGTATTTAAAATAGAGGTAAGGATGTAGAAAGAATTGATTAATGTTTAAGTTGATTGTGTACAATTATGTAAATAATTGGGAAAGAGTATGCAGTTGTCCCATCAAGTAAATAGGTGATTTGCTCAGACATCTCCAGAAAACTCACTAATTTCCTGGTTTGTGTAATCAGAGATTATGGTTGTCATTTGCTAATGTTTAATTGTGCTGAAAGTGGAAAAAAGTACAGTTCCAATAAATTACCACCCCAAACTAGATTTGGTTTAATATTCTGTACACATAAATAAAGTATACTTAAAATATGATTTTATCATTCTTGAACTTTTTTTTATCAATCTGGGTTGTATCACAGATTTTACAACTTATTATAATCCACATTATTTTATTTGATGTCTTTATTTATTTGAATTTAGGATTATATTTAATATTCAAATACATAAAGTAAATTTTAGTGTATTTGTCTAGTTAACCTTAGTTGTAAAGAAACCTTATTTATTAATTTGGATCCATGATATTGTGCATCTTGGTGCAACTTGACATTCAGCAACTCTTAAAGCACATTACTATGGAATATTTATCAGTTAAACTGTTATGAATAAAATATTAAATAGCAAAGATTTTAATTAAATTAAAGGTCTGTACAGATTTGGCAAGAAAATTAATTTACAAGAACAGCTTGATATTAAGATTTGTACTTTTATTATTATTACTGTTATGATTTGTTATTATTAATTTTTATATTCCCAATTTTGTACTTTGTTAGAATTCAAGGTTGTTAACATTTTACCAAATTATTTGTTAAGTACCTGCACTCATTATAATCATTGCTTCTAGTTAAATTTAAAGTTTTTTTTTGGATTTCAAAATAATATTGCATCAAAAATATTTTTGTTTACATCTATTACAGAAAGTATATTCATGGCACAAAAAATCACCCCAATAAGTATAGCACTCATGTACTGGTAACAAATGAATAAGTATCAGACTGTGTCTTAAGTACCGTGGTGCTGGTGATAGTTGTCTGACTAATTAAAATTAAATAAACATGAAGAACAAAAAGACAGCAATTACTACTTGGCAGTATGTACCTTTGCCACGCCACATGTTGTACACCAAGCACTGCCAATGTGCACTCACCAAGTCTACTGCCAATTACTGTATATTAAATGACTTGTACCTGTGTTGAAGTTGTAATGTATAACTTTACACTTTTAGTTATTACTTCTGTTTACTAGAAATTACTTTTTCAACATGATCATTGAAAAATTTGAAAAAAAAACATTTAGCCATTGGGTTAAAAATTGAGAACAAGAAACAATATCATTATTAAAAGTATGAAATCATAATCATTACTAATTATAAACAATACGTAATTAATGCTTTTATAACCTTTATTTGTAGTAAATTATTAATTTTTAATAATAAACAAAAGCTTACTTAAATTTCTTCATGCATCTAATTCAAACTTGTAGCAAGTTTACTATCCTCACTAAACGAATCACTATCACTGTCTCTTTCACTATCAGAGTCTACATGTATAATACAATGTTCTGTCATTTCATCTATCAGTGGTTCCATTTTTACGTGCTCTTTTTCAACATTTTTTACATTTTCACAGTAGGGTTTCCAGTCATCTTCATTCATGGAACTAATTTTCTCCGTAGTTAATTTTTTTAACATTTGTGAGAGAAAATGTTGTGTTATGACTCACCACATGTCTTTTAACGGCTGACCATACCACCTCATTCAGATTCAAATCAAGAGTCTAAAAACACGATGCCCATGTTTTTTCAAAAATTCATCCGTGATATTTTTGTACTTTTTTTTTATGTTACTTCACTAATTCATATGATTGTAATTTCAGCATTTTTTAACTGTATGGAATATGGGTTTTTTCATATCTTTTGGATATGGGTCATATCTTTTCTTCTAGTTAGAATTTGGCGCTTTATTAATACCTGTATTGATGTATTCCACCAATGTCTGTTAATACAGATTTGGAATCAATTTTTGATGTGCCCATTTCATGAAATTGTCTGTATTCATGTTGTCATGGCAGTTGCCACTTTTTGAACTGGCTTTACAAGTTTGTAATACATTTGGAATAAAACTGATTTCTCCTACAGCATGAATTGCTATTAAACGTTCACCTTTATTAATCAGCACATGAAGTCCCTCAACAATACCATCAGACCATGACTGTCATACAATGCAAACTTAAAATGTACGTTTCATCCAAATAAACAATTGTAGCATTGCTTTGTCTGCACTTAGCCATTGCCTGCAAATATTCAATTCTTCCACCTGATATTGGATTTCTCAATTAAAAGTGCCCTGTTATTTTCAATTTTACCCCATTTGAAACCTAACTCTTTCAAAATAACAGCTAAAGTTCATTCTCTGCCTTTAAAATCAATAGGTGACTGAAGTTCTTGCTTTTTTTAAAGTAGGTTATTCATTCTTCTTTGAATGAAATTCATTAACTAACTATTCTTTTAACTACACCTAAATCAAAACTGTCCAGTCCACTGACAGGTTTCAAATGTTGTTTATACTTTTTTGCTGAAAGAACATGTTGGGATGATGATTGAAGAATCATGTCTGTTTTTTCTCTTCTGAGTTTTTGAATTTGTGTTCTTGATATTCCACAAGCAGCAGAAGTTCTTTCTTCACATTTTTGAATGTCAGTTATATGTTTGTCATCAGTTAATTTACCTGCTTTTAGAGCTTCTTTTTTCATGAAATCATAAACATTATTGATAATTTCACGTGCTTGACTCCTAAGTTTTTTTTTCTTAACTGTGGATTTAAATTCTACCGTAACAAACTGCACTAATACCACACAAACAAAAAATAATATGTTACAAAAAATTTGCAAAAAACAATGAGCAATTATAAAATAATATGACTGCACAAAAACGCTATCCAAATGCCTTCATTGAACACGATATAAACTAGACTAAAGTTTATTTCTTTATACACACATTGTGTAATATGAATGACAGATCTAAATAAAATCATGACAAAAGACAACATCATTTCTAACTGCATGTATAAATTTTTATAGGCCTGTACATAATACCAATCTGAGCATTAGTCATTGGTTAAGGAATTGTCATTGTTTACAAGATTGATTCATTAAGCATTTTTATACATGTAATCAACTCAAGTGGAAAGAAGTGAACATACAGCAACATAAATGTATTGTTTGTAAGTCAAAAATTAAAAAAATAATAATAATTATGCGCAAAAATAATGTTTTGGAAAACAATAATATAATGAGATGTCAGCACATGACATTTTAAACTCATAGATTCGCTGGGGCAACTATACATATAAATTTTTTTTGTAGGTTGCTGTGAATTCTGGAGGTAATTCTACACATTACACATACTGTACTACATTACGTACTTACACATTCTGTGTAATTCTGGAGGCATTGACTGCAGATGGTGAAGTTTATTCTTGGGGTGAAGGGGATGATGGAAAGTTGGGTCATGGAGATCGTAGGTTTGTTTTATTTTAATTTTCCTATCACATTTTTAATTTCTGTTAACTGTCTGTTTAACATTTATTATTGTTTTTCTTCAAAATGTTGTTAGTTATAAAATTTTTTAAATGAATTGCTTGTAGTAAAAATTATGAATGAATTTATAAATACTGATTTTTGGTGATGTATAATTCTAATTTCCAGAACCATTGACTTTTTTTTACTGTGTTTTAGTATGTGTGACCGTCCTTGCTTGATAGAGACTCTGCGTGGCAAAGAAATTATTGAAATTGCTTGTGGAGGTGCACATTCAGCTGCTATTACATCACATGGTGAACTTTATACTTGGGGTAAAGGTCGCTATGGTCGACTTGGACATGGAGATTCTGAAGATCAGCTTAAACCTAAATTGGTGTGTACATTTTTTCTTCTTGATGACTTGTGTATTTTTTCTCATACTTTGTCTTTTAATTAATAAAAATACAAACATTGGTAACGAAGGTTCTTGTTGATAATGTCTTGTAGTTGTTTCATTATTTTGGTATAACTTGTTTAGAAAAGGTCACCTTCCCTTTCATAGAGTTCTTTCAAATCTCTCCACACTTTGAGTCTTGTTTTCTTGTGTTGTTGCATTAACTCTTTCAGGATGCACTTTGCACTTGTTTTGCTATACTTCAGCTTGTTACCGATAATGTTATGAATTGTGCCAACACTTACTGCAGCTGGTTTTGCTATATGTTATACTCTAATATGTCAGTCTTCATGAATAATGTCGTCACTGCAGATTTCAAGCGAAGGAATTGACACTTCAACTGGCCGGTCAGGATGTTGCTCGTCAGTCATTGAGATTTGACTGTTTTTGAACTGTTCTACCTACTTATAAAAATTTCCGTGGTTCATACAGCTTTCACCATACTGTAAAATCATTTGAGAAAAAATTTTTAGCTGGTTTTTCACCTTCAGAAAGCAAAAAACGGATCACTAAATGTTGTTCAATTAATTTGGAAACTTCAAGCGGACACACCATCGTTAAATGCAAGATTGACATTATAAACAAAGCTGTTCTCAGCTCATCCCAGTGATGCCAACCTAAAGTCATGACAGTACAAAACTCCTACAAACTGTTTCATTTCTACATCAGGTTGTCTCTTGTAATTATAGAATGTTTCCTGTATTTATGTTGTGCCACTGTAACATCTAATTGTTTATAGATTGTTTTTTTTTGTCTTCAATTATTTGAATGGTTTTATGCAGCTGTCCAAGATCCCCTATCTAGTGCCAGATGTTTCATTTCGCTATACCCCTTACATTCTATATCCCTAACAATTTGTTTTACATATTCCAAACATTGCCTGCCTGTACAATTTTTCCCATCTACCTGTCCCTCCAATATCAAAGTGACTGTTCCAGGATGCCTTAATATGTGGCCTAAAGTCTGTCTCTTTTTTTAACTATATTTTTCCAAATGCTTCTTTCTTCTTCAATTTGCCGCAACACCTCTTCATTTGTCATTTTATTCACGCATCTGATTTTTAACATTCTTCTATAGCACCGCATTTCAAAGGCTTCTAATCTTTTTGTCTCAGGTACTCCGTTTAAGTTTCACTTCCATATAAAACTATGCTCCAAACATATACTTTCAAAAATGTTTTGCTAAAGATTAAATTAATTTTTGATGTAAGCAAATTACATTTCTGACTGAAAGCTCGTTTCAGCTGTGCTATTTGGCATTTTATATATCTTGCTTCATGCATCTTTAGTAATTTTACTTCCCAAATAACAGAATTCTTCTACCTACATAATCTTTTCTCTTCCTATTTGTATATTTAGTGGCCCATCTAAATTATTTCTTATAGGTTGTGTAACTTAATAATATATCATAATTTTTTGATTGGATATTTATGACTATTATCTATTAATAAAATAAATAAAGTTTACAGAAGAAAATAAACAGAATTTTTGTATTCCTTGGAATTACTATCATATGACAGCATGCTTGTCCAAGTTTTGTAGTTCTATATGTTTTTGTAAGATATATATATATATATATTTGCACATCATAAATATTTGCATCTTCAGCCTACTCTGTCGAACCATTGAAACTCCTTTACATGAGAACAAAATTGTCCTAGATTTAAAATATTTGTGAATTCTACAAAAAAAAAGGATATTTTAAATTTTAGTTAGCAATTCAAATGATGATCTGAGTATTACAAAATTAAGTGTTACTATTATTTTCTGTTAGCTTGTTTAGTCTTGGAATGTTTGATTAATACTTTTTAGAATATAAAGTTAAAAGAAAATTACTAAACCTTTTTCATTAAAAGAGCATGTCTAAAATTCAAGATATAACCTTTTTTATCACTCTTTTTACTATGTTGCTAACTGATGTCTTTACAAATTTGTTTTTAAATAGTTTTATGAGTAGAGTTAACTTAATGTAGAAAAACTTAGTTAAGTTCTTTTTTTAGTAAAATTCTAAATTAAGTTAATATAAAATTAACTTAGTTTTGAGATAACTTAAGTTTCTTTTTTCTGATTAGATAATTTCCTTGAGTCTTTTAAAAATTCAGTACTCCACATATATTCTGTTTTTATGAACTTCTGTTGGTGCTAAAATTAAAACAAATGTACTAAAAGCTTCATGCTGTCACAATTGACATCACAAGGACAAGAAAATCTCAGTAATGGAGTTTATGTGATAATCACGTAGGATTTATAAATATTGTTCTGGAATGATTTTTATGAACTTCATCAAATCTTATTTGTTTCCCTTTTATTATTTTGTTCAGGTTGAGAGATTATTAGGTTATCGAGTATGGGATGTAGCATGTGGAAGTGGTGATGCTCAAACTCTGTGTATAACAGAGGATGATACTGTATGGTCATGGGGTGATGGTGATTATGGTAAATAGGTCATGGAGGTTCTGATGGTTGCAAGGTAAATATTATTTTTTTTATTATTTTCACTATTATGTGTTAATATTTAATGAAACTTTAAACAAAACTGTATGCGAGTCTTGTAGATTTTCCTGTAAAAAAATTGCATTTGAGCTTGTTAAAAATTTTTATGTTTTGGATTTATAAACAAAAATCTCTGATTTATAATTTGTTTATCATCAAATATGATAGTGATTACCACGCAAAACATACTTAACATAATAGCATAACTTTGATGCAACCAAGACATTGGATAATATAGAAGGACTGGGATAAGTTTTCAGAAACTAATACTTATACTTTGGATCAGGAATATAGCAAGAGCATTGGTGGTACAGAGGTTCACATTACTCAGTCCAAGATTCAAAAATTTACCTTGGATGAGTTACATTGAATCTTTGCAGAAGTATTCTGATACGAAGGCATCAAAAACCATCTATAGTCTTGTTTCGCCATCTTCTATCGTAGGACTACTGGTCTCTGTGTCTTAATACACATTTTTTGGTGATGTTTTCAAAATTATGGAAAATGCATTTGGTTTTCTGCATTAGCTCCTATGGTTTCAGAGGTACTAGTTGTGCAATGTACTAAATAAGTTTTCTGTTAAAAAATCATTAAATGCTTTGTTATATTTATATTAAGAGAATTATAATATGCAATAAAATGTTCATTTGTCAGTACTGCCCCTGGAAATGATAGCATTCTGTTCTGGCCCACCTTGTAAATTTTACTTGAATTTGTACAACATTTTTTAAAACCGTAGTTTTCCAAAGTAACTTGAGTTATATTTGATATCTGTATTAAAGCCTGAAAAGGACATTTTTTAGGCCACAGTTTTATCACCTAATTACATTTACAAATTCATCCAATTACAAGTAAGTTTTAGTTATGTATTGTAAATAACAGCTAGTGGGATACAAACAGACATGTGTGCTTAAATTTGACAGAGCCTTGTTAAGATTTTGATTGAATTATAGTTCACTGGTCTACTCTTCTCCCAGGCAGATAGTTCATACTGTTCATAAAAACTTCCTTCAACTTGCTATCAATGCATTCCAATCTAGCCCAATTGTAAGAATTTATTGGAGTTAGTGAGTATATCTGAAAATGACATCAGTTAATGTTTGATTATCTACATGTGTTATAAAAACATAACTTCAACATCACTTGTATGATATTGTCTACAGCAATAGGCTCAATGACCACTTTTTGGAACATCTACACTAATTGTTCCAATGAGTGTTTAATATGTACAGTATTTTCAATGTTGGCTCTCATCAAATTTGCCACCATTTGTTCTCCAACAGTGTGATTTTCTGTCTTGGACATTTCTACCACTCAATTTTCACCTTCACCTAATTAAATATAAAAAATTGGTACTAATCACTTGATGCAGCAGGAATTTTGCAAACTTCTGTCCATTCTGAATTAGGATATAATATTTACATTGATGGCTCTAAGCTGGATGATTATGTTGAATGTTTGTTTGTGGTTGTTTACATATCAGTCCACCTCACAATGCAGTGTATTTACTGGCAAGCTATGGCCCATCATCATGTCACAGGTAGATTCCACCATATTCTGAAGTGGCTATTTCAGTTTATGGTCTTCATGTACATTAGTTCATGTCTGATATTTTCAATACACATCCAAAAATCTGCTATATCTTAGCTACTATAGTACACATAGTTTCTGCTTTCTTCTTAGCTATACATAATTTGCAAACAAAGAAGAGTTCATTTAACAACTAAAGAAGCTTGCATTCAGCCGTCCTATATAAAACATTTATCATCTGATTATGATTATCACACAAATATATCCATTCTGATTATTATGCATGCTTCCTGAAATACTGGTTGAAGGATAATTAACAGAATGAGCGGTTGAATGAAACTAAGCGATGTCACATTAAAGCTTGTATATTACAAGGAATTAATCAGAGTGAGATAGTCTTTTAAGAAATAGTCATTTATCATTTACATTTGGTGCACATCAGGTTAATACATGAATTCTCATTCATCAAGCATCCACTGTGCCAATTTGATAACTTACAGTTTGTTATATTTTCTTTGTGTGTTATGAGAATTATGTTTAACTAAATAAAAACTAGCTATATGTTTTTCAGATGCCTACAATCTGTTTGACATTTATTTCAATTTTAATTGTTGCTTCTGGTAGTTTTCTCAAATAGTTTTTACTTGTAATATTTGCAAATGTGAATTTTTATATATATATGTATGTGTGTGTGAGTGAGTGATTGAGTGAGTGAGTGTGTTTGTTTGTGTGTGTGTGTGTGTGTGTGTGTGTGTGTGTGTGTGTTTGTGTTTGTTTGTCTTTTTTTGTATGTCTAAATATACATATCCAATTATTATTTCTGTTATTACTTGTATTTATTATATTTAGTTTTTATTTTTACACCAATCGAGATTGATCATTTATTCTTGTTATGTGGGGGTCCATCTCCTTACAACAGAGTATTGTTATTTTCTGATTAAAAATTGATTTTTTTTATCTTTTGTGTTAACTTTGGCACACATTTTCTGAAATTTTATATAATATTAATTGTGACACATCAGTTCATCTATAGAATAACATTTTGTGGTTAGTGGCTTACAGGCAGTAATAACCCATTCTGTTGTTTACCTTTAATAAGAAAATCACTACTTCTGTTTATCTCTATTTCTTCTTCCTCCAGTGTTTGCTTCTATTTTTTTTCCTCTTTCACCTGCACTCCCCTTCACCTGGTCATCTTATCTTCCTGATGGACGAACTGGTCTTTTACGGATACATTTTCTTTTGAATACTATTTGTTCCTCTTCTCCCTAGTCTATTCTGGAATGTCCCAAACTAAGTATTTCTCTGTTTTCCCAGCATGTATTATTTATTTATAGCAATATTTCATACTATATTCCCTTTTTTCTTCCTGCTATTATTTGTATGTTTTCATCTGTTTTACATAAAAGTAAAATCAGCCTTAAAATAAAAACGAATTTTTCATTTGTGCTTCTGACTCAAATATCAAAATACGTTTTAACATACTAAATTGAAAAATCATTGTCAATACTAGATTCTATTTATTTTATTCTTTTTTGTTTGTTTTTTCTCCTAAATATATCAAAAGGTAGTACGATGTTTACATTGTTTTAATTTAATATGAGTATTTTCCAAATATATCAACATTATTTATTCTGTTTTATTTGTTAGCCATCTGATTGTCTAGATTAGGTGTAGTCATTGTGGAAAAACTAGACATTATATGAAAAGAGGTTTTAGTTAGCAATTTTTTGGATTTCATCATTTGTGGAATCAATTTATCTGGTCACCCTTAATAAAAATCCAAAATTGTTAGAATAGATCAAAATGATAATTTTTGATATTTTTCTGTTACATTTAAGGGCAAGGGTTTTATAATACGTAAAAAGAAAATAATTACTTAGTATGTTTTACTAATTTCTTATTTTACAGTAGTTTCTAATTCTCTTTAGGTATAAGAATTTATGATAGTAATATTTATTACTGAATATTCAAGACTTTTTTCTAAAATAACATGTTATTGTTAGATTGTTAAAATAACATGTTATGTGAGAGAATATTTAGGGTTGACAATATTTTATGTTTCGTTTTATATTAATTTTAATTTGAGATCTTTTATTGATTTTTATAGGTGCCTATGAAAATAGATTCTCTTGCTGGACTTGGTGTTATTAAAGTTGAGTGCGGTTCACAATTTTCAGTTGCTTTGATGCGTTCTGGAAGTGTTTATACATGGTTAGCCTTTGTATATTAGTTTTAATAAAATTTAAAAATATGTTATTTAAATTTTATAAGTAATAACATTTTAAAAAATTGACCCATTTTAAAAAAAATCTTACTTTATAATGGCAGAAATTAAAGTAAAACTGCCTCACTTTATCTTTCTTTCCAAAAATTAGCAACATTTACAGTCAAAAGAAGAAACGGTCAAGTAAAAAATACAATTTTATGTTCTTACTTGTGAAGATAATGAAGTAGTAAAGTTAAAATAAACTCTTTAACAGACTATTCAAACCCATCTAATTTAGAATTCAACATAATTGGCAATTTTGAAGTTAATGCAAATAATAAAATTAATTCAAACTACAACTGTATAAGGAAGCTTGGGTTGGAAGTCAGACACTTACACTAAAAAATAACACTAGGTTTCTTGTAAGAGAAATCAGTTTCTTCAAAATGAATAATTCTAGAAAATATTAACTTTGAAAGCACAAATAGTGAATCAGAAAATGAAATTGATTGTATTCTATTTACAAAAGAAAAAATAATTATTATGTCAATGTGTCAGTTATATGCAGATTAATCCAGATAGTGCCCATAGAGTGATACAGTCAAGAAAAAGAAGAAGACAAAACTGGATATTTATAATTATGCTAATTATTATGAAAGAAAATACAACAAAATGTAAAAAGAAGTAAATAATGTAAATTAAATAAGCATAAGAACTGCAAACATAATTAAACATAAGTACGGAGGTATTGAAACGACTTCCAGTGTATTGTATGAATCCTTATTATGAGATGGCGAGTGTAAGAAAAATGAGGATAGATCAAAAACATGCATAAAATATACTGTCTAAAGATAAGAAATTTAAAAAAAATGTCAATTTGATTCTTTTATAAATGGGAAAAAAGATGAACCCATTAAGAAATTGGACAGGTGAAGGAGATCAAGAAATTAGATTTTTTAAGAATGAGTGGTCTGTGTTTAACCTTAATATTCTATAGAAAAGTTCCATCCAAAATTAAAGTCAGAGTATTTTAATCGGCCTTTTTCTGATTATAATTTACAGTCTGAAGATAAGTGTAGGTATTAATCAGCTTGTGAAAATAATAATAGCTTGTGAAAAGTGCCATAAAAATTGATGTGCTGAAAAATGCTGGTTATAACACTAAAGAACATTTCATTTTACACAACTTTTAAATTAATATAATGAAAAAAGTGAATGCTATTAAAGTAGTTTATCGAACTAATGTAAGTATTTAGCTTTTTATCAGAAAATATTAAAGATTAAGATGCTGTGACTTATTTGGTCACAGCAAAAGTAATCATGAAATTACTTTTTTAAATTTGAAAACATACATAAAAAATATATCTTTCCAGGATATTTGAAAACAGATTTAACGTTTTACAATATTCTGTTCAGTGTTATTTAAATGGTTCAAATTCATATCACTAGCATCAGAAAACTAGGAAACTAGAAAAATTATTTTGAGCTAATGCATTGATAGTTAATAACTGATTGCTGTTTCTAAATGTGTGTATTATATTTAAAAAGAACATGCTGATGCACATGCATGTTTCAGTATGTTTCTGTGCATCCTATTAGAAAGCTGAATCAAACATCACAACCTTTAAATATTACTTAGTGCTTTTCATTGCTATATATGATGCTTGTTTTTAAATTAAGGTCTATTTTGAATTTGCCGCCTATATATGGAATGTAAATTTAAATTCCTATGTAACAGAAAAACTCTGACATTGCACTGATTTGTAAAAAGAGATTGTTCTGTTAGTACGTTTATTCTTCATGAAGATGTAATTATTTTATTATAAAGCAGTACTTTATATAGTTATTTTTACATAGATGTTAAAATCTGTTTTGGTAGTAATTTTAAGATTAAAACAAAAGAAAATAATTAGGGATAAACAATTCTACTAGGATTAATGTATAACAGTGTAAAATAGGGAACTATACCTAAAATTAGTAGTTGAGATTATCCAAAATTGTTAAATGCTTCAAAACTTAAAAGCCATTTTGATTAAGTAGATTATCTGTACTATAATGATGACTACAATTTTATAAGTATCTTACTTGGATATTGAATTTCCAAATTAATTTTCAGATTTATTTTGTTATTAAATTTTGATTTTTATAAATTCCATTTTCATTTTTTAATCTTTTCCAGTTAACATCTTATTATTTAAATTTAATTAGATCTTATTATTTAAATTTAATTAGTGATAAGTATTTCACTTTCATTAACATTTAACTTCAAACATTTTCTCATTACTGGATGTCCTTACAACTCTTAAAATTTACTTGCAGGGAAGTGCATGCATTGTGGTATGCAATGGTATTTGAACGCATCCAGTTCATTATTGTTTACACATTTAAAAAGTACTTTATTTTTGTGTTGTATATTTTGAATATTGGTTTTGTTATTCTCCATGCTCATTTCTAAAAGTTTTATTAAGATTTTTCATAGTTGAGAACAGTGTTGTATTTTATTGATCATGTTGTCTGGGGGATAATAACTTGTCTAGTTCTTCACTTAGAAAAATATTCCTTCAATTTTTTGATATTTAAAAACTTTTTCCGTAGGGGAAAAGGAGATTATCACAGATTGGGACATGGTTCAGATGATCACGTAAGAAGACCCCGTAAGGTTGCTGCTTTGCAAGGCAAAAAGATAATCAGCATTGCTACAGGTATACATTTTAATGTTTTCATGAATGTTACTTTCATGATGCTTTTCGTGAAAAGCATCATCAGTTAGATCCCTTCACCCTGTTCTACATTATTTATTTACTTCTTATAGATTTTTTAATCATTTTTCTATTGTAATTATACAAAAAATCTCTTCATTATAAATTTTCACTATTCTGCCAAATATTTGAAACGTTTATCCTCACCATATTTATTTCTAAAGTAAATCAATTATCTTACAAACATATTGTAATGGTAGAAGCTATTAGTAATAGAAAGTACCAGAATAAGAAAGAAAGAGAAAATGAAGAACATAAGGAGACTAATAAATTGAAAAAGAAAAATCCAGAAACAACAACACAGAATTCTTCCTAAAATAGTGTAGAGGGTTCGGACAATAGAAACAGCTTGAAATGCTTGAACAAATAAAAGGTAGATTGGCGGCTGTTAGTACAGGTCAACCCCTAGGCCTGGAGTACCAGCAAACTTTGGTACACTGTGATAAATGTGTGGTCATTTGACTTGGTGTGTGAGAGCATTCAAAGTGTCTATCTCTTGTTAACTTTGTATTCATTTTAATTAGCTGTTGTGAAGTTCACAGTAAAATCAGAATTGTATTTTTAATTTATAATTTACTTATTTTGTTAATAGTAAGTTATCCTCAGTAAAACTCTGTGTGCTATCTCACACCAATAACACACAACAATATCAAACCAATGACATGCAAAATATTATTTAGTAGTATAATTCATTACAACCAATTTAATAAGTTTAAATATAAACTTAAATTTAATAAGATTTTATTTAATAAGCTTATCTTGTTAAAAATCATTTTGGTGGTTTATTAATGACTGTTACTATATTTTTAAATTAAGTATTTTTTCTACTGTTCTTATTTTTCTGTTGTTATTTTTAATTATAAAAAATATAATAAACTCTACCATGTTAGGTATCTTTAAACATCTAATAGATCATTGTATAAAAAAGCAGTCCAGTTTTGAAAAGATATAAAAATACTAAAAATAAATAAGATACATTTCTTTATTTAGTGTACCTACTTATAGAAATATAATTCTTTACCTTAATTATTGGTATTATATATTGATATATTGGTATTATATATAATTTATTTTTTGAAAATTACATTTGGTTTATATAGTCATTGTTGTTCAGTATTTATTGAGATAAACCTTTTACTCTATTCTGTTTTATTTTTTGGTAGTGCAATAATAACATGGTTAATAGTTAAATTGTCACAGAAATCATTCTCTGAACAGAGCATTTCTTGGATAGTTTACTAATTTCTTATGTCAGCTATTTAAAGTAAATTATTTTAATTACTTCTAGTCCATCAAATAATTTATTACTTTTGTCTGATGGTAAAAATATTAACTGAAAAGGAAACTTATACTTTTTATATGAAAAAAATATTTGTAGGCCTATGGTTGTTTCAATAGATTGAAGTTGGTCTTAGCCTGCATTTTCTACATTAAAAATGGCAAATTGTTGCTTATATGTGTTCTAGAAATAAAAATAATGATCATTGTTTGAAGTAGATTATATCTTAGTATTTTATATAGGTTCATTACACTGTGTCGCATGTAGTGAACAAGGTGAAGTGTTTACTTGGGGAGACAATGATGAAGGCCAACTTGGAGATGGATCAACAAATGCTATTCAAAAACCACGCCTTGTTGTTGCCCTACAGGTAAAGACATAACTTGTTTTATTTGATTTAAATTGTAATTATGGTGTAACTTATTTTAAACTAATTTCTAAAATTTGTATCGCATAAATGGGAGTAGCTGTTCAAACTATTCTATTCCCTTATTCAAATTACCAATCCGTTTCTTTAAATTATGATTATATTTTATTTTTTTTATTGTTGAACCTTAATAATTGTTTATTTCATTGTTTGAATTTTTTATATGTGAGCAATGTAACTTTACCAGCAAAATATTTTTTTTTTAGATGTTTGCCATTATTGTTCGTGGTGATGATTTGTTGTGTGATTATCATTTGAAAGAAGTTTTCTGTTTGGGTGGTAATTGACTTAATCCTTTGCACTCCTGTGTCCTGCATTGCAGTCCATGGTGTTCTGCCAATAGGGTCCAATTTGTTTAGGGTGTGTGCTGTCATTGGTATGACAAGTGGGTGCAGACCATACGAGCCATGCGGACACGTAAGAAAAATTTTGTTGGAGTCCAAAGGATTAAGGAAAGTATATGATCTCCGTACTAGAAATGATGGGCCAATATCTTTACTGATGTTTTTGTCATTGTTTTCTTGTCGCTTCAGTGTATTAAGAGATTTTAAAAATAATAAGAGTATTTCACATAAATGATCATCCTCAGTACTAAATTTTTATTTCATAAAAATTAGCTTATTTTTATTACTCATGTTGATTCTGTTAGTGAACACACTTTCTTCTTTCCATAAAGGTGATTAATTAATATTAAATTATTTAATGATAGTAAATTAAATAAAAATAGTGTCATTCACTGAAGTAAGATGGGGAAAGTATTATTTGCTTGGAGAATTTTGTATTTTTGAAGAAGAATTCATATAATAGTAGATCCAGGTTTCTATTGGAGCTGGTATTTATACCAGTTAATTCTTAGTATTTTGTAAATTTGTCAAAATTTCATATTAACAATATATATGATTAATAAGATTTTGTAAAGAAATAAAAATTATTTTTATCTTATTCAAATAAGATTTTCAGGTTGATTCCAATGTCATTACCATTCCAATGCCATTTTTATTAGATTGAAGTGTTTTATTAAATTACAAGTTATTGGGGGTCAAATTGATTTTATTTAAACAGAATCAAGAGATACTAATTTGCTTTTTAGCACCCTTATAAAACACTAAACTTATCGTTATTAAATATTTATTATACCCACATATATTCTCATATAAATTATAATGTCATCTCTTGGGGCTCTCAAAGAAACCTGAATGCATTTTTAAGTTTCAAAAATGGGCTGTCAGATCATTATCTTGTGCTGATAACTATGAATCGTGTTGACCTATGTTTAAATACAATAACTTACCTTTGTGTTTAGATTTATAAATGTGCAATTTTTGCTAAGAAGATTGTTGTTTTTGTGAAATTCAACGCTATACATCAGCTTAAGAGAAAAGTTCTTATTACGTTGTCATTTTTAATAAATTGCCAAACCATTTGAAAAATCTTCCAACCAATTTATACAATTAAAAAATTTACTTTCACAAAAACAATATTATTCTGTTGATGAATTTTTTAATAATACAAATTAAAAATAAAATCTTTCTTTATTCTGTTTTAACTTGTACATAAGTATGTGTTCAGAATAATTTTCATAAGTGCCATTTGAATTGTAGCTTATTTTGTAGTAATTTTTTATATGTATTTTTTATGTATACATGTATGTATGTATTTTTGTTCGACCGTAGCAGCTGAGTGGCTGAACCAGTTTATATATATGACCTTGCATTGGAATCCTTACATTACCAGAAGTGTCATAGGCTCTATATATAAATATACTATTTATGTAACAACAAAATCACAAATAAATTTACTATTTATATAACAACAAAATAACCAATCACCAAACACAGTAACAGAACCTAAAAAAACTAATACCAAAAATCAACTTTCACAGGATCCCGCATTGTCAACCTGTACAAAATTACATCAGATAAAAATGAAAAATAAATAAAGAAGATTTTGTCCTTCAACGAAAATATTTAAATGCAGTCTATGAGGGGAGGGGGAGGGGCTTGAATAGTAATTTTCCTACATTAAAGGAATGATTGGTCACTCATTACTTGATTTAATTAAATACAGCAAACTATGTTTAATCCTTTATTTTCATATCTTATTCTTTTTTTTGGTTCAATTTATTGTTATTTTTTGCATTTAAATAAGTATTTAGACTTTAAAACATTTATTTTTATCTTATAATTTGTTTTTATATTTATAATTTATCTTATGTTGATGTGATCTATACCTCAGTTTATCTTTAGTGTAATAGAGTAACCACATTGGTTTGAACAATTTTTATTCTATTTAAATCGATGTCTCTTATTTTATTTATGATTATGGACTGTCTTTAAACATTTTCATTTGTAACTGATATAATATATGTACTTTATTTTCAAATGTGGCTATAATGAAATAGCAACTGTTTATAAGTGTTGTACTTTTGTACGTTCATAATATAATCTTTTTCTATTTTAAGTTCATTAAATATTTTATAACTTCTATAATCCTTTAAAACTAATTATTGAAATCTCAGTAAAAGATTTTATATATTTTAAATTTAAGTGATAATTAATTATTTTCTGATCACATATAAAACAAGATGCATCTGTACACTTATACAAAATAATGATATCAAGGATCTGTTACACGCTTCTTAAATTTTAGTCCAATTTACATTATTTCAGTTTATTATATTACTATTACACTCTATTCTCTAACTTTGATTTAAATAAAATAAAAAAATTTCTCAAGTAGTTTATTTTTCATAGTAGAATAGGCAACATTTTACATTGGAACAATAAAATAACATTTCCTGTAATGTTATTGTCCAGTTTTATTAAATACTTTTTCCTATGTGGCAATGTAAATCCAAACATTTTATTGCAGAATACTCTAATCAAGGGCAGTTGTGTAGTTGATACTAGAATTTGGTCAGCTACAAAATTGTTTTTACCCTTTGTATTGTCTCTAATTTTATACTTTTTCTTCCTGTTTTAAAAATATATTGTGAACCAAATTTCTGTACTGTTTTAGATTTCTTCTTTAATATCTTCTTTTTTTAAAAATTGTTTATGACTCTCAATCTCTCATTTCAGAATATCATTTAATTAATATTATTAAAAAAAATTTATTATTATAATCAATTTCTTGATGCAAGTTCCAATAAATACTGAAAATTCATTTTGATGTTAATTGTAATAAGTTATTTTAAATGAGTTTAAAAATATCATAACAGTATCTCTAAACCATTCTTTTTTCAGTTAAATTGAAACTTTACTTGACTGTATCACTTTTTTGGAATCAATGATAAATAGTTGAACTGCTTGCAGAAAAAGTAAATATACTCTTAACAAAGTAGTGTGGTATATTTTAGTCTCATTTGTATAAATTTTTACTATATTTTTAGATTAGGTTTCGGAATAAGGTTTCCTTTTTTTAGAGGTATTGACCTATATTTATTAGGTAATAGAAGAAGCCAACAGTGTACAGAAATAATTGCACTTATATTACTAATCTATAAGATCTGGTTTGTTGAATGTGACATCAACTATTCAAATTATTGTTTTTACCTATAAATAAGATATTTTCTTTTGTAAAAATAAGATTGTGTCTTGATCATAATTATGAATATTGTCTAAAAGAGCTTTTCTTCATCAAAATAGTATTGAAAAATTATTTTAATTCATAACTAAATTAAATCATTTATTAGGTCCAATGCATATAATATAATGGTCTCTAATTATTTAAAATGATATTTGTGATTTAATGAGTACATACATGTATTATTGTTTTTTTTTTTTAATTTTTCAATGTAAAGGGAAAAAAAATAACAAGAGTTGCTTGTGGTTCTGCTCATACTTTGGCCTGGAGTACGGATAAACCATTATCAAGTCGTCTTCCACTCCGTGTACCTTTGGAATATGATGTTTTACGAGAATTACCACCCACATTATTACGAAGCAGGCTGGTATTACTTCACCATTTTTCTGATTTGCTTTGTCCTGTTGTCACTATGTTTCCACTTACTGGTGATGTTAGCCTAAATTCATCATTACGAGGTACTCTTGTCTACGCTACCAAAGAAGCGACATTCAGAAAGGTAATTAATAGTCTTTACTTGGTCATCTCTTTCTGTGTAAGTTTTATTTCACTGAATATTATTTATCATGACTACTGATTTATAGTGATGTAGTTTTTTTTTCAAATTGCACTGAATATTGTTAAATAAAGTTAAGTAATGTTAGTTAATAAAGATAGTAATGTTAGATAGAATAACCTAACATGGTTGTTCATAATTTGAGATACGTCATCCCAAAACGCAGAGCTATTCTTAAAATAAACTTCCAGTGTCAGACTTTTTATAAGGAAAGTTAAAAATGTAGTGTTTTTGTTGCCTTTTTCACTGAGACATACTTACTGTTGCCCAACTATAGGTATCAAGCCTAAAAAACTGCAAAAAATTTTCAGCTCTATAAGTGATATCTTGACTCTGTTCACCACAGGAACTAGCTAGTGAACATAATACTGCTTTATATGTCATAACTGTATAAGAAATGCTGAAACAGAAAGTTTAAATCAGCAAAGCACATTGAAGAAACACCCCTTGAAGAAACAAAACATTACTAATTTGTAAAACTTGTTTCTGTTTGATGGAAGAGAACCTTTATTTTATTTTAGTAGATTTCTACAACTAACATCATTTCTCAGCACCCAGTTTCCACTTATCTCGATCTTCTACATTCTCCACTGCCATATTTTTACCCTTCATTCCCTGTTTCACTTTATCCTTTATTCACTGTAAGCTCTTCTGTCAAACTAGTCCCTATCTTTACTCTTAAAGAGTTTTCTTCATGTAATTTCATGCATATACGAAGTTTTAATTTACTCCAATCTCTTAACTTCTTTCATAAATTATTTATGAGAACATTGTCTTATGCCTTTTCTAAGTTTATTGAAGCAATATGAGTCTTCTGCCACTTGCATCCATTTTTCTAGCAACAGTTTATGAGCAAAAAGTCTGTTGTTGATCTCCCTGCTCTAAGATCTACCTGCTTTTCCTTGAATACCAGCAGTTTCCCTCTCAAATAAGGTTTTAAAACTTTATCCGAAAAGTACCCTCTCCAAAAAGTAGAATACCTCCAAACTTCTATAATTCTTAGGGTCATCTGTTTTCACCTTTAAAGTAAAGATTTTGATGTTTCCACTCACTTCCAATTATACTGAGAAAAATTTGGATTAAGAAGACACTATTATTCACCACAGTTTGGATAGTATGAAGATGCATTTGCGTGAGCTAAAGTAAATATGTGAATATATAAAGTGAATATGAAAATTTAGTCACAAAAGCATTGAAACTATTAATCCCTTTCACCACATCTTACCTTTGTGAAAAGGTTTTTTCGTTTATCATTGCACTAAAAACTAAATGTAGGAATTATCTTTTATCACTTGAAAACAATTTGCTTTTGTGTGTTTCTAACATAGTTTCATGTATGGAAAAACTTTTAAATGAAAAAAAAAACATAACCATCTCATTAGTTTATTTTCTTTCATCTGTACTTATAAATGTAAGTAAAATGTTTATACGAGGGCTATTTTTCAAGGTCCAATCAGTCGCGAAATAAAAACCCGTGCAAAAATTGGGTGAACCTTTGCGCATATGTGTTGCGCAGCGTCTCTAGTATGGCCTTCAATCATGCTGCATCACTTCGTTTAGTTCTGAACATGCAGCTAGCACGTAAACATGTCTGCAACAATAGCATCTCCCGCCAAGTGTGAAGTGCGTGCGGTAATTCAGGCTGAGGGGTGTAATGCAGCTGAAATTCATCGACGAATAAGTAATGTGTATGGCGAAACTTCAATTAGTGACAGCAAAGTGCGACAATGGTGCAGGAACTTTAAAGCAGGATGTACAGATGTTCATGATGCAGGCGGTCAGGGAAGGAATCGGGTGTCAACCGATGATCTCGTTGAGCAAGTGGATGAGGCAATTCGAGAAAATCATCGGTTCACAATTTCTGTATTGAGTGATTCGTTTCAAGGTCAGCTCTCTACACTATTGTGAGTGAGAGACTTCAGTACCGCAAACTGTGTGCGAGATGGGTTTCCAAGATGCTGTCCCACTGTCACAAAACAATGAGAGTGGACGCCTCCCTAACGTTTCTCCAGCACCACCACAATGAAGAAGAAGATTTTTTGAACAAAATTGTCACAGGGGACGAGACATGGGTCCATTTCGAAACTGAATAAACAAAAGAACAATCCAAACAGCGGATGCATTCTCATTCTCCCAGTAAACCAAAGAAGTTCAAGCGAACCTTCTCCAACAGAAAATCTATGGCTACTGTGTTCTGGGACCGGAATGGAGTTCTCTTGGTGGAATTCATGCAACGTGGCACGACCATCACTACAGCCTCATACTGCGTGACTCTTCAACATCTATGAAGGGCAATTCAGAATAAGCAGAGAGGAATGTTGTCATCAGGCATGACGAGGGTATTGGAAAGTTTATACCACACTACGACAAATGCCTAAATCGGAGTGGCAACTATGTAAGTTCTTGTTACAAAAAAATTTTTTTTTTCACTGAGGTCTTAATTTCGTGACCGATCGGACTTGAAAAAAAATAACCCTTGTAATAAATGATTTTTTCTTATAAAATGACTTCATTATTGTTTATGTGTAAGGTTGTAGGCTAATTTCACAACCCCCCCCCCCTCATATCATTGTGATCCCCTAGGTTGAGAAATGCTGATTTAGAGTCTTACAGCATCCTGACATGTAGAGATACATCTAAACAGTTTTAAATCATTAGCTTGTAATAAAATCTTTGAATATTTTACACTCAGTAATTTCATTTATGAAATCAGAGAACATTAGTCGAAGGTTAGAACTCTGGAGCATACCTGACTATACTGTAAATTTAATAGAGTATGAACTTCAATACAATATAAATAGAGTCCTACAGACTAAATATAAGTGGTTGAAATATCAGCTTATAAGAAAACTCAGACTACAGTAAAATTGACGATCTACTTTATCAAACTCTTTTGTGAAATAAGTGTGAATAAAATCGATTTGTGAACATAGTTAAAAAAAAATCCAAAACATATTCAGAAAAGTTTATTTATGTTTGACATTTTAGAATGACCCAAAAACAAACCATATTGATGAATTGAAGTTTTATTTTTTGTATGGAAGAATATGAGCCTGTACAAAGTTATTCAAAAATTTGTTATGGGTGTAGAAAGAATGGAAACTCGATAATAATTCTTGATATCTTGTATATCACCCTTCTTGAATAACAGAATAATTTTTGCAATTTTCCATTCTACAGGAAAAATATCAGAACAAAGTTATGAATTACACAAACACATTAGTGATTTATAAAGATAGGTTGTATGCTTTAAATGTCTTGGACAGAATCAAGTCAAAGCCAACAAATCTTTGATACCAACTTATAGTCACTTTCCACTGGATGTTCTGTGACAAATGGAATTATCAGAAAAGAAGGTAATCAAGATAAAGCCTACAATAATGGCTTAGAAGGTACTGGTTAACTCCTCTACAATACTCTGCAAAAGTATTGGCATTATATTAACTCTCATTACACCAATCATTCAATAACCTTACTGCAAAATCAATAGTATAGTCCTTTTATATTTTAAAAATCAAAAGTTTTCTGATATATCAAGGGAAATTAAGTTTTCAATGTTATTTACATACAAATGTTACTTGTTAATCTGAATTTTTAATACTTTTTGAGGAAATAAAATTACTGAGTGTGTAAAATACTCAAAACATTTTATTATAAGCTGATTTTTTACATAAAAATGGCTTTTAAGTAAAATGTGTTGGCCTACTTTTTAAATGTCATTTGAAATTTATATTTTTTTCTGATAATAATAGTTCAGATGAAACAGATAGGACATTTAATTTGAAATCAAAATTTTCTTTTGGGTATAAACCGGTTTATTATTAAGTAAAAAAATTCATAAAAATAGGACTCAACTAAAGCTATTTAACTTGGTTCATATAAAGTATAATTTGATGAAAACCAATAAAAAGTTATACAATTTGCTTTAAAATTGATATTAGTTTAAGAGAAATGAGTATCATGAGATGCAGAATAGCGTTTTATATTAATGATACTAAGAACAGAATGATGAACAACTATATAGACAAATTTTTGACATATTATATCAATGTTACCAATTACCAAATCTAAGGTCTTATTATGAGTAGTATTTCTAATACTATATAATAATTTTAGAAATACTAACATTATTGTGATCTAAAATCTTCTACATGTTGTGATCTAAAACCACAACAGTTAAAAAATTGCAGCAAAGCTGTACAGGAAACATCACTTTAAAAGAGATCATCAACTGAACCAAAAATATACAAATTAAGATCATTTGTTATTATTAAATCTCCTTTACAGTTAGATGAATTGTTGAAATCTTCAAAATCACTGTACAAGCATACAGGTATTCAGCAAGCAGTGATTCAGCAAAATTGATACAACTAAAAAAGTTGACAGTCAGAGATATTTAACCCGCATAAGTTTTCCCCTATCAGCTCTAACTGATAGCAACTTTTGGAATAAAACTGTTATAAGCAGTTAAAATTGCTATTACTTCATCCATTTTTAATTTCTAAGCATACAATACTTCCTAAATACATTAAATTTATAACCCAGGAACAATTCAGATTTCGTAGCCTTATCAATAAGCCATATCTCAGTGGTACAAATAGTATCATTAACCAAAGATAAAATAATCATAGAGAACACTTCTGTCATCATCCTTTGACTTCTAATACTTTGATAGCAAATTAAAAATTTCCTCAAACAAATAAAAAATAATGAATTGCAGAAGGAAAAAATGAATGAAATAAAAGAAATTTAAGCAAAGAAGGTCCATTCTCACTAAATCTCACACAACTCACAATACAAGCATTGAAAATAATTTGTAAAAGTGAAGTCATTGTTTTTTTAAATTGAAAGAATTATATTTAAATTTTCATTAGTCAGAAATAATTGTTACAAACTTAAGTTGCTGTAGGAGTTGAGGTATTTGATTGTTGTATTTTTTTATGTTTTGAATTGTGCAGACATGGTCATTATTACAATGTATTACCCCTTTTGTGATAATAAAATAGCATTTTAGTTTTATAGACATTCATCATAAATAAAACTTTTTTTTCTTTTTTTTTAACCTCTGGGACCACTGTTATGTATTGCTTCAGAGGATGAAATGAATGACAAGTAGCATATGAAAATGCTATGCCTGGTCAAGATTCAAATCCAGGGCCTCCAGATGATGCTACCACTCGTGCCACAGAGGCCAACCATAAATAAAACTTGGATTTATATAAATATATATAATTTTTTTTTTTTTTTGTTCAATTACAGATAAGTCAATCTATACTTATATATTTATAGAAATTTAGAATCATATTTTTTCTTCAAAAAATTTTTTTTCTATTTTTCTCTAGGTTATTCATGCTACAATGGTTTGAGATAGACAGCATGGTCCTGTTATTGAACTGAACTGCATTCAAGTGAAAAGAGCTCGTGGTAAAGGTGGTCTTGCTGGGCCTGATGGTATCAAATCTGTATTTGGTCAGATGGTCAGTAAAGTTTCATTTCTTACTACTGAAGCTCTTTGTTTGCCACACCGTGTTTGGAAAGTGAAGTTTGTTGGTATGTAAATTCTAATTTTGAACTTCTTTTATTTTTTTTAATCTTTATACAAAACTATTTTTTAACATAATATTTTTAAAATCTTAGATCATAATGCTTTCAGTCACTTTTTCAACCATCTTTGTTAAGTATTTAATATTGTTTTTAATTGTTTGTGATTTCTCAGTTGTAAGGGTCTTAGCAGTCTTGACAATAGTATCACTAATTGCTAAACTGAATGTGATGGATTTGATGCACAGCTAGGATCTGGAATTCCATGGTGAAATTAAGCATGTTTCAAGGTCTCCCTTAAAAAAAAAAATGGTTCGCTTGGAATTACCTATTCTTATAATCATATGCTGTTAGTTGTTTCTTACTTTTTAATTTAATTCTTTCGGTTTATTTTTATATAATTTTGAGCAGATTTTAAAATCATTGACAAAGTAACAATTTTGAACGAAATTTTAAAAACTATGCAGTTTCATAGATAATGATTTTTTTTTTAAATCTAAATTTTTTACGTGGAATCTACTGATATACCGTTGTTAGACACTAAACTGTTTTTCACTGTTAAATATTGGCCCACAAAATCATTACCTCTATTGTATTAAATTGCTGAGAGTTCATTGTAACTTCAGATTGCTTGACTTGTTTCATGCTCACTAGTTAGATGACATTAATTACAATATCTTTAACAGTGCATAAAATTTTTCTTTGTTTTTTAAGATTACACATATAATAATTGACCTTACCATCCAGCCAGCTAATCAGTGCCAGGCTGCAATAGCAGCAAATTTAAAGTTCTTTAACATACACAATTCAATAAAATTGTACCCAGTAACCTGCTAAGTTAGTGATCAATGGAAACTAGTTAATTAAAAGGAATTTCAGATCTTTGTATGTGTAATTCTTACCTCACATCCTTAAATTTCTAGAATCCTACACTCAGAACACCCGATTTTTTCATATTGCTCCAAAAATTAAGTTAAATTACTTTAAGAAATAGCTGACACTTCTTTGAATTATGTGGTTATTTGGAGCTTGGTAAATGGCTCTTTTAAGGGAACAATAAAACTAGATTAATTCTCTTCCGTTTTACTTAAATTTTTTTTTGTAAACATTAAATAAATTCAGAATTATTTACATAATTTTCTCATTCGGTGTAACTAGTAAAATTGTTGTATCATTTCGTTTGTCTATTGTTGCCACCATGAAAATATTATAATTAAAATATAAAAAACAGGACTTTCATCCCATAGTTAAGAACATGTATCCAAAATCGAAGTGATCAAACATTTTTTCATATTCTTTTAAATTTTGAGATTGCAATTGTTTTTTAGTTAAATCTATTGATGGAGAGTAACATACTCTTCTCTGCAACACCTTTAATATGCCTTTGACAGTGCCTTCTTCAGAAATTAATGCTTTCACTCTGCATTTTTCACTGATCTCTTTTCCTCCAACTTCTATCTCTCATCACATCTGCATACTTAAACCCCTTCATGTTTATAGCTTCCTCACTTTTGCCAACTCTATGACCTTTTGTAAGTCTAAGACCCAAATATTTCCAATGACCTTCTTGCATTTACTATTAGTTCCAGTGCTGCATGTGGAAGTTGTTCCTCCATTATATAATATGACCAAACCTTTTCAATCTTCTTCACTCATCTGAGTTTCCAAGTCTGAACTCCTGTTTCCTTTCTTATAATATTCCTTATATGATCTACAATAATTAACTACAATTTATTAATATTGGAAATATACAATATTGTCACTACTGTTTGTCTTCATTCTTTTTTATAATAAACAATAATTATTTACATTAAAATTAGTTCATATTATAAGTTTTAAAACCATCACTTTTTTCTTCTTTGGTATTCCTTCATTTTCTGAATGTATTACTTATATACCACAAAATTAAAAACTACAATAAAATTAGGTGCTGTATGTTCTCATACATTTATTTTTATATATTTATTTTCATCCCATATGAGATAAGATAAGACTATATTACCTCAATTCGCAACAAATCTACACTAATATTATAAAGAGGAAAGATTTTTTTGTTTGTTTGTATTGAATAGGCTCCGAAACTACTGGACCGATTTGAAAAATTCTTTTTCCATTAGAAGCCGACATTATCCCTGATGAACATAGGCTACTTTTTACCGCATTATTTAAGCAACATATTTTAATTTTTCTATCTTTGTAATTCATTAACTAGCAACTATCTGTCATCGTTGTCGTGTCTCTCTTGACGCTCGTGTTCCCACCACCGCCTGCCTCTGCTCCCTCGCCCCGCCCACACCCCACTCAGCTAGCTAGGCAGCAGCATGTGACCTAAGCGTCACTGCGGTGCGGGAGGGGAGTTAATGTCACAAAATAAAGTGCCGTGCGGCTCATTCACGCGGTCGGCTTCCTACGCAGCGGTTGTGTGCGATATCGAATATTTTTCCTTGAAAATATTTTGAATTTTTTATAATTTTTTAATCACCACTTCATATACAGGCTAATTCCTGTTCAACGTGTAAGCGAATAATTTAGTATTAGTTGATGTAGTATTTAGTTTTTTTATCATTTCAAAATGCCCAAAAGATTAAGATCTCAACTTTCTAGAAATAGTTTACAGGCTAGGGCAATAAAAATAAGTCGTGATAGAGAATCTCTCATCAAAAACTGAAAATCGTCTTGCAAGTCAGAGAGAATACGCGTCGCAATCGCGTGCAAGAGAGTCAAGTATTGAGCGTTCACAACGGCTTGCTGAACAAAATTTGCGAACGTCTCAAGTCCGCACGCGAGAGTCTAGTATCGAGCGTTCGCAGCGTCTTGAAGAACAAAATATTAGAAATGTACAAGCTCACGCTAGGGAATCGAGCTCTTAGCGTTCCGAACGCCTTCGGAATCAGAGAGAAAGACAACAGACGTCAACGGCTAGAGTTCGCAATCGAGTTTTAGCTCACAGTAACAGATCGGCTTTCAGATACGATCCACAGATTGATTGATTGATTATGCTCAACAGTCTTCCGTCCAAATCGGAGCCATGAATAAGATCTGCTCTAAATGTTCTGCCAAAAAATGGGTCGATGAACCTAATGGTTTGTGCTGTGCTTCTGGAAAAGTCAGTCTCCCCAATATTCAGGAGCCTCCACAGCCAATAAAAAGTCTTTTGACAAATAATCATCCACTATCTAGACATTTTTTAACCAACATATGTAGGTACAATAGCCTATTGCAAATGACTTCGTTTGGCACGAAAGAAATTAGAGAACAAAATTTTATTCCCACTTTTAAAATAGAGGGCCAAGTTTATCATCTTATAAGTAGTCTTTTACCACCATCAGGCCAAAATCCGCAATTCTTGCAGATTTATTTCATTTCAGACGCAGATCAGAAATAATACATAAAACAACAAAAAAAAAAAAAAATACAAAATATACTGAGAGAATGAAAATAGGTGTAAGTATATAGTATATAGTAGCCATAGGTAAGCACAAAAAAATTACAAATATAACAAAAATATTTGTACTGTAGATACGCGCATAACTCTGAACGACTGCAACAAATATCTTATTTTTTTAAATGGGTACACCAACCGTGCAAAGCCGGGCCGGGCAGCTATATTCTATAAATTAAGTGATTCCGACGCGGGCGAAGTTGCAGGTTTCAGTTATGCATCATATAGTTGTTAATTTTTGCAAATCAATTTTCACAATGAAGTACTATTTGTAACTATTGAATAAATCCCACGCGGATGAAGTCGCGGGCCACGGCTAGTTATACATAATCAGGTATTATGGCTCGTCCCAAGTACCTTTTTAACTTTATAAGTATGAATACAGATCTCTTTCCAACTGATTGAATAGTATTAATCACCTGTTAACCTTAGCTGGATCTGAAATTGAAACATTTAATTAAATTGAATCTTTGCTACTGATTGCCCTTCACTTAAAATTTTATTAAATTAAAAAATAAAAAATTTCTGATATATAATTGTATTATTTCTAACCTAACTGTATGTTTATTTATAATATTTCAGGGGAGAGTGTTGATGATTGTGGTGGAGGTTATAGTGAAAGTATTGCTGAAATGTGTGATGAATTACAAAATGGTTCCTTACCTCTTTTGATAACAACACCAAATGGTCGTGATGATACCGGTACCAATCGAGATTGCTTCTTACTTAATCCAACAGCAAAATCTCCACTGCATATGTCTATGTTTAGATTTTTAGGTATAGCTTTTTATGTGTTTAATAAATATATTTCTATTTTTATAATAATACAGTATCTTTTTTACATATAGCTATTACTTGAAGACCTTACGAAACAAAAAAAAAAACTTAATGACCGACTGTTGAAGTAGTAGATTAAATCATTATTAAATTGTTATTACTTGAAAAGCATAAAAGTTCTACATATCATTGTTTTTTATTAATAGTTATTTATTTCTTGATAATGCTGTAAGGATGTGAGTCTTGTTTAAATATTATTTTACTTTATCACAATTTATTTGTCAGTCATATTAAGTCGCTTAACAGATAATAAATTTTTCATTTTGCTTCAAAGATCACTGTTGGAGATGATAATGTTTGAAGAAATATGGTGAAAAAATAATTCAAAAAAAGTTTTGTGTAGCATATTCTGAGTGATAAATTCTGTCAAGGAATAATCAGAAGTTTGAGTTTCAGTAGCAAGTTGCTGAAGAATACTTTAGAATGATTTGAAAAAACATCATGTTTGTTTCCCACATTGTCTGATGTTAATAGCTTATGATTTGATGCTGGTGAAGACTTGTAACTTGTGCAGCCCAGAGTAACATCACCAGTACAACTATCATATTGTGTTGTCTTAAGTTAGCACCGATCAACCAACTAATTTTTTGTTTTCTTCTCACTTGAAAATAAAAATTCTGTGGAGGAATCTTTGATGCTACCTCATTTATAGATCAGTAATTTATAGTGATATATTTTGTTTTGTTTGTAGTATTTTAGATTTAATGCTGATGCTGATATTTAGTAGCTGCCATTTTATTAATCTTGTTTTAGGTATGTTGATGGGAATTGCTATTAGAACCGGAAGTCCTTTAAGTTTAAATCTTGTTGAGCCTGTATGGAAACAATTAGCTGGCATGCCATTGACACCTGCTGATCTTACTGAAGTAGATCGTGATTGTGTTCCTGGTAATTAACAAGTTTAATTCATTTTTAATCTATGTCTAATGTTATTGTAATTTTTTTAAACCCATTTTAAATTAAAAAGAGCCCTTCAATTGAAGCATCTGTGTATATTTCTATAATTATTTTCAAAACCAAATATTTGCAAATATTTTGAATAGAAAAAGCAAGGAAGTAAATATAGGTGTTTAGGAGAAAAGTTTTGGAATGCATAGTTTTATTTAAAATCATCCATTTATTGGTCATTTTTGAATAAATTTTATCTATTTATATTAAACAACCTGCGGCCTTCAGTATTTTTTTAATGCATGTAGTTTCTATGTATTACAAATCCCCCATTGTCATCCGGTATTCACATTCTACTGGTGTGTTACAGGACATCCGTATCATGTAAGTTTTTGCCTCGTCTAACACTATTTGTTTGTCAGTAATAGAAATATTTATAAATTTTGTATTGAAATGTTGCAGTATCGTTTACCCAGGTACAGATTTAATCTTTATAATTACTCAGTATGACAAAAAAAAATAATAAATGGTAGAATAGATAAGAAATAGACCTGATATACAGATGGAAAATTGAGGGGAGAATAGGATGCCTCACTTTAAATGCTTATACAAGACGTAGTAACCAGTATCAAAGCCTGTGTGTTAAAATGAGAAAATACTTTTACAAGTAGCTCTTTTTTTTAGCATACACTTAAGTTTATCACCAGAAAGGTAGAGATAATCTAATAGGAATCAATTACAAATAAAATTTAAAAAGTTGAAAATAAATCAGAAAGGATATTTAGAAGCGACATTCTTTGAATTCTGTTAAATTCATTACAAGTAAATAATTGGTTTGTAATAGTTTCAAAATGCAAAATTATGTAATTATATCAAAGGAATTTTTTTGTCAATATAGTTTTGTTAGTTCATTTTAAGGTACCCATATTTTTTTTTTAAGAAATAGTATTTTTTCTCTTTTATAATTTCTAAATTTTAAGTTTTATTTCCCTGTTCATTCCATAGAAGTAACAGTTTTCATTTGGTAATTTTCAGTGAAATTTGGAAAATAGTTATAATAATAAAAATAGTTAATAAATAATCATTTTTTTTTAAATTTAATTAAAAAAGATGTATTACTTATGAAGTATGCAATACTTACTTATTACTTAATAATATGTTATATATAAATTACAATAATTATAATAAATTTAATATTAAGTATTAATTGTAATGGTTATTTATATACAAAGGAAGAACTGTGTAAAATAGTAAATGAAACAAAGTAGTACTAAAGCAGTTTATTAAAAAATTATTTTTCCAACTGAAATTAATTGACTATCTCAATTGTTGTATCATCAAATGACAATAAAAAAGTAGTACATATCTAAAAAAAAAAGCTGACAACACAGTTGTAGGACTTTCCCGTCATACGGCTTCTTTCTGATGCATAGCTTACACACACAACTTAATTTAAAATATTTCTAATTTCATTTAAATATAATATTTTTTGTTTATTTAATTAAATGATTCCAATTAAAACACGCACGCTTACTATATTTCATTCATGCAGGTGTGACGCAGTACTAGCAATCACTTTAAGTACTTTTTTACACTTTAAATATTGTTCATTTATTTAATTGTACCACTCACCTGTGATGTCACAACATAGCAAACTACAGCAGCTGCATATCAGTGCTACACTAGCGCTTTTTGTGATGAGAGGAGGCACTAATGACACAGTATATCCAGTTAGCCACTAGTTCATTTAGAGAATTTTTTGAGGTGGACATGCGGTTTTGCTAAAAAAATTTTAGAAATATTATTTTTTAATTGTTAACAAATGCGCCTAAGAAAAATAAGACCTTAATTAGCCGAAATCTTGAGATACTGAGAGTGACCTTTCCTTATAGTCTCACCCCCTTGTGACCTTTTAAGTTGAGAATTTAATGGCATCAGTGCCCCATACATAAAAGTAGTCTGACCAAGTTTGGTCAAAATTGGTCAAGTAGTTCTGAAGATATAAAGTGATTTAGAGACACACATACTTCTGAACATCCAGAAAATTTCCATCTGGTTTTTGGGTTCCTTAGGTGTCAAAACGTAAATATCCAGTTAAAACCACATATGCCCAAATTGGACAGATTACTATACTTTCCCTTCTAAAGCTATAGCACTTGACGAGAAAGTAAAAGTAATAATAAAAAAATGATAAAGACAATAGAAAATAATAATGTATAATTAATTAATAAATAATACTTATGAAACATGACATGATAAATATTTCTACCCAGTGCATAAAAATAAAAAATAAAAACAACTTGACCAAAGAGTAAGATGTACTGTTTTTTGATACCAATAAAAAGTGTAAAGTTAGTTTAAAAAGTCTAAACAACTGAAACCTCCAAATCAGATTGCTGAGCACAACTTAAATAAATGTGCTTAAGTCATGTACAGCAATCTGAGTAGCAATTTTCAGTTGATAAGACTTTTTAAGCTAACTTTAAGTTTTTAACTGGGATCATCAAAAAACAATACACTTTGGTCTGCATATGTTTTTATATTTTATTTTATACACTGATAAAAATATTTCTTTATAGTACTTCCTCTATGAATCATGAGACCTTGCCGTTGGGGAGGGGGCTTGAGTGCTCAGGGATACAGAGTAGCTGGACCGAAGGTGCAACCATATCGGAGAGGTATCTGTTTGAGAGCCAGACTAAGGAATGATTCCTGAAAGAGGGCAGCAGCTCTTTCAGTAGTTGTTAGGGGCGTGAGTCAGGACGACTTAAACGGCCGTATCAACATCACTCAGTCCTCTGAGTACTGCGCAGCTGAAAGCAATGGAAAACTACAGCTGCTTTTTTTTTCCAAGAAAATGTGGCTCTGCATTTTCACATAACAATAATGGAGGCGCCTTCCTTGGTAAAATATTCCGGAGGTAAAATAGTCCCCCGTTCGGATCTCCGGGTGGGGACTACTAAGGAAGGGGTCACCAGAAAATTAAAAAATAACATTCTACGAGTCGGAGCGTGGAATGTTAGAAGCTTAAAAAAGGTTGGTAGGCTAGAAAATTTAAAAAGGGAAATGGATAGGGTGAATGTGGATATAGTAGGAATTAGTGAGGTTCAGTGGGAAGAGGAAGGCGACTTTTGGTCAGGTGATTTTAGAGTAATTAACTCAGCGTCAAATAATGGGCAGGCAGGAGTAGGTTTCGTGATGAACAAGAAGATAGGGAGGAGAGTGGAGTATTTCAAAACGCATAGCGATAGAATCATTGTAATAAGGATAAAATCAAAACCTAAACCGACAACGATTGTTAACGTTTATATGCCTACAAGCGCCCATGATGATGATGAGGTAGAGTGTGTATACGAAGAGATTGATGAAGCAATTAAACACGTAAAAGGAGATGAAAATTTAATAATAGTTGGAGATTGGAATGCAAGCATTGGAAAAGGCAAGGAAGGAAATATAGTGGGTGAATACGGGCTGGGCAAAAGGAATGAAAGAGGGGACCGACTTATAGAGTTTTGCACGAAGTATAATTTAGTAATTGCCAACACCCAGTTTAAAAATCATAATAGAAGAATATACACTTGGAAAAAGCCAGGCGATACTGCAAGGTATCAGATAGATTATATCATGGTTAAGCAAAGATTTAGAAATCAACTCGTTGACTGCAAAACTTACCCTGGAGCAGACATTGATAGCGACCATAATTTGGTGATAATGAAATGTAGATTGGGGTTTAAAAACCTGAAGAAAAGGTGTCAGATGAATCGGTGGAATTTAGAGAAGCTTGAGGAAGAGGAGGTAAAGAAGATTTTTGAGGAGGACATCGCAAGAGGTCTGAGTAAAAAAGATAAGGTAGAAAATGTAGAAGAAGAATGGGAGAATGTTAAAAAGGAAATTCTTAAATCAGCAGAAGCAAACTTAGGCGGAATAAAGAGAACTGGTAGAAAACCTTGGGTTTCAGACGATATATTGCAGCTGATGGATGAACGTAGAAAATATAAGAATGCTAGTGATGAAGAAAGTAAAAGGAACTATCGGCAATTAAGAAATGCTATAAACAGGAAGTGCAAACTGGCGAAAGAAGAGTGGATTAAAGAAAAGTGTTCAGAAGTGGAAAGAGAAATGAACATTGGTAAAATAGACGGAGCATACAGGAAAGTTAAGGAAAATTTTGGGGTACATAAATTAAAATGTAATAATGTGTTAAACAAAGATGGTACACCAATATATAATACGAAAGGTAAAGTCGATAGATGGGTGGAATATATTGAAGAGTTATATGGAGGAAATGAATTAGAAAATGGTGTTATAGAGGAAGAAGAGGAAGTTGAGGAGGATGAAATGGGAGAAACAATACTGAGATCTGAATTTAAGAGAGCATTAAAAGATTTAAATGGCAGAAAGGCTCCTGGAATAGACGGAATACCTGTAGAATTACTGCGCAGTGCAGGTGAGGAAGCGATTGATAGATTATACAAACTGGTGTGTAATATTTATGAAAATGGGGAATTTCCATCAGACTTCAAAAAAAGTGTTATAGTTATGATACCAAAGAAAGCAGGGGCAGATAAATGTGAAGAATACAGAACAATTAGTTTAACTAGTCATGCATCAAAAATCTTAACTAGAATTTTATACAGAAGAATTGAGAGGAGAGTGGAAGAAGTGTTAGGAGAAGACCAATTTGGTTTCAGGAAAAGTATAGGGACAAGGGAAGCAATTTTAGGCCTCAGATTAATAGTAGAAGGAAGATTAAAGAAAAACAAACCAACATACTTGGCGTTTATAGACCTAGAAAAGGCATTCGATAACGTAGACTGGAATAAAATGTTCAGCATTTTAAAAAAATTAGGGTTCAAATACAGAGATAGAAGAACAATTGCTAACATGTACAGGAACCAAACAGCAACAGTAGCAATTGAAGAACATAAGAAAGAAGCCATAATAAGAAAGGGAGTCCGACAAGGATGTTCTCTATCTCCGTTACTTTTTAATCTTTACATGGAACTAGCAGTTAATGATGTTAAAGAACAATTTAGATTCGGAGTAACAGTACAAGGTGAAAAGATAAAGATGCTATGATTTGCTGATGATATAGTAATTCTAGCCGAGAATAAAAAGGATTTAGAAGAAACAATGAACGGCATAGATGAAGTCCTACGCATGAACTATCGCATGAAAATAAACAAGAACAAAACAAAAGTAATGAAATGTAGTAGAAATAACAAAGATGGACCACTGAATGTGAAAATAGGAGGAGAAAAGATTATGGAGGTAGAAGAATTTTGTTATTTGGGAAGTAGAATTACTAAAGATGGACGAAGCAGGAGCGATATAAAATGCCGAATAGCACAAGCTAAACGAGCCTTCAGTAAGAAATATAAGTTGTTTACATCAAAAATTAATTTAAATGTCAGGAAAAGATTTTTGAAAGTGTATGTTTGGAGTGTCGCTTTATATGGAAGTGAAACTTGGACAATCGGAGTATCTGAGAAGAAAAGGTTAGAAGCTTTTGAAATGTGGTGCTATAGGAGAATGTTAAAAATCAGATGGGTGGATAAAGTGACAAATGAGGAGGTATTGCGGCAAATAGATGAAGAAAGAAGCATTTGGAAAAATATAGTTAAAAGAAGAGACAGACTTATAGGCCACATACTAAGGCATCCTGGAATAGTCGCTTTAATTTTGGAAGGACAGGTAGAAGGGAAAAATTGGGTAGGCAGGCCACGTTTGGAATATGTAAAACAAATTGTTAGGGATGTAGGATGTAGAGGGTATACTGAAATGAAACGACTAGCACTAGATAGGGAATCTTGGAGAGCTGCATCAAACCAGTCAAATAACTGAAGACAAAAGAAAAAAAAAAAAAAAAAAAATAGTACTTCATAAAAATTATTTATTCATTTTAATTATGTACTATTATTGCTTTATTAAAATTTTTTAATTTGTTTTTAATTTTATTTTTTTATACATATTATTTCCGTATTTACTGATGATGGTTTTATTCAAAATGGTCATCGAATTGAGATTTTAATCATTTTTTATAAATAATCTAAAAATGTTCTTTTTTACCAGTCTATTTTAATAATTTTATTAATTATAGGCTTACCATACGTTCGGGATGAGACTGGACAGTCCTGGTTGTTTAATGCTGTCCGGGGTTTGAGAATTTTATGATTGTCTAGGATTTTTTTTTTAATTTTAGACCTATATGTTCAACATCACATTTTTAAACATTCTCTTACAGCCGTGTATCTCTCAGCCAACTTTGGAGCAAGTGTTGACATAGATTTTGACGGAGGTGTGGCTACTGTTCTTGCCACAACTTTTACTTAGTCATTTAGCAACACAACTGGGATAACGTGTTTATTTTGTTTTCATGTGTGAAGAAACTCAACTACTTGTTTTTTATCATTTTATCTCTATTTGTTTTTTTGTCTAATCTGTCTCATCATTTAGCAATGGGCAAAAGAAAGTGTGTGTTTAATGTTAACCAGCAACAGGAATACAAATTTTTGAAATTGTGTGTTGACAGTAACAATGAATGTGTTTATTGCACACTATGTACTGGAGAATTTTCTGTTGCACATAAAGGAAAGGGTGAAATGGTGATATTGAAGACCATGTGAAAACAGCTAAACATAGGAGTGCTATTAATGCTACTGCTTCAGCAAAGAGATTTTTTTAAAGCCAAAGAAGCGAATAACAGTAATAGTGATTTGGAGTGTGCTGCTAAAGAAGCTACATTTTCATACCATACTCAAATTTTGACTCTATCTTTGTCAATGTGTGAAAAAATACGAACTTGAAGAAAAGTTCGTTTATTATACTGCTGATAATACTAACAGTAATTTTGGTAGTGTGAAGAAAAAGGAATGAAAATGTGTTCAAAAAATTCAAATTGATTTAAATAGACCTATTTTCGGAATTGGTTGTTCATCCCACATTGTACATAATTCATTACAAACAGCATGTGATTCTCTACCCCTGGACATAGAAGTTATTGTTTTAAAAATTTATAAATATTTTCACATATATACAGTAAGAGTAACAAAACTTAGAGTTCTGTGATTTTGTGGAAACAAATTACAAAAAAGTACTATCTCAAAGCAGCACAAGGTTCCTTAGTTTGTTACCTGCAATAGAAACAATTCTTTCCATTTTTGATGGCCTAAAATCATACTTATACTTATAATATATACTCATAATTGTACTTATCATACTTATCTTGTAACAAATGCCCAAAATTATTATTTGATTTTTTTGTAATCTAGGAAGTGAACTGTTATTGAAATTTTTATATGGCACTGTACAGTTATTTAATAATGTAGTTATAATGAAATGTATTTAATAATGAAATTGGAAGCTAATTAATTCTATACACCAACAGAAGCATTTCAGACATATTCTGAATTAATTTGTAACTTCAGGAAAGAAAAACCCACAAATTTATACCATCTTCTGCCAAAGAATTGCTATGCACTCTAAAAGAAAATAATGATGTGGAGAGCCAATTTTTATAAAGCTAGTAAGTCTCAGTGGATAAATTTAGCAACTGAAATTGCCTGGTCCGATTTAGAAGAGAGTGCACAAGTTGTTAATGAAATTATAAAAGATTCCATAAATATTGACCTGTTTGATAAATGTACATTGTTGAACCAAGTAATTCAAAACTAAAGGGTAGGTTGTGGTTCAAGTTCTGAAAAAGTACTAGATACTATTGAAGAGAAGTGGAAAGTAATTTTTAAGGATTTCAAAAGATTGATATTTCATGTTGTAATATTTCTAAAATGGTTGAGTTGGCAATGTCTTTGCCTGGGATATCTGCTCCAGTTGATAGTTTTTTTCAATTACAGGTAACATTTGGTCTGCAGAAAGGGGTAGACTTTTAGTATCTGCTAAATTTTAAAATTAATTCAGAATTTTCTTGTTGTGAATTTTATGATGTAATTAAAACAAACAAACCATTTCTGAAAAAAGTCGTCTAGTGAAAAATATAACTGAATAAATAAAATTGAATGTTTCAGTAAACTGTTAAGACTTTTAAGTAATTTCAAAAATATGTCTTGGGTTAGACCCAAAAAAATATGGTAAGCCTAATTAATTATAATTTTTTATCATAATTATTTTTAGTAATTCTTATTTCTTTTATAAAGTTTATTTTGTAACTTTTCAATGAACTTTATCCAGATTTGTCTTTTGCAAGTCAGAGATCAACTTGCCTGATAAGGTATTGAAAAGAATTTTTTAATTCTGTTTTTTGTGGTTAGAACATGATTTTATTTGAAGATTAAAGATGTTCAAACAGCCCCAGTTATTATGGGGTGGAGTTCTGTAAAATATTCTTTACAGTCATTTGAATGATGTAACTTTACTTGGCATTGAAATCTGAATAAATTAATTAAAAATCATAGAGGTCAACCAGTTTTTTCTTATTTAATTTTTTTATTTTCATTGGATGGATAAGATGGTGTCAAGATTAGTTTTAGAACTAGTAAAAACAATTTTTTGTGTAGTTAATAGTTGTTTGTTCTTAGAAGAAATTGCAGTAAAAATAACAAATGATTTTTTTTCAGTTCTTTAAATATTTTCTTTTGACTACCACTTTCAAATTAAAAATTTAGCAATCATCTACAACTTAAAAATCTTAAAACTTAAAGAACAGAGAACATATTGTTTGTTACTTTTTAGTATTTTTTAAATATTATATATGTATGTTAAAGAAATTTGATTAATTCACTTATTATGCATAATTCACCTCCAGTGTTGAAAATTTTAATAAATAATATAAGTATTATATAACATAATAAATTTATTAAATATACCATTCATTTTATATATCAAAATAACTCAACTATAAGCAGTAATTACTGAATTTATTATTTAAATAATCAAAACATTACACATTAATCAACGTTAGCAAGCGTAGGTTATGTTTGGTTTGATTGTTGATTCTGTGTAGTGAATATAATACATGGATTCCTGGATTGTAAAACTCTGAACAAACTATGAGCTCAATAATTTGTTTGATTCTCAGCAATCTTTACTTATACTTATCAAAGATACATAGATCTATGTATCAAATATCTTACTCATTATATTTACTCTTTTCATTTAGATCATGTTAATCCATTTTTTTTTTTTTAATTTTGTATGAAAATAGTTTGAATATAAGAATGACTTCAAGTTGACATTTCTCTACACTATAACAATTTGTTACTAAACAGTGGACAAAAAATCAATAATATTCAAATTACATACATCACTTGCTTTAAGAAAATTTTGTAAATTGATGTGGAAGAGACTTTTATCGGACCACCCTTGGAGCTTAATAAATGTAATCTTCAAAATTAGGTGCATTTGGTAAAAAGTAAAACTTGAGGGTATGTAAAAAGATCTTTTTTTAGTTTGTTAATAAAAATAATTAAAAAAAGGAAGTTAAGTTAAAAGATAAGAGTAATTCTTTATTAATTTTTTTTTTTTTCAGTAAGCAATATTAATAATAATAATATAATAAGCAATATTAATACCTATTAATATTAGTCATATCTAACAAGGAATAAATTACAGATGTATTATTAGAATTATTGTGAATTGCATGATCATTAATTCAGTATTTTTGTAATTTATTGTGATCTAGGATTACTGTGCATTCGTGACATGAATCCAGATGAAAAAGAATTTCAAAATCTTGACATGCCATTTTCTACACCATCTGCTGCTGGTGTAGATGTGCCTTTGTCATCATCTCACAGACGAATAACTTACAAAAATCGAAATGAATATATAAGACTTGCTCTTCAGTATAGGTATTATTGTTTGTTTTTTTTAATAATATTAAAATTACCACATTATATGTCATTTTTATTGTGTTTTTTTATAAATAAACTAACATCTGCAATAGTTAACTTGTAGCTTCACTATACTTCACTATATATTTAAATAGTTGATTGCCTACATGGTAAGAAATCAAGAGTAAAGCTGTCACAACATGTTCTAATGTGATGTGTAACAAGTCCTTTTTGCTCTTTCAGGTTTGTAGGAAGGAAGTCATTTTATTAAGCACTACATTAGAAATTCTTACCTATGCAGCCCACCAGTCTATGTTGATTTGCTCACTATAACATTTTTGTTATGTTGTGTATCCTTGTTTGGATAAATTTGTTTTATTTCTAAATATAGATTATTTATGTATTGAAAATTCTGTTTACAAAATAAACACAATTTCAGTTTATGGATTTCAGTGTATGACTAGGATTATTTCTTATATATTTATATAATATATTTAAATAAATAATTTGATCGATCAAGTACAGAATAAAGTTAAATTAGGTAGGATGACACTTACCTTATATCATTAAATATACATAAAAGTACTTTCACAATTTTTTCCCACCTTCAATAGATCCATCCAGTCTTTTAATTGTTCACGCAAAATTACATATTATAATTCCATGTATAAAAATTTGACGTCAAATAAAAATATTAATTAAAAGTTAAAATGATAAATATGTTTAAAAAAATGATATGTGTGTGTGGTTTGGCTAGCCAATATTATATTACTGTGTAGGATTTTAAATAAATTAAACTAAAAATTAACAATGTATGATAAAGTTCTGCTATCTATTGCAGTCTTTATAATCATGTCATCGTCATATTCTGTTTGTTGATTGATCAAGCTGAATCCATTTTTATATTTATATATATAAAATCTCTCTAAAATGTCTAAACCCCTATTATTATTATTCATATTAGATTTTTTAATTTCTAAGTTAGTATAAATATCAGATATTGAATATTTATTACGAATAAGATGGTCAGAAACATTAGAAAACCCCAATTTCCATTTTTGTAATATCTAAAGTGTTCAAAAAATCTGGTTTTGAAAGATCTAGTGGTCTTTACTATATAAATATGATTACAGGCGTTACATTCTATTTTGTAAATTCTACCCAAATTATATACAGTTTGTGAATCAGTATGTCTAAGGTTTTATTATGTGATTGTTTGTCTGGAATGCAAGTTTAAACCTATTTTTGTCATAAACCTTTGTAATATTTTCAACTATGCTATCAGTATTTACATATTTTAAATATACATTCTCAATTTTTTTTTTTTTTTTTTCATTTATTGGTATTAGACATGTATTATTATTAATTTGTAATATTTATTTTTTTGTATATGTTATCAGTTTACTGTAACCATTAAATATAACAATTTGTTTTATACACAATATAATGAAAATAAAAATAAATTAAAGAATAGATATTATAAAACAAATTGCCATATATAATGGTTATAGTGAATTTTTGATAGATAATAAATACAAAAAACAAATATTGAAAATTATCAATAATACATATCTAATACCAATAAATGAAACGCAAAAAATTGACACGGTATATACTGATAGCATAGTTGAAAATATTACAAAGGTTTATGATAAAAATAGGTTTAAACTTGCATATCAGACAAACAAACCCATAATAAAACATTTAAAAAACATTAGACATACTGATTCACATACTGTATATAATTTTGGTGGAATTTACAAAATAAAATGTAACGACTGTAACCATATTTATATAGGAAAGACCACTAGATCTTTCAAAACCAGATTTTTTGAACACTTTAGATATTACAAAAATGGAAATTGGGTTTTTATGTTTCTGACCATCTTATTCATAATAAATATTCAATATCTGATATTTACACTAACTTAGAAATATTAGAAATTAAAAAATCTCATATGAATAATAATAATAGGGGTTTAGACATTTTAGAGAGATTTTATATATATAAATATAAAAATGGATTCAGCTTGATCCATCAACAAACAGAGTATGAGGATGACACGATTATAAAGGCTGACCCTGTAAGGGAAGCACCCCTCCATTCTGAACCCTTATGGGCTTTATCAGAGTTCATCTTCAAAACCTCGACTTTTGACATATTCTAGTCCGCCTTGGCCAGGATTCCACCAATGCGAATGCCATGAGTGACATTCTCATCAGTATCCTACACTCAAAACAAAACACAATACATCTCACAGAGTCTTAAACAAGACTGAAAGAACCTAACTAAATAATGGAATTGTACTACCTACCCATAGAAGGTGAAAGTGAGTTCAGCACACAACACAAAACAAAAACTAAACATATTACTATTTAATGTAATGAATATAAAGACTGCATGCAATAGATAGCAGAACTTCAAATATTGTTAATTTTTAGTTTAATTTATTTAAAATCTTACACAGTAACATAATATGGCTAGCCAAACCACACATACATATTTTTTTAAACATATTTATCATTTTAACTTTTTTTAATTAATATTTTTATTATTTGACATTTTTAACTTAACTTTAATTTTATCTCCATTTTGTTTTGCATTGATTTTAAAGTTTATATCCAAGGTTTTAACAAAGTTTTATTGTATTTATCAAGATTTTTTTTTGTTAATGTTGTGTATTTATAATATGTATTTTACATAAACAATTAAAAGATTGAATAACTGAAGGTGTGAGAAAATCGTGAAAGTACTCGTAAGTATATATAATGATATAAGGTAAGTGTCATTCTACCTATTTAATTTTATTCTGTACTTGGTGGATCAAGTTATTTATTTATATTTGTATAATAGTACAGAGGAATATGAGTGTTAAAATTGACTTTAAAAAAAATATGTATATTTATGTGTGTTTGCATGCGTACCCATATATAATGCTTTATTATTATTATTATTATGCTTTTACGGCCAACATGGGACCACTTAAGTCAATTTTAGTTGGATCTTTTCTGAGAAAAGCGTGTTATTTTACTCTTTCGAGCTGCCCAGTATTTCTTCATCCGTTCAGATCTTGCTTTCTTTTCTTCATCCGTAAACACCCTCTTCGTTGTATTTTGTCAGTTGTCTGTCTTTTGTTTAAATCTAATGCTTTTATCTTTTAGCTTTGTAATTTTTCCAGTTTTATTCTGTAGGTCAGTCAGGGAAATTCCCAATTCTTTCATATCTTCTCTAATTTCTTTGATCCATCCTACTTCTAGCTTTTGGAACCAGAGCTTTTCAATGATATTTCTTGACAGTCTTGTTTGCGGTGTCCTAATGAGATGACCGAAGAAAGAGATTCTTTTTTTCCGCATAGTATCAGTAACAGGCTCTATTTCTCGATACACCACCTCGTTTGGCACAATCCACCATCGGCCTTCTTTTTGGTGTTTTTAATCGATACACGTTCTGACAATTCTCCTCTCTATTTTCAGAATTTTTTCAATTCGGTTTTTCTGAGTGATTTTGAAAAGGGTCTCGCTTCCGTAGGTGACTTCTGGCTGTACTACAGTTTTATAATGTTTAAGTTTTGTTTTAGCAGAAAGGCATTTTTTGTTATATGTTGACCGAGTTAATTTTTGGGATTTAATCATTTTATTTGTCCTGTTTTGCCATGTCACTTTTTCATTTAAATTATAAGTTATTATTTCCCGTAGATATTTAAATCGTTTTACTATTTTAATTTTCTGATTGTTTACCGTAATGTGCTCTATTACCAGAGGATCTATGGCCATTAGTTCAGTTTTTTCAAAAGAGATATGAAGCCCTATCTTTTGTGCTAGGTTTTGAAGGCTCATGATTTGTGTTTTGGCTTCTTGAATATTATTTGCTAAAAGAGCGAGGTCATCTGCAAATCCTAGGGAATTTAGTGTGATGGAGTTTTTCTTAGTACCCATTTTTATATTTTTGGGATTTATTTCATACCATTTTCTCATGACAAATTCGAGGGCGCAGTTAAAAAGGAGTAGTGAGAGGCCGTCTCCTTGCCTCAATCCAGTTTTTATGTAGAAGGGTTGAGAGAGTTCACCTCTGAATTTCACTCTGGACTGGGTATTGGTTAAAGTTAATTTTATCATGTTTACGAGTTTAGGGTGAAGGCCCAGGTTTCTCAGAATAATCAGCATGGATGGTCGGTGTATACAATCATAGGCCCTTTTAAAGTCGACGAAGGTGATTATTAGTTGTTTTTTCCATCTTTTATATAAGTCCATCATAAGTTTTAGGGATATTATTTGCTCCGGGCAACCTCTCCATGGCCTAAATCCCCCTTGGTATTCCCCAAGTTCCAGTTCAAGTTGGTCTTTGCATCGGTTGTATATGATTCTCGACAGGATTTTGTATTAATTTAAGACATTATCAAAGATAGTTTTATTTTACAGTTTAAAAAAATAAGTCAAAGATAATTTTTCGACTTTGTTTTTGATTTAATCATAAAATAAAGATAATGTTTTTATCTAAATTGGTCAGAGAATATAGTAATTTCAGACTAATTTAGACAACATTTTATAACTTTATTAAAAACGGTTTTACTACAGGTACGTAGATGTACATGAGTTAATCGATTCCTGAAAATAGAATATACAAACCAATTTGGGCTTCCTGATTACACTCTTCCTTTTTATTTTGTATTTTTATTGATTTTTAGGTTTTATTATCCAGTTATAATGATTTATAAACAAACTTTGAGCCACATCCTACAGTATTATGCAATGGACAATGATAATCATTGACTGTTGTTCAGGTTTTAATAACGGTTCACCTGAGTAATTTTTGAACTATTGAAAAATTATATAAAAGTATATTTCTAAATTTTTTACCGGTAGGTTTAAATTTTATCCCAAAATTGAAATTTGATAATTAAAAATGTTTATATTATAGGTAATATTTTATACATTATATGTACGAGACATATTTTTATGTATTTCAAATAAATTTGTAAGAAATATTTCTGTGATGGTTGTTGAAAAAAATAAATACAATGTCACTCTTCCAAAACTTTATTTTTCTTAATGAATATAATGATTAATATTTTTATATAACTCGTTTAACTATGATTAAAAATATACATAATGAAATCTATTTTATATACTAATAAATAGTAGAATTGTAGAAATAGTTGGTGAATAAAAACAAAAGGTAATTTTATGTGTTGAAATTTTTTTTTTTAATACAGGACACCTATTTGTTTAGATTATTATTATTGTTATATTTAAGAATGTTGATATAACAGATTTATGAAATCAGTTGCCATTATATTTAATGTGTTTGTTGTTCATAAACTACATACAATGGTGACTTCACTTGTCATAAAGTACTTGTGTAGCTATTTATAATTATTATTGCTTTACATCTATTCTCAAACTTGAATATTTTCTGGATCTATGGAAAATAGCTGAAACCAACCAAACTAGGTAAACCACCTAATGATATAACATCATATCGGCCAATTAGCATGCGAGTTGTGTGGTGGTAACAGGCCCACTAGACACAAACAATATAGTGCTTGCTAGAGTCGTGAAGTAGACTATCATCGTGAAGGCAATCATCTGTCTGTCATCTGGTGGGTGGTTGTTTTTTTTCATGTTGCTGGATTTTGGAATTGAAATCTTACCTCGAGTTTGTGGTAATTTAATAATCTTTTGATGTACTTCTATAATTTTTCAATTGTCTTTGGCGTTAAGGCTAATTTTCCATTTTTATCCTCAAGCAAAGGGCTGGGTAATTTGTATTTGAATCGTTGGATAAAGATTTCTCAACGAAACAGTATAATTAAAAAATAAATCTTTGTGACTAACAATATTACATATACTTTGTTCTTAAATAATTCTTAATTATAAGTAGATCTATATTGTTTTTGAATCTTATGGAAGTTTTTATTATTAATAATTGTGATAATAAGTTATCCGCTGTGATAACCACTTTGAAAATTAAGTTTTTTTATAAATATTTTTGGTACATGATAATCAACAATATTGTTAATACATAACTGCAATTCCTTAAAAAAATTTGTTTATCTGTGGTTAATATCAAATCCCTTTCAGGCATGGCATTTCTTTTATGCTACAAAATTCAGTTTCCATGTTCCATATACAAACTTCAAGGTTATGTGGCAATATAAAAAAATAAGTATTATTTACAATCAAACTCTCATTTAGTAAATCTTGAATGTTACAAAATTAATATTTTTATATCTGGTAAGATTTTATGGGGTATAAAATTAGAATTCAAAATCTTAGATGACGTTATCTCTAAGGTAAATGATATTTATCATGATAAAAAAATTTCAGCATAGGCAATATTAACATTAATATGAGTAAGATTAGAAAAAACAAAATCATGAGAATTACCTCAAGAGTTTTATCAATTATTTGATTGTAAAAGATTACTATTTTTAAAGAATCTGTAAGGTGAGTAGCAGTATTTTTTGATAACACGTAGAAAAACCCGGCGTCTTAACGTCACCTAATAATAATAGTAATAATGTAACTGTGGCTGCACTATTTATGTAAGTGTTAAGCGATTTATTTTTATTTCATAAATTATATAAACGGTCATAAACATATTTACTTTCAAGCATTCATATTTTGCTTTTTGTTACAGCAAGTAGATTTACTGCAGCTGGAAGAGGAACTGCTTGATGTTAGTAACTGTGATATTGACAAAGATCCTTTAGCAGTTGAAGAGACTGACTTAGTTAAATCAGAAAATTTAAAAGTTGAAAATAAAGCGGTAAGAGTGTGGGATTTTACATACAGTGGAACACCAATTATCCAGATAGACCTGGCAAAGCCAAATCTGGATAATTGAAAAGAGTAATTTAAAAAAGTTTTATCATATAAACTGCACTTATAATTTTATATTTAATGGGTAAGACATAAGCAAAAAAAAAAAAATTAAATGGAAAAGTAAACATATTTAAGAAGAAATTTGGAAAATGAAAATACAGTGTTCAACGTAAGAAAAAAGATGTATAGTAATATGGTACAAAAAATAGTATAAAAATTTACTTTTATAATTAGTTCTACAAAGGCCAGTTATATATTTTTGCTAAATTAATTGCAAAAAAGGCAGTTAAAAAATCCAGTATAAATATTGATAAAAATAAGTGGTATTAAAGCAAGGATTTGCTTGAATAGTAATTAAATTTTTCAAATAATGTACTAGTTTTAAGTTCCTTTGTCTGGATTTTAAGCAGTCCAGTTATCATCTGGAAAATTGGTGTCCTAATGTATTATCTTTTCATTACTATTATTATTATCTAGTATGTAAATTTTGGATTACATCCGATCCATTTCTTAACTCATATGTATTATTATTATTATTATTATTTCTGATTATTACCTTTTAGGAGAGCATGTGAACTTAACCATCATGGCTCTACTTCCTTCTCTTTATAAAACCTCTTCATCTGTTCACTATGTTTCTTCTTCCTCTCCTCAGTCTATCTTCCTATTGCTTGTCGTTTTTGCTCTTGTTCAATCTTCCTATTTCTAATTTCATCCCTAAATTTTCTTCTGTGCTTGATTTCTTCTTCTGAGATTTGGAGTCGTTCCAGGTTGTCTTGTGTTTCTTTCATCCAAATGGACTTTAATTTACTTGGCTTGATGTTGAAAATTTTCTTAGCGAGTTTATCATATTCAGTCATCCTGCTTAAGTGTCATGTGTGTTTTTGTTAAATGAATTGCAGAAAAGTCAGTTGAAAAACCCAGTAAAATAAAGATCAATAAAAAATGTCTTATTGAAGCAAAGATTTATTTCAATAGTGTTTAAATTTTTCAAATAATGTATTACTTTTTTTTTTAAGTTGCCTAGTCTGGATTCAATTAATCACCAACATTCTTACCACTGTGCCAAATAACCTCAAATAACAAAAAAATAATCACCAAACATAATAACAGAACCCTAAAAACCTAATATGTAAATTTGACTTTCATGGGATGCTGCATTGTCAGTCTGTACAAAATCCTGTAACAGAGCTAATCAAAACTAAGGAAGGCAAACTTAAGGGTAAATTTATAATTATAGTCATAACATTAATACTAAGATTATTTAACATGTTTTTGTATTATTTAAGTTGTTACAAAATAGTGTTAACAACATAACAGATATAACAGTATTTTTTTACTCCAATTTATACCATATTGTAACAATACCGGTATAGTGAGGCTGAGTAAAGGATTCCTACCGATTATAAAAGTAATGTTAAGTACAATTTCAGGAATCCAGAAAGGGACCATTATTTTTGTAAAGTATGGTCGTTTAACAATTATCCTTTGTTATACTGCCTGTTAACATGCAGTGAACACCTGTTTTATGGTGAGAAGAGGCCAGGTTTGGAATTCATGGGAACAAAAGCCTTGAACAACTGTCTTCACACTATGAGTTGGGTCCAGTCTGGTAGGTAAAGTGGCTAGAAGTATAAATAGCCCAGTAAGACCGGCTAAAAGAGAGTTGTATTAGAACCAGTCTGCAAGGTGTTACGACGTCAGTCCCACAAGGGCAGTTCAGCAAGGAGAGGCTGCGAGTTGTGTGAGTTCGGTGGAGTTTTGCAAACCAGTCCAGCGAATGAGAGTCACAGGTGTGTCTGCGAGATGGGAGTGCAAGACGTCAGTCCAGCAAGGAGAGTCTTGAATCCAGTTCGATAAGACTAAGATGATGCCATGAGTAATTCCAGTAAACAAGAAATACTATCGGTGAGTTATAGTAACACTATAAGTGTATAAGTGGAAGAAATAATGCGATAAACTTTAGGTAGATAGCAAGGGTATTTGCAAGTGAAATTTATAAGATCGTTTGTTAATATAAGACAAAGTGTTTAAAAAGGGTTAAAACTAGCAGTTTCTTTTGTTAATGAGTTGATTCTAGTTTTGTTTTTTCTACCTGGAATAAATTCTGAACGATTTTTTGAACTCTGTCCTATGTATATAATCTGTATTTACTATTGACACTTATGACTATTTGATGTGTAATATTTTGATTGTTATTCTTTGTTGATTACATTATTTATTTGGATTTGTTAGTGACACGTACTATTATCATTTACTACTATTATCCTGATTATTATTGTGGTTGTAATTACTATATTAATAATTGTGTTCATTAATTGTTTTATTATTGTCAATTATTATTATTAATTTGTCTGATTATAATTATGAACATTTTAAACCAGTAAGTTGTAATTATATAAACATTCTAAATTGTCAACCTCTCAATATTCTGATCGAGCCACAAAACATTCGACAATATACTAAGCATAAAAGTGTACAACACAATATAAATATTATTTACTTCATCATCATATTCTTGTTTCTTCGTCACATTACTAAATCTAGAATGTTGAATTTTAATAATGAGTATGGGCAGTCATTTGTTATAGTATTATTATGTTTAATTATTTTTATTCTTTTTCTAAGATAATAAATTTAAATTTTAATTGATCTCAGTCTTTAACAATATATTTTTTTGTTTATAAGAATTGATGCATTTTAGTAATTTGCTCTCTGAATTGAAGAGGATTGTACTTGCCACCACTTTTCTTTTGTAAAACAGAGCATTGAACATAGTGATATTTAAAAGTTGGCAGAACTGCTTTTATATGAACCATTATTGTCTTTTCTTTCGAGTGGGTGTGTGCTCAGCATTTGATCCATCCTATCAACTCTGTCCATAAATATATAATCGTTGACAACGTTTGGAAGCATTGCCTTCTTTCATTCCTTACTATTCTATGCATTCTAATTTGTGTTTAGTTGTCTAACACAAGACATCTCATTTATCTTGCCGCTTCACTATCATTTATGACGCACTGATTCAATTTCATTACTTAATTTTAAAGTAGATTTATATTGTTTTTGAAGCTTATGGAACTTTGTAATTGCGATAAAAGCATTTATGTTTTGGTTTTTGTTACAGCAAGTAGATTTACTACAACTGGAAGAGGAATTGCTTGATATTAGTAATGGTGACATCGAAAAAGATCCTTTAACAATTGAAGAGACCAATTTAGTTGAAAATGAAGTGGTAAGGGTATTCGATTTTTCATACAGTGAAACACCAATTATCCAGATGAATCTCTTTGCTAGGCCAAATCGGGATAATCGAAAAGGATAATTTAAAAAAGGTTTATCATATATACTGTACATATCATTCTAATGTTAAATGGGTAAAACATTAAGTAAAAAAATTAAAGATAAAAAGTAAATGTATTTCAGTAAAATTAAGCAGAAATTTGGAAGGTATGTACAATAAAAGAAAAAGGAGATATAGTAATATGGTACAAAAAGTACATTATGTAGAAATTTGCTTGTATAATTAGTTTTACAGAGGTCGGTGTAAAAAGCTACCACATTTATTATTCAATGGCTATCAGTTCCATCATATTTCTGATTGCAGTCATGTATGCCATTCTCGGAGGGAACCTTTTTAAAATTATTTTCAAAGGGGTGGAACTCGCCCTCTCCACTATACCTATTCCAATTCAAAAATCTTAAATGGCAATAGTAACATTTAATTACATTAATCGACAAACTGAAAAATATAATGAATTTTGGTGAAAAGAAATCCAACCCTCCCCTTCGCTCAGTAGGTGTGAAAACCATTTAGGTTGTACTTTATAAAATCCAGTCCAACAAACTAACTATAAAGTTATTGACATTACTTCTTAAACCATTTGAAATTATGATTATGATTATAATCTGTAGATTAAAACTTTGAAAATTATTTTTCAAATTACCAACACAAAATTTTGCTCTTAAGTATTCTCAAAATTTTTTAGGAGTTGAAAACTTATTTTTTTTAAATGAGACAATGTAGGTTGTGATACCTCATTGGAAGCCCCTTTGCATGACAAGTAATTTTGTACAAATAAAATAAAAATTGGTTCACTGGTATTTATGTTATTATTAAAAATGTGGTTTTTTTAGTGTTATGTTGAGATACAGTGTTACTGACCCAAAGCATTAGGTCTGAAGTCATCCATTCTTGTTAAAAATATGGGTTTTAGGTTTCTCCATTATTGATTAAACGTACCAGTAAACACAGCATTAAAACAAAAGTTAAACATTCAAAAAACCAATAATAAGGTACCTTATCTTTGCTAGTAACATGCTAAACAATCTATTACCAGATAAACTTAATAAATAATTAAAAAGTAATTCATAAATGAATAATAGTTAATCAAAAAATAATGTTTTAATTATTCTTTACTTAATTATATATATATGTATATATTGCCTACAGCAATTTTTTGTTTTAAATTGTACAAATCTCAAACTTTTCTTTGTTACAACTTGTAATATAATCCCAAACAAAAAAGTCCAAAAGACTGATATGTGGGAGATCTAGTTGGCTATGCAGTTGGACCTCTCATCTGATCCAACATCCAGGGAAGCCTTGTTCAGAAACATGGTAACATAAAAGTGTGGTGAAACACTATCTTGTTGGAAACTGTATCCTGCAGGAATCTGAGGAACAACAAAGTTTTCAAGCAGTTGAGAGGTACATTTGCCTTCAAACAGTGGGCTCCATGAAAAAACTGACTGATGGTGCCAATTTTATTCCGTCATAATCGTACATTGATTTTTGATTTGTCTCTTTCATTTGCAATTGTAATTATTAATTATTTTTGATTTTACAGGTTACTATCGATAAAGGAAGCATCAAGGGAAGTATAAAAATATCCAATGAATGTAAGTGTGCATATGGTGATGTAACAACAGAAGAAAATTTAGTGGAGAATATAAGTAGTGAAAACGTGTTATTTTTCCAGAATGGGAAGAAATTGGTTTGTGAATATTGCGATGAAAGATTCCGATGTAAATGTTATTTAAAGAGACCCATTAACTTTCTTTGTAAAAAAAAAAATAATAGTAATTTTTGTCAAAAGTCTCTTATTCATGATAACGATTTAAAACCCCACCTTATGCATAATGAAGAGAAAAATTATATTTGCAACTTTTGTCAGAAGACTTTTAATCAAAGTGCTAATTTAAAATTACATTTAAATATTCATACAAAAGAGAAAAATTATGTTTGCAACTTCTGCCAAAAGGTTTTTTATCAACCTTCTAATTTAAAGAAACATCTTAATATTCATACAAAAGAGAAAGATTATGTTTGTAAGTTCTGCCAAAATGTTTTCAGTCATTCTTCTAGTTTAAAGAAGCATCTTAATATTCATACAAAAGAAAAAAATTATGTCTGTAAATTCTGCCAAAAGGCTTTTACTTATCTTTCTAATTTTTAAGAAGCATATTAATTTACACACCAAAGAAAAAATTTGTTTGTAACATTAGTCAAAAATCTTTAATGAGAGTTATACTTTAAAAAATTACTTCTTTTTGTTGTAATGATTATGTTTGTAAGGCGGAGGTTATGTGTGTTCTCAATATTGTACAAAATAAGTTATACTTAAGTTTACGTGAAGATATTGGTGCAACTTTTAAAATTACTTTTCCTGATAGTTGTATAGTGTCAAAATTCCAGCTTGGCGCTATTAAATGCTCTTGTCATCAATCATGTTCCTGTACTGTACTTTGATGGCATTCTGCAAATACACTGGACTAATAATGACAAAATATTTTTCAAGTAAATATTAGTAACGTTTGTTTTCTGTTCTAGTTTTCTTATCTGTATTACTTTTAGTTTTCCTTTAAGTTTTGATCATACATATATTCTTTATTAAATTGAAATATATGTATCTTAATGTTTTTATGCAAACCAAGTTATGAAATATAGTTTTCTTTTTACTTGACAAAATAATGTAGGCTAGTTTTTGTGAAAAAGTTCAGCAGTTCTATGTGTGTGCCAATTGTTTTAAAATTTTAAAAAATTGCTTTAGTAGCTTTTATTTCTTATCTGTTATGCAAAAAACTTATTGTATTTTTGTTATTTTTTGTTTTGTACTTTACAGTGTAAATTACTGAAACAATTTATCACAAAAATTAGCCAAATTTTAAATGTATATTGAAAAAATCATTAAAAAATGAATTTAATAATAGAAAAAAAAGTGTAAGTTGGGCAGCTACGGGTACGGTAAAGACTGCAAAAAAAATAATTTATGTACTTTGCAGAGTAAAGTACCACAGCTGCTCATTGGAACCGGCTCACCTAAGCATACTGGCACAGATGGGCTGTCCACCCTTCCCTACGCTAAAGTCCACGGCATCTCCCTTCAGCGCCCTTACCGCGTAACACCTTCATAGCATACGTGTCAAAGGCCCTTCAGTTCTCTTTTGAGGACAGCATGAAGGACACCAGGTTTTCAGGTCTTGATCTGTCGATGTCCGCCAAAGGTGCCATTGTGCACACATAAATATGGTGTGCTCAGCTGTGTCCTCTGTTGCAAAACATGCAGCACGGAGTGTCCCATCTGCCAAATCAATTGAGGTAATGTTGAAACATTCCTTGGCCGTAGAGCAATTGTGACGTATAAAAAATCTATATTGCCACGTTTCCTTTTTGTCCATATGTCTAAGTCTGTGATACATCTCCTTGTCCAGGCTGCTTCATTTCCAGTCATCTATCTTTCATGCCATGTCTCCATTACAGTAGCCTTGTCCTCACGCTTCCCCATACCATCGTAGCAAAGCTCTTGCACTCTAACTTGAAGGTCAATTGGCAAAGCTGATGCCAACACGCTCACCGCACTGTATGACGTAGTTGTATAACACGCCGTAACACCCAACAACGTTCACCTGTGGACTGTGTAAACGTGCCCAGTTCCTTTTAATCATTGACATGATTAATCGGCGTTTGGAAGCCCTTGGAGCCGACTGAGTAGTGATCAACACATTCAGTGATTTCAAGATTTTTTAGGTCCTTGTAGAACTGTCTACTATGTGTTGACTAAATTTACATGATTTGTTGATCTGTACCCCAAGGTACATTATCATGTCTCTCGTAGCAACTGACCACGTAGCATGAGGTTTATTCTACCCATCATTCTTCTGCCTGTTAGTGTAATGTAATTTATAATATGTATTAAATTTTATTACATATAAATATTTTTTTTTAAATGTTCATGTGTTACCAGTTTAATTGACTTTGTAGATGTGTGTTTCACTTAAATAAAAATACATCTTCATTAATAAAAAAATATATTCATGAATAATAATGTTTAGTATATAGACAAGTTTCAATGATAGGCAAAATAAAGGCTTTTTTATTTTTGGATGTACTTTTTTTAATAAAGAATGCTGCTCTTAGTTTTTTAGCGAATAAAACATGTAACGACATAAGATATTTATTGAATAAGTTATTAAATTTATATTTGCATTTGTTAATATTGTTTAATGCAGGGAATCTACATTGGATCGCATTAATGTTTAATAAACAAAATTATTTTTGCAGCACCTTTTAAAACAATAAAAAAGTAATTATATTTGACTTTATCTGTTTTACTGATGTGATTATGTGTTTTACTGTGTCTCATAAATCTTCATGTTTAATCAACTAAGAACAAACACAAGTTTTTAAGTGTGCTTTCAACATGTTTGGTTCTATAAAATATTGAAATAGTATTACGCAAGATTATCATTATTAAGATTATTGCCCTTAGAAATTGCAATAGAATTTGAAAGATCATATATTATAATGCTATAATTTACATCCTTGGCTCAGAACATCAAGCATTCGTATCTAATTCAAAGAATTAGGGCTTGATACAGCTACCCTTTTTACTGGATTTCCATCACAGTCCTATGTTAAAGAACAATTGCCATGAAAGCTTGAGCGTTACGAATAATCCAGTCTACAATAATTACATTAACATTATTAAAAATATCAGCTATTAAAAAATACAAACACCTTACATTACAGTTATATTCAGCTTCTCGCATTCAGTCTATGAGAACCTATTTATTAATTGTCTCTGCCATTACCATTTCATCCTTACTTCACACCCTTCTGTTTCCAGGATGCTCTGTCTGGACGTTCCAGGTGTGATGGAACAATCGGTTAGTTGTAAAGGATGTAGTTTACCTTCAATATTTGTAATTAAAAAATATGTGCTCTTAGACTAAGAATAATCTGATCTGATACTATTTATTCTAACATTATGACACGGTGCAATCGATCAACAAAAACAGTGTTGTACCTTGTGAACTAACTCCTATAATTGCACTCTGTTCACCAGATGAAATATCCACCGCCTTATCCTCTGGATATATTGGTACTTTGTATTTACATGACCAAAGTAGCACTGTCTCATTGATATATGCCCACAGAAACACCCGCTTCAAATGTTTTCTGAGGGACATTCAGATTTTATGCGGGTGAACAGAATGTAATTAATTATAGGTCGGTTCACAGTGGTTCAACTGATGTTTGTTGTTCTAATAATTTGTTGCTGTTAAGATTTTTTGAGAGTCCTTCAATTTTTTGTTTAGCTGTACTGTAAAGGTACAAAACTGAGATCCCGCTTAAGAGCGGTTTTGTCGGATAACAAATTTGAATATTTGCTTTCTTTTTCTTTTGCAACAGAATTTATTTTATTATTAAATAAGGAAAGTAATTTTGTGATAATTTATGAATGCTGGAATCGCATATTTTTTTTACATTTTGATAAAAGTACTGTTTTACTATATTTATGTAAATGCTATTTGAGTTTTATGACAGCTGATTTTAGATTTTTTCTTCAAAAAGTGACAGATATATTTGTTAATTTACTTTTACAATTAAAGCAACTATAGGCCAATGCCTTAGCAAGTACAGGCTTGTTTACAGCTGCTTGTGGATGTCGAAATTGTAGTATGTAAAATAATAACGTGCTTGGATGAGTTCAAACCAAAAATTTAGTAGATTTAAATGTGATACTATAATATATAATGTTTCAATTGCTATTAAACAATAATTTTTATTGAATTTTGTTAATTATAATTAATTTAAGAATCATTAATTAATGTAAAAATTATATTCTCGAAACTCCTCTGTAAATAAACTAATTAAAAAATGTTTTTTCACGCTGATTTGACTGCCTCTGCAAGTAATATTTTTCAAATTCATTTTTGCATTTTAGTAGTTTTCATAATAATTTCTATTTTTTTATCTTTAATTGCTATTGGCAGTTCATCGTGCTATAATTAATTAATATATAGAATATATTAATTAATTTTAATTAATTAATAAATTAATAAAAAAATAATTAATTAATTATTGTATATATACAATTATTTTCATAAAAACTTAATGAAAATAATTGTGACTATATAATAAGTTTTTATATAATAATAGTATTAACAAAAAAAATTAAATTGTAAATGATATTTTTAGAATATTAATTAATTTATGTAGGCTATTAGTAAAAGGGGGCAGTTTAAAGTAATGTATAAGTTACAAGGGTTATTTTTTTCAAGGTCCGATCGGTCGCGAAATAAAAACCCGCGCAAAAATCGGATGAACCTTTGCGCATATGTGTTGCGCAGCGTCTCTAGTATGGCCTTCAATCACGCCACTTCACTTCGATTAGTTCTGAACACGCAGCTGGCAAGTAAACATGTCTACAAGAATAGCATCTCCTGCCAAGTGTGAAGTGCGTGCGGTAATTCGATTTCTTTAGGCTGAGGGGTGTAATGCAGCTGAAATTCATAGACGAATAAGTAATGTGTACGGTGAAACTTCAGTGAGTTACGGCAAAGTGCGACAATGGTGCAGGAACTTTAAAGCAGGATGTACAGATTTTCATGATGCAGGCGGTCAGGGAAGAAAGCTACTGTCAACCGATGTTCTCATTGAGCGAGTGGATATGGCAATTCGAGAAAATCGTCAGTTTACAATTTCTGTATTGAGTGATTCGTTTCCTGAAATTTCAAGGTCGGCTCTCTACACCGTTAGTGAGAGACTTCAGTACCGCAAACTGTGTGCGAGATGGGTTCCCAAGATGCTGTTCGACCGTCACAAAACAATGAGAACGGACGCCTCCCTAAAGTTTCTCCAGCACTACCACAATGAAGAAGATTTTTTGAACAAAATTGTCACAGGCGACGAGACACGGGTCCATTTCAAAACTGAAGAAACAAAAGAACAATCCAAACAGTGTATGTATTCGCATTCTCATTCTCCCAGAAAATTAAAGAAGTTCAAGCAAACCAACAGAAAGTATATGGCTACTGTGTTCTGGGACCTGAATGGAGTTCTCTTGGTGGAATTCATGAATCGTGGCACGACCATCACTGCAGCCTCATACTGCGTGACTCCTCAACGTCTACAAAGGGCGATTCAGAATAAGCGGAGAGGAATGTTGTCATCAGGCATTATCTTTCTCCATGACAATGCTTGGCTGCACACTGCAGCTGTAGCAAACAAACTCCTGCAGCGTTTTCGTTGGGAAGTGTTTCATTACCCACCATACAGCCCGGACACTGCTCCATCAGATTTTCACCTCTTTGCTCTCATGAAATGCCAGCAAGGAGGACAACATTTTGGCACAGACATTGAGCTGTAGACCGGCATAGAAACATGGCTGAAAATACAGGCGGCTCCATTCTATGACGAGGGTATTGGAAAGTTGGTACCACGCTACGACAAATATCTAAATCGGAGTGCCGACTATGTAGAGAAATAGCGTAACTATGTAAGTACTTGTTACAAATAAAAATTTTTTTTATTTTCATTGTGGTTTTAATTTTGTGACCGCTCAGACCTTGAAAAAAAAAACCCTCGTAATTGTGATATTTTTACTATAATACATAAACTTGATTGGACTTAAGTAAAATATTAGTTATCAAGTTTGTTAATAATGCTATTATTGCATGAATTTGATGAAAATATGTAATATTACTGGTTATATCTATTTAGGATTTAATTATGAGTTTCTGTTTATTTTTTTGAGATGGTTGGTGTGGTGACCTTTAAAAATTAATTATACTGATAATTGAATATATCATGTATGCTTTAATATATTTATTGTTATTTATTTATTATTGATAATGTTGTAAATTGTAAAAAATAGTGTTCCAAAAATAAAATATTAAAACGTTTATTACACAATTACTAATTCATTTTTAATTTCATTAAACATTGCTCTCAATTTAAAAAAAATTAATGAAAATCAATCTTATTTAGCACAGATATAGAGCTGAAATCAGGGTGAAATCTAGCTATGTTTATATGAATTTTTTTCCATTATTTTCACCAGTAGAAACTTTCTGAAAGTTTCTCCATATCTCCATAGGCAGGGACACCCTGCATATATATATATGCAGGGTTAAAAAATTTACCCATTCATTACAATGAATTTGAGAAGAGATTAATTTCTATAGGGTTTGCTATAAAGTACAGGCCTCCACTACAGCTGTTAGTAAAGCAGCTCTGATTCCATTTATTTTTTATCAATTACATTTTTAAGAGTAATTTCATTATTACATACATGATTCATTGTTCAAAATAATAACTTAATAATAAATTCATTATTGAGATAGCCTGTTTACCTTAAGATTTTATTAGATTTATTGATTTGATGTAGTTTTTTTCATTAAGTGAAAATCCAACAAATTAGTCAGTACTTTCATTACTTGTTCTACTAAAAGATTTTTCACGTGATTGTGTGATCCCAAGTAAGATTGATTTAATCAATTTCAACTAATTTTCTATAAATCTATAGATTTTTACATGTTGAAAGAAAATATCCCCATAGATATAAATATACAGATGAAATGGTAGTTTTCTCAACCAGAAACGAAGAAAGTGAATTACACTTTCTAAAATAATTTTATTAAATTGAGATACTGTTCTGTTGCAGAGGTAGGTGGATTATTGTATAATAATCCACCTACCTCTAATAAGGATATTTTTGATGTTATGTGTATATTAGAAAGTATAATTCTTCCATTCTGCCAATGGTTGGTGATGGTTTATACGGGGCTATAGAATGAAGTATGTGATCGCTATTAATTTTGTTTGTATGTTATGAAAATAACAGAAAAAAAATTACATAATGAGAGTTTAGTCTTAAAACATATGGTTGTTTTCAAGACCTGTAAATTATTATATTATTATGAATCGGTTTGCAAAAACGCTCTTTTAGTTTTTTTTGGGACAGTTTTGAAAGGAAACAGAGATATATAGTATTTAGTCTAGCATCACTTTTGTGCAAGTCGAACATATTTTTAAAAGATGGCGAGAAATAAACAAGAACAGCCACAAATTAAAACTTGTTATCTTTCAATAAATAATAATGAATCGGATCATCAGTGTATGCTAATTTATTTAAATAAAAACAGATATAGAAGAATGCCGATTATCCAGCTGAGTGTAATAAACACATTGTAATTAAAATAATTCTTTACAGTAATCAGAATGAGAGTAGATAATAAAGGACCGGTTACTGTCATTGTAAGTGTGATTCGAGAGTTCTCCACAGAAACTTTTGTCTCCATAGAGACTTGGAAGTTTATAAAACAAGTCGATTACTACAGGAGAAAAATAAGAGGCTATTTATTTCATCATTGTTGGACTGGGGACAATTGAAGAGGCTTTGGATCCAACTCGGAACAGAAATTGAAAGACCGATTTTGCAAAGGTTGGTAGTGATACACAAATTAGACCCATCAAACAAACAAATGTGAAAAAAGGATAAAATTTGAAATACATCTTTGAACCTCTATATATAACGAACTTTGATATTACAAATTGCTTTTCCACTGTGACATTTTAATAAGACTAAGTATAAATTTACCTCTATTTAACAAAATTGTGACATACTGCATATTAACATGATACAGTATGTAGTAAAATCAGTAACTTTTATGAAATGTTTTTTAAATTTAATATTTTGGACATCTCTGTGAGTTTAAGATAGTTATTCTTTTAATTTCTGCACTGAAATTATAAATGTATACAAACACAAAGTATTCTTGACAATAGTCAAGAATGACAAGTTATTTTTACTGAAATGGTAAAGCAATAATTTCCAAGATTCTCTTGTAAGCCATTAACAATAAAATCGTAACAAAAAATTTAAACATGTGTTCTGCAATTACTGTCTGCCTAGTAATTATTAAAGTACCGGAATTTCCTGAAATCCATTAACTAATCCAGAGCACTAACATTATTGTGCAAACCTTTATTCGTTTATCTAAACGAGACATTTGTCTACATTACATAGACATAACAAAAAAAATACTTAGAAAACATTTACCGCATAATCCCTCTATTGTTCAGTGCGTACATATATGAGGGCGGTTCAGAATGTTTGCGACCGAAGGAAAATAACAAAATTTCTTACCAAATTTTTTTTATTTTTCAACATACTCACCTTTTAAAGTAATAAACTTAGTCCATCGTTTTTCCAGCTTATTTATTCCTTCATTAAAATACAATTTCTCAAGCTCTGCAAACTAAGGCATCTGTCTCGGCTATGACTTTGTAATTTGAGGCAAATCTTCGCCCACCAAGCCATTTCTTCAGATTCAGGAACGGGAAATAATCACTCTGAGCTAAATGTGGAAGCAATTTGAAGCGCAGTTTGTGAATTTTAGCAGCAACAACAGAAAATGTGTGCGCAGGTTCATTGTCAAGGTAAAAAAGCACTTTTTTCTCTCCTAAATGTGAACGTTTGGTCTTTTAATGGCCTCCTTCAATCGCTTCAACAATGATGAATAATATTCTCCGGTGATTGTTTTTTTCTTTTTCCAAGTAGTCAATGACATTACACCATGAACATCCCAAAAAACAGTGGCCACGACTTTCCCGCAGGTCCAATACTTTTTGCCTTCTTTGGAGCCTTCCATCGGTTTCGACCCACTGTTGCTTTGTCACAGGGCAGTAATAATGAATCCGCTTTTCATCAGCAGTAATGAAACATTGCAAAAATTCAGTCGAGTTACGGTTGAACATGTCCAAACACTGCTGAGAAATGTTCATTTGTCTGCGTTTCTGATCAGCCGTTAAAAACACGCCACCCATTGTGCCGATAGCTATCTATATCCAAATGCTGGTGTAAGATGCGAATACGGTCTACTGATTTTTTGCAAACTCTTGTATCTTCAACCGTCAATCTTTTAAATCCGCATTGTGGATTTTTGCAATGCTTTCATCGGTCATGGTGGTTGCAAGGCAACCTACAACAGAGTATAAGAAGCTTTTAAGTATAGCCTACAAACATTCTAAGTACGAGGTAAGTTCTTACCTGAGATACATGCATTTTATACAGAATGTATAATTAATATGTAATGCTAATGTATAATTAATATGACATAAAAACTACACTTACATTTTTTCTATAGTACTATTAAGAAAAATAACTATTCAATTTTAATTCATTATAAAACGGGATAAAACATTCATAAAAAAAATTAGATTGAATTCTTATTACCTCTAATGAAAACCTCTATTTAACAAATTTTTCCTGGGATTCTCGATTTCATTATATAAAGATTTGACCATATATGACAGCATAGCACAGTTATATGACAGCGTAGCACTCTTTGGGTAAAAAGAAAATAGAAAATTATGGTTATGATGAGAATACTCAGACAGCTCAGTTTTTACATGGATTTGAATACTAGATCGTGGATACCGGTGTTCTTTGGTGGTTGGGTTTCAATTAACCACACATCTCAGGAATGGTCGAACTGAGAATGTACAAGACTAACACTTCATTTACACTCATACATATCATCCTCTGAAGAATTATCTAAACGGTAGTTACCGGAGGCTAATCAGGAAAAAGAAAGACAGCTCAGTTTCTTGTAATTGTTTTATAAAAACAGAAACCAATCACAAAAACTAAAAACCTTTTGTTATACGCAAAAGTAAACGAAAGAAAAAAAAATAAAAAAATTGACTGATATAGTTCCAAACATTTTTTTAAATGTTGGAATATAATATACACAAATTTAACAGGATTAGCAATGAAAAAAAATAACTTTATTGGTCCCTATGATTATACACGTGTTTAAATTATGCGGTTGTAATATGTGGTATTTAATAAATTCTATAATTCAAGCTTTGAGTCCTCTACTACCTAATCCTCCCAAACAGTATTTGAATGCGGGAGGTAATAGAGAGAGAACTAGTACAAAACTTTCTGCGAGACCTACCTTAAAACTCTCAAAATTGTTGGCCAGATCAGTTCTAATCTAGATAGTTTGCAGCCACCTAACTGTTTGTACAAATGAAGAACCGACTGCAAAAATTATACAGCGAGTTAAACTTTAGCAGAAACATTGCAGAATTTAATAGATTCAAGTTATGACTGAGGGGTGGAACTCTGTTTCTTTACAGATTGATGCTGGGACTTCTGAATGTTGTGTTGCTACCACTGGTTTGCAATGTAGGTGTTCAAATCGGGTTTTGAAAGGTAATATTTATTTACAACAAGTAAGAACAGCATGCGTGATTTTAATTGTTTGTATTCATTTAATTAAGCAAAGATCTTTTAAAACCTAATTCGAACACTAGTGCCTTGTCTAGAAGCAGAGCTGGAACAATCCAGTGGCAGTCTCTGAATTAGCTTAATATAGAGCAAAAGCTAGATAAGCAAAGCTAAAATTTTTAACAATTTTTCCTGTACAAACAGCGTGCAGTTCTAAAACAGTTTTCATTTCTTAAATTCAAAGATTTTCTTATAATACCCAAAAGCCATAAAACAATTCCAAATATATCGACAGTAACCCATGATGATAGGGCAAAAACTTTGATATTTTGAATTTCCAAAAGCTCTTAGCATGAAAGTCATAGAAATTCTTTTGGACCTTAAGATTTTTAGTAAATCTGATAAAATTTTATCGAACTTTATCAGAGTGCTTAGTAGACTCCAAAACATCATATTTCTGCAAGAGTGATCTTAGAAAAAAAATTGCATTGCACCATTGTTTTTTACTCCAAAGTTAAATATATATATTTCTAGCCAAATCTCCTTCCTTTGGAGAATATCCATAAGCCTGAAGTATCTGAAGTTTTATGCAAAAGTGGACTGCCAAAAAAAAATTAAATAAATAATTTTTTTGTTGTTCATCTCCTCCTACTGCTGCAGGTGTCCAGGACATCCTTGTCCACATAGAGGTATTAAACAAAAGGTGCAGTAGGAATGTTTTTTTTCTTGTCTATAAAGATTCAGTAATGCAGAATCACATGTAAGTCAAAAGAGAACAAAGCCACTGACTGGTAAATAACCCTAAAAAACTTTCACATTTTGGTAGGAAATCTGATGAGAAAATAATAATACCTGATAATGACCCTTTCCAGATGAATCGCACAAATGAAATTGATGCACATCAGTTTTTAAGCCCTGAAATCAGGACCGCTAAAAAATCTATTCTTTGTATCTATCAGTACACAAAGGTATTGGTATATAGTCCCGCCTTAATTTTCTTTTGTAACACAATATATTTAATTGAGAAATATCTTGAAAATTTTTGTACAGCTTTCTAAGTAAAGTAAAAGTGCAGGCAACGGTCCTAGTTCTTGCGTCGAACAAATATAATTTTAAAAATATTTTTATCAGGTTAGTTTCAATAATTATAATAAAGATTAAGCGAGCATAATTTATTATACAACATACATGCGATATATACATTACAAGCATTATGTAAATCTCCATAGAAGAAAATACATCGTACGTAGATAACATTTACCGTTTAATAACTTTATCATTATCATAACTTCTACAATATGTCACTGAAATAATTTAAAATAAACATGAATTATTAACACAAGTAATCTGTCTTTATCATGATATGAAAAATAAATTTTAACTTAAGATAAATTTTATACATATTCTTTTCTGACAGAAACACTTCTACTTAAAAATATTAAGTGTGTGTGTGTTATATATATATATAAACAAAGCAAAATCATTTAAAAAATTATATAATTGTACTCAGATACCATCATGTGGAATTACATTCAAAATTGTTATACACTTTCTGTCACTAAATGCATTATTCGAATTTACAATAAAAACCTTTGAACAACTAAGTTTCATTAAAAATATTTATAATTATTGACTGTTTGGTGGTGCTAATACAGGTACTGTAGGTAAAGTTGAATTCTTCAGCAGATTAGCGGTTAACAATAATGGCATGCTTGATATTCCTGTAAATAAAACCGTTGAGTTAAAGCTAATTCATGAACACAACATAAGTTATAATAAAAGTAGATGCAGAATAATAGATGTATAAGTAAATAAAATAAATAATTATACTATACATGTTCTTTGTATTCCATATTATTCTTAATATATTAATAATTGTTACAAAATATTTTGTTACTTAAGAGTTTGTTATAGCACTTTTTAAGAAAAATGCTATAACAAAATAAATATATATACTGTATGGAGCTGACATCCTGTAACAGGTGTTGTTTTGTTTACTACAACATTTGCTAGTAGTCCGTCCGTGTGTTGCTGTATTTGTTTATTAACATTGCAAGTACATGTATTATTTTAATACCAGTGTTCCTGTGTTATTTTGATGTGTATAATGATTTTTATCTGTCTGTTAGTGTTTTATGTATATAATTTAACTGAACTATGGCTGGAAATTTAGCTGACAGATTGAGTGAAATTGACAGACAGTTCGATGCTTCACTACAGACATGATAGATCAATGGCCTCAGAAATTTCAAATTTTTTTTGATGATACCGATGTGGACCCCACATATATTCCTGAAAATGATTTGGAGTCTAATATTAGAGACATTTTGTTTACCGATACAGATCTTATGATTGACCAGCCTTCTACTTCAACATTTATAGTGAACTTAATTTTTCACTTAGTTATAATTTTTTTTTTTTTTGTGTATTATAGACTATGTTTGGAATGAAATAAAACAGTTTCCCACCAATAAATCTTTCTTGTTTTGTAGGTAAAAATTTTCAAAATAATGTTTTATTTATACATTTTATATTATTTCTTTATTTTTAATCTTTTAAACATAATTTAATGTATTTTTATCAATAAAACAACGTCTTTTAACATTTTGACACCTCTACTATAACAATAGCACTTGTCTCATCTTCTAACAGAAGATGAGAAATTAATTTTGATGATTAAAGCACAAAGTTTAGGTAAAAAATTTTAATCATCAAACTTTTGGACCGGGGTTCAAAGGGTTAAAGGTTATAATAATAATTAAATTATTAGAATTACTAATACTTTTAATACCTTTAATTGTATATGCCATTTTACAAAATACTTGAGCTGAATTTGATGACTGATTGGAAGTAGATGGTTTTTTTTATCTATAGTGCGATCTATTTTAGTCATAAAATGCAACCTAGCAGTAGCTTAATATCAAACTAGAAAACAACTAAGGACCCCATTAAAAGTTATTATTTCAGATTTACTATTATTGCAAAACATTTGACCTTTAATACTTAGCATTTATTATAATATTAAAAAAAAAATGCTAAATTGCACTTAAGTAGTTTTCCTGTGGTACTGATATACAAATAAACATACGTATTCAAAACAAATAACGTTAAGTAAGTTTACCAAACCAGATTAAATCAAAAAATTATTTTCAGTTAATTCTGAAATGAATTAACTGAATTTATTTTTGAAGTGAAAACTTCTTTAGGCACATTTTGTCAGAATTTTTTTATCTCTATGTTTTCATACAAGTAATTTTGTTTTTCGTGTTTTTTTTTTCTTCATCAGACATTTCTGATTGTGAAGAATTGCTCTTTTGCCTTTCTCTATATCGCTGAACACGCAATCTTGTGTTAGAATGTTTATTTTTTGGAGAAAATGTTCTGTCATGGCTTTCTCTATACCGCTGGTTACGTAATCTTCTTAATTCTTTTGAATGTTCATTTTTAACCATTACTTTGTCACTATATTTTCATAATTTTCTTCATTATTACTGTCATTCTCTTCATGATTTTCTTTTTTGAATATTTTATAAGTCAAATTTTCATCGTCAGTACCTCATTTGCGGCTATTAATTGAACTATAACAACTATCTTCATTTTCCACCATAACTGATAAAATATGTTTTTAAATTATTATAAAGCTCGGTCAGAATATAGATACTACAACCTATTATAATATTTTACATGCGCGATTCTACATGAATTAAATGTGTACAAAGGAAATTTTTATTATGTATTAATTTATTAAATTTAAAAATACGTGGAGTGTAAAAGAAATTGTTTGAATCTGCTGAATTTTAAAATGTACAATATGCATAGTGCTGGTCTTGGTTAGCTCTCTTAAAATGCAAGCGATGGCATTGATTGATGTGAGATTATTTGAATTGAATTAAAAATTATTAAGTAGGTATTTATTTAATTAAAATAAATTATTACTGCTAAAAATAAATATTTTATTGATTCAAACTAATTTTTAATTGTTAAAAATTATTTCAAGTTGGTTTAATTAGCTGAAACGAACAATTTTTAAAAAACCTATATTAAACTATTTTAAAGTATGCGGTCTCACATCAGCACCATCTGTTGTATTTTGTGAGAACTAACCCACTTATATATGCTTAGCATCTTGCGCTATGTTACAGATTTTGATTATGAGTCAGCAATTTTTTTTTCCCATGTTCATTTTTTGTACATTCGATTAGATGGGTAATTCGTATGTACAAAAAATTCTGACACAACACGCCCAAAGAAGTCTTCACTTCAATCATATAGTAAAAAGTTACTTTTTAATGAAATAAAATCAATTTTTCTTTGTAAGTATTAATAAGTTTTACTACTTCAAGATAGCAACTGTACTTTCTTTTCATTTTAGTTCAATAAACAAACATATTTCTGTTTGAAAATAAATAAGCTATTGTGATTTTTAAATATGTTTATATTTATATATTATCTTTAGTTACAGTTTTTTCAATAAAATGAACAGAAATAGATTTTTGTTACATCATCATACCTAACACATAAACCAACTATTTATTTTATTTGACTGCTTTAGTTCTGATTAATGAGAGCCAACTTTAATGCAGTAAAGTAATTTATTATTAATAAACACTGCACAATTTGATTACTTATATCTAATTAAAAACATCACTAATTTATCATTAATGATACAAATTACACATGAAATTTTTGTTTGTTTTAAACACTAACATAATTAGAGAAATATATTCACATTTAATAGCATTATCATCTATACATTAGCTTCATTAATCTAGCCTTGAAATATCACATTTACATTACCATTAAAAAATTACAATATGTTATTATAGATAAATAAAAATTATTTTCTTGTTAAGCCTACTTTCTTATCATCAAATATACTAATTACAAATACATAATTAAAGTATGTATGATGAAAAAGGTAAACAGACTGGTAACATAACAACAATAAATAAACAAAAATGAATAAATTAAAAATTTTCTAAGAAACATTACTGTACATAAATTCATAAAATATAAACAATTGTTTAATGAAAAAAGCAAAAAATATTATGCTTGAAATGGAATACAATTTTACCTTTATAATAATGTACATATTTTTGGTCTACTTATTTGTATTTATCTCCTACAACATGTAAATGTATGTATATTTTAATAAATACATAATTAAAAACACTGATGTCAGTGGCAGCTTCAAATTATTATATTAAATAACGGTGTTAAGAGTAATGTAATAAATTCAAAGCATTTGTTTTAAAAGTAACTAACAAATTTTTATGAAATAGATTCTATAAAATTTTCTCTGCATTTTAGGAAAAAACCATTATACATTGCTATAATGCAATTTTCTTACACAGTTTTTACGTTTTTTATTTTAATTATTATTTACATGTCAAATATCTTCAGCCTATATTTTGACATCCTGTTTCTTGGGTTGATTTCTACTTAAGATACCACCTTCTTCCTCAGAATAAATTAAAAAAAAAAACAACAAATAAATAATAACGATATTAGATTTAGAAATTGAAAAATCAAAAAGTGATCACTTTCAAAATTAAAAGTTTAATGATTACCATATTTTTCATATTCTTATCCACAATGTTTAAAAAATAATAATTGATGAAATGCCCAACCAATTTTAATAATTCTATTTTATAAGATAATGGGAGATAAAGATAGCACCTATAAGTTAAAAAATTACTTAGATTTAACCCTTTTACCCTTTAACTTAATCAGCAACTTCTTCATGCAGAGTAGTTCTACCAAACACTGCTAACTTTTTTTTTTATTATTGGTTTCAGAACTGATTTTCCATCATGAGATCCCTATTTCCTTTACATAATTGAATATTTAATTACTTAAAAACAATTTTTATCTGTTACAGGCACATATATACATTTATATGATAAATAAATTCAATCTTTGATTACCATCGTAATTTAAAGATGTAAACCGGATTCATTTCAATTTATTTATCACTTGAATATTTTACTTTACAAATAAAGCATACACTAATCACAACTATGCACTCATAAAATTGTAAACAACTAACTTATTAAATTAAATATTATACTGACAAATTAATACAATTCAATTATAACTTTAATTAATTAATTTATAACTTTAATTAACTACCTATGATAAGTTAATTTTTCATACTATGAATTCATCACCATCTCATGTAGCAACTGTTAACTCTGGGCCTAAGCCTATAGTTGTGAGCATTGATAAATATTCATGAATCACACTAAATTAGCTGCCACTGTCACAAAGAGTATAGTAAAAACAAAGAAAATATTATGCATAATAATATCATTACAAAGATACGAGCATTTATTATACTTAAATTTAATATTGATTTAAATTAGACAATTTTCTTTACATATACAGTACAGTACAGTACAATACAATTATTAGCCTATAATTATTATTATTATTTATTATTGTACATGCATTGTATTTGTCATTGTATGTTGTAAATATATATGTTACCCATTTAACGCCGTTTTCATATTATTGGAAGAAACTTTTATTACATCTGAGTTTTATGTTGGGCACAGCACTGTAAATAAATCAAAATATCAAATTAATTTATATTTATGAAACACTTTTCATAAAAAAATTAATCTTTTATACACATAAAACAATATTAAATTATACTCCCTAATTGTATATTACATTTTTAATTTTAAAAATGTAATTTAAATTTTTTAAATAATTTTTATTTTAAAACATGGATATCTTATTCAAATGTTAAGACAAAGCAGCAATCAATGCAATGGCGGCATTCATTATCCCTTGAAGTTTAATGAAAAAGCTTAAGGCTATGGTTTTTTGAGACGCCGAAGAGAAATTGCTGATTGAATTTCTTGAACGTGGAAGAACAGTTAATACCGATATGTACTGTAAAACGCTTACAAAACTTACACATTCAATTCAAAACAAAAGGCATGGGGGTTTAAATATATATATATATATATATATGTTATGTTCCACTTTGCCAATGGGTGCTGCTACCTAGTGAGGGCTAGAGCCCCCACGGCAAGCTTGGTCAGGCGATCTGATCACGCCATGTCCTATGTCATAATACCGCAGGGAGTGGTCATTATGAGGTAGCGACTTATTTATTTCATTCAAGCTCGAATCTGATCCAAGGCAGTCACGTCATACTCTTAGTCCGGATGAACTTCATTCTTTGTTCGGATGAACGTTAGCTTTAATGTTGTATTTATTTTATATGTCAAGTTATATGTTATGTTACAATTCATTTCATTAACTGTCAAGACAACAATTCATTAAACCATTATTCAGCAAGCAACAAGGCACTGTCTTCATTCATCACCTATGAACATACAATCCAACCCCGATCTAAAATCTACCACAACATGTTAACGGTCTTCAGGCGAGATCGTTCATAACAATATATATATTTATATTGTTATAATAAATATCTCCTTTTTGCTTATTTCAATTTTTATATCAAAACGGCCCTTACTTAAACAAAACATGCTGTGTGTGTAAGTGTGTGTGTGTGTGTGTGTGTGTGTATGAAGGATGTTAACAACAAAACTGTGCAACAACACTATGCTTTATATACGAGGTCTGTAAATAAAGTAATGAACTAGTTTTTATTGGCAGCCTCAGTGGCAACACTGTAAAGTTACTAGTAAACATATGGTTATATGAACAGCTGATTTATATTAGGTATTAATATTTTTAGTCTACTGTTACCACATGAGATGTAAACAAACTTTTCGTGAAACGAGTTTTTGTTGTGCATTATAAAAATGAGTGATACTAATTATGAGCAACGATGTGCAATCAAGTTTTGTGTTAAACTTGGTGAGAATGCTACTGAAACTTTTTCAAAATTGAAAAGGGCCTATGGAGATGACACATTGTCACGAGCCCAAGTTTTTTGATGGTTTAAAGAATTTTCAAATGGCCAGGAGTCAGGACAATCCACACTCTGGAAGACCGTTAACGTCAAAAAGTGATAACAATGCTGAGTGAATCAGACTTGATACAGTACAACCTGCAATTAACTGTGAAAATGGTTGCAGAACAATTGAATTTGAACCATACCAAATCCATCAAATTTTGACAAACAAATTGGACATGAAAAACTTTTGTGCAAAATTGGTCCCAAAAAACCTCACTGTTGAACAGAAAAACAAAAGGATGGAAGTGTGTTGCGATCTTCTAGAGCGAATTGAAACTGGTCCGGATTTTCTCTGGATAAATAATAACAAATTGTTATTATTGATGATGAATCTTGGATATTTGAGTATGAACCAGAAACAAATTGCCAGAGCAAGGAGTGGCACACTTCAAACTTATCACGTCTCAAAAAAATAAAAATGAGCAACTCAGAAATCAAAACCATGCTAATTTGTTTCTTCAGTAGTAATGGCATTGTCCATAAAGAGTTTTTGCCTACAGAATAGACTTTAAATCAATATGTTTACTGAGAAATTCTTGAAAGATTGCAGAAAAGACTTGACCACATGAAACCAGCCATCAAATACAACTGGATGCTGCAACATGACAATGCACTTTGTCACACTGCACTCTTAAAAACTCAAAAAATTCAAAACAAAACCTCTCAGCAAAAACAATTTTCTTGACAGAGTTCTGGGATTCTAAACACATGAATGAGACTACCTGGATAGCTGATTGCCTATAAATTCTGTGCAGTACATAGAGGCGTTAAAACTCTTAAAGAGGTGTTCATTTAACAATCCACATGGATTGCTGAACATTCATTAGACTGAAACTTGAAAGTAATTTTGAAACTTGTTAATTAGAGGGGTATTAAGAAAATTCATTTTACTATGTAACTGAAAAATGCAGTGAGGTTGTAGATATGGAAAGATTGCCAGCATTCTTCATTGACGGAATGAGAAAACTGGTTCACAACTGGAAGAAATGTGTACGTGTAAATGGTGACTAAGTAGAAAAATAAATGTAAATTTTTGTAAAACATAAGATTTAGCAGGAAGTAAAATGTAATTCTATATCATATTGTTTCATTTAACTATCTCTAAACATTTGTGAGTTATGAGCGACTGTACATTACATTTCAGCCTTGTGTACGGCAGACAAGAAAACGTTTTTCATCAAAATGTTGGAAGTAATCTGAAAATTAACTTACCACATGCAAAGAAAATGTATGTATTAAATCAATATATTTAAATAAAAAACCGAATCATTAGATTCAATACAATAGCAAACCATCAATAAAACCTGCCAGGAAAATTCCAAGAAATTGGAATCACCAGGGGTCAAACACGATTGTAGCAAAAATTTATTTTATATATATAAAAAAATCTGAGTCGGGTATCACATTTATAAACATTCTTTCAACTTCTACTTTACTGAATAACCAAAAACCATATCTGAAAAACAATTCTCAAGCCTAATAAAAATAAATACTCACAACAAAATATCCCTCAATTTTTGGCATACCCATTTTCTCACTGTAATTTTAGGTAATAGGTATAGTTTTTATTTTTACAATTAGTTACAGGTTGATGGTGGTGAGATCACACCACCCTAGCCAATGTTAACCCTTGATTTTTCCATAGAAGAGATTAAATCAGATCCTTCAGGTTATAATTCCTATTACAGGTTTATTTACCACATTTTATAATAATTTCATAGGTTATCAAGTGATGATAATTTTGTGGATTGAAAAATCATTGAATTATAATAATAAAACAAGTCGTTCAAATATGGATTTATTACAAACTGTTTCATTATTGATTTCAACCCTTTGATGAAAGTTTGTTTTTAATTCAAAGTTCAGCTTAATAATTAAACGATATCCTTAAAAAAATAAATTATAGTGCTTTATTACATTCTATAAAAGTCTGATGGTAAAAATTGAAGAATAATTGACATAGTTTTGTACAATAAAAGGAATAGTGCTACAAAGATATAGAAAGAGTAACTTTACTATTTATCCACCCTATCTGTGTACAAAATTTGAGAAAGATCTATGACGATAACCATTTCTACTGAAAAAAAAAAAGAATTACTATACACATCATATTTTCAAAGCCTTTTATTTTAAAAGTGGATCACCAAAGTTATGTTTTTGTCTGGCTCTGTTTGAACCATCAACCAAACACTTCTCAACATCAGGAAAATCAGCTTCTCTTTTTGCTTGCATTGACTTGTTTAAAAACCTCTCTGCCTCATTCTTTGAAATTGTGAATAAAATACTAGACTGGATGTTAAACTAAACAACAATGTCCTTTTTTCCTCTTTCCCCTGTATTCACTGCTTGAATTAATTAAAATTTATGTTTGATAGTTAAATGTTGACCTTTCTTTTAGGACTTAATGCACTATACTTAACTCCAATAAACTGTACACTCACACAACACCACAACTGAGAATATGCTATATTGACAGTTGTCAGCAGTAATCAACAAGTTACAATATGTTTGTTTACCGGAACAGGATTCCAGATAGCAAGCTTCATAGCAAGAACTTTGAGATAGAGAGGTAAGGTTTGTATAAAAACGTAAAGCTGTGTAAAGTTTAAATTTAAACATAGTTCTTTGTGTTATAGAGGTAATCATTTGATCACTTTAACTTGTAGAGGTACAATTTTCCACAATAATTTTTTCAAGTTACCCGTGGATTTTTTTTTTAAGTAAGGCAGGCTTTTTTGAGGGAAACAAAAACAAAATTGCATTATCAAGGTTTGTTACCAAGAGTTGACTGTGTATTCATTACTTTAAATTATCAGTGTAGAGTAACTCATCAAAAAATAGATACTTGTTCACTTTTTTTTTTTATAATAATATTTATAAATATTGTAGAGTTGGTGTGAATTATAAGTATTTAAAATGGTTTTAATATTTTAAATATTAAATAAGATGTATTCTTAATAGAAGCTGAATAATGGAATAGTAAGTGATCAAACAGTATATTTGTTTTATACTTTGTTTGTTAATTTTATAATATGTTTTTATCAACATGCTTTGTTAATATAGCCTCAAAATTATTAACAAAATTCAACTTGAAACAATATCAATAAAAGGCGGTAAATAAATTAGTAACTTTTTAAGTAATCATTGATAAATTCTCGTTTTCAAAATAATAGAAAAAAATGAATACCTTACCTTTAAGAATATAATCTGAATATAAAAGTGTTGGAACAGTAGGACTGTCTTCATTGATCGCCTTTAAAACTGAAATTAAAAATAAACAAAAAATTATGTAAATAACTATTTTTTTTTATAAGCATACAAAATAATATTTATTTCATTTAAAAACAAGATAAGGGACCTTTAATTATCTCAATGAGGGTTTCCTTAATTTCATTTTATATATATATATATATATATAAAATAGGAATACGTATAATTGGAATATCTGTAGTATGTATATCAAGGTAACCTTCCATCGAAATATGGTGTGAAATGAGACTGGATTTTTTAAAACTGTTTCAAATTATGGCTTGTGATACGTTATACCAAGCTTGCGTCATAAATCTGATAGCTCTAAAACCGTCATTTGGAATTCTTTTTTTTGTCCATGTTCTCAATAATTTTTAAAAGCATTAATGAACTTTAATGTTACGTAATTCTGTAATGACCTTTAAAACTGTGAATAACCCCCTTATCCATCAGCTGCAGTTTTGCTGTAGTATTAGGTGGTAAAAACACAGGATTTATATTTTTTTAAATTGTGCAGTGATGGGTGAGCGGGGCAAATATCGATCAATAATAAAATTTTCCTGTTTTTTTTTTCAATTCCAATCCCATTTACGAATTTCTTGTACAAAAATTATTGAAGTCATCCATACTTTAGAATTAGACACATAATCGATAGAAAGTTTTTTTACATGCTTAAAACATTTTGGATATCTTGATTTCCCTATTACTAAGTTTCCCAGTCAAATTTCAGCATAACAAAATCATTAGCCTGACTGTTTTCCACCAATACATTTTTCACCTTTAAATTTAAAAGTTTTGTCACGGGTTAATTTATAAAACAAGCCGGTTACATCAACATTAAAAATTTCCTCTTCACTATAACCCAATTTAAAAAGTAGCCAATTATCATTCACCCAATTGCTCACAATTGAACTGTGTATGCTATGTTTTAGTCTATGTTTTTTGCAAACATTTGAATTTGATAATCCTCGTTCTAGTTCTTATATAACTTGGATTTTATCATTCACAGACAGTTGTTTCCTTTTGACGCCTGAGATCATTCATTACAAATGAACCGGCGTTAATAGAGTATACACTTTTTTAAAAATATACTGTACAGTTTTTTTAGCAAGAAACACTAAAATCAAATGCATTCACTGGCGCGACTACAGTTTTATTGCACTGTATTTGGATACTGGGTATCCGATCGATCACTTTAACGTGCAATTCTGTTTGTTTAACTTATTCTATGGTATAGTACTGTATTTTTAAACTAAAAATTATGACTACTGAATTTACCTGTGGGGATAGGACAGGTAAAATTTATCTTTAACCACGCTCCTCTTCAAACTTTCACTTAAATCGTTTAAAATAAGCTATAGAGTTTGATGAACCTGTTTGGATGGTTTTCACGGATCATTGTTTGGCCCCAGTCTTTCCTGGAATTTTGCAAACAGAAAACCCAAGAAATTAAAATAACTACCAACCTTTGTAATACCTCAATGGAATTTATACAGTATGTACTGTACTTGAATTGTACATACTGTACAACGTCTTGTTACAAACCTTTTGTTCACCCTCAGACCTGAGTTGAACAGGCCTAAGATAAAATGTCACATCCTTACATATAAATCGTAAATGTACATTTTGTTAATGAAGAAATAGAATTTCCCTTGCATTGAGATTATTTGGTTAACTTTTTTTGAATTGCAGTATTTAAAAAAATGAAAATACTTGTAATAACCAAGTTTATGATGCATCGATAACTTGCTAAAAGCAAATTAATTTAACATTAATGTGGTAGAATACAAACAAATCTCAGAATTTTGTACGTTACAACTAAGTTCTTGTTACAAGTGAGCTCGTTATTCAAGGGTTCCACTTATTTTTAAAATAAATAGTAACTAAAAAAACCTACATAAATAAATGAAAGTTATTATAAACAAAAAACAAAATTAATTGTTAAAGAATGAGATCAATTAAAATTTAAACTTATTATCTTTTTTCTGTTTAGCCTCTGGAACCACTGTAAGGAATCATTACTTCAGGGATAAATGAGGATATCCATGAATATAAATGAAGTGTAGTCTTGTACAGTCTCAAGTCGACTATTCCTAAGATGTGTATACGTCCCATTTTTACCATATTTTATTATACTATCTACTCATTTTTCAAATTACAAAAAATTCTTACAAAACATCTATTAAACTTAAATATAGTAATGATAAATATAAAGTGAAGCTATTTATATAGAGTATGCCATTACATTTTCATGGTAACATACAAAATTTTATAACTTCTGGATAGATTATATATAATGCATCTTTCATGACCGAAAGATTACTGGTGCAATAATTTGATCCTTTACACTATCATCGTCTTGCCTTAATGTACATAAAGCATCTGAAGAATAAGTTACACCAGTCAGGATTCCTTTCTCTCAGAATATTAATGTTCACTGTATAGTATAGCATGATGGCATTAGTTGTTGGGACTGAATACCAATGCATTTTGATTGGCTTAGTAAATTCACAGTTAACAGAAGAATGTAACCACTTTTTATCTAATCAGTCTCATGTAGAATTGTTGAGAATGGCTATGCCATTTTTCAGATATTACACATTTCTTAAAAAAAGGTTAAGTGAAATTGTTTAGTTATGGTAATAGACCTTTCTGTAATAGTAAACGACATGAAAACCTACAATAAAATAAAGTTGTATGTGTATTCCAAAAGAATAGAAGATGAGGCAGGGCAAAGAAAATACTAATTCAGTTCAGAGAGAATGAAAGAAAACCATCATAAAGATTATTAGTAATATATCTCATTAGCTAATTCAGAACTATTACTCCAGAAGATGGTGGGCCTTGCAATGCTTTTTTTGTTATTACCACTAACTGAAGAATAGTTTATAATTTATTAGGTAAAAAATTTCAGTACAGTAAATACTATTGAAAATGTTTTTATCACTTTAAGATATGTTTCTAGTAGAGAGACATAGTGAATTTTTAGAATAAATTATTTACAAAAAAATTAAAACCAGTGTGTCGGTGCATTGAGACACTACAGAAGTGAAACTTCTTTACGCAACATTATATGACTTATTAATGATACAAAGTATCAAATGTATCATTAATGATACAGCTGAAAGCAATGGAAAACTACAGCTGTTTTTTCCCAAGAAAATGTGGCACTCCGCATTTTCACATAACAATAATGGAGGCGCCTTCCTTGGTAAAATATTTCGGAGGTAAAATAATCCCCCGTTCGGATCTCCGGGTGGGGACTACTAAGGAAGGGGTCACCAGAAAACTAAAAAATAACATTCTACGAGTCGGAGCGTGGAATGTTAGAAGCTTAAAAAAGGTTGGTAGGGTAGAAAATTTAAAAAGGGAAATGGCTAGGTAAATGTGGATATAGTAGGAATTAATGAGGTTCGGTGGGAAGAGGAAGGCGACTTTTGGTCAGGTGATTTTAGAGTAATTAACTCAGCGTCAAATAATGGGCAGGCAGGAGTAGGTTTCGTGATGAACAAGAAGATAGGGAGGAGAGTGGAGTATTTCAAAACGCATAGCGATAGAATATTGTAATAAGGATAAAATCAAAACCTAAACCGACAATGATTGTTAACCAATGACTAAACCGACAATAATTGTTATGATTGTTAATGATTGTTGATATGCCTACAAGCGCCCATGAGGATGATGAGGTAGAGTGTGTATACGAAGAGATTGATGAAGCAATTAAACACGTAAAAGGAGATGAAAATTTAATAATAGTTGGAGATTGGAATGCAAGCATTGGAAAAGGCAAGGAAGGAAATATAGTGGGTGAATACGGGCTGGGCAAAAGGAATGAAAGAGGGGACCGACTTATAGAGTTTTGCACAAAGTATAATTTAGTAATTGCCAACACCCAATTTAAAAATCATAATAGAAGGATATACACTTGGAAAAAGCCAGGCGATACTGCAAGGTATCAGATAGATTATATCATGGTTAAGCACAGATTTAGAAATCAACTCGTGGACTGCAAAACTTACCCTGGAGCAGACATTGATAGCGACCATAATTTGGTGATAATGAAATGTAGATTGGGGTTTAAAAACCTGAAGAAAAGGTGTCAGATGAATCGGTGGAATTTAGAGAAGCTTGAGGAAGAGGAGGTAAAGAAGATTTTTGAGGAGGACATCGCAAGAGGTCTGAGTAAAAAAGATAAGGTAGAAAATGTAGAAGAAGAATGGGAGAATGTTAAAAAGGAAATTCTTAAATCAGCAGAAGCAAACTTAGGCGGAATAAAGAGAACCGGTAGAAAACCTTGGGTTTCAGACGATATATTGCAGCTGATGGATGAATGTAGAAAATATAAGAATGCTAGTGATGAAGAAAGTAAAAGGAACTATCGGAAATTAAGAAATGCTATAAACAGGAAGTGCAAACTGGTGAAAGAAGAGTGGATTAAAGAAAAGTGTTCAGAAGTGGAAAGAGAAATGAACATTGGTAAAATAGACGGAGCATACAGGAAACTTAAGGAAAAGTTTTGGGGTACATAAATTAAAATCTAATAATGTGTTAAACAAAGATGGTACACCAATATATAATACGAAAGGTAAAGTCGATAGATGGGTGGAATATATTGCATTAAAAGATTTAAATGGCAGAAAGACTCCTGGAATAGACAGAATACCTGTAGAATTACTGCGCAGTGCAGGTGAGGAAGCGATTGATAGATTATACAAACTGTGTGTAATATTTACGAAAAAGGGGAATTTCCGTCAGACTTCAAAAAAAGTGTTATAGTAATGATACCAAAGAAAGCAGGGGTAGATAAATGTGAAGAATACAGAACAATTAGTTTAACTAGTCATGCATCAAAAATCTTAACTAGAATTCTATACAGAAGAATCGAGAAGAGAGTGGAGGAAGTGTTAGGAGAAGACCAATTTGGTTTCAGGAAAAGTATAGGGACAAGGGAAGCAATTTTAGACCTCAGATTAATAGTAGAAGGAAGATTAAAGAAAAACAAACCGACATACTTGGCGTTTATAGACCTAGAAAAGGCGTTCGATAACGTAGACTGGAATAAAACGTTCAGCATTTTAAAAAAATTAGGGTTCAAATACAGAGATAGAAGAACAATTGCTAACATGTTCAGGAACCAAACAGCAACAGTAACAATTGAAGAACATAAGAGAGAAGCCGTAATAAGAAAGGAAGTTCGACAAGGATGTTCCCTATCTCCGTTACTTTTTAATCTTTACATGGAACTAGCAGTTAATGATGTTAAAGAACAATTTAGATTGGGAGTAACAGTACAAGGTGAAAAGATAAAGATGCTACGATTTGCTGATGATATAGTAATTCTAGCTGAAAGTAAAAAGGATTTAGAAGAAACAATGAACGGCATAGATGAAGTCCTACGCAAGAACTATCGCATGTAAATAAACAAGAACAAAACAAAAGTAATGAAATGTAGTAGAAATAACAAAGATGAACCACTGAATGTGAAAATAGGAGGAGAAAAGATTATGGAGGTAGAAGAATTTTGTTATTTGGGAAGTAGAATTACTAAAGATGGACGAAGCAGGAGCGATATAAAATGCTGAATAGCACAAGCTAAACGAGCCTTCAGTAAGAAATATAATTTGTTTACATCAAAAATTAATTTAAATGTCAGGAAAAGATTTTTGAAAGTGTATGTTTGGAGTGTCGCTTTATATGGAAGTGAAACTTGGACGATCGGAGTATCTGAGAAGAAAAGATTAGAAGCTTTTGAAATGTTATAGGAGAATGTTAAAAATCAGACGGGTGGATAAAGTGACAAATAGATGAAGAAAGAAGCATTTGGAAAATATAGTTAAAAGAAGAGACAGACTTATAGGCCACATACTAAGGCATCCTGGAATAGTCGCTTTAATATTGGAAGGACAGGTAGAAGGGAAAAATTGTGTAGGCAGGCCACGTTTGGAATATGTAAAACAAATTGTTAGGGATGTAGGATGTAGAGGGTATACTGAAATGAAATGACTAGCACTAGATAGGGAATCTTGGAGAGCTGCATCAAACCAGTCAAATGACTGAAGACAAAAAAAAAAATGATACAAAATAACAAACACACAATAAAATTTTTATTAATAAGAAATTTTAACTAGCAATGAAATACACATATAAAAAAAAGAATGTGCATATACGCATTAGCTGTCTATAAAGTAAGAGCGAGTGCGTGTTTACATAACTCGTGTGTTTGTATCGACACATACAACTAGTGTATGACATTTTTTCGTGACACTCTTTTTATTTCAGTTGACTGAAATAAAGCCTGCATTAAGAAGCTTTGCTTCAATAGTAATTATTTTAGATTTAAAATAAATCTTTTAATCAGACAAACTGCGTGAAATGGACAAACATAAGTTTTACAATTGCATAAATAAATCAAAATCAAAAGAAAAAATTAGTTTCATGAATTTCTATTGAGTTTCAACCAATGTTTTTTAGTTGAATAATGAGCAAAGAATATAAACTTGATTACTACTATTAAATCATTATCATTATTGCCTTAAAACCAGTATTGTAGAGAGAAAATTCACTTTACAATTGTTACTGACATCAATAGAGGGAAAAATATCTGAGAATACAATAAATATTATTTCATTGAAAAAAACATTTAATATATGACCTGCAGCAGCATCAAATTTAAATAAAAACATTTTCAAATCTACAGATTTGAGTTTCTTCCTAAAAATTCTCAGGACATAAAATTACTGAGAAAGAGGTTGCATAATATAATCACAAGCGTTACTATTAAAAGTTTACAAAATGTTTGAATTAAGTATAAATATAATTAAATCAATATTAATCATAACAATTATTATTTTAATTTATAATAATATTTAAATTAATACTTACTTTTAATAAGGACTTGTAAAGCCTGGTTGTTCAATGGGCCACTATCCAAATGGTATGGAATTTCAGTGGTGAGATACTGCAATGTAACCAAGTAAATCCATAAATTAAATTCAAAACAATAAAACATACATAAATTTTTTATCTTATTTTATCAGTACATAAGACAAAAAAAGTCTCTGGCTTTACAATAGATCTATTTACTTAAGTTTATTACATTTACTGAAAGTCACTGCACTGAAGTTGGCAATTAAAATAAAACTATAAATCTTTCTGGTATAAAAAAGGAACAAATTGACCTACCAAAAATGGTCTGATCTTAAATTTACTGGTCAGTCTGGTACAAGTGACTTTTAATCAATCAGACTTTAATGAATGTATATTTCCTCAGGTAAATGCAAGATAATCAGGGAAGTATCATGCTCATTATTAATAATCTATCAGAAAATTTTAGTCATGTTCTTGGTAAATTTTTTTATTACGCAGCACGCATACATTGTATCCTGATAAAGAAGTGCTATTAAAATTAAACCTTATCAAACTTGGACACCATTTTAAAAAAGAACTGGTTCAATCTTTTTACTTAAACAAAAACAAGTATATATTTAGATTACTGAAAGCAATCAGATAATGTTGATCTACCTGCACAAAAGTAAATTTAAAGTTAAATTTTCACAAGAAAAACCTACTTCATTTCTATAAATTTTGACTAGTTCGCTCTCATCCATAATTAACATTGGAGGACAAACTTATCGTATACAAACAAATGACTTTTCCTGCTATCTTTGAAAATTTTGGTGCCTAAGACAGCAATCTCTAAACGGTCAATCACAAAATCTATACAAACATTTACAAATGTACGAATAAGTTAACTGAAATCAAATAGGGTAAAAATCATAAATGAATCTAGGATTGATAATCTTCTGTTTTCAGTACAAAGAATTCTGAATGAAAATGCCAGAACTGACAGCTTCTGTACAAGTTCAATCAACAGCCTGTAGTACATCACAAGATTCTCCTTTAGTGTTTTGGACAGGATACTTCACCCACTACTTTATGATGATACACAATCAATTATCATTTTAAAATTAAATCATGTTTATTTTAACTGTGTTTATTAATTAAACTGCTCTTTGATATGCTTACATATGATAATGAGGCAGACTAGATCTCGGCTCAGGAAATTAAGAGCAACCGAGTCTATGTTCCCCAAAGTACTTCTATTAATGTTGGGTGAAATACCACTAAAAGTTGTTTTAATCTGTAACTTCCAGTTATCTCAACACAAACGCACTTGCTAGAAATTTTAATTAACTCTGAGAAATAATAAGTGAAAATCACCATCTAAGGTTACTTAGAACTAGTACTGGGAATTCCTTCTACAGTACAGATGTAGTCATAGTCATCATTATTCTGTAGCGTGGTAAGTTCTATACTACTTGGCAAGTCACTATGAGTATTGTGATGTAAGGCCATTAATTTTTTGCAATGACTTAGTGAATGGTCTGTAATTAGTTAAGATAGATGCTCAACAAGTCCAACAGTTTAACCAAAGTCCATTCATATATAAATTCCTCTGTACTGTTACATTATATTTAAATTTTATTAAATAAACCATCTAGTACAGAATATTGAATCAAATCTTACCTTAATTTTATCTCAATATTCTGTACTTGATGGTTTAATAGAATAAATATATATATAAAATCTGGGTTCACTCAAATTTTTAAAATGTGATTTTTCCTGACTCACTGACTATTTTCAGAATCTTCCCTGATTCTAAAAAAACCATGATATACATGAAGTTTAATATTTTTCCAAACAACACTTGTTTATAACTGAAAAGTTTATTTCAAAAACCCGTTATGTGCAATGATACTTATATGGAATGTAATGGATTTTTGAAATAGACAATTCAATTATGATTTTTCAACTTGGAAATTCAAAAACTGGTGATATTTTCCAATATCATCAATACAAAATTTCAATGTAATATGAAAAAATCTCTCTCAATAGAAGTATTGTAACTTTATTCACAAATATAATTGGGAATGGAGAATAAAAGTCCTAAAATATTTCTCTGTAAAAATGTTTAAATACTCATTCTCTAGCTGATTCTAGAATACTCAACTTGACTCAAAAACTTCAAGTACTTAATCATTGTGGAAATTGTTATACATATTTGAAATTTGCAGTCTTTCTTAAAAAAAATCCATTAAATCCAATCGATTTCATTTTAATGGGATCTGGCCAGAATAAGAACTACAATATTATTTTGACCTTCGTCTAATTTGAATAAAATTTGGTTGGATTTAATTTCTATGTTTAATACTGCCCCCTTCCTTAGCTTTATTTTTTACTTCCTTGTATAAAATAAAGGAAGTATTGTGATTGTGAAAAATTTTGGTTTTCAGATTTCAATAGAAATATCCATTTTGAACATAACTGTATCCATTTTACTAGTATCAGCATTACATCTGTACATATGTCTCGCATAACTCAAAAATGATTAGCCGTAGAATGTTGAAACTTTGGATTTAGAACTGTTGTAACATCTAGTTGTGCACCTCCCCTTTTGATTCAATCAACAGAACCAAATGTGTCCAAAAAGCCCAAAATCCAAAAACATTTAGATTCTGGACTTTTTATTAACTGCAGTAATAAGCCCTCATTGAGAGCTTTTCAATGATATATCATAAATGGTACTTATTTTCATTGGTTCCAGAGTTATACCCAAACAAAATTTTAATTAATGAAATATTTGGATCTTACAAAATTTTTTAATGTTTTTTTTTTTTTTTTTTCTAATTTAAATATATTGATTTATTAATAATTATTAACCTGTGATTGTAAAATAATTTATTCAATAATAACAATTAAAAAAAAATATATAAATAAATCAGAAGTCAGTGAAATGAAATTTTATATGCTTTTAAATATGTGTGTAATTTAATAGCCATTATTAATTTGTGTTTATGTTATAGATTTGGTGAAACATCTGATTATTTAATATTAACTGAAAATTATAATTTTTAAATTATTTAGTGGATTTTTAGTTTAATTTTATCTACATTAAAGTTAACTACAGAGTGACTGAAAAATAGATCCTCATAAGAATGACATATACACTGTGGCATATATGCCCAATCTTTAATAAATTGCAAAAAATTCTTATCTTTTAGTTCACTATTCCTCTGATACTGTTAGACAATATTCTCCCTAAGTCGAAGTTGATCATCATTTCATTTATTTGTTTTTTGTTGCCAATCGTTTAATCGCTATTTGATTTAATATAATTCTTCTGATCTTAATTTGTGTACACGTTCTGTAGTTTTTTTAATGTTCTCTCTCTTTATATTCATCATCCTCCTCTCTTCATCTTTTTATTCTTTCTTTGGTTTTAACATTTTCTTCCTCTTAATATTTATCATTTTCTCTTAATTTTTTTATTCTTCTTTTGTTCTTAACATTTTCTTTCTCCTCATATTCATCTTCTTGTCATTTTTTTTGAGAAATATTTCTTTGTGTATATTTATTTTTCCTGTATGATTGTTTCTTTTTCATTTTTGACTATTCACCAAATAATCCAATAATGAAAACTGAATATTTTACACCATAAGGTCAAAATTAACATTTGACAGTTTACAGGACGGACTTCACTAAATGGAATTGTTTAATTATTATTAACTTTTATTTATACGACACACCAGATATCTGAAATCACAATAGGAATCTGTTTTTTGTTAATCAGCAGCTCACAAAAATATAAATAATAAACTGATCTAGTAATACGAGTAATAAAGGGACTTTTACTCTACCCTAATATCTCATGTAAGATTGTTGAATTAATTGTATAATTATTTGATGTTAATAAAAAATAATATTTCAGCAATTGTGTAACTGGTCACTTTATTAAAGAATTGGAGGATCGTATCTTACTTTTAATGAAACAAGTTTAAATGAAGTGCAGCAAAAAATGTGTATATGTAATTTAATAGACGTACAAGGAATCATGCGGTGTCCACATCAGATTTTTTATTACTTGTTGACATGTTTCAGAACCACTCTACTTTTCTCAAATTGATAAGTATATTTTTTAAATATTAATGCATACAGTCTTTTAATTTTTCTTCCCAAATAAAATTTTTAAAGTTTTCCCTCCCATTTTACAAATTTCAATAGAATTCCCTGACTTATAGTGATTTTTCAAAACCTTCCCTGACTGAATCAAAATTCCCTCACTTTTAAGGCCTGGGAGAACCATGCATATATATTATTTAATTATATATATATAATTCTATGATTGCATTCAAGAATTTTAAATACCCACTGAAGATGCAGGATCCTACGAAAATCAATTCATAAAATTAATATAAGTTTAACTTATCTATTTACTGTGTTGTTTGGTTTAAATTTAATGTAATATTAAATTTATTAGGATAGTGGTCAATACGGTAATGAATTATTTTAATTAAAAAACGGAATAAAAAATAAAAAATATATATGATCTGGGCATCAGATATATTCCAATGAAATCTCTGAATTCTCAGATTTCAATTTATAATTCTCTGTAACTGTGAAAGTCAGCATAGGGAAAGTTGAAGACCAGTCATTTTAAATGACAGGATGTTTTTCAAATTGAAAAGAAAGAGAGTAAGTTAACGTAATAACAGAAATTAAAAATAATAGTGTTACATATTGACTGGGAAGATTAATATTATTCCTCTTTACTGTTAAATTACATTAAATAAACCACTTAGTACAGAATATTGAGATAAGACATATCTTACCTTAGTAAGATATGTCTTATCTCAATATTCTGTACTAGGTGTTTTAATATAATTTAAATATAATATTTATGTGTGCCGATGAGGAACAAGATTTACAGTTCCATTGTAATTGCGTTATGAAAAATTATATTAAAGTTATAGTGCACAAGGAATTAAAAATATATTCTTCAATGAAGAGGTTGCTAGAAGATTTTGATAAATTTTCTTAATACATTTCTGATCTCTGTTTTTATGAACGGGTATGGTTTTTATATCATATTGAATCATGTCATTTTTGCTATTATTTCTTGTGTTAATGAAAATGCCAAGATAAATTTTATCTATCCAACTTTAAGACGAATGGAAAATTTTTTTAATGAAAAATGATTAAGAGAATGCACGGTTATGCATTTATCACTTTTTTTTATACACTTGACAACTACTAAAAAATGCGGGGGCTATTAATGCCTAAGAAAAACGTTTAGAATTATAAATTATGCAGCCTACTCACTTTAGATTCAACAGCTGGTTTGTTTGCACCAGCTCTTCCCCGTTTCTTTTCAACATGATGTTGTCTTCGCCTATTTTGCACGGCTAATAGAAGTGAAATAAATGAATTCTTCAGTTCGTTCTCATATTCAAGTTCATCACGAAGAGCGAGTTCAGAAATTAAAGTTTCAGAATAGTCACATATAAGTAATTCCAGTTCAAGGTACAATTCGTTTAACTGGCATACATTCAATGTCTTCAGTTCTTGAAACATACAAAAAAATAATAGATATATCATTATTACAAATTATGTAAATATTTCAAATTAAAAAAAAAGAAAGAAAAACCATCCATATTAATATAAAAATTAAACTTCAGGGAGCAGGCTCAACCAGTTGGTGAATGTACAATTCCCATTCATCACAATACAGCACTGTCACGAAACTTACACGGTTTTAACACTTAGTATCACCTCTACTTTTCATCCTAAAATTATGAATAAAACATGTCTGCAGATATTAATCACAGGTTTGGGAAATATAAAAAATAAAACTACATTAGTTTTTACTAAAAAACAATATATAATAAAAATTTGAATAATTTGGTAGCAGAGTGCGTAATGGAATTTTGTTAGATAATAGATTGTATGCCTATTCCTATGAAAAAAACTAAAAACTGCTTTTCTTATAAATAGTAGTTTGTTGACTCTAACTGTTATATGGAAAAGAACTCAAAATTAATTTTTTACTTTTGGTCAAAGAAGAACTTTTTTTTTAAATACATTACCAGTTATAAGAGAAACAATATTGAAATTTTGTAAAAAAATATAAAAATAGATTGTTATAAATTATATAGTAATGAATGTAAATAAATATATGATTGTTTTTTTTTTTTTTTAATAAAATTTTAGGATGCTTGACAGCTAAACACAGATTGTGTAAACAAAGTAATGTTAAAATAAAAGACTAGATGCTGCCACATATGGATAATTACAACATTTAGACTAGTGATATTTAAAGGAGATCAATAGGATTAAAAGGATTATAAATTGAAAATATTCATTTCAATTGTGGTGATCAACATGATTGTAATCTTAGTGATTTGAAAATTTATTTTGGGTTAGCTGGTTACAGTTCATTCTAGCATTTTTAGGGTCTAGCATTTTTATTAAATGTAATTCATCTTACCATCCTGTTTGTAAAATAAATCTAAGTGCAAGGTCAAAGTCATGCAGGAAAAATATAAATAGAATAATATTTATTGTTAGAAAAATGTGGTAATAAAAGTTATAACCTGTCATATATGGGTTATATTAAAAGTCACTACATGAAATATTTGCACTATTAACACACAGTGTGGTATAAGATATGAGCGAACACAAATACAGCAACAAAATTATACCCCTTGACATTAAACAATGTTAAATTCATTAAAGGAATTTAAAATCACTCAAATTAAACATTATATAATATTAAATTATTCTCTCTTTTCAATAATGTGTAACTGCCATATTTTTTAACTTAAAACGCATTACAAAGAAAAACTTCTTAGAATTTATCAATTTTTCTAACTATTTAATTCACTATCATACAATACTGGAAATAGAAAGAAAACTTTGGTCCAACTATTACTTTCCACCCTATTCTCTTTAATATGATAATCAGGAGTTGGGGGGATAATAAGCCAAATTGTTTTGCTTTTTTCTTCATATATCATCTACAAGATATAATCAAACCAGCTGAACTGATTTTTATGAAATTTTGTAAAATGACTTCTAAATAATGGTTATGCCACTGAATTTTGATTACAACTGGTCACAGCTGCGAGAAGAAACAGTCACCATGGATTCTATATCTCAAAATTTTAGTCCACATAGATATTTTTTTTTACATAATTCCTTACTAGCAAAATTATGTACGTTAATATTCTACTTAATTTTTTCTAAAGTATTACTCTGTCAAGGGCAAAACCTTATTTGCCAGAGTTAAGTAACTCCTTACCAGCTTTTTTATTTTTATTTCCTTCTTGGGAGGGGTTCTTCCAAGAATTATATAGATAATAATATTCATAGATAAAGAATACATTTCAGTGCAATAAATATTTATTCTAGTGCAAAGTTTCCAAAAATTCTTTTGTCTCCCAATATAGTTTGATTACAATATGTATGCCCATTTAAATTTTTAAGCTAATAAATTAAACTGTCTACTACATGTATGATTAGTATAAAGAAGCAGAACATAAGAAGCACAAACTCTTTCAAAATGAATTTGACCTCATTTTTTTTACCGAGATTTCAAATTAAATACACAAATCTAAAAAATTGTAAAAAACTACTAAAGGAGAATAACCAAAGTTTATATATGCGGTCTGTTCAGAAAATAACCAAGCATTTTCAATTACGCGCCAACAGGGACATTTAGTGACGTGCAGTTGGTATGTTCTGCATAATCTCCTCTGTAACCACATGTTCTTGCATGGTTGATATCTTGTTTAATTTTCTTGCTATTGTTATTCAAGTACAACGTGTTTAAGTGTTAGTAGCGATTTTTGTAATGTGCAATTCTTTGGAGTAACAATACAATGTAAAATTTTGCACAAATTTGAAAAAAGCTTTCACAGAAACATTTTAACTTTTGAAAAAAGCTTATGAAGATGATGGTCTGAGTCATACACAATGTTATGAATGGTTTTCACAATTTAAAAGTGGTCATCAGTCAATTGAAGATGACCCTCAACCAGGAAGGCCTTTGACTTCAACTAATGACACCCACATACAGAAAATTAACAATCTACTATATCGACGATTAAATGTCAGAGTCAAAGAACTTGCAGAAGAGATTAGCATCTCTACTGGATCATGCCATAAAATTTTTTGCTGCGACTCGCGTGTTCATTTTTTCTTTCAAAATGTTATGGCATAATACATTTGAGATGCAGAATGAGAATGAAAAATTGAACAAAAATCGAGTTGCAGCAAAGTTTGTTCCTCTTTGATGACCTAACAGCAGTAAAAACATCGAGTGGACGTTTGTCAGCAACTTCTTGAACAAGCCAATGATGATGAAACGTTCACATGCAAAGGTTCATAATGGGAGATGAAAGCTGAGTTTATAGCAACAAATCGAGCAAAAGTTCAATCATCACAATGGATTGGCAAAGGATCTCCACACCCCAAGAAAGCATGTCAGTCTCAATCCGATGTCAAAATGATGTTCTTTTTGAATTTTTGCCTCAAGGTGAAAAATGAACCATAAGTACTACCAAGACGTACAACAATGGTTACAAGAAAAAATCTGCAAAAAGAAACCAGAGTTGTGGTGAGACAACTCATGGTTCCTTCACTACAACAATGCACCCACACACTCAGCTTTGTCAATTCATCAGTTTTGTGACACAAATCAGATGACTGACCTCCCTCAGCCTCCCTACTCGCCAGACCTGGCTCTTTGAGATCTTTTCTTATTTCTGAAAGTAAAATCAGTTAACAAAAAGATGCCATTTTGAGATTATTGATGACGTTAAAGCAAATTTGTCATAGACCTTAAAGGCCATCCAGGACTGGTTTGCGAAATGGAAACACCGCTGGGAAATGTGCGTGAATAGGGGAAGGAGTATTTTGATGAGAAAAAGTACAAATAATCTGAAAAATTAATAATAAAGATTAAAAATAATTAAGTTTGGTGATTTTCTGATCAGACCTCGTATGTAGAGTTTATACAAACATGTATATGCTTTTATTTTATTTATTTACTATTATTTTTATAACAAAGATGAGGCGCCTTCCTTGGCAAAATATTCTGGAGGTAAACTAGTCCCCTGTTCGGATCTCCAAATGGGGACTCTAAGCAAGGGGTCACCAGAAAATTAAAAAATAACATTCTATGAGTCGAAGCTTGGAATGTTAGAAGTTTAAAAAAGGTTTGTAGGTTAGAATATTTAAAGAGAGAAATGGATAGGTTAAATGTAGGTGTAGTAGGAATTAGCGAGGTTCAGTGGGAACAGGAAAATGACTTTTGGTCAGGTGATTTTAGAATAGCTAACTCAGCATCAAATAAAGGACAGGCAGGAATCGGTTTCACAATGAACAAGAAGATAGGGGAGAGAGTAAAGTATTTCAAAAAGCTTAGTGATAGAATCATTGTAATAAGGATAAAATCAAAACCTAAGCAAACAATGATTTTAACGTCTATATGCCTATAAGTGCCCATGATGATGATGATGAGGTAGTGTGTATACGAAGAAATTGACAAAGCAATTGAACTTATAAAAGGGGATGAAAATTTAATAAAAGTTGGAGATTGTAATACAAGCATTGGAAAAGGCAAGGAAGGAAATACTGTAGGTAAATATGGGCTGGGCAAAAGGAATGAAAGAGGACCCTATTTATAGTTTTGTATGAAGTATAATTTGGTAATTGCCAACACCCAGTTTAAAAATCATATAGAAGTTATAAAATCATGTATCATATATACACGGAAAAATCCTGGTGATACTAGAAGATATCAGATAGATTATGTCATGGTTAATCTAAGAATTAGGAATCAACTCCTCGACTGCCAAGCATATCCTGGAACAGACATCAATAGCGACCATAATTTAGAGATAATGAAATGTAGATTGGGGTTTAAAAAGCTGAAGAAAAAAAAGGTGTCAGATAAATCTGTGAAATTTTGAGAAGCTTGAAGAACAGGAGGTAAAGAAGATTTTTGAGGAGGATATCACAAAAGGTCCGAGTAAAAATAATAAGGTAGAAAATATAGAAGAAAAATGGGAGAATGTTAAAAAGGAAAAAGGAAATCAGCAGACGTGAACTTAGGCGAAAAAACTGAACTGATAGAAAACCTTGGATATCAGAGGATATATTGCAGCTGACTGATGAACGCAGAAAGTATAAGAATGCGCATGATGAAGAAGGTACAAGGAACTATCTATAATTAAGAAATACTATAAACAGGAAGTGCAAATTAGCAAAAGAAGAGTGGATTAAAGAAAAGTTCAAAAGGGGAAAGAAAATGATCATTAGTAAAAGTAGATGGAGCATACAAGAAAGTTAAGGAGAATTTTGTTACATAAATTAAAAATTGAATAATCTGTTAAATAAAGATTGTACACCAATTTATAATATGAAAGAAAAGTTCGATAGGTGGGTGAAATATATTGAAGAGTTATATGGAGGAAATGAATTAGAAACTCGTGTTATAGGATTCCTATTCCTCAAGAAGAGGAAGAGGATGAAAAGGGAGATACAATGCTGAGATCTGAATTTAGTAGAGCATTGAAAGATTTGAATGATAGAAAGGCTCCTGGGATAGATGGGATACCTGCAGAATAACTGCGCAGGACAGATGAGGAAGCAATAGATAGATTATACAAACTGGTGTTTAATATTTACGAAAAAGGAGAAGTTCTGTCAGACTTCAAAAAGAGTGTTATTGTCATGATACCAAAGAAAGCAGGAGCAACTAAATAAATGTGAAGACTACAGAACAATTAGCTTAACTATTCATGCATCAAAAAATCTTAACTAGAATTCTGTACAGAAGAATTGAGAGGAGAGTGGAAAAAGTGTTAGAAGACCAATTTGGTTTCAGGAAAAATATAGGGACAAGGAAAGGAATTTTTGTGCTCAGATTAATAGTAGACGAAAGATTAAAGCAAAACAAACCAAATAAATGGTATTTATAGACTCAGAAAGGGCATTTGATAAAGTAAACTGGAATAAAATGTTCAGCATTTTAAAAAATTTAGGTTTCAATTATAGAGATAGAAGAATAATTGCTAAGATTTATAGGAACCAAACTGCAACAATAATAATTAAATCTATATTAATAATTAATAAATTAGAAATATTAATAAATAAATACCAAACTTCATGAATGATTTTAAACTGTTCTAAAAGCCAAATACTCTTGCATATGTCCATGTGCAAATACACACACAGAATTTTACATAACATAAAGTAATGTTTATTTTTTATTTCAATCACATTTTTACTCTATTATGAGTTTTAAAACTTATTGTCTTACTCTACCTTCAGGCATCCAATAAGTTAGATTAAATACTATATAAAACATATATTAAATAACATATTAAACATTTAAATGTTTTATATATAAAGTTTTATCTTTTACCTTAAACTGCACATAAAAATGAGTTAACTTATACAAATATTGAAATGTGTATGTTACGTAAACTGCAATCAAACCAATAAAATAATTTTAAAAACAAGGCTAAAGTATGATTTAGCTGACTGATGAGTTCACTAGGGTACTGTACTATACACTGAAAACCAAAATACTAATACAATGTTTTGTAATGATTAATAATGGCTATCAGACCACAAGCACAAAAAGCTGATTCTATGCTCAAATACAAATTGGACTGGCATCTGTCCAAATCTAATAATAAATTTCATTACTTAAGTAATGAATTATTCTCCAATTCAGTTGAATGTATTGTTTTTTTACAATGATTTTAGTTGAGTACAGAATTTTTTAACAAAGAAAGATTTTATTATTTTTTGACCAGAAGTCTAGACAAAAAATCCAGAGGTGTCAGGTTTAACTGATACTCTGTTTTGTGATGTCTGAAAGAAATACGGTTTAGTAAAGATAAAAGTGAATAATAAATTTAATTTAACCAACATTTGCTTGGTTTTACTGATATGTAAACTAACACATTTCCTCATGACTAATAATATTTTTCATGAACTAAGAATAACTTAATTATATGTATACAACTATAAGTTAAATAATGTAGAGAGAAGTTCTTCCATTTCCCACATTATTTTGCAGTAGACAAAGTTTAACGTCTCTAATAATATTAAATAGCAACAACCCGATTGGTCATTTTGAATTAGAGATGAGAATATCCATAAGTTGTAACATTTGTTTTATTCCTAGCATTATCTGTCCAACAAAATTTGCAGCCTTACAACTCGACCTGGAATTTTAAAATATGGTATGCAAATAGAAATAAATGAAAATTATTTTTAGAGAATACCTTTCACCAGTATCTACCAGTTATAGCCCAGACTCTGGTAAAAATTCTACTCACAAACAGAATGTTGAGCTAATTAATAATAACAATAGTAATAAGATATTGAATATGTTCTTTTAAAATTTAAACATACTGGATTCTGCTAATGATTTATATAATTTCATTAAGACTGGCTCTTATAAAATTATATGTTGCTGAATGTTGGAAATTATTTACTCTGCAACAATATTTCCATGAGAACAATGAGCACTGAAGTGTTATGATTTGTACAAGAAATTGTTTTTGTTTTATTGCAAATGTTTTAAAATTAATCTGATTTTTATTTCTGTCTTAGATCTTCTCTTTAAAAAACAAATAAGTTTTTTAATGAATATCACCTTAAGCAGCATGTCAGTGACCTATTTTTTATTTTATGTTATAACTTTTATTTACTAAGTGATGATTAATATAAGCATTGATTATAATATGCACCTCCATACTGCAAATGGTAGCGTCTCTGCCTTTCATCCGGAAGTCCTGGGTTTGAATCCTAATCAGTCACGACATTTTTCATACAGTAAGTACATTTCCATATCCCATACACAAGCTTTAAGATTGTGGCGATATCATCAAGCAAAAGAAAAAAAAACAATCTAAATCAAGTATGTAAAAATTGGCCTACTAATTTTTTTACAAGTCTAATCATTCAAAACATTTTTCCCAATATAAGACATCAGAATGAAGGAAAACCTTAACATGCACAACTACTATATAAAGACTTTAAGAGAACCTAAAGAAACATTGATAATTACATCCTTCCTTTGCAGATTTCCAAACCTTTATTTGCTTTAGGGAATAATTTTGGGTAATTTCATCAAGTAGTTGCCGATTTTTAAGCTTCACCAACATCGGTCCTAACTTCGTAGCCAATCTCATAACTGGCTTGCTCCCAAAACATGTACAAAATTTTACTGCTCAACAATTTTCTGTAAGCCTAAATACAGTACAGTATAATATAGTAATATATGTAACACTGTTCTGTAATTTTAAAGATGTGCACAATTAAAAACAGCAATCAATTTCATTGAACGTTATGATTTTAGAATAAAAAGATTTAATCAGACCTAATGTAAAAATTATCTGATGACATACCTCATAATTTGCTACCATGTCAAGACTACATTACATGTATTTGTTATTGAAGATAAGTAAGATGAGCTAACATTGTAGCTACATGGTCGCACAACAAACCCCATTATTCATTATTGCTTGAAAGTACATAAAGTATCTCTCAGTCAATAGCATGAGTTTAAAAAAAATACATTTTTTTTTAATTTCACATGTGATATCAAAACAAAAAAAAAATTGGTGTATATGTTACAAAATGTATCATCATTAAAAGCTAGTTTTCCAGTTTGGTATGCTCCAGCACAAGTAAACAAAAAATATTTTACTCCTGTCAGTTAGTGTTTTTTAAACACCTGTTATAATGTCATGTTTTTATTCATTATGTTGTGCTGAAGAACTCTTGTGAACCTATAAACCTTAACCAGCAAGAATATATCTCTGGAAAATTTAATTTAAGTTTTAGAATCTAACAGCAACTTTTGGAAGTACAGATATCTAAATTCATCTTACTTGTTACTCATTCAGATCTATTCATAAGATACAGAGTGTATCACAAAGTTCTCCTGGGACTTTCATAAAATATTCTACTCATGAAAATATTGGAAAAAGTTTGTACTATGTATATGTAAAACATATTTCCTAAAATGTTTTGTTTCTGTTACACTAGTGAAAGATTTCACTTGGATTTCAGCAATCCTGGTGAAATGAGGTTGTACTGAAGTGGTTTGTACAAACTGAGTGGTTTGGCCTAGGAAGAGAAGATGATAAGTGTGCAGTCTCCTCCTACATCTTTTTGTATAAAATGTATATTGAAAGTAAAATTAAAAATGATCTAGAAGTATATGACACAATCTATAGAAGGCAAGGAAAAAACAATGCATATAAGGTGGCATGGCTTTTGAGAACATAATATTATTTGGTTTTTAGACAGAATATTCAATAGATAATTCCAAAATTTGGGATGTAAATGAACATGAATAAAAAATGTTGGGAAAATAACAATGAAAAATGTAATATACTGCATACATGGAATAAATGAAAGATTAAACAAATTTAATTGATTTACTATAAAAAATTGACAAATCTGTCAAAGAAAAATATTAATCAGCTTCCTGATATGTAAATGTGAGCACTGAAAAATTTATATTATTTGAGTAAGACAATACTGGGTAGCACTACTGTATGTACATACGAGGGCTATTTTTTTTCAAGGTTCGATCGGTCACAAAATTAAAACCACAGTGAAAATAAAAAATTTTTTATTTGTAACAAGTACTTACATATTTATGCTATTTCTCTACATAGTCGCCACTCTGATTTAGACATTTGTCGTAGCGTGGTACCAACTTTCCAATACCCTCGTCATAGAAAGGAGCCACCTGTGTTTTCAGCCATGTTTCTATGCCGGTCTGCAGCTCGATGTCTGTGCCAAAATGTTGTCCTCCTAGCCAGCGTTTCATGTGAGCAAAGAGGTGAAAATCGAATAGAGCCATGTCCGGGCTGTATGGTGGGTGATCAAACACTCCCCAACGAAAACTCTGCAGGAGCTTCTTTGTTACAGCTGCAGTGTGTGATCAAGCATTGTCATGGAGAAAGACAATGCCTGATGACAACATTCCTCTCCCCTTATTCTGAATTGCCCTTCGTAGACGTTGAAGAATCACGCAGTATGAGGCTGCAGTGATGGTCGTGCCACATTCCATAAATTCCACCAAGAGAACTACATTCTGGTCCCAGAACACAGTAGCCGTACACTTTCTGTTGGAGAAGGTTCGCTTGAACTTCTTTGGTTTACTGGGAGAATGAGAATGCATCCGCTGTTTGGATTGTTCTTTTGTTTCTTCAGTTTCGAAATGGACCCGTGTCTCGTCCACTGTGACAATTTTGTTCAAAAAATCTTCTCCTTCATTGTAGTAGCGCTGGAGAAACGTTAGGGAGGCGTCCATTCTCATTGTTTTGTGGTAGTCGGCCAGCATCTTGGGAACCCATCTCGCACACAGCTTGCGATACTGAAGTCTCTCACTCACAATGGTGTAGAGAGCTGACCTTAAAATTTTCTGGAAAAATCACTCGATACAAAAATTGTGAACCGACAATTTTCTCGAATCGCCTCATCCACTCGCTCAATGAGATCATCGGTTGACACTCGCTTCCTTCCCTGACCGCCTGCATCATGAACATCTGCACGTCCTGCACCATTGTCACACTTTGCTGTCACTCATTGAAGTTTCACTGTACACATTACTTATTCGTCAATGAATTTCAGATGCATTACACCCCTCAGTCTGAAGAAATCGAATTACTGCACGCACTTCACACTTGGCGGGAGATGCTATTGTTGTAGACATGTTTACGTGCTAGCTGCATGTTCAGAACTAAACAAAGTAACGCGGTGTGATTGATTGCCACACTAGAGATGCTGTGCAACACATATACGTAAAGGTTCATCCGATTTTTGCTTGGGTTTTTATTTTGATCGGACCTTGAAAAAAAAATAACCCTCATAGTACATATATTGTATTTTTCCTACACAATGAAGTAAGATTCAATATAAATAACTGAGGAAGATGTACAAGAGTTCATGTCAATTGCAGGAATTGTGTTAGGGATGTAAACCCCTCACCATATTGAAAAACAAGTATTACTCGAACTAAAATATGCACTTACCCTCTTATCTGGATTTTATTTTTTTTAACATACACAGTATATAAAAATTTATTTAAAAATATATAGCTTAAAAATCGGATTGAATACATGCACATGTAGCTGTAAAAAAATCAATAACTCATGCTAGTTTTTATATTAATTTTTTTCAATAATTTAAACTTCCTTGTTTAGCATTATTTTGTTCATATAGAAGGCAACTTCTATATGAAGTTGCCTTCATATAGGCCCCAACTGTTGTAATTTTGTCATTTGTTTTTCATTTCTATTACTTTTATTTCCTACCTTTTAAATTTTATTCTATGATTTACTCTATATAACTATCTTAAGGTACTCAGTGTTAACAGGTTCACCAGTTCCTCAAACTACTTGGTGCTTCTATTATGTGACAATGATTTTCATCCTTTATTTTCTTTTGCTTACCTTCAATTTGTATAATAGAAGGATAATATTAATTATAGTTTTATTGATTCAAGTACTTAGTAGCCCACTGCGTACTTGTATTCTTCCATATATTACATTTTCATGAAATATACAAATTCAGGTAAATCACATTCCTGTTACTATTTTTTATTACATAATAATTCATTTTTTTATCTTATTCAGCATTATTTTTTGATAAAGTAAATTAATTTACTGTATGCACGACTATTCACAAGCATTTGGAAACATATATGTGGGGCAATGAAAAAGCACTTCACCTTATTTTTTTTTTATTGCTGTAACCAATTGTGTGGAGGGGAATGGTTGTGGAATGTGACCAAAACTCTTTCTTACTGATTGCACATCATTCACTGTTTTGCTATTGCAACAACCAGTTTGAAACCATTGCAGCAGTAAAAGTAAAATGCACGAGTAGCAACTGTCGTGTTCTCATTGCCATTCAAACTGATTGAATGGGCTGAGTAGTGAATCTGCATTAAATTTTGTTAGAAACTTGGCGACATGAAATTAGAGACAATAAGAAAAATTCAAACAGCTTTTGGTGATCAAACTATGGGCGTTACACAAATTAAAGAGCAATATTACCACTTCCAAGATGCCCAAACGTCTGTCAAAAATAATGAATGCTCAGACAGCTACTTCTTCCACCAGCAAAAGTTCCAAAAAATATCAATCAAGTTGAGAAATGCTGATGAATGATCGTCGAATAACCATTAGAGATCTTGAAGAATTATATTAGACTCGGTGAAACAGATTTTAATGAAAGATCTGGTATGCAGCATGTAGCAGCAAAATTTGTCCCACAACTTGTCATTCATGATCAAAAGGAAAACCACCTGAAAGTTATGCAAAACATGCGTGAATGTGCTACTAGTGATCCCGATTTAATGAAAAACAAATAAAATAAAATAACTGGAGATGTAACACGGGTCTATGACAATGATCCTGTGACAAAGACTGGTCACAGTCTTTTGTCATGATGAAATCCATCATTTCATTGGAAAACTCCAGGTTCTCTGTAGCAAAAGAAAGGCAGGAATCACAAAGCAATTTGAAGGTCATGTTGAAATTTTTTTTACATCAAGGCTCAGCTCATCACAAGTGTGCTCCTCTAGAACAAACTGTCAATGAAGAGTACTATTACTATTACATAACTGTTCTTCGTAGGCTAAGAATTGCTGTTCGATGCAAGAAACTACAGCTTTGGGAAAATTCATCACGACAATATTCCAGCCCTTGCATCACAACTTACCCAGAGATTCTTGCCAAAACACAAGATCAAACTACTTCAGCAGACTCCTTAATCACCAGACATGGCTCCCTGTGATGTTTGGCTATGCACCTTCCTATGTTTAAAATTCTGCTTAGAGGAAAGAAGTCTTGAAGACAGAGAAGAGATCAAAAGAAATGCAGGAAAATGACTTATGGGTTCACTTAAAATGACTTTGGAAAAAGCTTCCAACAATAAAAACATTGCTGGGATAAAACTGTTACATCAAAAGGAGTCTAATTTGAAGGGAAAAAAGTCACTGAACTATGTTAACTATTTTTGTTTTTATGAGCCAAGATTGGATATTTTTTGTTTACAGCTTGTATTTTACTTCATCTGAATATAAATTTGAAGCAAGTCTAATTTTACGTTTGTTAGTATCTTTGGATATCATTCCTTTAGTCTAGTATCTTACCAGTCAGTGGTTATCAGATGATTATTTTACAACCTAAAGAATTACAAATTTACACAACACTAAATTAATGGCCACTAATTATGGCTAATGAAAAGTTTTTTTACAAATAAAATAAGCAAGCAATGAATAATAAAATTGTTTTTATTTGTTGTTGATAGGGCTTAATGAATACAAGTGCCCATGTGTTACTTATAGCATGTACAAGGGATAAAATAATTTCTCACACATAAGATATCACATGAGAGCAGAACCGATTGAACTGATGATGATCTAAACTGATAAATATTTTTTTTATAAAATCAAAATTATTTTCATAATCCTGTTAAGAATTAAATCATTAATAATTCTAACCGTATAAAAAAATTCTTTAGAAGTTTGAAAACATTTGAACTTAGGTATAAAAAGCTGCATAAATAATAAAACTTATTAGAAAAAGGTTTATTTGTTTATTTAAGTTGGTTCATTAAATTTACACAAACAAGGTTGTAAAATAAATAAAATGAATTTCAAATTTAGTCAACTGAAATTAACTTCCATGTATTTAGACTTTAAAAATTATGTTAAGAATATATTTAAAATTAACCGAAGTAAAATATTCCAACTGAGTAACTGGTTGGTGAAACTGGAATTTAATTAATGGCCATACCTGTAAAAGAAAAAAAATATATATATATAACTGATTAATAATTATATAAAAAACATATTTCAGTAAAAATGCTATTGAAAAACTAGCTTTTCTTCTTTTATACAGTCAATTCAGATGCTATACATGTAAAAAGATGATGCAAGGTTATAAAGCATGGTAATAACAACAAAGAATTGAATGATCCAAAAGTGAATGATGATTTTTAACAAAACAACCACAAATTGTAAAACTTTTTAACAGTATTTTGCTGTAGTTGAAGAAAATGGGAAAAATTGAAAGATATATATGAGGGCCTTGCAGGCATAAGTCTTATTATGTTGCCGCATACTTTGCTTAATGTTGGCAAGTGCAGCAGTAGCCAGTTCAATGTCAATGTCAAAAACACATGGCTACCCCCGCATCCACCAATCTGGCCTTCCCCACTAAGCACTGGCAGCTATGTAAACAGCAATGCAGGAAGGTGAAAGCATTTACTCTTGAATTCCCACCAGGGGGAGAAGAAAAAGATGGAAAATGTTTCCTGACCAGCCCAATGTGGTGCTAGGAGATCTGCTGATGGGATGCCAACATCCCCACCTGAGCAACAGGCCTGGTCGGCCCACCAAGTCACTAGGAGCAGACAGCACATTTCTGCCCCACCCTGCCAGGCTTCAAGCACTCTTGCTGGCAGCCTGACTAACAGGTTTACCAGCAGGAGCCGGCCCATCATGGGATCACCCAGCAGACGAACACATTCCCACCGGCCTAGCACAACAAAGCCTACTACAGCCATGATACATAGTGGTGACAACAACAGATGCTGACCCAACACTGTGAGCACTGGGAGCCACACAGTATTGGAGAACAAACTGTCACTGAGGAGAAGCTCAGTCTGATTCCAATAAATGAGCTGCAACTCCCCACCAGCTGAACCAACCAACATCATGCACTTTTCAGGAACACAATTACAAAATCCCAAACACCCCTTTTCTGAGCTACAAGGTTGTTATAAGGTACCATGTGCCATCCATCAGAGGAATCTGGCAACAATTACAAAGAATCAATTCATAAAAGGTATTTATAAAAAAGTGATACTACAACCCTATAATTCTCCATACATTAGAGATGAGCAATGAAGAGAAGAAAAAATAGGCAGACAGCTTGCAAAATTAAATTTATTAATAAGGTATGTTGATGAGCAGGATCAATATTAAAAATGACCATGGATATGATGAGCAGTAATTAGAAAGAATAGGATCGTCAAATGAAATCATGATATATATTTTCTTTTTCAAAGAGTATACAGCGAAAAGGTTTTTACAACCTGAGCATCAAAATCAAAAGAATGCTATATTCAGAATTTATTGAAACAAGTATTTAAATTTTTGGTAAAGAAGAATGTTAAATTATTTAAAAAAGGGAAGACATTATAATGGTAAAAAAAAAAAATGGGAATGGATAAGGTCCTTTTATTCAAAAAATTGTTAAAGTAAATGAGGTTATGTTAGAAAATAAAAACACCTTAACAATAAATAAATCTATTTCAGTTAAATCTACTGTCCAGATTGTTATAATAATATGAAAAAATCATGCACTAACTGCATTAACCACAATTCAAACAACAAATAACATGTTAAGGCAACTATCACACACTGACAATTTTCATGGCAGTAAAGGATAATCAATTCATCATAGCTTATTATGTACAATATGTGGTTGCGTACTCATTACACTGCTTTTTTACCAGTATTTGTTACATACATTCTACCTACAGGCAATGACTAACTGTGGAGGCTATTCAGAAAGTAACTTCTGATTCGTTAATAGAAAAACACAAACTGATAAATGAAAAACGATTTCTTATGTACATCTTACAACTACTTTTCTACATAACTGCAATCTGAATTAAGGCACTTTCATATCTGTAAACAAGTTGTAAAATATCCTCATCATAAAACTTTGCTGTCTGTGAATTAAGCAGGTAGTAACACTGTTTTTCAAATCATCATTTTCAAAATACTGTGTTGATTTCTTTATTTTTGGGAAAAGGTGATAATCACTGGGAGCCAAATCGGGGCTGTACAGAGGATGGTTAAACAAATCCCATTTGAAATTGTCAATTTGGCGTTGAGTGTGCACTGCAGTATGCGGACAAGCGTTGTCGTGAAGAAAAACAATGCCTGAACTCAGCATGCTGTACAGTCCTTCTCAATTTCTGTAACTCACGATAAGTTTCAGCGTTGTCATAACTCTTTACATAAAATCAACCAATATCACACCTTCACGATTCCAAAAAACTGATGCCATCAGCTTTTAAGAAAAAACTGTTTGACGCGTCTTTACGGGTTTTAGAGAACTGGTGCCCCCACTGTATTGATTAAGCTTTTGTTTCCATGTTAACAAATTTAACCAATGTCACATCACCTGTTACAATGAAGTCAAGGATTTCATCCTTCTCGTTACAGCAACGGTGAAGGAAGATTAGTGGGTGACCCATCCTCTTTTTTGTGCATTAGTCAGAAAGAAGCTTAAGCATCTAGCAAAGCACAAAATTTGTAAAGCCTAACATATCAGTTACAATTTTACAGCACTTTTGCAATATGCAAGGAAAAAATTCAGATAACTTTGTTATTGATGATTTTCTCAAATTTTCACATTGACAATAATAATTGCAGGTGCTTACAACAAGTGCATCTAAGACAAATGAGAGTTAATCACTTCTTTCATTGTCTTGAATGTTTCTTCAACCTTTTCAAAACATACAGCACCACTGTCTTACTTCACTGTCACTCATGATATTCTCCCATATACTGCGGAAAATTCACGATGAATTTCAACATCTGACAAGTTTTTTGGATGAAGGAAATGGATGAGGTCCACACACACTTCACAATCAATGAGATTTTCTAAACAGCAGCCATTTTGAATGATAGTTTTACAAGAACAAACAAGAGAGCAATATTTCCAGTAACACTACTATAAAACCTCACTGAATTGGGTTATTCAACTGTACAAAGATAGAATCACTACCCCCATTCCTTCACTCAATACCAAGGACCAGAAGTTAATTTCTGAATAGCCCTCCCAGTTCAGCGAGCTGAGATGAGATGAGGAATTATTTTTTTCTCTGTGAAATCTAATTTCTCATTGCACTTGGTGATATCAAGCAAAATTTCTTTCCAAGATTTTAGCATTGTGTTCAGTTTGACTTTGCCAGTCATACAATTACATCCTAAAGTTGGTGTATTAAATGGTAAAACTTTTTTAAAAATTTATCTAATGTAGGATTTTAGTAGAAGCTCACTTAGATGTAACACTGCATTATCTAACAAAAGAACTATGCATTTAAGCAAACCTCCAGATCTAAGATTATCACCAACTTGAGGTACAAGATGCTTCATAAACATTTTATGAAAATAAGATAATTCATTCATGTATCTTTTTGTGTATAATAATACACTAGTAAATTTTTCACTGAAACCTTTTATTCTTCCTTTCTTTTAAGAAGATCTGAGAAATATAATATGCAAACGAATACAAATTGTTGTAGTCTATAAGAACCTTTAATATAATTTGAACAGTTATAGAGCAAATTAACTAAACAGTTTTGAAAAATGTAATACTAAATATAACAGAATTGAAGTAGAGCAAAAATGAAGCAAACACACTAAATATTATACACAGTGCTTGGTTTATGCGCAGTAGTTCATTTTGTTTCTCTTTGGGTATGTGAACAGATGCAGTAAGAGTGCATGGGAGGGAAATGAAGTTTCAGACACAAGACAATGTGTCTTCAGTCACTTTACAAAGTTTGCCAGTGTCATATCTATTGCACTTTGACTAGACTATTTTTTAATAAAAAACAAACAGTATTTTTTAAAAGACTTCCATTGCCTGCAGAAAAACATACACACTTAGTACAACAGTACACACTTAGGCAAGCACACACGTGTCTTGCTCCACTCGTGCTGCAAAAGTACAGGTCCCTCAACCATGACTAAAATATTCCTTTCAACCTGTACAAAAAGTACAATTGCAGACTTACTGCATACTGTTTTCTAGAGAAGGTGACTTAAAAATTGCTGTTTGATTACACCAAAAGTTTGGTTTCTGAAAAATCCATTAATAAGACTGCATTTTTACTTACTCCTGTTTCTTCAAGACGTGCAATATACCTCTTCACCATGCTGTGTCACAGCATGGCTTTAGTAAGTTACAGAACATTGAAGACATTTGTGCATAACAAAAGTATTTTAAGTGGCAAAATGCCTTGTCTGAATCTGTACTATTCTGATCTAATGGAGATTTCAAGAAACCACACTTGCCTGTGCCTGTGATTCACCATACTTTACATCAGTTTGCACAAAACATTCATAAGATATACAGCAACATAAAGCTCTGCTGCAAGCTGGTCACTGTACTGAAGCCTTAACGGCAATTGTTACACAAAAGTTTAGTTATGAAAAATATGTTGCTGTATAAATTTAATAAATTCAAGATAGAATTTGGAACATGATGTGGCATAGATAAGCAAATGTTATTGTTACTAGGGGCAGTGTCACATTTTTAACAATTGAAATGGTTATTTAGCACTGGATTTTAAGTTAAAGTTTTTCCAAACATTTTTTCTAATAACCACTTAGTATAGCTCTTTTTTCATATTTCCTAATTAATAATAGATATTAATAAACTTACTTTTGGAATTCCCATTCTCTATTATCCAATGGGCATACTTGACGAGTCTTAAGCCAGCGAGAAATGCAGTGGAAATGAAAAGCATGCTAAAGTTAAAAATTACATACAAACAATATTATTAAATAAATGATGCAACATTAGTAAAATTCTATTATAACATAAATCACAAAAAAAAATATATCTATATATATATATTAAAGTAAGTAAATTCTTTTACAATAAAATGTAAAAATTAAGCATCTGAATACTTAAAAAGCTGAAAATTTAATCTAATCTTTACTTTCCATATTTTCTCGTTTCTAAAAGACAGTATATACTGTGATAAAGATTTATTTTGACAACTCTCAATTTTTATGACTGCTGTTAACAACTACTAATTATTAATCTTACAGATTAAACAAGAACTTAATAAAACAGGTTACCTCATAGTTAGACACTAAATATAGAGGCAACTGAAAAATAACTCTAATATTTAAGTGAACACTAAAAAGTGGAAAAACTAAATCATGGAACATCTGCTGAACTGCTGTTAGTCACTTAAGTAAGTAATATACACTCCTCACACACATTGCACACTCCTCGTTTGGGTTTGTTTTTGATGTTGTCTTGTTGCAGCATCCTAAGCTGTACCCGGTGAACTGCCATGATTTTCTTGTTGGAAAAGGTTTTATTTTCGTTCTGTTAGCATATCTGCAGCATTGTGATGGAACTTCGTTCGGCAGTTCACAAACGATCGTCATATTGTTGTCCGTGCGGTTGATTAGAACTTGTAACTGTATGTTGCAAGTTCATATTTTCAATGTATAGGCTGATCGTCATAAAATTGAGGTCTGGTATAAAATCCTACAATTCTCACGTGCCTGTCGATTCTTTGTTTAAGCGGATGTGAACGCTAAGTCAATTTTGTGGCATAGTGGCTTCACCGATGATGGCGGTGAATTAATCTAGAGGGTTTATCACGCAATATAATTTGCAGGTATATAATATACCTGGTGAGTTGCCCACCTAAGCATGTATGGTGACGGGCCTTGGATTTTTGATTGGTTGAACAAATACATGGGCAGCCATGATTTGGAGAAATACTGTAAAAGGGTTGTCCGCAGGGCAGTTTGTTGGTCAGTTATTATGAGTGGTGGAGTTTGATTCACTAGTGTGGCTGAGGTTGCACAGCGGGTTTCGCATCGCACCTTATGCTGACAATGGTCTCCTGCTGGACGAGGGAGGGTAGTGACTTTTATTAATATTTCACCTTCTATTAATTTTTTACGTTAAATTAAATTAAAATAAATAGTTTTAAAGGAAATATATTTAGTTTATCGAGGATTTCATAAGAGAAAATTTATTTTATGGCGAAATAATGGACGTAGTACGCAAATGTCGTATTCTGAAAATTTAAAAGCTGATTAAAAAATTCATGCTTTATATTAATCAATTTTATTAATTTTTTACTTTAAATTAAATTAAAATAAATAGCCTTTACTGTACAAGTACTAGTACAAACTAGACCGCAAACCTCACAAAGAACTGAACAACAGAAGACTACTGAAACTGACACTCCAACAGATGCGGAAGATGAGCCTGAGGTGGACAATATTTATAACACTGATTTGGACTACATCACAGCCATGCAAGAAATCAGTGATGTTTGAGTTCTAACTTAATTTACAATAAATACAATTCTTGATTTTATTTATAGCCTATTAGCTTAATTGTAGTTTCTTCTTCACTTGCAGGAGATGGGGTACAAGCTTCTTATTACAAAATGGTTGATAAAAGACAAAATATGAGTTATATCCAAACAAAGATATGTAAATTAATTTTAAAAACCTTTGTGTGTAAACATTATATCATCTTCACTCTCCCTATTTTTACCTGGAATTAAATTTTTCTATTAAACTTTAAAATTGATTTTCTTGAAAAGTGGTTTTTGGCACTTGCACCCCTTGTCCTGTAGGCCCTTCAAAAGCTAGCTTATTTTTAAATAAATAGCTGTTTTAAAAAATATAATAATTTTCATGATTAGGATATAGTTTCTATTTTACTTTTTGTTAGATATATGCTGATTAAATTATATTACCTTCAGACATTTTTTTCCTGTTACTGACCAAGAATTCATAAAAAAAAAAATTGTAAGAATTTATTATTAGGTTTTCAATAGGGCAAGTTTAATAAATATTTTAAGATAAATATTCTAAAAAACATTCTTTTACTGAAAAAGATTTATTTTTGTAGTAGATTTTATTACACTTTCGTTATTATATATTATATTTTTAAATCGTGAGAAATAAGAGCAATATACATATACAATTAATCAGTAAGAAATTGGTTTTAAAAATCAAGTAATTAATGATCATTTGAATTAAAATGCTTCAAAACTGATCCCTGTAATGGTAATTCATTTTTTGCTTGTAAAAGTGGGACTTGAAATTCAGTAATTTAATAACAATGTTTTAGGGAAAAATTCTTCTATTGAACATTATTGTTAATATTTTGAAAAATATTCATTTTTGAGAATAAATTAAAGCTGAGCAATTTACTTTATTTCCATGTATTTTTTTAATTTTGTAGTTATATAATCTTTCTAAATGTGAAATGTACAATGCTTTCAACAGATTAGCGTTTCGGAGCTTGTTTAAGCAGATATTTCTGACTCTAATGGTTCTAATACTAACAGTTGGATCAAATTAATTATAATTTGTTATTTCTTCTCATTTTATACTTATAACTTTATACTCGCTTATATACTTACTTATTATTATTATTACATTATTACATATACATATATATATATAATTACTATAATTATATTATTATTACATACATATATTATGATTATAATCGTTTGTATAATTGAACGTATTATAATTGTATGTATATATGTAATGTACTTACCATTTTATACTTATTTTACTATTTTATATAAACATGATTATAATATTTTAACAGTTTGAAAATTTATCATGTTAATATAAAATAGTAAAATAAGTAAGAATAACAAATATAAAATTTATTAATTACTCTAACTATATTTAATTTTAGTTACATAAAATAGTTATGAAATACATTTTTATTAATGCTGTTTAAAAATTGAGTAAACCTAAAGTTTATTTTACTGAAAGACTTTATGCTTAAAGTAAATTTATTATTAATACGTCAATTTGCAATCTTAATTTCTTTCCCTTTTCTAGTAATTATTTGTTATATTTTTACACAAACGAAAAATGAAATTTTATATATATATGAGGGGGGCTCTTAATCCTACTGAAAAGTAGACTCAAAAGTGGTGGTTAGTGTCAAAAGTCACATAATCCAATGGATTATGTTAGTTTTGATGTCAGCTGCTTGGAATTCAACAGTGATTTCAAAGTTATGTTTGTTGTTTGTTCAAATGAATGTAATTAGCATTATTCAGTGTGTGTTATTATTACTGCTACTTATATGAATTTATGTCAAAATTGCGATGGAACTAAATGTTACTCCAGTTTAAGATGATCAGAGAAGTAGGAAACATCTCAGTAACCACAAAACTGGAAGCAAAAGGTAAGGGAGAAGTTGCTAGGTAAGTTCTAACCTAACTATGTTTTAAGGTTTTTTCAACATTATAATCAATCGTAAAGTCAATATTTTTTATGGTTTACCTAATCGTAGTTTACTAAACAATCTTGGTTTAGGTACTAAACAAAATTATTTCACCTAACTAATGGAGTCCCTAATTTTTACCTAAAAATACATGACAGGCATAACTAGGCGTAGTTTATGTTACCCTGAATAGACCAAATACAGACTAATAATAGTTATTATTTAGAATTGTTTGAAATTGTTTGAATTGCACAGAAATTTAGAATGGTTTGAATTTTTTTATGGGTTTCTTCTAAAAAAAATTGTCCTAATTAAGCTTGCTATAGGCCTGACACTCTTATATATAAGCAAAGACAAAAACTATTAGGTTAATAATTACCCAAATCGAGATTTTTTTTGTTTTTTAGGTACTCGGCATATAATGCTCCACAATACCCAAGTGTGACCGCACAGATGTCTGTTCAGCTGTCAGCAACTGAAAATGCAAGATGTAATGCACCTTAACAAGCTTTATTACAAAAAAAAAAAAAAAAGCTGACAGGGAGTACCAAGCCCATTTCATTTTGAAGCACATTGAAATTCTCAATTGTAAATGAAGGAGGCCAAGGCAGTAGAAAAAAACCAGAAAACCCAACATCATATGAATCCAAAATTAGAACAACATGCTGTTTTGTTAAAAATTCCAGGAGTGAAAGCATACCAGTCTGCCTTGAAACTTCAATTTATTTTGCAAATTTCACGATTTAGGATTAACAAAATAACAGCTCAATTCCATGCAGAAGGTTTTGAATCAGACAAGCAAGCATGTTTTAAAAGATCATCTGTGTATAAGCCTAAGAGAGAATGCTTAATCAAATTCATCAATACATTACAGTGCTTGAAATCCCATCACTGCAGAGGAAGTAGCCAATGTGAATATTAGTTCTGAGCTAAATGTAAAAAAATTATGGAGATTATACTCATCTAAAACTGATAATCTGCCTGTACAACTCCCATATTTCAGAGGGATATACAACACGAAATACAACTTAGGATTTGGCAATCTCGCACAGATATGTATTCGACTTGTAAAAGTTTAAGTGAACAAATCAAGAGAGAGGTAGATCGATCCTTCGAAGAATATGCTCATTATAGAAAAGAGGGTGCATAAAATAAAATACAAGGTGTTTTATGAAGGTTAGGTTGTTGACTTGTGGCTAAACGGACGCCATTTGTGGGCTGCGGCTACGTGTTGTGTTTTTGTGAGTTATATTAATTTTTGTGAGTTGAGAGGCGTGCATTATGGAAATGTAGAGTACAAGAAGCATAGTGGTGGAAAAATTTTTAAAATCCGTTGAATATCGACCAAGTTGTAAGTATTTTTGTGCTACATACGGTGGCCGTGTGGCGGCAAACGGTTGTGTTTTTTTGTTTCTTTTTTAAAACAGTGGTTGGCGGCCTTATGGTATTTTTTGTTTGTTTTTCTGTTGTTTGACGTCTAAAGACTACTTTTGGAGGGTATTGGCCCGTGTGTTTTGTTTTTTTTTTCATTATTACTGTAAGTTTTGAGTTGCCTAGGTTGCCTAGGTGACTGTAGTTTGTTTGTTTACGTTTTATTTATTTACTTTTTTATTTTGTTTCTATTTTCTTCTTCTCCGGGACAGTCGATTAGTTCGACTCACTGCAGAGTACGGGAGACAGTGACAGAAGCGCTACCAGCGGCGTGAGGTGGAGTTAGCTGGGTAGCGCTTAGTTCAAGTTATTAATCGCGCCTTAGGGGTTAGGTGGACCTTACGGAACGTCGCTACACCGCCCTACGTGATGTCTTCGGATCACGTAGACGACATGGGAGAAGAACTGCGGATGCAGGACTCGGTTGGATCCGATGCAGTGGTGATGGAGGAGGAGGGAGGCTTTTGTAGGTCTCGGAAGGCGCTGCACACAACAACACCGGTTGACATGGAGGACGAGCGAGCTTTCCGAGTTTCAGGGAAAATTAAGAGATCCCCTCGACCCTCCCCCTCTGCCAGCCTGGAGGATGTGACCTCGGGCGAGGTTGTGGTGGGCGAGAGAGCGGACAGGCTGCACAAAAGAAGACGACAGGGCAGTGAAGGAGTGGCGATAGACTGCGAAGAGCTGAGGGCACTACTGGGAGAGGTGGACTCCCTGATGGCTCTCTGCAGAGTCAATGCATCTGCAGGGGCGCTAGCGGATGCTGCGAGGAGGATTAAGAGGCACGCTGCAGAAGTGGCAGCAGTAGTAGCAGGACTGACCTGCAGTGTAGAACGCGAGGAGAGAGGTACGCAGACGCATAAGGCGGGGGTGACATCTATACTCGAGGCCCTGGCGGGGGAAGACCTGACCAAGTTCAAGCTGGCTGCAGAGCAGAGCTGGCCGCCTCATGTGTTTGAGAAGGTGGAGGAAAGGGACGGACTTCCAGAAGATGGCGGCGACACCAAGGTCTACGTGGTGGATGTTTCCGGGGCAAGGCGTAGCCCTTACATCGGGCATGTATGCCAGGTGGCGCCGGGAGTACGGAAGCGCCTAAATACGAGTCCCCCAACGCCTGGCACGGTCCTCAGAGAGTTCCAGACGGTCAGGGAAATTGGTAATCAGCTGGACCAGGAAGACATTGGCGAAGCGTATGTGCTCTTTGTGGATGGACGGAGTAGTGAAGTGATCGACCAACTCCTAACCGGCATGGACAGAGTGGCTGCTGACACCGACGACTCGCTGGTGGTAGCGTCGAACAGGGGACCGTGTGAAAAAGGCGCTGGAACGCTGGGCGAGAAAAAGGGACTTAAGTGTGAAGCTGTACCTGTCTGGGGAAGCAAGCACTTCGGTGGTAAGACAGGGACCGAAGACGGAGACCGTTGTTGTCAAGAAGGAGGGTGTCTCCTATGCGGCTCTCCTCCGTCAGGTCAAGGTGACCGTGGGAGAGGAGATGGCTGGAGATATCCTATCTGTCAGAAAGGGCAGAGGTGAGGAGCTGGAGGTACGGCTTCGTGAGGGCGCACGAGAGTCCCTTAAGAACAAGGTGAAGGAGGCGACCCCGGACCTGAATATCGTGGACAAGGGACCGGCAACTCGCCAGACTGTCATCCATATCAGGGACCTGGATGCGGAGGCTACACGGGAGGACGTGTGCCAAGCCATAGAGAAGGCCCTGGGAGGAAAAACGACAGCCAGGACAGCCCTGCGACCTGCATATGGCAGCACACAAAACGCAACGGTGGTGCTGCCGGTGAGAGAAGCGAGCGGGATCGTAGCGACGGGAAGACTTCGGGTCGGATGGCAGTCTTGCCGGGTGGACGCCCGTAGGCCTGAGGTGAGATGTTATCGCTGCTGGGAGTATGGCCATTATGCGGCTGCATGCACCGGGACGGATCGGAGTGGTAACTGCTACAACTGTGGAAGGATCGGCCACAAGCAGAGGGACTGCGCAGAGGAGTTCAGATGTGTGTCGTGTGGAGCAGTGGGCCATCGGATGGGTAGTCGGGCCTGTAAGCGCTTCCGCTTATGAAGTGCTTACAGATGAACGCCAACAGGAGTCCGACTGCCCACGATCTGGTGTGGGCGGCCGCATTGGTCAGTGACGTGGACCTGCTTCTGATCTCAGAGCCGAACGAGAGGGTGGTGGCTGCGGAGCCATGGATAGTGGACAGACGGGGAGACGCAGCCATCGTGAGTGTATCGGGTAAACGCGCGGTCCATAGGATCAGTAGAGGAGATGGCCTCGTTACAGTCGAATTGACTGACTATGTGATCGTGTGCGGATACATCTCACCGAACTGTTCGGCGGAACGATACACGCAGTTCCTGGGGGATCTGGAGCGGGTCCTACGGACCGCAAGGAAGCCGACCTTCCTGGCGGGCGACCTCAACGCTGAATGTCGGGAGCTGGGGGGCATCAGGTCCACAGCGCGCGGCTATGAGCTGGCCACGCTACTGGAGGCTGTGGGCATGGTGGGGCTTAACACACCCGGGACTCCGACATACACTGGAGGCCAGGCTTGTACTGCTACCGAAGAAAAAGACGCAGGAGAACGGGGAGGAGCAGTATCGGCCCCTGTGCCTGCTGAATGTGGCCGGCAAACTAATGGAGAGGCTGCTGATGGAGAGAATACGACAGGAGGTTGATACACGAGGAGGATTCTCTCCACGGCAGTTTGGCTTCACAAGGGGAAAGTCGACGATCGACGCTGTGAAGTACGTCGTGGACTGGGCACGTGAGACGGCACGGGGAACCTGGCGTACGAGGAAGATTCCACTAGTGGTTCTCCTAGACGTCAAAAACGCCTTCAACAGCATACCGTGGGGAGTGGTCATGGACTCGCTGAGGGACAGAGGCCTCAGCGAGTACATCGTCGCTCTATTAAACGACTACCTCCACGAGAGGAGGATCCTGGTGGAAACAGAAGATGGCAAAGAGGACTTCCAAATGGGTGGCGGGGTGCCACAGGGTTCGGTGCTCGGTCCACAGTTGTGGAACTTGGTGTACGACGGGCTGCTGAGGATAGAGCTCCCGGCGGGTACCCAGGCAGTGGCTTACGCCGATGATCTGGCGCTCCTTGTGTCTGGCGCGTCGGAAGGAGAGGTGGAGGAACGAGCTACTAGCGCTGTCAACATGGTCGGGGATTGGCTAAGGGGGAGAGGGCTGGCTCTGGCCCCTCAGAAGACGGTGATGGTCGCCATGACGGGCCGGAGGCGCCTGAGAGACATCACCGTGTAGGTCGGAGGCGTCCAGGTCCACACGTCAAGGGCTGCGAAGTATCTAGGCGTGTGGCTGGACAGGTCAGGCCAATTCACGAGGCATGTAAAAGAAGCTGTCGCAAGAACGGAGGAGGTGACGTCTAGGCTCGTCAGGCTCATGTCCAACCTGCGGGGAGGCGGAGACTCATTCTCTCAGTGGCCACATCGACACTGCTGTATGCTGTGCCGGTGTGGATCGAAGCGTTGGAAAGGAAGGGCAATGAGTCGAAACTGACCTCCCTGCAGAGAAGATCGCTACTTGGGATAACCTCTGCGTACCGAACGATATCAGGGGACGCGGCGGAGGTTATTGCAGGGGTCCCGCCGATAAAACTGCGTGCGAGGCAGCTGGAGAGAAGACGGGGGGGCATGAGCAAGAAGGACGCCTGGGAGGAAATGCTGGTGAGTTGGCAGGAGAGATGGGCGGCCTCCGAAAAAGGAAGATGGACGAGGAGGCTTATCCCCAATATTGGGCCATGGGTCCGGCGGGGATTTGGAGAAGTGGGATATTATCTCACTCAATTCCTGTCGGGTCATGGTGATTTCATGGCGTACCTCTTTAGATTTGGAAAAAGGGACTCCTGTGCATCTACAGAGTGCATCTACTGCACAGACGAGGATACGGCTCAACACACGATTTTTGAGTGCGTAAGGTGGGATCACGTGAGAAGGATGATGGGGCTCACGTGGTTGACTGCCGAAAATGTGGTGGCATACATGCTCCGGGGACGGCGAGAATGGTGCGCCGTGGAAACGCTTGTCAACAGGATATTGAGGGATAAGGAGGAGGAGCAGCGCCGGATAGAGGAGGCGCTGAGAGGCAGGTGACCGACCATGCATAGCGCTGGGAAAGGCCTGATGGTGCTACGAAATAGTTTTGTTCTTCTTTGTAACCGTTGTATTTATGTCTTGTGATGTGTATTTTGTAACCTTGTGTATTTTGTCTTGTGATGTGTATTTTGATGTTAATTAACCTTGTAAAAATTTTTCTGTGGTGCTCCCGGTAGCGGCACTGTCAGTTACCGATGACGGGAGTATTGGGGAGTGTGTTGCAGATAAAACTGGAAAAAAAAAAAAAAAAAAAAGGGGCGAATCGTGGTCGCCATGTAGGGCAGGAAAGGCAGCCCGGATGCAGAGGTCACTCTGGCTCCTTCATATGCAAGAATGAGGGTTAGTCGGGGTGCTCCGATGATGCATTCGGGACCCTCAGGTGTGTTTGGGGGGACGCGCAGGTTTGCTGGACCCGTGGAACGCGGGTTCAGCAACCTAGAGTAGGAAATGGGATCGGCAGCCCACTAGCTGAAGGGTGTAGTGGCCGTCCAGAAGGGATGGCTACTGCATCTTGATGAGGCTTGTGGGACCCCGATGGGAAGCCCTAGGAGAGGGCAAGGCAGGGGGGTAGACGACCGCCACGACACCCTGAAGTGATTGTGTTAAAGCTTAACGGCGAGGACCGGTCACTTCGGGGGTGTTAAAAAAAGAATAAATAAAAAAAAAGGTGTTTTATGAAAAAGTGCAAGATGATGATGATAAAATATTCATTTTGTCATATGATTCCCAGAAAAATCTACCGCTCCCTAAGATTTCCGACCAAAGTACGTATTACATCAGACCAAGTCTATATGCATAATTTTACTATTGTCAAAGGAAATGGCAAAGCCAAATTGACTCCAGAAAATGCCACAGCATATTGTTGGACAGAAAATGAGTTTCCAAAAGATTCCAATATCATTTCGTCTTGTGCATATGATTTCTTGAAATTGACTTATATGTCAAGTTATCAGACTTGTCTCAGATGGATGTTGTGGAGAAAATAAAAATTCAACAATTGTGTCAATTGTTAGTTTGTGGCTGGCTTCAAAGGCTGATGAATGCATCAAAGAAGTGGAAATTCTGTACACTGTCATGGGTTACAGCTTCCTGCGTCCTAATCATGTTTTTGGGGCACTAGAAAAGGAGCTAATTAGGAAAGATGTAGTCGTAAACCCAGATGAAGTGTATGATACTACAAATAAATACGCTACTTTAAAAATTGATTGGCAAGATGTGGGTGTATTAGACTTCAAAAAGGTACATACTGAACTAGTGAAACAAGTAAGCAATTGGCAGTTCCAAATTTCAAAAGTAAAAAGGGTTTTTATAAAAAGAAAACAAAATATCTGTATTGAGCATAGAGAAATCAACTACAGGTGAGATTTCCAGGTTTACAGAAGTTTGGAAACAGGGAAAAACATTGTTAATTTGAATCCGTAGTTAATGATAAAGAGAAACAAGCTAAATCTGACAAAGAAGAAAAATGTTGACAAACTACTGAAAAAGCACTTTGGAGAACAATGGAGACAGACAATTTTTTATGGTTTACCTAATCGTAGTTTACTAAACAATCTTGGTTTAGGTACTGAACAAAATTATTTCACCTAACTAATGGAGTCCCTAATTTTTACCTAAAAATACATGAAAGGCATAACTAGGCGTAGTTTCAGTTGAACTTCAATTTTATATTCATGTTGTTGACAATTCTATTGAAACTGAAGGGCCTAAAGATGCAATGCATGAGATGAGAGAAGAGGAACCCACTCTCACAATTTGAGTTTTTTAAAGAGAAGTAAAGAACAGTTTCTCCAATAATTTGTTTTAGATACCTATAGCAAGGACAGTATTGCTATAGGCAAGAATATATTTTTTTTTGTAATAAATTTAGAATTAAGTAAATTTATTTCAAATGGCTTATTGTATTGTATTAAAACATTAAAAACAAATTTTTACAAAACCATCTCTTTTTTCACTATCAATCTGTAATTCATATTCATTAGTTAAAAACTTTTTTATCATTTGAGTGTATAGTCAGAATAAATTCTACTTCAAAATAAGAGTGATATTGGCTTTTTAGTTTGGCATAATTAATCTAAAGGCTATCAAAAGTTGGAATCAAACTTACTTAATCCAGTATTCCAGTATCAAAACTTACATAATCCAAATTTGAAACTTAAATATATTTTAAAGTAAGTGATATAGCAACTTTTTGATGACAAATACAGGGTGATTTTTTTAATCCTGTTACCCAATTGTTAATGTCTGGTAATTTTTTTCTAAGAAAGAGAAATTTTGTTTTATGACACAAAGTTAGTAGCGCTACTCAACCGGTATAGATAGGGCAGTGTGAGTTGATTCTCCTTCAGCTGTGTAAACATTTGTGCCGTTTCTGGTCGTGTTACGAACAGAATGTCTTTTACCATAGAACAACGAGTTTTCCTTCTTGAACAATATTTTGCTACGAAATCGTACACGGGTGTAAAAGAATCACTTCAAATTAAATTTTGTGGTGTTCCTCTGCCAGAAAAAATGTCAATTTCTAGGCTAGCAAACTGATTTCGAGAGACAGATAGTGTTTGTGACAGAAAACGTAGTGGTCGACCTACTCGCTTGACAGATGACGTTTTAGAGAATGTGAAAATAAGATTGCTCAATTCTCCATGGAAAAGTTTACGAAAACTTTCCACGCAAGTTGGTTTGTCATATTCGAGTGTTCAGAAAGCTGCTAAAAAATTGAAATTGTATCCGTATCGCGTATGATTAGTCCAAGAGCTTCAGCCTCCAGATTTAAACAAGCGATTGCAATATTGCCGTTGGTTTAGGTCTCGTAAATGATAATGGAATCAAATTTTTAAATACAGTGTTCTTTAGTGATGAAGCTTGGATCCATTTTGTTGGTTACGTGAACAGTCAAAACTGTCGAATTTGGGCGGTTGAAAATCCTTAAGCTTTACAAGAAAAATCTTTGCATCCCGAAAAAATTGGTGTGTGGTGTGCGATATCTCATCATCGTATAGTCGGACCCATATTCTTCGAACAGACAGTAATTGGTGAAATATACAGGAATATTGTGCGCCAATTTGTGTCCCTCATGGAACCTCAAGAACAGTATTGCTGGTTTCAGCAAGACGGCGCTACATGCCACACGTCTTGAGAAACCATGGATTTTCTGCAAGAGTTCTTTGATGATCGAATAATAAACAAGGGCTTATGGGCTCCAAGGTCCCCAGACCTCACATCTCCTGACTACATTTTGTGTAGCTATATTAAGTCCGAGACCTTCAAAAACAATCCTCACACTATTGATGAACTTAAAGTCAATATTATAGACTTAATCACGAATATTTCCAATGCAACTCTTAAAAAGGTATCTGCTAATATGCTGAAAAGAGTTTGTGCGTGTATAACCGCAAGGGGTGGGCATTTTGAGCATATTCTTTAACAATTATGTAAGTAATAGCTTTTTATTAAATCTCTTTTGTAAGTAACAAATACATTTTTTATTCCACCTAAATTTCCCCTTCTTAAATTACATTTAAAATTGGATGAAAGGACTAAAAAATCACTCTGTACAGTGTTTTAAGAATATATTTCACAGAATGTTTTGATTTTCTGAAAATTTGTTTTTATGTATTATATGAGTTTTGATTCTACATCCCTCATATATACAAAACTGTTAATTAATATTTTAATATAAAGCTTCTATAAGTGTTTTACATAAAACATAAAAAACATTTCAAAAGTTTAACAGTCGAAGTTGCCTAATTTCAGTAAATATTTATACGAGGGATATCTCTAAAGTAAAAACCGCTGGGAGATTTCTCTGCATTGTTGTCTATAAGTTGTTGCATTGTAGTATCTTTGGTTATGTGTGAGTTATTACTTTATAAAATGAATAGGAAAATCTATGTTGCCACTGAATGTGAAATACGTGGAGTCATACGTTTTTTAAACCATCAAACATTAAGCCGGCTGAAATTCATAGGCAGTTGCTTACTGTGCATAGTGATAATATAATGAATAAAAGAAACATCCAAAAATGGTGTGAAAGGTTTAGAAATAACAGAATTAATGTGCACGATGAAGAACCAAGGACTTGTTGAAATGCGTCGATGATGAAATCAGAAAAGATCATCACGCAACAATTTCCGACCTGGCCCTTCTTTTCCCTGATGTTTCAAGAGCTGTTGGTCACATTGTCCATGACCATTTAGGCTTCAGAAAGGTTTAGGCATGTCTTAATGGAATGTCACAAAAAATCTGAAGTGGGATCCACTTTGGAATTTTTGATGTGCTACACAGAAAAAGGTAACGTTCCTTAATTCAATAGTTACTGGTGATGAAACACCGAGGATTTCATATTATACAGCAGAGAGAAAATGGCAGTCAAGTGAATGGCATCATCCTCAATCACCAATGAGACTGACAAAGGTCAAGTCTCTAGATGCAAACTAATGGCGACAGTCTTTTGGGATCAGTTTGGCGTATTGCTGATTGATTTCATGCCACATAAACGACTACAAATACAGAAACCTACTGCAAAATCTACTATCTATGTAAGTTATGGCTTGCCATTCAAAATAGGCGACATGGGCGGCTGACCGATGGGATCGTCCTGCTGTATGATAATGCACATCCACATATTGTAGGTCCGACATGTGATTTACTGAGAACATTTGGATGGGAAATTTATGATCACCCACGACATAATCTGAACTTAGCTTCTTCTGATTACCATTTCTTTGGTAAATTGAAACAATTTTTGAGTAGTAAGCAATTCGTGGGAGACGATGAATTTAAAAGTGTTGTTAGTCAGTGGCTAGATGGACTGGCGCCAGAAAAATACAACGAGGGTATTTTGAAGCTGGTGTATTACTACGATAAATGTCTTAATTCATGTGGCGATAATATACAGAAGTAGTATAAGGTAAGTAGTTTAAGAGAAATAAAAAATTTTTATAAAGTTTTCAGAATAATTTTTTTTACAATGAAATGGTCTTTACTAAAATTATATTTATCTTCAAACTGCCATATCTAGCAATTTTTATTGTACAGAGATGAAAAAAACAAATAAAAGGTAGTTTTTCAAAATTTAAAAACCTTTCAATGATTTTTATGAAAGTACTAGTTTTGAAAATATCAGCAATGAACTTTATTTTGACACTTTACCACCATTTCTTTAGTTTAGCACAAGATCCTGGGAAAAATTATAATGTATGGTTCACAGTGAAAAGCCCTTAAACATTATCAAAGAGTTTGGTTACTCAGAAGTAAAAAGAGACATTGGTGTAGTTTTAGACATAACTGATCAGAGCGTATAGTACAGCATTTTTTGGAATCCATCAAAGCAGTTAGTGAAATGTCCTTTGAATGATATGAAACTGCAGGACCAGCACACCTGCTTGACCATCTTTAATCTTCGAATCTCAGCACTTACAAAGTTAGAAATGTTTTTGTTAAGTTCTAAACTAAATACACAACCCTAACCTTCTGCATCTAACGCAAAATGAATATATTCTTTCTATATATCTTGATTTGAAAGTTCTGTTAATAAGTAATAATGTTTGCCTTTGATTAAAAGGCATATCACAATTTTTAAATTAAAACAGTGTCTCTTACACTTGAAAAATATGTTAATTAATGAACAATTAACATTTTCAAATGACAACAAACTGAAAAGAAATTTTACAATTAATTTAATATTCTACTCATTAAATAAGACTTATTGATATAAAAAATGATTAACAAATAAAATAATATACCACTTCATGGGTGCAGAATAATCTAACATCTAAGTAATAACTTTTAAATCAAGCATGACTAAATCATTACATTAGTTCTGCCTAACTTTAAAAAAAACGATAACTTATAACAACTACAACTTATTAAAACTTGTTATAAGTTGTTACTTGTTCAACTTATTATAACTTGTTATTTTTATTATAACATTTTATTAAACAAATTTTTAAATAAATAAATATATATATATATCTGTGTGTGTATGTACACGCACGCACATGTGCACCTAAAATAAACTGCAAGTGCAAGTAAGTTCATAAAACATATGCTACTTTTTTTTAATTTTTATAATTGACATTTTTTACTAAAAAAAAAAAAAAGATAAAGCAAAACAAAAAATAAAAATTAATTTCATAATAGATATTAACATTCTTAAATAATTAAAATAAAACATTTGAGTCTCCTAATTCCAAAATTGGGCCATCTCCAAAAATTTGAGAAACTTGTTTTTTGTGTTCTTCCTCAGAAGTCAAATACGAATCTACTACAAACAAAATTTGCTCCAAAACCGGCATTTATAAACTAGTTATTGCATCTATAAAAATATGGTGGCATTTCAGAACCGACCATCTCCATTAGCTTGAATTTAAACTACTGGTCACCCAAACATTTATAACCTATACTAGCAGTTGGTGTCGTTCTCACCACGGTCGTGTGTATTTGGGCATGTATTATTTAATGATTTTCTGAATTTAAGTTCATGCTTTGAAGTAGTATTTAATAGTTTATAGTGTTCAATAAGTTTAGATTTTTATAAGTTAATTTTTAAAAGTTAGTTTACTTGAGTTAATTTTACGTACAGTTTCACTTGTGACAAATTTATTGCATTTTAACTTGTAATCACATGAAATTGTTTAAAGCATCTTTGTTATTTTATTAAAAAAAAGATATTTATCTAATTCTGGTTAGTGGTGATAAAGCTAGAAAGAAAGGTAGGAATATAAAGAACTGGGAAAAAAGTTTCCAAATTGGAGCAATATTCTGCTTGCAGGGCTTGTAGAGCTTCCTAACTATGAACATAATATGAAAACATACAAATGTACTTCATTGAAAAAAGCTGAAAACAATTCATTTAATTTTTATTTTTATTAGTCAAGAGATAAATTGAAGTAGGATTCTTTACCATAAAATATGCAGTAACCAAAACGAGCTAGACAGTCTGATGGTATTAGAGAAGACAAAAATCTAAGTATAAAATATTCTATTAGTGTAAGTCTCAAGATCTTATACCTGTATGCCATCAAACTTTCTTACAATGCCTCAGTATTACCAAACAAAGAGTACAGGGTGTACTCAGCAGATTTAACAAGACTGGTTGTATCGGTCTGTCAAAAACTGTGGAGGTAATACGTCTGAGATTTTACAAACCCAAATTATAGCAATCAAATCTTTCATAAGAAGTTGAAACTTATTACTAGAGAAACAAAACTCTAGGAAGAGTTTATTTAAGTTCGGAGTTGAACATTAAAAAAATGTGGCAAATCTATCAGCAGCACATTACTGATGAAAACTAAAGTGTAAATGAAAGCTATTTTAGAAAACTTTTCAACACATGATTCAATATTGGATTTGGGTCACCCCCAAACAGTTGTTTGGTCTAAATATGTTTTTCCAGAAAAAAATTAAATTAGAAAATGATGAGGATAAAAGGAACGAGCTCAAAACTACTACAAAGATCCATGTGCAACAGTCTAAACAATTTTATAAGTTGTTATGAAAAAAGAACTATAAAGTTGTAATGTTTTCCTTTAATGTGCAGAAAAATCAAGCTGTTTCCAAACTGCCTGATAAGTGCCTATTATAAACGCCAATTACACCAATATTATTTAAGAGTTGTAATCGGTAGCTCAAAATGTCATCAAACCAAGGAAAACACATTAATTTATGAATGGAATAAGGTAAATTACACAAAAGGTTCAAATAAGGTTGCTTTAGCTATTTATAACGGTTTATATTTGTATGTATATTTTTCCTGCTACTTCTACAACAGTTCGATTAATGTAGATGTTTGTGGCAGACAAAATAAGAATTCAATTCTTATGGCAATGCTCTTCAAGTGATTTACTGATAAAGCTCCAGAACAGATTAAAGTAATACAGTTCATTTTTCCTGCGATTGGGGATTCTTATCTCCCTTCTGATCATGTTTTCACAAGGATTGAAAAAGATATAAAGAGTAGAAACAAAAATATATTTTCAGAACATGGGACTGTCATTTCAACGGCTGGTTTTGTTTATGACTGGAAACACTTTGCTGAAAAAATAGTCTGTAAACCAGGAATGTGATATTTTCAATTCAACCAAGCCAAAAAGTTCATCATTAACAAAAACAAAGCAGGAATTACAATTATAAGAGGAGAAGTTGATTACAATGTCAATACCGAAGTAGCAATTCAATTTTCAAAAAGGAATAAGAAAATTTAAATTCTTCATTGAATATGGTATTAATTTTAATAAAACAAGGACATTCATTTTGAAAAACAATGTAACTTCTTAAAAATCTTGAATTTCTAGATTTTTTAAATATTCCACTAGTAAGTCTTGAGATTGTTGTTGAAGAAAAAAAAATGTTATGAATCTCAAGTTGAAAGATATTCATGAATTACTGTGAAAACATGGATCAGATTAGAAAGAAATGGAGTCGTCTTTTTTTTTAAAGCTTGCTTTAATTATGAAAAGTAACACTGCTAATGGTACTGATGAATGTGAATTAGAAGAAAATGATTGTGCTTAGATTTTTAACAACTAATCAAATGTAAACTTTTTGCTAAAATTACTTTCTATTGTTCTTTTTTGCTTTTGTAGAAAATGTGTTTTACCAATGATATTTCCATTTGTGTTGAAAATATTATCACAATGCATTGTAATATTAATAATATCAATACAGAAAATTTTCTTTATAATGCATTATAAAGAAAATCTTCTAAGATAAGATCAAACCCTTTTGTTAGTTTTATTATTAAATAATAACTAAATCAGTTCATTCCAAGCCAAATCTAAATTTTATTCAAAAACCGGCCACCTCCAAACAAAAATGTAAGACAAAAAATCCTTTTATATTATCAAATTAACAATTTTAATGAATATAAATTAATTACATTATCATGTAAGATTAATTGGTATAATGCTTTTTACATCTCCTGAAAATTTTTCTAAAATGGAGACGCCTGATTTTAGAATTAGATGACTCTCTTTAGCAATACTAATGAGTATTTCTGTATTTATAAATATATATTATAAGATAATAACATATATATATATATATATATATATTTATTTATTTATATTATTATATTATATTTCTTGTATATATATACATTATATATATATATATATATATATATATATATATATATATATATATATATATATATATAATGTATATATATACAAGAAATTAATAATTATTAATATTTTATAATATTAATCAAATAGTAGAAGGAAGATTAAAGAAAAACAAACCAACATACTTGGCGTTTATAGACCTAGAAAAGGCTTTCGATAACGTAGATTGGAATAAAATGTTCAGCATTTTAAAAAAATTAGAGATAGAAGAACAATTGCTAACATGTACAGGAACCAAACAGCAACAATAACAATTGAAGAACATAAGAAAGAAGCCCTAATAAGAAAGGGAGTCCGACAAGGATGTTCCCTATCTCCGTTACTTTTTAATCTTTACATGGAACTAGCAGTTAATGATGTTAAAGAACAATTTAGATTCGGAGTAACAGTACAAGGTGAAAAGATAAAGATGCTACGATTTGCTGATGATATAGTAATTCTAGCCGAGAGTAAAAAGGATTTAGAAGAAACAATGAACGGCATAGATGAAGTCCTACGGAAGAACTATCGCATGAAAATAAAAAAGAACAAAACAAAAGTAATGAAATGTAGTAGAAATAACAAAGATGGACCGCTGAATGTGAAAATAGGAGGAGAAAAGATTATGGAAGTAGAAGAATTTTGTTATTTGGGAAGTAAAATTACTAAAGATGGACGAAGCAGGAGCGATATAAAATGCCGAATAGCACAAGCTAAACGAGCCTTCAGTAAGAAATATAATTTGTTTACATCAAAAATGAATTTAAATCTCAGGAAAAGATTTTTGAAAGTGTATGTTTGGAGTGTCGCTTTATATGGAAGTGAAACTTGGACAATCGGAGTATCTGAGAAGAAAAGATTAGAAGCTTTTGAAATGCGGTGCTATAGGAGAATGTTAAAAATCAGATGGGTGGATAAAGTGACAAATGAAGAGGTATTGCGGCAAATAGATGAAGAAAGAAGCATTTGGAAAAATATAGTTAAAAGAAGAGACAGACTTATAGGCCACATACTAAGGCATCCTGGAATAGTCGCTTTAATATTGGAAGGACAGGTAGAAGGGAAAAATTGTGTAGGCAGGCCACGTTTGGAGTATGTAAAACAAATTGTTGGGGATGTAGGATGTAGAGGGTATACTGAAATGAAACGACTAGCACTAGATAGGGAATCTTGGAGAGCTGCATCAAACCAGTCAAATGACTGAAGACAAAAAAAAAAAATATTAATCAATAATTATTATTTCATATTACTAAAAAAAAACGCAATTTCACATAAGATTATGATTATTCTTTGGATAATCACAAATAAAATGATACAACTGAAATAATTTTTTATGCAATACCATTATATAGTAGTTGTTACATAATTTTGCAGCACTTGGTTTTAAATAAATTAAAAGCAAAACTGACACATTCAATTATACAAACTAGAAAACTTAACAGTACTATGTAAAAAAAAAGCTCTAAAAGTCTTTGAAAAGTTATATTTACAAATCACTGAATGAAAAAAAAAAAATAGTTTTATACCACATCAAACCCTTTTGTTCAGCATTATTTTTGTGAGTAGCAGTTTATCTGAAGACTTGTAAGGATTACTGGTAATTACTTGAACATATTACCCTGTTTTCTTAGGAACAAGTTCTGTAATTTAGTTAAGAAATTATATTAAAAATGAGTTTAAATATACTGAACATTTTTTTCAATGGTGAGTTTAAATATGGGAACCATTTTAGAAGAAACTGTTAAACAGAGCTAAGTAAATATAGAAAATTGTTTTTTTAAACTGTGTATTTTAAAAATACTATAAATAAACAAATAGATTCATAATTTTAATTAATAACAGGATGTAGAAAAGGATGTGAAGGAATGAAGAATCTCCATTGAGACTGTTGAAAATCTATACTGAAATTTAGAAAAGAAGTATCTCCTTTGCTTCATAACTCTACAAAGCAAAAGAGGTATAGAGACAAATACCAGGTGGGCCAAAGATTATTTCCTATGAAAAAAAATTTACAATTTTTTTATTATTGAAATATTATAATTTATTTTTTTTACGGATTAAACTTAAATAAAAAAAAGATTCATTTGGTAAAAATAAATCCTCCAAGAAAGAATAAAAATAGTCATATTTACTTGGAAAGTCAGAGAAGTGTTTCTAAAACACAATTAATATTTTGAAAGTTTTACAAATCTAGAAAATCACCTTCTGGTGCAACCATCTGCACAATGGTTTTGAAATCTGAACAGACTGGATCGGTGAGAGGCGCCAGAACATCAGGAAGACTAAGATCTTCCAGAAATAATGAAAATATTGAGTCTATAAGGAACAGTTTATTGGAAGATGCCAAAATGTCAACACAGAAATATCCACTCAGTGGGGCATTCATTAATCAAACATTATTGTGCAGAATAATGCACAAAAATTTTAAAATGTTTCCTTAAAAAATCCTATTAGCCCATAAAATATACTCGAATGATTATGCATTACATCTGGAATACTGCTGTCAATCTATAAACATTGATGATTCCTTTTTGCCTAATTTGTGGATGAGTGACCTATTTCCATCTTAATAGCCGTGTTAACAAACAAAATGCTCGTTTTTGGGGAACTGACAATCCCCAAGTTGTACATGAACATCCTTTACAGCCAAAAAAAGTTACAGTGGAATTATCTTTCTCAACAAAGAATTGCAGCCACATCCTTTTGAAGAAAATGGTGTTTCAGTGACAGTGAATAGTGAGTGATAGATATCAGCAAATGCTTGAGAAATTTTTCATTTCGGATCTTAGAAATGACTTCAAAGAGGTCTGTTTCCAGTAAGATGGAGCCATAGCTTATACCGACAGAGCCACAATGAAGTTCCTTAGGTCAAAATTTGGAAATCAAATAATTTCAAGAAATTTAGATTTTTGTTGTCCTCTTGAAGTCACTGGATTTGATTGACAGCTCTTGATTTTTTCTCTTTCTGAAAGAAAAAATTTATGTAAATAAGCCACAAAATTTAGAAAAGCTAAAAAACAACACTTGAGCCAAAACAGCAGCAATACTGGAAGAAACTTGGTTTTAATTACACAAAATGTGTTTAAAAGAAGCTTGGTTTGTGAATCCTTCAGAGGTCAGCATTTAAAACATATTATTTTCAAAATCTAATTCAGTAAATCATGTTTTAACTGAAATTAATTTAAAGATAAAAAAATTAGTTTTGAGTTAATTTGTAACGTTTTATTAAAAAAAATGGTGAGCAGTTACTTTTGGCCCACCTGTATAAAGCTGTGTTGTTTATGCTAGTGTGAAGTGATTATATATTAACTGATAGTTAAGATTGCAGGCAATTTAACAAACCATCAAAGAATTTTTTTTAACAAAAAGTTCTGCTCTGAAGTATAAAATATTCAATTTTAAAATAATCTCTAAAAAGAGGAAAAAACTGAAATTGCATTACCAAAAAAAGAAAGTAAAAACGGGTACATTTTCTGATAAATTTTCTTTAATTTCTACAGGTTTTCTTCAAATAAATTGAAATTCTTAATTACATACTAAAAGAAGCAAATTTTGTTAATACTAACTATAAAAAAAATTCTGTTTCATAAAGGCAAGCTTTTTTTACATGATGAATATTTAGTAAGTAATATGAGGGTAATTTGGAAAGCAGCCTCCATTGTAGCACAGAGCTAATAGTGTTAGTGGTGCCGCCATTGATACATCAGTGTACTCTCTGAATCAATGCACTTCCAGCTGTGTTAGTGTGAGCTGCACACTTAAGTGTATTTGCTTGTTATAACCTAGAAACATAAGCACCGCAATAGAAAAACCTGTGAAATGCGAGGTGCATGTTGGCATAAGATTTCTTTGGGCACAAAATATTTCAGCAGCAGACATCCACTGTCAGTTGTGTATGGCCCAAACATTTTTAAAAATGGAAGGACAAACATTCATGAAAAAGAGAAGAGTGGTAGGCCTACTGTTGTGAGTGATGATCTTGTCAGTAAAATTGGCGAAAAAGTGCATGAAAATTGAAGATTCACAATCTCTGAATTTTCTGAACAATTCCTGCAAATTTCTCGTATGGTTTTGCAAAAGTTTGTCACTGATAAATTAGGCTATTGTAAGTTCTGTGCTTGGTGGGTTTCAAAAATGCTCAGAGATCTATCGAACCAAACAAATGAGCTCTACTTTAGACTTTCTTTCACATTATGACACAGAAGGAGAAAATTTTTAGAAGAGAATTGTGACTGGAGATGAAACTTGGATGGCCTACATGAACACCAAAACAAAATAACAGTTGATGGCTTGGGCCCACATGAGTTTTCCATGAAAATCAAAGAAAGCTCACCAGACTTTTCAGTGAGAAAGGTTATGGCTAAGGTTTTTTAGGATGCCAACGAAGCAATTTTATGGAATATAATATGACGATTACTTCAGCGGTCTAGAAACTTAGGCGAGCCATTCAGAACAAACGTCGCAGTATGCTGTCATCCAGTGTTGGTTTTTTTGCATTACACTCATCCTCATAGTGCTTGAAGAACTCAAGAACTTCTGAATCAATGCCAATGGGGCATTTTTGATCATCTCCTTACAGCCCAGACTTGGCGCTGAGTAATTTTCATTTCTTCACTTACATGAAGAATGTCGTACATTGCAGCACTTTTATGATGACAAACTTCAAAATGCTATGAAAGGTTGGCTGGGTATCCAGGAGGCTGAATTTTATGAAGGTATCTGTAAATTAGTAAAACCACCATGAGAAATACTTGAATTTAAATGGTGACTATCTTGAAAAATAGTTACAAGCTGCAGTATTAAGTTGTATATAATAAACTATTTTTATCATGCAGGTTTTTTATTTATAATCAAGTGGAGATTACTTTCCAAACCGCCCTCGTAAATAGTACTTTGGCAAACTTTGTAGATAAAGTAATACACATTTCATAAGTGACATAATCATATGTTACTTAGTAATTAAAAAAATAATTCCAATTTCATTTTAGCAATCTATATTAAAATAAAAGAATGAAATTGTAAATACACTTGTTGCTCAATAGCAGCTCATTATTATTTATAATATTACAACTGCACTGTATGAATTTAACTATAATCCTTTTTTGTTGCTCAATTCTTTATAATTACTTTAATATATAAAAGTTTTTTTTTAGATTTTTAGGTTATTTTTTTTTACAAATTAATTTCACAACCCACCCAAAGATGGACTCATCATTCAAGATAATGAGAAAATGCAGAGAAGAAGTAATAGGAACCTGAGGACCCATCTAGCTCTGGATAGTAATACCAGATAAAGGGCCTATGCTTATGGCTAAAAGTGTCTTGTCTTCTTGGTAGAAGAGCAAGAAATTCTCAATATTTTAAAGAGTTAGTGAACCTATAAGATGGATGTCTGAATAAAATCTGGGGCTGAATCAGAGGCTTAAAGGTAATAACCCTACCAATGGTCTTACTCCACACAGTACCAGAAATGAGTCAAGAATTATTTAGTTAGTGGCAAGCTCCAAGAAGGAAATGAAATAGACTATGACTCTGAGACTTTGAAAACAAAAAAAAAAAAAAACAATTTACCAGTGTACTAGCATAATTTACACATGAAACTTAGAAGAGCAATCACAAATGATAAGAAAATAGCTACATGTAATATGAGAAATAAAAGTAACAAGGAGGAGGTAGAAAAGGAGTTACATGAGGCCAATATTAGTGAAACAAAGTTAAAAGGTACCAAAAGAATAGAAAATTATTTAATGATATATTCTGGTGTACAAAAAAATTCTTATTCTGAAGTGAATTCCCAATATGATAAAAAAATACAAACTTGTCAATAAACATACTAGTTTAAAAGCAGCTGAGGGAAATTACAGTACAAATATATACGCGCCAGAAGCAAGACAGAAGGAGGAAAATGAAAAGTTTTATGCTTATCTACCTCTATGGTACAGAGGATTTCAATGGAATGGCTGGAAATTAATGGAGAGTAAAATCTATCAGTGTATATGGAGAACCTGCAGTAAATGACACTGTAATAATATTAATTACCTGTGTTTTCTTAAACAACTAAGAAAAATGTTAACTTGTTTTTTTGAAACAAAAAGGAACATTTATCAGTATACTTGGGAAGTCAGATGGCAGGGATCACTAATAGATTATATTTCTGTAAATCATAAATGAGACATAACATTAATTGATTCAAATGTCTACAGAGGATCTGAGACGAGTACTGACAATTACCTGGTAATATCTAAAAATCAAATTTATGCAAGATTGTACTGGCTATCTGGTAACATAATACAAAAAGAGAAAGATTTAATCTAAATAGTGAATATGTTAGAAGAAGCTGATGTGAAACATTTATATCAGAAAAAGTTGAATGATTATTTAGAGAAGATTGTTACTAGTAACACTTAAACAACAAGCATGGCATAATATAAGCAGCAAGATAGCATATAAAGCAACAGATGATGCCTTACGAAAGAGGATTGAGATAGGAGAAAAAGAGGACTAAAAGGTTGGCATGATGAGTTGGACAAAATAATTATGAGGAAAAGAACTTAATCCATTTATTTGCAAAAATACTGATAAGGAAAAATACAGAGTGCGTTAAAGGAATACAAATCAACCGCCTATCAGTGATTATCAGTATTAAATAAAAATAATTTTTAAAAATTTACAAATTTTCTAAGTGTACTAACTTCACTGATTCAATTAACCATTTTGGAAATTAAAAAAATAATTCTCAAAATATGAATTAATGAGGACACATTATGTTACTTTAACTATGATTATACTATTTTTACTATGATTATGAACTATTTCAAAATGTATTAACTGCTAAATTCCTTTGAATTTAGCAGTTGCTTTTTTTTTTCATTCAGTTACTTTACATATCATTACATCCTAAATTTTCTTGATAACAGTGATTACAACATACATAAAAATAATCATTAAAAATTGCAAGATATATCTAGTTTCAACATCAGCCAGAAATTTGTAATAATAAAACATTAACAACAATTTAAAATAGATAAATACTGAATCTGATGACAGTGAAAGAAGGCAAATAAATCTTATCAAACATGGCAGCAATTCCTTGGTATGTAATAGCAATTGAAAATAATGAAAAATTCAAGCCTTAACAACCAATATTAACCTAATATTTTTGACCCTGAGTCATCTTAAGAAGTATCCATTTAATACAGCTAGTTAAAATAAATAAAATTATTATTATTAAAAAAAATAATACCTAATTATTTCAATCAACATTATTAATTATCCAATGATTGGGTTTCTTATCACAGTTATTTTTGAACAAAGTTAAAACACATTTGAACACCATTCTTTCTTGTCTAGAAAATTATACGAGAATATACTGGCAGCTGAATTAATATGCAAAGAACTTTGTTCTCAATCATAATAATGAAAAAAATAATTCAAAGATTATTCCAAGAATAGCTTTCTGCAGATTTTTAATTGATTTTTATACTGAATGTACTCTGAACAATACTACAATAAATTTTCTTTAATATTTTATATTAGAAGGAAAAAAAAAATCCAAGCGATTTAAAAATTAAAAATAAATAAATACTTTTTTCATTTCAGATAAAAATACAACTCAGTATAAAATAACTGGTAAAATTTTATTAGATAAATTTTTAATATTTTCACTTGATAAGTAAATTACAATAGGTGATTTAAAGAAAAAATAATAAAACAAAACAGATAAAAGTGTTATAAAAATGACTTAATACAGATAGATCAACATTTTTACAACCTAATACTGCAGCTAGCCATCAATTTGACAGTGCTGACATTACATATACTGTACAATGTTTAGTGTTTATTACATTTAGGTTATGTTTATGATTATATCTATTAATAGGATATTTTTCCAGATGTCTTACAATTTTAATATTGATACACACATTTTAAATATATTTATTAACATAGAAAGAAATTTTTTTTGTTTTTCCAAGGTGAATGAATAAAGGGTTACCCACCCAAACACAAAAATTAATAATAAAAAAAATTTCAGCAATAAATAATTTTCATAAAATTACATTAAACTTCACAATTTCAGTTTACCAATAACCAAATTATACTAACAAAATAATAATAATAATAATAAAACTAAATGTCTAAATAAAATTATTTTTTTTCATTTCATTTAAGAATGAAATTCTGTAAAAATAATACACTCATTCTAAAAGCAAATTTTACTTCAACCAGTCAAGTTTTTCTGATTTTCTATGGAAAAGAAATTTCACCTAAACCTATTAATCTATACCTGTAAAATAGTTTTAGTTTCAATAAAAAAATTTTTGAAATGAAAATAATTCACACAATATTCTAAGAATGACTTTCTGCAAATTTTTAATCATTTTTTATACAGTGTGTATTTTGAAAAATAATGCAATAAATTTCCTTTAATATTTTATATTACAAGAAAAAATCCAAGTGATTACTCTCACTTCAAAGGATGATGTAACCTCATCTTATTCATTCACATCAGAAACTGTTTCATTCTACAGAATAAAAATATTGTAAGTTAAGATTGACCCCATTAAAACGTTCAAAACGAAAAAAACTTCATTACAAAATAATATAAGCTTGGAGATTACACTACATAAAGAAATAACAAAATAATAAAAACAGATAATCTCCGCTATTTCCAGCAAAATCAAATTCCGCCGAGGATAATTGACTAAATTAAATGATAACATATCAATACTTGATTGAATATATATTTTAGATCTCACAATTAAATTCATTATAATGTAGAATAATAAAATAATCTAATTACCAAGTAAAGTAAGCAAAAGAAGTAACTGATTTACATTTAAAAAAGAGCTTTCAATCTTTTGAAAAAAATACACACATACACATTTGCTAGCTCATTAACTCAGCAAATGAAAATTATAATGCACAAAAGGTTTTAATACTATTTGAAAAAAAAGTAATATTTATCTTCAGCATTTGAATATATTTATAGACATTAAATTTTAAAACTTGTTCTAGAAATAAAACTAATATAATTAGTAGAATTATTTATAATTATAAATATAATTCTCTGTAGAATTATAATATAATTCTACAGAGAATGGTTATATAGTCAAATTGATGGCTTCTTGGAATATTAAGTATAACAACCTCAATAAGCTCTTAATTTTAAAGAATTATTTCCTGAAATCTTTATACATTTCTTATTTTATCAATCGATGAAAACTCAGCATAAAATCTCTTAAATGTTATATAAACAAACAGGAGGAATCTGAAAACCGTAGAACCTACATTTAGAGTCCACCTTCTAGCATTAACTTGCACAATAAAAATATATAAATAATCACTAAAACAGAAGTACACTTAAAATATTTATCAAAACTACAGGTATAAATCCTTAAACTAAGACGCTGCAAGTAGGATTTGAACACAGATTACCTAAAATTATTTCATTGGAAATGGTTTATTGAATTTTACATTCAATGACATCTTTTTACACATTCACTGATTTTCTTTATTACACAACCTGTATCCATTAACATGTCTTAAAAAAAAAGAAAATATTTCAACTTCTAATTATTTTATGTCTACAAAATATACATAGAAAATAACATATTATTTTATAACATTCTATTTTATGTTGCAAAAAAATTCAAAAAAATAAAAGACAGATAAAATTGTTACAACCAAGAATCTTAGAGACCAATTTGATATTTATAAAAAAAATAAACATATTTATGCTTTGAGTGTGTGGTGTGCATAGTCACATGTATCATGCATACGATATGCTCACTATGCACAGATATGTGATCAGCAGTAACATCAAAATACAGATGTTACTGATAATAATAATAGCAGTCAATATATCTGTGCTAAAATTGAACATAACTTAGTTCAAATATAAACTAAAATTATTATTTTGATAATACTACATAAAATGAAATGGAAGAATGATAAATTACTAACTGCTGTTTAAAAAAAGAAATATTTACCATCAAAAGAAAAACACATTTTTCATATAACTAAAAAGATACTATTACAATAAGTATTCCTAATAAAAAAATGCATACTTACATTATTTAACTTTATGTTTAATGCATACACATATAAAAAAACTTATTCTACAATAAATACCTTGAATTATAATATATTATTACATCGTAAGCTAAAATAGATGTAATAAATAATAATAGTAATAATAATAACAATAATAATCAGAAGAAAGACAGATTGCACATTGTTTCTTAACAATTACTTTAAAACTAGAAATAAATCCTACCAACGCTGGGAAGAAAATTTTTTGGCAACAAGTCCACGTTTTTTCAGTTGTTTTAGAGCACATTTTGCTGCAGTACACTTTGCAATACGATAATTTCTTCCGATACCTTTAAAAGCACCTTTACCAAATACTTCTACTGTAACTCGTACACGTCTTCCATCAGCTAATTTTTCAGGTTTACTGAAAAATTGAATAAAGAAAAATATTAAAACAACTGCATCACTTTTTTAAATTCTACCACACATTAGCTTTAATCTTAATTTTTAAATTATAAACAAAAAGGGTCTAATCTAAAATATATAATACAGACTGATGTAGATGATTACTTAAATCAAGAGCATAAATAAATCATGTTGATTTTTTAACTAACTTTTGTTTGTTTTCTAATAGGTACATTTTCATGCATATTTTCTTTTACACATTCTTTTTAATCTGTGGGCTCGGTTTTTATTTTAAATAAATAAATTATTTATTTTAAATAAAGAAAAGTTATACTTCAAGAATTAAGTTAGTACAATGATAAATGAACAATAATAAACAATTATAATTAAGAGAAAAATGTTATTACAGAAAAAACGTAAAACAAAATAATACATTTAAAAGATACAATACTCATAAAAATTTTAGTAATTGTTATGGTTAAAAACAAATAATAATTAAAATACAGATGCTGAAATAATAAAAAATGACGATTTTCTAATGCTACTCACGTGTTTCTTTGAAACACGCTTTGCATAGCAATGGATTATTTGGACATTGAGCACAAAAAGTTGGAATTTTTAGCTTTTGCGTAACTTTCTTTTTTGGCATTACTGTATCAAATCTTACAATTTTTCCTTACATGTCTTTGTTTTATCCAGCACCCAAAAATTCTTCAGTTTCCATTACAATATGTTGCGATTTTATCTTTGGTACTTTTACCGCTGGTTTTCTTCCAATATTTCAAGATCATAAACAAGTTTTTCCTTAAAAGATGTGCTAGACATATGTTGATTAGTTCCTTGGATGTCTTTATAGATTAGTCAAGCATTAATTAATTATTGCAGTGCTAAGAAGAAGGTCTTCAGTAAGTTTGTGGTACCTCCTGATACTTTTTTTACCGCAGAATTATAACAAGTCATCAGATATGCAATGTCAATCAATGCCCATTTTCATTTTATTGTATTCACTTACTACCAAAGGTTTTAATACATTCTGGTGAGGTCTGCTTTTTGAAGCAACAAAGTATGCTTTGTAGAAATCATGAACACTTCCTACTTGTCCAACCACTTTGAGACAATGATTCCAACTTCATTTTCAAGTGCAACCATTTCACCTTCTTGTATTTTTTTTGAAAAGGTCTGCTGGAAGTCTCTTTCTGTTTATGCAGATTGTTCGGACCAAATGAGGCTTGTTTTTGGAACATTATTGTGGCCAGTTCCAGTGATGTGTAATAATTGTTTGTAAACAAAGAGTAGTTTCAGAGTTAGTATAATCTTTCATCAGCTCTAACACAACTGATGTTGCAAGCAAGGTCCCACTTATTGTTTGTATCTCTTTACCCTTATAAATGTTCACAGTATACTGAAATGAAACAACTAGCTAGTGCTAGTTGTTTCATTTGGAATCCAAATTCATTTGGAATGCTAGTTGTTGATAGGGAATCTTGGAGAGCTGCATCAAACCAGTCAAATGACAGAAGACAAAAAAAAAGTAGCATTACATTTTAAAAGCTTCTAATCTTTTCTTCTTAGGTACTCTGATCGTCTGAGTTTCACTTCCATACTTCCATATAAAGCTATCCAAAGATAACTTATAAAAATTTTTTCCTGATGTTTAAATTAATTTTTGATGTAAGCAAATTATATTTCTGACTGAAAGCTTGTTTCCCCTGTGCTATTCGGCATTTTATATCGCTCCTGCTTCATCCATCTTTAGTGATTCTACTTCTCAAATAACATAATTCTTCTATTTCCATAATCTTTGCTCTACCTATTTTTATATTCAATTATTCATCTACATTACTTCTACTAAATTTCATTACTTTTGTTTTGTTCTTGTTTATTTTCATGTGGTAGTTCTTGCGAAGAACTTCATCCATGCCATTCATTGTTTCTTCTAAATCTTTTTTATTCTCGGCTAGAATTACTATATCATCAGCAAATTGTAGCATCTTTATCTTTTCACCTTGAACTGTTACTCTGAATCTAAACTGTTCTTTAACATCACTAACTGCTAGTTCTATGTAAAGATTAAAAAGTAATGGAAATAGGAAACATCAGACTCCCTTTTTTATTACAGCTTCTTTTTTATGTTCCTTGATTATTACTGTTGCCATTTGGTTCCTGTAAATGTTGCAATTGTTCTTCTATTTCTATACTTGGACCCTAATTTTTTTTAAATGCTGAAAATTTTATTCCAGTCTACATTATTAAATGCCTTTTCTAAGTCTATAAATGCCATTATGTTGGTTTGTTTTTCTTTAATCTTCCTTCTACTATTAATCTGAATGCTAAAACTGCTTCCCTTGTCCCTATACTTTTCCTGAAACCAGATTGGTCTTCTTTTAACACTTCTTCCACACTCCTCTCAATTTCTCTATACAGAATTCTAGTTAAGATTTTTGAAGCACGAGTAGTTAAGCTAATTGTTCTGTATGCTTCACATTTATTTGCTCCTGCTTTCTTTGGTATCATGACAATAATACTATTTTTGAAGTCTGATGGAACTTCCCCTTTTTCGTAAATATTAGACACCAGTTTGTATAATCTACCTATTGCTTCTTCACATACACTGCGCAATAATTCTGCAGGTATCCCGTCTATCCCAGGAGCCTTTCTGCCATTCAAATCTTTTAATGCTCAATTAAATTCAGATCTGATTATTGTATCGCCCTTTTCATCTTCTTTGACTTCCTCTAAAACACCAGTTTCTAGTTCATTTTCTCTGTATCCATTTCAATATATTCCATCTACCTATCAACCTTTTCTTTCATGTTATAAATCGATGTACCATATTTAGGCTTAGGTTTTGATTTTATCCTTACTACAATGATTCTATTGCTATGCATTTAGAAATACTCTACTATCATCCCTATCTTCTTGTTCATTATGAAACCTACACCTACCTACTTGCCCTTTATTTGAAGCTGAGTTAATTATTCTAAAAATCACCTGATGAAAAGTTGTTTTCCTCTTCCCACCGAACCTCGCTAATTCCTACTACACCTACATTTAACCTATCCATTTCCCTCTTTAAATTTTCTTATCTACTAACCATTTTTAGATTTCTAACATTCTACGCTCTGACTCGTAGAATGGTTTTTTTTAATTTTCTGGTGACCTCTTCCTTAGTAGTCCCTACCCGGAGATCTGAATGGGGGACTAGTTTACCTCTGGAATATTTTACCAAGGAAGGTGCCTCCATCTTTTTTACATGAAAATGCAGATAGCTATATTTTCTTGGAAAAAAAAACAGCTGTAGTTTTCCATTGCTTCCAGCTGCGCAGTACTCAGAAGACTGAGTAATGATATGGCCATTTAAGTCCTTCTGACCTACGCCCTTCACAACTACTTAAGAGCTACTGCCCTCTTTCAGGAATCATTCCTTAGTCTGGCTCTCAACAGATACCTCTCCGATATGGTTGCACCTTCGGTCCAGCTCTTCTGTATCATTGAGCACTCAAGCCCCCTGACCATCAGCATGGTCTCATGATTCACAGAAGGAGTAAAATTTTTACCTTTTGAAATTTTTACAAAATATAAACAAACTAAAGATGAACTTAATAAGATGAAGTACATAAATGACTTAGATAACCTACCATTATTTATAAGTTTATAAGATACTGAAAGACTACATTATAAAGTAAAAATGTAATGTTTAAAAAACAATCACAAAATTTTCATCATCTATTTAACTTAAAGCAGTATAACATTTTATACAAAAATCTTTTTTTTGGACTAAGTTATTCTTATCCTGTTTTATTTTATTACTAAGAAAAAAGATTTTTAAGACAGTTTTTCATGTACTGTGAAAAGATCTGGTTTCTTGATTTAACAAAATTCTTATTTTTCAATTAAATAAAAATATATCACACATAAAAAAACCACAAGCAAATAAGAATGATACACTAAAGACCTTTCGCCTCCATTATTGCATAGCAATAATGGAGGCGCCTTCCTTGGTAAAATATTCCGGAGGTAAAATAGTCCCCCGTTCGGATCTCCGGGTGGGGACTACTAAGGAAGGGGTCACCAGAAAATTAAAAAATAATATTCTACGAGTCGGAGCGTGGAATGTTAGAAGCTTAAAAAAGGTTGGTAGGCTAGAAAATTTAAAAAGGGAAATAGATAGGGTGAATGTGGATATAGTAGGAATTAGTGAGGTTCGGTGGGAAGAGGAAGGCGACTTTTGGTCGGGTGATTTTAGAGTAATTAATTCAGCATCAAATAATGGGCAGGCAGGAGTAGGTTTCGTGATGAACAAGAAGATAGGGAGGAGAGTGGAGTATTTCAAAACGCATAGCGATAGAATCATTGTAATAAGGATAAAATCAAAACCTAAACCGACAACGATTGTTAACGTTTATATGCCTACAAGCGCCCATGATGATGATGAGGTAGAGTGTGTATACGAAGAGATTGATGAAGCAATTAAACACGTAAAAGGAGATGAAAATTTAATAATAGTTGGAGATTGGAATGCAAGCATTGGAAAAGGCAAGGAAGGAAATATAGTGGGTGAATACGGGCTGGGCAAAAGGAATGAAAGAGGGGACCGACTTATAGAGTTTTGCACGAAGTATAATTTAGTAATTGCCAACACCCAATTTAAAAATCATAATAGAAGAATATACACTTGGAAAAAGCCAGGCGATACTGCAAGGTATCAGATAGATTATATCATGGTTAAGCAAAGATTTAGAAATCAACTCGTTGACTGCAAAACTTACCCTGGAGCAGACATTGATAGCGACCATAATTTGGTGATAATGAAATGTAGATTGGGGTTTAAAAACCTGAAGAAAAGTTGTCAGATGAATCGGTGGAATTTAGAGAAGCTTGAGGAAGAGGGGGTAAAGAAGATTTTTGAGGAGGACATCGCAAGAGGTCTGAGAAAAAAAGATAAGGTAGAAAATGTAGAAGAAGAATGGGAGAATGTTAAAAAGGAAATTCTTAAATCAGCAGAAGCAAACTTAGGCGGAATAAAGAGAACTGGTAGAAAACCTTGGGTTTCAGACGATATATTGCAGCTGATGGATGAACGTAGAAAATATAAGAATGCTAATGATGAAGAAAGTAAAAGGAACTATCGGCAATTAAGAAATGCTATAAATAGGAAGTGCAAACTGGCGAAAGAAAAGTGGATTAAAGAAAAGTGTTCAGAAGTGGAAAGAGAAATGAACATTGGTAAAATAGACGGAGCATACAGGAAAGTTAAGGAAAATTTTGGGGTACATAAATTAAAATCTAATAATGTGTTAAACAAAGATGGTACACCAATATATAATACGAAAGGTAAAGTCGATAGATGGGTGGAATATATTGAAGAGTTATACGGAGGAAATGAATTAGAAAATGGTGTTATAGAGGAAGAAGAGGAAGTTGAGGAGGATGAAATGGGAGAAACAATACTGAGATCTGAATTTAAGAGAGCATTAAAAGATTTAAATGGCAGAAAGGCTCCTGGAATAGACGGAATACCTGTAGAATTACTGCGCAGTGCAGGTGAGGAAGCGATTGATAGATTATACAAACTGGTGTGTAATATTTATGAAAAAGGGGAATTTCCATCAGACTTCAAAAAAAGTGTTATAGTTATGATACCAAAGAAAGCAGGGGCAGATAAATGTGAAGAATATAGAACAATTAGTTTAACTAGTCATGCATCAAAAATCTTAACTAGAATTTTATACAGAAGAATTGAGAGGAGAGTGGAAGAAGTGTTAGGAGAAGACCAATTTGGTTTCAGAAAAAGTATAGGGACAAGGGAAGCAATTTTAGGCCTCAGATTAATAGTAGAAGGAAGATTAAAGAAAAACAAACCAACATACTTGGCGTTTATAGACCTAGAAAAGGCTTTCGATAACGTAGATTGGAATATAATGTTCAGCGTTTTAAAAAAATTAGGGTTCAAATACAGAGATAGAAGAACAATTGCTAACATGTACAGGAACCAAACAGCAACAGTAGCAATTGAAGAACATAAGAAAGAAGCCATAATAAGAAAGGGAGTCCGACAAGGATGTTCTCTATCTCCATTACTTTTTAATCTTTACATGGAACTAGCAGTTAATGATGTTAAAGAACAATTTAGATTCGGAGTAACAGTACAAGGTGAAAAGATAAAGATGCTACGATTTGCTGATGATATAGTAATTCTAGCCGAGAGTAAAAAGGATTTAGAAGAAACAATGAACGGCATAGATGAAGTCCTACGCAAGAACTATCGCATGAAAATAAACAAGAACAAAACAAAAGTAATGAAATGTAGTAGAAATAACAAAGATGGACCACTGAATGTGAAAATAGGAGGAGAAAAGATTATGGAGGTAGAAGAATTTTGTTATTTGGGAAGTAGAATTACTAAAGATGGACGAAGCAGGAGCGATATAAAATGCCGAATAGCACAAGCTAAACGTGCCTTCAGTAAGAAATATAATTTGTTTACATCAAAAATTAATTTAAATGTCAGGAAAAGATTTTTGAAAGTGTATGTTTGGAGTGTCGCTTTATATGGAAGTGAAACTTGGACAATCGGAGTATCTGAGAAGAAAAGAATAGAAGCTTTTGAAATGTGGTGCTATAGGAGAATGTTAAAAATCAGATGGGTGGATAAAGTGACAAATGAGGAGGTATTGCGGCAAATAGATGAAGAAAGAAGCATTTGGAAAAATATAGTTAAAAGAAGAGACAGACTTATAGGCCACATACTAAGGCACCCTGGAATAGTCGCTTTAATATTGGAAGGACAGGTAGAAGGGAAAAATTGTGTAGGCAGGCCACGTTTGGAATATGTAAAACAAATTGTTAGGGATGTAGGATGTAGAGGGTATACTGAAATGAAACGACTAGCACTAAATAGGGAATCTTGGAGAGCTGCATCAAACCAGTCAAATGACTGAAGACAAAAACAAAAAAAACACTAAAGAAAGAATAACAGTGATCTTTAATAAGTTATTAAAAATTCAAAATGAAGTTTAATTTGATAATGTAAAAAACTCAACTATCTCAATTTTGATCCCTTTTTATTATTTTAAATATTATAAAACTTCATTTTAACAAAGAACAGCTCCAGAGATAGAAGAGCTATTTTTTAAGTAAAGTCTGTTTTTTAGTAAAGTTATTGTCAATAACGTTTGTTTTTGTTTATGTCCATGTCATAGAAATCAGCTGCCTGTGAAGACAACCAGTCTTAACTGTTTTGTTTTCACTTCTTCATCAGTGTTAAACCACTGATTACCGAGAAACTCCTTCAGGTAGCCGAACAATATGGTCCAAAAGTTCATCCCCTTCTTCACTATATCTGATAAAAATGTGTGTTATATCTGGTAAAAATGACTAGGCATTCTCCTTTTCTTGTTATTCAGAATGTAGCCTGGGAACCCATTGCTAGCACAGTTTTTTGAACTGCAAGAGTTCAGAAATAATTTTGTGTAGCACTGACCTTGAAATTTGTGAGAATATCACAGTGATACAGTAGAAATCATAAATTGCCGGTCTTCACAAATTTTTGTATCAACCTTGCACAGCAAATCATCTGAGATTATAGGTCGGCCCGATTGCAGTTCATCATGGACATTGCCCTTAAACATTCTTACCCATTTACGCACTTTGCTGTCAATCATTGAATGAGGCCTGTAAACCTTACATATTTGGTGATGAATGTCTGCTGCTGACAAAAAAATATCCAGTGCTGTTCCTTGCAGTCAAAAATCGAATCACAAATTGTATCACAATCAGTGGGCCACTCAATTATTTGAAACATTTCAACTTCATAATATAAATCATACACAGTGGCGCTGTGACTGCATTTGTGCAAGGAATGCCAGGAGCTGGGGCATATGTGCATTTCAATAAAATTTACATAGCTACAGGACTTTACTTAAAAAAAAATGGCCTTGTATTTCAAAAGTTAAGATTTGTCTAATAAAACCAAGTTATCTAAAAATACTGTTTTTTTTATAGGAGTTTTTAAATGACAAATCTGCATTAAAAATATTAGTAACAGGAATTTATAACTAATTATTACTTTCTAGATCTTGGATACTGAAAAGATAATATCACTTGTATGATCATTCAAAAATACTTACCCAAATTTGGCAGTTTCAGGTTCAAGTTCTAGCAGTTCTCTAATAGGAGACTTGGGTACATTTGTGCTAAATAATTCTAAAAAAAAAAACACATCAAATTAAATTATAAGATAAAACCAATATTAAAAAGCCAACAGTGTTGCATGACTTTTCTGGTGAAACCAAGCAAGTTATGCTTTGGCTGCTGAGGACTTTGCCCTTGACAGACTAGTGTTTAGGAGGAAAATTAAATAAAACATTGAAGAATGCAAGTAAAGAATTATGTAAAAATAATTATTTGACTCTTTTAGTAAATTTTTGAGAACACCCTTGGTGACCAATGGGTGTAGGGGTGAGTATGGTGATCCATACTCAGAGGTCATTGAATAAAATTTCATAAAAATCATTTAATCCAATCTGGAATATATCAAGCAAAATAATAACTAACAAAAGCAAAAGAATAATATTATCCCTCACCACTGAATGAAATTTTCCTAATACATAACCAAAGTAACTTACTTATTGTAATGGGATCTTCAAATATTACAAAAATGTGATTTTTGAATGTGAACGTTAAGAGTTTTTCATATCAAAAAGAAAGGTTTTTTGCATCCACCTTTGTAGGGGGTTTGAATAAGATCAAAGTCAACAGAAAGTATCTTAGATAATAAGGAGCATTAAATTATATAGAAAAATTAATCTATCCTTTGAGTAAAATTATGAGATTCAGGAACCATAAGGTCCCATTAAACGTAATAAAGGACTAACTACAACCAAATTAAATGTTATCAATACCCCATAAACAGAAATCATCATGCCAAATTTCAGTCAGAAGATATAAAGTTAAAAACAGGTCATACACACCAACAAACATTCTTATGGAATTTTTCAGCTCTAAAATTGTATTTTTGGTTCATCAAACTTCCAAGACCTGTAAAAAACCTGACATGCAAAATTTGACCCAATTCACATACCTTCCTTTATATAGCATACCTATTTTGCTGGAGAAGTAAAAATTATTATTGTTGATTAATAATTAACAATGAATGTAACTCCCTAACTTACTTGAAGCAGCATACTTAATGCTTAGTTTCATGACAGAAGTGGGTATATTCAATTCACATCTATGAATTACCTGTTCAAATATTTCTTGTGGTTATGGTATATCAATATTTGTGTAGCAGCTGAGATAGCATCAATTTACAGCTGCTTTTTCTGAGAGTAATTAAGTTCATTATGTAACCAGTCATATTTGTAGAGTTGGGTACTAATAAAATTCAGCTCACTGAAGAAGCTGCATTAAATTACTTGACCGTCCCAAGATTCCTGGCATAGGTTACTACTTGCTCTCAAGAATTTCTATACAATTTTTTGAGAATATCTCATTTTTCATTGCAGTTACTGAATTTAACAGGTTTCAAATACCTGTTATACAATGATTTTTAATGGGTACATAATTAACTTACTCAGAAAAAGCAGCTGTAATTGGTGTTATCTCAGCTGCTACACATGTATAGATATACCACAACCACAAGAAATATTTAACAAGTAACATGTATGTGCAAATTGAATATGCCCACTTCTGTTATGAAAGTAAGCATTAAGTATGCTGCTTCAAATGGGTTAGGAAGTTACATTCATTGTTAATTATGGAATAATCAGCCCAACCTAGTACTCCTTTATAGAGATAATTTTAGTAATAACTATTTTAGTAATAAAATCCATATTTCAAAACATATATGTATTTTAATAATTCATACTGAAAAAAGGTTGTCTACTAGAGGCAAATTGTTAATTCGAATTATTAAAAGTAATTTAATGTATAGGTAATCTGCAAACCAATGCAACCAAAACTTACCATACCGATAGGCAGTTATCTGTTATCAGTGAACCCTATACACATCTCATCATCCAGTGTATAAATAATCTCAGCAACCAGATCTCACCAGTTCCCGGTAGACCATTTTAGGTGCTAGAAAATTAGCCTTACAGAATGGATGAAAGGGAATTGCATAGGGAGATTGATTCAACATGCCTCAATATCAAACAGTCTCCTTGCATTTCACAAAGATCAATCATCAAGAAGATTGAACCACATCATCATTGAAGATTCTACCATTCATTTATTCAGTAATTATCAATACCAGCCACATTAAATATATAATTATTATTTTGAAAGAAAAATCAACGGCAATGGACAGAAGTTCAGGCCCTGCAGTTTAAAAATTAACTTTGGTTAATAACATCCATCCTGAAACACTTGGATTCCATTTAAATTAGGTAACTTATAAAGAAAAATATTTTTAATCATTAAAATAAAAGCAAAGTAACATTTTTTTACCTATTTCATTCTCCATCATGTGGTGATAAACAAGCCATACAGCATCTAATGACATTTTACTATCCAAAAAAGTTGCTCCAGCAACTGACTTAAACACATCTCCAAGTGCTTTTGGTACTTCGACGTCTTCAGCTTCTTCACATTCATCTTCACCAATCAGATAAAACTATAACAAAATACAACATAAATGTATCCGTAAAAAACTAGTTAAAAATATAAAAATAAAGAATGAAATGGATTTTTCTGTTAATTCATAGTGTACACTCTACATACTATAATAAAAAAAATAAACAAATAACTTACAATTTATTTTACCTAACAGTACCATTATTTTTTTAAAGTAAATTATAATTAATTGAATTTTTCATGTTTTCTAAAAATTAAATGTTCTGTTTACACAATTTTTTTGAGTAACACTGTTACCACTAATCTAAAAAGAAACAGTGAAATAATTTAACTTTTTTGTATTTTAATTTATTTTATAAATTAAATTTATAAAATGATCTTATTTAATCATTTTCTTTCTGTAAATTTTATAATTTCAATTATTACTTTACATAAAGTAAAAAATTGAAAAAATTAAAACTATCAACATAAAAAAAACTGTTAAAATATTAATCAAAATTTGTTGACATGATTTGACACCTTTTATGCTAAATAAATTCCATTCAAAAGATTAATTATTTTTAGATTACAAGAAATAACCTAATTCAAGATTTTATTGGTACTTTCTAATAAAAAAGTAGTGTTCGTTTATTAAATTGTTTTAGTGTTATCAGATAAATTCATATCACATATTATGGTGTAACGTGTGACTATATGCTAAGATCTATTTGCAACTACACATTTTTATTTATTATCTTCTTTTTTTTTAGCTAAAATGAACTTTTTCAATTAATTAAGCAGTTATCTACAATTTCAGTCCAGCTGATAGAAAGACAAGTGTTGCTATTAATAAGAGAAAATTTTAAATCCTGAACCACAAAAATGCAGATATCTTAAGCAAGAATGTTTGAATTTCAGTCATGCGGATTAAAATTTTGCAGCTTCATACTGATTCATTGAGATAGTTTCAAAATGTTCTGGCATATAACTACTTCACAAAAACTGCATTGTACATTAAAAAAGTTTTACATTATACTTTCTTAAACCTATTTACTTTACAGCTTTACACTTTTGCTAACATTCATACAATTTTTGGAATCATTCCTAGACACATTCATAGAAACTTGCGTCATCATAAGGCATTAATATCATCATTCTCTCACTTTGTTTTTTTCAAATACAAGCAAGGAACAAATAAAACATAGCTGATGACAATTTAGAATATGGTGGGTGTTCATGCAAATGTTATTTGGTTTCATATATGCAGAAAACATTTATGGTACAGTATACTGACAAACACAATGAATTAACAGATTATTGTCAAGAATAATGCGTAATTTCCCATTGATATCCCACTTCCGATGCTATTTCCTCAACACAATTTCCTCTTACCACTTCATATATTTTCAATGTTTTCTATATTGGGGAGGGGGGGATTAGATGGGTGTATTCAACTTCATCATTAACACTTAACAAAGGACATGACTCAACAGGCCGCATGTCACTCATAAATTTTTGTTTTTTAATGCCTTTACAACTATAATATGTCTTTTCAATTATTAATGGCTTGTTACAATTATTTTTTAAGAAAACAAATTTAACATCAGTTCTTCCACTTTAATGACAAATATTTGAACTGTGACAATGTCAAATTCATATTGTTATGTGTATAGTGTGTTATGCAGTTACATAAATATATTAAACATTTTATGCCTGAAACTAATTGACTTTGACTATGCCTAAAGTCATACTCATTGAAAGTAGACCTATTGAAAAAAAATCAGTGGACTATAAAAGTAACCAGCCAAAATTAAATTTTGTTATTTGGGGTGCATTGCAGCCAACCATAACAGAAAGAAAAAACTAAAACAGCAGCACAATAAGGAGAAATAATTGCCCTTGTATAAATGAAATTTAAAAATAAAATAGCAACACCAAACAAGAAAACAATGAGTACTTTGAATTTTAGAACACAAATGAATAACTATTATTAGAATTGAAAGAAAGATAAAAGGTAAACTATTTATTAAATGAAATCATATAATATGGGGTATTAATTTAATTATATTCAGTGCCGAAAGCTACCTGCTCAAATGAATAAAGAATTTATTCTGATGTAAATCAATCTAAAGTTTAGAAGAAAAAAAATCACAAAATCAGTTTCCTTGCATAAAACCAAAAATTTGACCAATTTTTCTTGTAATTAAATCAAAACATAAGCATCTCACTTTTAAAAACACAATTCCAAAAGTAAAAAAATAAAATAAAATTATTTACCTCTTCACTAATAACATGATTATTCTCCTCTTGAATTCTAACGAATCTTTCAACAACTTCAGCTAGACCAGGTGATAAATGTCTAAAGAATTTATGGAACCCATGACGTACAGCAAGTGATGCAAATATCGTATTATTAACTAGAGCCGAACATAAATCAGTCAATGCCCCAGGACAATGCTGTCGTTTGTCTTCATACAGGTGCCTTGTGATGAGGTAGTCTATAAGAACAAAATATTAACAATTAAAGGGCAATTAAAATAATTTTTTTAAAAATATTATTACAATATTTTTTAAATTTCATTTCAAATTAACTTTACAATACCATTCATTAATGAAATAGTTTTCTGTCAAATTTCACACAGATCAATAAATAACGGCAAGTTTTAACCTAAAAGATAACATTAGGATAACTGATTACGATAAATAATAAGAATTATATTATCTCTGCCTGTCTACAAAAGTATTTTTGAAGCTGGCAAATCAAATTTTTTTATAGTCAAAAATCAATTGTATTTTAAAAACCTTAAAACACAATTATTAGACTTAATTTGGACTTAAACATTAATCTTTATACATAACATGAAAGAATCTGAAAATTTAAAGATTTCCCTATTTTTAAACACAGAGCCAATTTCCATCAATTTAAGCATTTTATTTTTATCCACCTATTTGTTGTACTAGTTATGAGATTAAATATTAAAAAATAAATCCTCTAAACGTATAAAATATGATTCACTGTCTCAGTTGCAATCTAATGAAAAACCTAAATAGCAAAGAAGGAAAAGTAGTAAGTGAAACAGTAAAGTAATCAGAAAACAGTTGTTTATGGGCAGAAAATGAAGATATTTAAAAAATTTCATTCAAATTTTATGATCAGAGAAGGTTTGCTGCCTGATGCAGATAATAACAAGCTGAATGCAAGCCTAAATTTGTATGAGTCTATCCAAAAAAAATAGTTTACTTTTTTAAGTTCATATTACGTAAAAAAAATTGAACATAGCACATACATGATGTGTGGTCTGCCTTTCATAATAACACGGCTGGATAAATAGATAGCCTACAGTGCTCAAATTGAAATCTATGAGCAGTTGACATTTTGGTTAAACTATTTTATTTCGCAATATTTTTACGGTATAATTATTTACTGTTGAACCACTATAGGTATCATTATTCTGACAGAATATCCTAAAAATAAGTTACTTAAAAAAAATTGAACAATTTTGTATACTTAACCATTAAATTATTTATGTAGCTATGCTTATAGTTACATAACAATTTTAATTATTTTCACGATAAGACAATAAGTAAATACAAAAACATTACACGACACATTTTATTATTTTTGTAAACATATATAAATAACAATTCCTACACACAGGCTTATCATCAGGTTTCCTTGAAAGGGTAGGTAAATCAGAACATGAGAATGAAAACAATTCTAACTACTACTCTCTCTCTTTTTTTGTTTAGCCTCCAGAACCACTGTAAGGTATTACTTCAGAGGATGATATGTATGAATGTAAATGAAATGTAGTCTTGTACAGTTTCACGTTGACCATTCTTGAGATGAGTGGTTAATTGAAACTCAGTCACCAAAGAACACCGGTATCCACGATCTAGTATTCAAATCCATATAAAAGGATTTGAGACTATTGATTATATTAAAGCAAATTTGTCACGGAGCTACCCTTTACTAGGATTTGAATCTTAGAACTCTCAACTTTGAAACCAGCTGATTTGCGATGATGAGTTCACCACTAGACCAACTTGGTAGGTTATCCTACTATTACTACTCAATGTAGACTGAGGCATGCTAGCACGAATAGAAAGGCTTTGCCTTTAATAAATGCCTATGAATAATTTATTATTATTCTATCACAAAGAAATGATAGAAAGAATGTATGGCTTCTATTTAAGTGGGGAGAAAAAATAGATTTTTACCTAAATTAAAAGAGATGAGCATAATTCATAACTAAATCATAAGAAGTTCTAAATATTAGGAGAAGTGAAAATATAAACGTTATAATTTGCTAAAACTTTTACAGATCATGCAGTTTCAATGAATTTTACTAATTTATCCAATCAATGCATATTTTTCAATGTGATTTTTTCTTTTACTTGTCAATTGTCTAGCAGTATAAATTACAAAAAAATTGTTAGTAGCAAAATAAGTCAAAAATAGGATGAAGAATTTAATTTTTAAAGAAAAATATAACTATATATAGATATTACTATACAGCAGTATAACTTGTGAGTGTTAATGGATAACTGAATGTAGTAACAGTTGGTTAACTTTCAGATTGACAAATTAACTTAACAAAATATTTTTAAATTTACTTGGCGTTATATTGACATTTAGATTTTGAGTTCGTGTAGCCCTATAAATCTAATAAGTATCTGGTGTAGCTGAATGGATTAAGGTAACAGACAGCCCTACAAATCTCAGCCTATAAAAGCTTTTTGTACGCTCAAATCTATGCAATTCTTTAATTCCATTTCTATGTCTCAATATGACTTACAGCTAGGCTTTTCAAATCAGATGCTGTACAGTGAAAATGGGGACCTTAAAGATTATACTTCTTTGAGCATCTTAATGCTATGAAATAATCACAGGAAAAAAACTGTTTATATCGTAAACTTTCTCTTTTCTGCAGTCAATTGTTTGTCGATTTTCATGAGTCAATTGTTACCACTAGTTGCAGTTTATTTGAAGAGAGCCTGCCAAAATTAAAGAGAATTATTACGTAGCTTTTTGTTCATTTCCAGATTATGTATTTACAATTTCTATAAATAGGTTAATATAAATTGATATAAAACAAGTGTTTTAGTATCCTGAAAAGTTTTATAATAGTTAACATACCATACTTTCTGAATGACTGCTGAGTAAATCACACCTTGTTAAGAAATTAAAAAATGTTACTAAAACTGTCTAAAATACAGTAAAATCTATAATGGATCTCTTCAATGAGAAGTTTGTTGTTGAGATGGATTACAATTTAATAAATTATTTAGGCATGTTACCTTAGCTTGAAGTTTTACCAAAGCTCATGCAAAGTTCACCCACCTACTTTTTCAGAGATGATGCAAGCAAGAAAAGAACTTCAAAATTATAAGTCCAGTGGGGCAGATAAGGTTTTTGCAGAAATTTTGAAAAATGCTAGCCCAAACTCCCCCCATTGAATTGTACAGGCACCTGGTCAAGATTTGGATTAATGAAAAATAACCGGAACAATGGATCATGGGAACAATCCACCTGCTTTTTAAGAATGGGGACAAACAAAACAAACCCAGTTCACTATAGGGAGATAACCCTGTAGAAGAATGTACCTACAAAATTCTTTCCAGCATAAATCGAAACAAAATTAAGAACACACTGGAACCTCAGCTGGGCAAATACCAAGGAGGGTTTTAACCCTATAGAAGCTGCACAGACCAAATTCTAAGTCTAAAATTAATAATGGAAAATTACAAACTTGTCCTCAAGCAATTTTTTATTACCTTCATTGACTTTAAAAAAGGCTATGATTGCATTCACAGGCCAACTCTACTTAAGATCCTCAGATACTACCAGGCTATGCCTGAAAGTAGTAAAAATTACCAAACACCCAAACCAAGATGAAATTACGAGGAGAAAGATTGGATCCCTTTACCATTAAAACTGGACTAAGACAGGGGGATGCGGACTCTCCCCTCTACTTTTTAACACTGCTAGTACTATATAATGAAAATGTGACAAGATAAGAATCCTCAAAAAACCAAAATTGGAAGAGTATGGAAAGTTATTCAAATAAACTGCTTAGGATTTTCTGATGACTTTGCCCTTCTGGCTTTGAACATGAATCAAGTTTGCTCACAAATTTCTAGCCTTGAAAATACAGCCAAAAAAGTTTGATTAAGAATCTCTTATGAAAAAAACAGAAATTATGGCCGCTGATCCTCTCTGCACAAATAAAGCCAAAATTAATGGGAATGAAATTACACTAGTTCAGCAATTTAAATATTTAGGGGAACTCATAGACTGCAAATTAAAAAAAACATCTACTTGGGAAAACAGAATTTCCAAAATTAGAAAAGTACAAGCACAAGGTTTAACCTGCAAGACCTATAGTAAAAAATGCCTTTTAGTAGACTTCAAAATTTGTCACTACAAAACAGTCATTCTCCCAAAGGCATTATACGCCTGTGAAACTATTTTTCAAATTAAAAATGAAGCTAAAACCGACCAATTAATTAAAACAGAATGCAGGATCATCAGAATCTGTTTAAACAAAAATTACCAGAAGAATGGGATCTAATTAATTCTCACTAATGAAATCATATACAAAGAAATCAATCTGATCATCATTGCGATGAAGGAGAGAAGAATTTCTCATTTTTCCACATATTAAGAATGCCTGAATGCCAAATTTTGAAACAATTGGTCCTCAGGAATTTGGAAAAGAAAACTAGAGGAAAATAAGTAAGAGAAATTAAGAAGGATCTCAAAGAAATTGGACTGAGGATTGAGGATGCTTTTGAAAAGGCAAAAACAATTAACACTCTCAAAGCACACAGATTCTCTACTGAAAAAACCCTAAGAGGCACAGTGGAGGTTATAGACAAAATGTGGAAACAAAGATCAGATCGCATAAAAAGTCCTGACAGAACCAGAAGGTTAAGACAGTCCGCTCTTCGAAAAACACTGGAAACTGATTGACTAAAGTGGTCCAATATGGCCTCAAAAGAGAAAAAAAATATAAATATAAATTTAATAGAATCTTAAAAAGATAACTTATATTATATATGATATTATATATATATATATATATATATTTATAATATATTATATTGATAATATATCAATATATATATATATATTTTACTGAATATATATATTGAACTAAAATAATATATACTGAAATTAATCTTTTTAAGATTCATATTATTCCTGTGTACTGTTAAATTATATTTAAATTTCATTAAAATAATTTTATAAACCGCCAGACAGTGTTTGAGGGAGACAGTCTTATAAAAATTGCAACAGACAGTAATGCTCGTATACTGTTACTGTTGAAACACTCGGTTGTACAGACTGTTCAGAAGTATATGAAAAATGGAGGTGATTCCAGAAGACTGGAAAAAGGGAATAATAATTCCCATATTTACGAGGGTGAATCAAATTTAAACGGTAATTTTGCTATTCTATGCAGCAAGCAGTTCCGAGCCGGATGGCATAGTGTGGGGGGGGGTTAATGTTCAGTGTGTTAGAGAGGGAAAATCAGCTTGGTTAGTTCCTTTGCTTTTTTCTGTCATCACTACAGCCATGAGTGAGCAAGAGGTTCGGTTGTTGTAGCACAATGTATGATCAAAAAGTTTCTAACTTGAAGGTGTTAAACCTGTAAAATTTTAACTCACTTAAAGATACAGTTGATGATACAGGGGATGCTACACTGTCTCAGAACCGAGTGTATATATGGGCCAGACAATTTAAGGGCAGGAGAGAAAGTGTAGAAAATGAAAGTCATGATCGACGCCCAAGGTCAAGTGTCACAGCTGACAACATCCATGCCGTTCGAGAGCTTATTGAAAGTGATTGCCGGTTCACTGTTGAAAAAATCGCATCAGAAGGGGGTATCAGCTATGGGAGTGTTCAATCCATTATCACTGATCATATTGGCTTTAGAAAAATTAGTGCTTGATGGGTTCCAAGGTTGTTGACCGAAAATCAAAAACAGGTCAGGCTGGAGATCTATGAATGACTTCTAATCAATTTTGGCAAGAAGGGAACGATTTTTTGGGGCACATCATGAAATGTGATGGGTCCATCATCATCCTCTGGAGTCAAAAATGGCGTGTAAGGAGTGGCGAAGGAAAGTGAGGGCTGCCCAGTGAAGGCCAAAACCTGACTGTCAGCTGAAAAAGTTCTTGCAACAATTTTTTTTGACTCAGGGTAGTTTCATACATTGATTTTCTCTACAATCAATGAACGGTGAATGCGACTTATTATTGCCAGCTGCTACAGTCAACAAAAGGTGCCTACCGAAACAAAAGACAGAGTATGATCATCAGAGATGTCATCCTCCATGAGAATGGACAATGATAACACAAAAGTGTTACTCACTCTGAAAACAAAATCCATGACAACACCAGGCCACACACTGCGACTTTGACCAGGGATAAACTGGAAAAAATGCACTGGAAACCTTCGATCACCCTCCTTACAGTCCAATTTGTTCCCCTGTGACTATTTTTTGTTTGCACCTTTGAAAGAATCGCTTGGAGGGAAACGATTTGGAAATAATGAAGATTTGAGAAGCGTGTGTGCAACTGATTGATGACTGATCCTCAAAACCTTTTATGAACAAGGAATATTCAATCTTCCAAGTCATTGGAAAAAGTGTGTAAATTGTGCAGGAGACCATATAGAGAAATGATGAAGGTATAAATTTTATATATTATTAATCAATAAATTTATAAAGAAAATTACTGTTTTTATTTGATTCACCCTTATATAAAAGTAGGCAAAATATTGTGTAGTAATTACTATTTCCACACATGGCAAAGCTGTTTGAAAGGGTACTGGAAAACCGCATCAGAAGGAAGACTGAAGAGAGGTTGGAAGAGGAACAGATGGAATTCAGATATGGTAGATACACTATAGATGCAATACTTGTTCTGAGACAAGTGAGTAAGAAGAAGTGGGATTACAATAAGAAATTAGTAATGGCGTTCCTGGACATAGTAAAGGCATGATAGCATGAATAGGGAAGTTGTGTGGCAGCTGCTAGAAGAAAGAAATGTGCATAAAGCAGACATGCAGATGGTTAAAGTTATGTATGAAGGGAGCAAGAATTGAGTCAGGACAAGTCTGGAAAGGTCAGATTTGTTTAGCGAATGAATTGAGACAAGGAAGTGTGTGTGATATCTTCACTTACATTAACTATGGATGGAATCTACAAAAAAGTTAAAAATGAAATAGGAAAAGGAACAAGCAACTTGTTATTTGCAGATGACCTGGTTATATGGTGGAGGTGGGGGGGGGAGTCTGAAAGGGATATAGAGCATCCAAATGAATGGAATGAAAGAAACTCAGAAATGTGTACGCAGGTTAGTCTTGAGAAGAGTAAAGTGATGGGCATAACTACGAACGATAGAAAAATAGAAAGGATAAAAAAGTTTACTTATCTGGAAACAGTTTTTCCAGAGGATTGGAGAATGGTTAAAGAAATAAGTACAAGAGTACAGAAGGCAAGAGGGTCGAGCAACAGTAATGAATTTAAAAGAAGCTTGCTAGGGAAGACAAGAAGGGATAGTATAAGGAACAGTATGATTACAGAGTAACTGAAATTGGTAAGCCTTGTCGAGTCAATTGGAAGATCAAAGCTCAGGTGATTTGGACATATTGAAAGGATGGATGAGGAAAGATTACCAAACAGGATGATAGATGCAGAGGAAACAGATAGATCAAGGGGTAGACCAAGAATGAAATGGATAAATGCGGTGATGGAGGAAGTGCACGAGAGGGGATGTGGTGAGGGTAATGGAAGGCAATGGAAGAGAGCGTGGATCGAGGCAGATGGAGAAAAATATTTGTAGAAGCCCCAACCTGAGGAAATCTGGGTTAAAGGGAACTGAAAATGAGGATGATCTCTGATGAAAGAATAAATATTTCAAATTGCATTCTGTTAGTTACTTAGCTTCATGTGTGACAGTACTAAAGTACTGTTTACACACTGTTTATTTTGTAATCTTTTCAAGTTATTATATGGTGTATTAAATACAAAACAGTTGGATGATAATCTATTTTTTAACTAATGCATTCTACTACCACACCATACATATCATATCAGAACATCATAGCCAATCTGTATAAAATTTATTACACTTATGAGGTGCTAATAAAAAACTAACTGTACTTGTTACAGTTAGTTGCCTTCTATCTGCTGGCTCATATAGAAAGGCTTTAACAACACTATCTATGAATGTCTTTTAACAGTCACTGAATTAATAATCTTATTTTTAAGTCAAGGATTACTGTGAAAGAAAAGAGTTGGGTTTATGATTGTGTTCTAGGACTACCATGATCTAGAGTAAAAAAACCCTGAGCCCAAAAACTCTGGGACAGAAGAAGCCAAGGCAAGCCAAAAATACAACAAAGATTACATTATTTTTTTTATATAAAGAAAGTTGCAAATCAGAAATTCATTTCTTTCTCCTGACCTAAAATTTTATTGTGGTGTTAAGGGTCTGGTTATAAAAGACTGCAACTGTTACCATAATAATAATAATAATCGAAATACAAAACACAGGGTCTATAGAACACAGGAAATTTCTGCCCAAAACAGCAGCAGGTGGGTCAAAGAAGAATTTGAACTACATCTTATCTAAAATTCTATTCCAAAGGGTTAGTCTTTCTCTTGATAAAAAAAAACTACTTTTTTATATCATCACTTAAAAGTCCAGAAAAAATGTATTAAGGAAAATAATCAAAGTGGATAAAATAATTATTAAGGACAAATTGTTTTATAATGCAATAAAATATTCAAAATCCCCATAATTTTTTTGTAAAAGACTGACAAAAATTAAATTAGAACTGATTTTTTGCTATATTGAAGGAACAATATTTACTGAACATTTAAAGAGGCATAATAGGTTACATAGTGACCAAATAACCCACTATTATGTTAAGATGCAGTAGTACTTATTGACAGGAATAACAAAACCTCTGAGCCTGCTGTAATCAATTTCACAAAATGTGAGCAAGTTTGCACTTAAAAATCAAATTTAAAACATTTTATAAAAGTATTATAGTTCCCTTACAAATAAAACAATGTTACATAAAAATAAACAAATTATAGATATAGTAAAATGATTTTTTAATTTTTACAGAGGTATTTCAAAATGTAAAATGATTATAACGAGACTATAATTAAATACATAACAACAAATTTCTTTTTAACAAAACACTTTTTTCTAATAGATTATCAAAAATTGTTTTAAGCCTTTTAATAGTAATTAACAATAAGTAAAACTATATAACAAAATAAAAATACATGCCTGAACATCATCATTGACTAGAAACGTTCCAACAGGTCTATCAGAAATATCTATCTCAGTTTCTTTTGCATTAATTTCCTCCTTTGGTAGGACGTTAATACCTAACCACGACATAAATATTAGTGCACCCCTTGGACCACATCCTATAAGATACGCACCTAAAAGAAGGAAACATTTTTTACAGAATATTAAAATTAGGGGACATTTATCATTAAATATTTTAAAGGGTTACATCATATTTATTAAAAAAAAAAACACAAGCACAACAGCATTCTGACAAGAGATAATGACATACACTTATTGAAAAGAGAATAATGATGAAATTTTATCTACCTTATATATCTACCTGGTAGTACTTTCTTTAGGGCATTTTAATTCATGAATTTACTTTTAACATTCAAGTTCACCAAAATGTAATTTAACAAATATAAAAAATAAATTAATTTTTAAACATATATTTGGATTTTAAATTTTACATAATTTCAACAAAAACAATAAAAATAATAATGCACAAAAAAAATATAACGCAAACTACTGTAAGAAAAATATTATTCCTAGTACTCTACACCAGTATAAAATAACTACTATTAAAATACAGTATAAAATAACATAACTACCACAGTATAAATGAAGCAAAATCCCATTATCAAAGGTTGTTTTTAATAAAGTTCACTATTTTAATTAATTAAAATATATTTTATTACCTCTTAAATACTTAATATGTATTCCAAAAACAGTATTAATATATATCATGAAATTTTTATTATAATATTGATTCAACTCTAAAACTCCAGGCAATAATGGTATATATATATATATATAATGGTATATTATACCATTACTTAATTATAAGTCATTACTTAATTACTTAATGGTGTGTATATATATATATATATATATACAATAAAACACATCCTTAAGAATAAAAAATTTTACATACATCGATGTTTTCATGTACAAATACTATAACTCTCTAATCTTTTGCCATTTTAAGACCACTTCCAGTTTACAATGTACTAAAAGTAAAAGAGATTTAGCATCCAATTATCAAACACATGAAAATAAGTGAAAAATAAAGTTCATTGAGAGGAAAAATGATAAATCTGATCATCATTTTTCCTCCAAAACAGACAACTAACATGGCTAAGCTGATGGCAATGTAGTCCAACATTTTCAATAATTTAATTTTAAATTACTTCTTACTAGCTAATCTCACAGAGAAGAAAAACGTAAGGCTTTAAAAAACTTAATATATTTTTTACTGTTGCTTATATATAAGCTACGTATTTATTTTTTTTTATTTGTTTTACATGGATCCTCTGTTAATTAAATGAAAATGAGATAATTCATTAATATTTGTGTCAAATTCTACTGATCCCTACAATGGCTTAACCTCTCTCTACATTGATCACATGGACCAGCATGATAGGCTTACAATTTGAAGTTTTTACTAGTAAGTTCAATTACATTGATGAGTTCTTGTTCATTGTTATACATGTTTAATAACACTATAGAATTTTTTTTATTTCAGGATTTCACTACATTTTTGAGAAAAATGATTAAGTTTTTTTAATGTTATTAATTTTTAATATTTACAATAAAACATTATTGTCTATGAAAAAGTAATATGTTTATGAAATGTAATATAGTTATTTAAAAACATGTTTATCTCTAACATGTCCTTATTCTCTTTGTCTACTCTTGTCTCTTCCTAACCTTCTCTTTCTTCAATCATTTTATTCCCTTTAATTTTGATAATTATTTGTAGAATGAATTATTTAATGCAAAGATTCTAGAAAAGATTTGCAATACGCTTTAAAGATTTTACTTCTTATAAGTTTTAAAAATAATTTCACATTATACACTTCTTCACCCTTCAAAACCAGAATTCTTTGAATCATGGATCTGTCATGTTTCATCACAGGTCAATGAGGCATGCTCATTGTCCCAAGCCCTTAGAAGTCTATCATTGCTCATAAAATCCCCCCTTTTCAGTCTATTCTTTATCTGGGGGAAAGAGCGCAAAATCACAAAGAGTAAGGTTAGTATTGTAGCGAGGCTGCTCAAATAGTTTTATTCCAGTGCTGGCCAAATATTCAGAGCAAACTTTGGAGTGATGCATTGGAGCGTTATCATGGTGAAGAAACCATGTGTCCATTCTTGAGTTTGGGCAGAGCTTCAACAACTTTAGGCAGGCATTCCTTGGTGTACTACCTCCTTGTAATTATCTTTTGAGTTTCTAACACATTTCACTCTAAAACTCCTCTCACACTAAAATATAGAGCCACCATTCTCTTTTTCACTGATCTGAATTTTCAAACAGCCAAGGGGGCGGTCTCCTCATCTTCAAACATACACACCTCATTCTGAAAGTTGATCAGAACATCATAATAGTACAAATTTGTCATGTATGGCATTTTTTGTTTGTTGACCTGATCTTGGAGTATCTTTGAGGCCAAAATTACCTCTTCAAACTCTCGCCACCACCTAAATATCGTTGTACAATGAGGACAATCCTCTCCAAGCACAGGAGTCATTTCCTCTAAACACTGATCAACACCTAACCCGCGAGTAAAATTATAGCAAAAAATTGACCACCTCATTTTCAAACATTTTCAGCATTTAATGGCAGCATGAAACACGACGTGCAATCTGATTGAGGAACATGCACACAAAAAGCTTTCTAACTTGAAGGTGATCTTGCACAATAGCATGAATTGTTGGTATATTAATGCCCAAGAACACCTCTAGGTCACCCCCTAAACATTGCTGGTAGGTCATACAGGCATGCGACCTACCAGCAATGTCCTACCAAGCAATGTCAAGCAAATGCGTCAAGCATTTTTCATTCTGTAATAATATTCCCTCAGTCATAGGCAAAGATGATCAATCTGATCTTGAAGCTTCCTTAAGGTCTACATTTCCTCTTTCATACTCTCGGTACCACCTCAATATTGTTGTATGATGAGGAAGGCTCGTTTAGCTTGTGCTATTCGGCATTTTATATCGCTCCTGCTTCGTCCATCTTTAGTAATTTTACTTCCCAAATAACAAAATTCTTCTACCTCCATAATCTTTTCTCCTCCTATTTTCACATTCAGTGGTCCATCTTTGTTATTTCTACTACATTTCATTACTTTTGTTTTGTTCTTGTTTATTTTCATGCGATAGTTTTTGCGTAGGATTTCATCTATGCCGTTCATTGTTTCTTCTAAATCCTTTTTACTCTCTGCTAGAATCACTATATCATCAGCAAATCGTAGCATCTTTATCTTTTCACCTTGTACTGTTACTCCGAATCTAAATTGTTCTTTAACATCATTAACTGCTAGTTCCATGTAAAGATTAAAAAGTAACGGCGATAGGGAACATCCTTGTCAGACTCCCTTTCTTATTAGGGCTTCTTTCTTATGTTCTTCAATTGTTATTGTTGCTGTTTGGTTCCTGTACATGTTAGCAATTGTTCTTCTATCTCTGTATTTGAACCCTAATTTTTTTAAAATGCTGAACATTTTATTCCAGTCTACGTTATCGAAAGCCTTTTCTAGGTCTATAAACGCCAAGTATGTTGGTTTGTTTTTCGTTAATCTTCCTTCTACTATTAATCTGAGGCCTAAAATTGCTTCCCTTGTCCCTATACTTTTCCTGAAACCAAATTGGTCTTCTCCTAACACTTCTTCCACTCTCCTCTCAATTCTTCTGTATAAAATTCTAGTTAAGATTTTTGATGCATGACTAGTTAAACTAATTGTTCTGTATTCTTCACATTTATCTGCCCCTGCTTTCTTTGGTATCATAACTATAACACTTTTTTTGAAGTCTGATGGAAATTCCCCATTTTCATAAATATTACACACCAGTTTGTATAATCTATCAATCGCTTCCTCACCTGCACTGCGCAGTAATTCTACAGGTATTCCGTCTATTCCAGGAGCCTTTCTGCCATTTAAATCTTTTAATGCTCTCTTAAATTCAGATCTCAGTATTGTTTCTCCCATTTCATCCTCCTCAACTTCCTCTTCTTCCTCTATAACACCATTTTCTAATTCATTTCCTCCGTATAACTCTTCAATATATTCCACCCATCTATCGACTTTACCTTTCGTATTATATATTGGTGTACCATCTTTGTTTAACACATTATTAGATTTTAATTTATATACCCCAAAATTTTCCTTAACTTTCCTGTATGCTCCGTCTATTTTACCAATGTTCATTTCTCTTTCCACTTCTGAACACTTTTCTTTAATCCACTCTTCTTTCGCCAGTTTGCACTTCCTGTTTATAGCATTTCTTAATTGCCGATAGTTCCTTTTACTTTCTTCATCACTAGCATTCTTATATTTTCTACGTTCATCCATCAGCTGCAATATATCGTCTGAAACCCAAGGTTTTCTACCAGTTCTCTTTATTCCGCTTAAGTTTGCTTCTGCTGATTTAAGAATTTCCTTTTTAACATTCTCCCATTCTTCTTCTACATTTTCTACCTTATCTTTTTTACTCAGACCTCTTGCGATGTCCTCCTCAAAAATCTTCTTTACCTCCTCTTCCTCAAGCTTCTCTTAATTCCACCGATTCATCTGACACCTTTTCTTCAGGTTTTTAAACCCCAATCTACATTTCATTATCACCAAATTATGGTCGCTATCAATGTCTGCTCCAGGGTAAGTTTTGCAGTCAACGAGTTGATTTCTAAATCTTTGCTTAACCATGATATAATCTATCTGATACCTTGCAGTATCGCCTGGCTTTTTCCAAGTGTATATTCTTCTATTATGATTTTTAAATTGGGTGTTGGCAATTACTAAATTATACTTCGTGCAAAACTCTATAAGTCGGTCCCCTCTTTCATTCCTTTTGCCCAGCCCGTATTCACCCACTATATTTCCTTCCTTGCCTTCTCTAATGCTTGCATTCCAATCTCCAACTATTATTAAATTTTCATCTCCTTTTACGTGTTTAATTGCTTCATCAATCTCTTCGTATACACACTTTACCTCATCATCATCATGGGCGCTTGTAGGCATATAGACGTTAACAATCGTCGGTTTAGGTTTTGATTTTATCCTTATTACAATGATTCTATCGCTATGCGTTTTGAAATACTCCACTCTCCTCCCTATCTTCTTGTTCATCACGAAACCTACTCCTGCCTGTCCATTATTTGACGCTGAGTTAATTACTCTAAAATCACCTGACCAAAAGTCGCCTTCCTCTTCCCACCGAACCTCACTAATTCCTACTATATCCACATTTGTCCTACCCATTTCCCTTTTTAAATTTTCTAGCCTACCAACCTTTTTTAAGCTTCTAACATTCCACGTTCCGACTCTTAGAATGTTATTTTTTAATTTTCTGGTGACCCCTTCCTTAGTAGTCCCCACCCGGAGATCCGAACGGGGGACTATTTTACCTCCGGAATATTTTACCAAGGAAGGCGCCTCCATTATTGCTATGTGAAAATGCAGAGAGCCACATTTTCTTGGAAAAAAAGCAGCTGTAGTTTTCCATTGCTTTCAGCTGCGCAGTACTCAGAGGACTGAGTGATGTTGATACGGCCGTTTAAGTCGTCCTGACTCACGCCCCTAACAACTACTGAAAGAGCTGCTGCCCTCTTTCAGGAATCATTCCTTAGTCTGGCTCTCAACAGATTCCTCTCCGATATGGTTGCACCTTCGGTCCAGCTACTCTGTATCCCTGAGCACTCAAGCCCCCTCACCAACGGCAAGGTCTCATGATTCATAGAGGAGGGCAGAATTTATTTCTCATAAATTCTGAATATTTTTTTTGAAAGCTGTATTATATTTTGCTTCATGAAATCAAAATTGTTTACTGAATTTATAATAATTTCATTATCAAATTCTTGCCAATCTTTGAACCATTGGACCACCATTAGGGAGAATGACAATTTTGTAGCACGTGAAAATACCATGTCTGACCAGGATTCGAACCCGGTACCTCCGGATGAAAGGTTGAGATCCTATGAAAGGCTGATTACTATCATAACTACATTTAATAGTTTAAATGATATAACATCATGTTATAACGCTAGAGTTAATTATTCAAAAATTTCTCTTTTTGATGCCAGATCGGTGAAACATTGTGTACACACTTCTAATAAAATTATACATATATCCTGTATACAGATACATTTTTCCACGTGTCATCTAATACTAAATCATCTCTATGAAACTATAGATTGTTGTTAAGTTAAACGTGATATTTCTCTTTTAAGAACTGCTGCTAGACCACTTTTCTTCCCGAGTATAACACTGGCTTCATCACTGAGAAGCATTACAACTTTTGTGTGATGAATTGCCGATAACTGAATACTGTTTTTATTGCGAATAGTTATCAACGCCCGTAAGAAAGTTGCGGTGTATACTACGACGTATTCTCAACGAAACGTGTTATTGAGTATACCTTAAATATTTACTATAGCTGATTGTAGATGCGCGGAAAATAAATTTCTCTGTGAATATTAATAGCAGTGTCTCTAAAAATATTGCGCGGTCGCGCACCCGCGCAACCTAGAGGAAACTATGCTTATACCTAAGTACATGAGGTACGTAGAGTATGTCAACGGTTATCCGATATGTTTCTTTTCTAATCAACATAAGCAATGTCGACTATCTATAAAAACGAATGATATAAATTAAGTTTGGTTGTGCAACATTTTTAGTTTTATTTATGGAGCATTTTATTTTTAGAAAATTAAAAATATATTAAAAAATACGTTCATTGAAACTAACAAAATTCATATGGTCATAGATATTTTATATCATTTTGTTCAGACGTAATTATAGATTAACAATGTGATTTTTGGCATTATAATAAATTACTTTACTAATAACTTCCCAAAGTAAATATTCTTTTTTTACAATGATTAGTAAGAATAAAATACCTTAACTACTTTTGTTATATATTTTTAAGAAGTAGTAATTTATAACTTTATCTTTTTTTCCATAGCGGCGGCATAGTATTTGTCATTGCTTTATGTGGGTGGATAACCTGCTTTCCGTTCACCAGAGTTGAGTTTCTCGAGCTGTGAGGTTATATTGAAATCGTTACATCGTTTATTGTATAAATAATTTCAGAATGGTAAGCTTAAGTTGAATCATTTTATATTCATCCTTTTTAAATAAAATTATACGCATCTTTTAATCATTATAATTACTTATTTAATGCACTTACGACGAACATTATAAACCGGATGGTTCACATGCTTGTAACTGTAAACTAAACTTAGAAATTTGTAATAGTACACATGTTTTGTTTTAAAACATTAGTTTGTTTTTCCTTTGTGAATGTATAGTCGGTTCAGTTGTAAAAATCAAAGGTAGTTAATTATTGAGTGAGTAGTTTGTTTTTTATAAATATTTTTCATGATTTCGTACTAAATGGTTCATTTCTTCATTCGGTTTTATTTTGAAGTAATGTACCTGGACTTTTTTTTATGATTCGGGGTGGTTCTAAAATTTGAGATTTTGTTAAAGTAAAGAGAATATTAATTGGCTAATCCGTTGTCATTGTTATGACACTCATTTATAATCAGTTTTAAGAAATGATATAAATACGTGTGAAATATAATGACACTATTTTAATTTTATATATTTTTTTTTGTCTTCAGTCATTTGACTGGCTTGATGCAGCTCTCCAAGATTCCCTATCTAGTGCTAGTCGTTTCATTTCAGTATACCCTCTACATCCTACATCCCCAACAATTTGTTTTACATACTCCAAACGTGGCCTGCCTACACAATTTTTCCCTTCTACTTGTCCTTCCAATATTAAAGCGACTATTCCAGGATGCCTTAGTATGTGGCCTATAAGTCTGTTTCTTCTTTTAACTATATTTTTCCAAATGCTACTTTCTTCATCTATTTGCCGCAATACCTCTTCATTTGTCACTTTATCCACCCGTCTGATTTTTAACATTCTCCTATAGCACCGCATTTCAAAAGCTTCTAATCTTTTCTTCTCAGATACTCCGATTGTCCAAGTTTCACTTCCATATAAAGCGACACTCCAAACATACACTTTCAAAAATCTTTTCCTGACATTTAAATTCATTTTTGATGTAAACAAATTATATTTCTTACTGAAGGCTCGTTTAGCTTGTGCTATTCGGCATTTTATATCGCTCCTGCTTCGTCCATCTTTAGTAATTTTACTTCCCAAATAACAAATTTCTTCTACCTCCATAATCTTTTCTCCTCCTATTTTCACATTCAGTGGTCCATCTTTGTTATTTCTACTACATTTCATTACTTTTGTTTTGTTCTTGTTTATTTTCACGCGATAGTTTTTGCATAGGACTTCATCTATGCCGTTCATTGTTTCTTCTAAATCCTTTTTACTCTCGGCTAGAATTACTATATCATCAGCAAATCGTAGCATCTTTATCTTTTCACCTTGTACTGTTACTCTGAATCTAAATTGTTCTTTAACATCATTAACTGCTAGTTCCATGTAAAGATTAAAAAGTAACGGCGATAGGGAACATCCTTGTCGGACTCCCTTTCTTATTAGGGCTTCTTTCTTATGTTCTTCAATTGTTATTGTTGCTGTTTGGTTCCTGTACATGTTAGCAATTGTTCTTCTATCTCTGTATTTGAACCCTAATTTTTTTTAAAATGCTGAACATTTTATTCCAGTCTACGTTATCGAAAGCCTTTTCTAGGTCTATAAACGCCAAGTATGTTGGTTTGTTTTTCTTTAATCTTCCTTCTACTATTAATCTGAGGCCTAAAATTGCTTCCCTTGTCCCTATACTTTTCCTGAAACCAAATTGGTCTTCTCCTAACACTTCTTCCACTCTCCTCTCAATTCTTCTGTATAAAATTCTAGTTAAGATTTTTGATGTATGACTAGTTAAACTAATTGTTCTGTATTCTTCACATTTATCTGCCCCTGCTTTCTTTGGTATCATAACTATAACACTTTTTTTGAAGTCTGATGGAAATTCCCCATTTTCATAAATATTACACACCAGTTTGTATAATCTATCAATCGCTTCCTCACCTGCACTGCGCAGTAATTCTACAGGTATTCCGTCTATTCCAGTAGCCTTTCTGCCATTTAAATCTTTTAATGCTCTCTTAAATTCAGATCTCAGTATTGTTTCTCCCATTTCATCCTCCTCAACTTCCTCTTCTTCCTCTATAACACCATTTTCTAATTCATTTCCTCCGTATAACTCTTCAATATATTCCACCCATCTATCGACTTTACCTTTCGTATTATATATTGGTGTACCATCTTTGTTTAACATATTATTAGATTTTAATTTATGTACCCCAAAATTTTCCTTAACTTTCCTGTATGCTCCGTCTATTTTACCAATGTTCATTTCTCTTTCCACTTCTGAACATCCTTCCTAATTATGAGAAAAATTCTCATTAATTTTAGAAAAAAATTAAACTAACATATGTAACTTTATTTCAAAAATATGGCATTGTCATCAAAACAAACATATGAAAATCATTTTGATGGTATTTGTTGTAAAGGAGTAATAATAGTATAAACTTATATATTCTGCTTAATCAATTTCTTTATTGGTGCTTTTTACTTTGGACAGAACATAGCTTGGTTTACACTTGGCAGGATTGTGTATTTAGTTCCCTTATATTATGTGATGCAATACATCTATATTATGTAATATGTCAAAGCAATATATATTATATTATGTGACATTATCGAGTTTTATGTGAATTAAGTGTGAGATTTTATGTGTTTATTATTAAATTATTTATTTATTGTAAATTTACTCAAAGTAATGTATGTCAAGAATAGTTTTCTTTTTTTATTAAGTTATGTTATAAATAAATGTAAAAGTACTGGCGTATGGGTAATTTTAATAAACATTGAGCTAAGTTATTGTTATTAATTATTTAAAAGATTTTTTTTTTGTTGTCATTGTCTCAAAATTTGTCATTTATTAACTGCAAACTCATAATTTTACAACCCTAAGATTATTTTGAATATTAGTTTATAGATTCCGCAAATTTCAACACTATTAACTAAGTTTTTTAGGAATGTCTCTATTTTATTTTATTTTTCAATGTAATTCACTTATTTTTAATAAATTTTCTCTTTTAAGTGAACTGTTCTTTATTAGTTTTTAATTGTTTCATTAAAGAATTCGCTTAAGTGATTTATTTTGTTTAATTTCTACATTATGTTGTAACACTTATATGTTGAAATGATTAACTGGAGTAATGCTGTGTTCTGTACATATGATTTACTTGTGAGTTTAAATTTTGTTTGAATTAAAGTAGCTGTTTAGTTGATCTCATATTTAGTAACTCTCAGAAATCTTGTGTGTTATCTTTGGTCAAAATAGAAAGCATTTCAGTGATTGTAATTTCTATTTACTCTTGTGCATTGTAGACTGGGAAAGGTAAGGGGTTTTTTCAGAATGTGAATTCACCTTAAAGAATTGAACTATGGATAAACATATTTATCAATTATAACAACAATCCTTAATAACAAAATTAAACATTAGTTACAATTTTATGAATTAAATAAAACAACACAAAAGTTTGGCATTACTGTGCCATGGAAAAATTCATGGATTTTTTTTCCACATCATAACAGTATAGATAAACAATGTTGATGTAAATAGCTAGTCATTACTCTGATATACTTTAATTACAGTATCATCTAATGAGCACGAAGTTGTGTTATTGAGGGTACAAATTTTGGAACCTTCTGTAATGGTAACAAATTTTTTTATACTCTCACCAAATTTCTTCAACACTGTCCATTCTGAAGCTAGTGAGTGGTTCCTGCAGCTATTCATTTATTTTGAAGCACTCCTAATCAATTGTTCAGTTTGATGAAAATGTGAAAATCACTTATGAAGGGTCATGTCCAAGTCTTAGATGAGCAATCAAAAATATCCCATTTTAAATAATCAAGTTGTCTTTTTGTTTCTGAGGGGTGGTGGTTCATCTTAGAGGATCTTGCTAATGTATGACAAGTAGTCCTTTTTTGCATTTCTTAATATCTCTCTGCTATTGCTTTAGTACCTCACATACACATTTTATATATATATATATATATATATATATATATATATATATATATATATATATATATATAATATCTGTATCTAATATCCTCCTTAGCAGTATAAATTGCCCATTTACGCTGTCACAGAAGATTGATTATAGTCTTGAATGATCTTTTATGTTATTCCCAGGTATGGTAGCAGATTCTGTTTTTTGTATTTGATGGTTGTAAATGCCTACTCTGTATTTTGAGTATATAGAATGATTAAGTTTCATTTAGTTTTCAGTGTATAAGTCTTTATTATTATTTCAGGTATCTGATTTTATTTATTTTTTAGGTGTCATTAAATCCTGTAAGAATATTAAAAATGAAGCAGCTGAGGAGAAAGCTGAAACAGCTCGGATGTCTTCATTTATTGGAGCAATTGCTGTTGGTGATTTAGTTAAAAGCACTCTAGGGCCTAAAGGAATGGATAAAATACTAGTTTCATCAGGACGCAATGAAGGTCAGGTTGAAGTTACAAATGATGGAGCAACCATTTTAAAAAATATTGGAGTGGATAATCCTGCAGCTAAGGTTTTAGTTGATATTTCTAGAGTTCAGGATGATGAAGTTGGTGATGGAACAACTTCTGTTACTGTGTTGGGTTTGTAAATTTTTATTAATTTATTTGCTTAATTCATTTAATATTACATGATATTTTTTTTTTAATGTTTATTAATTTATTTTCAAGAAAAGTTCGTTGAGCTCGGAAACTATTAATTAAAAAAAATTAACTTGCAGTGAATTTTTTGATTTTAATTAAAGAAAATTGTTTTCTAATATCTGTTTTCTATTTAATATATTATACAGTTGTATATATATTTAATGATAGATAAGTTAAACTTACCATATTAACTTATCTATTTACTGTGTTTTGTTGGTTTAAATTTCTTTTCATATTAAATTTAATTAGCACAGTTAGTCAGTATGTTAATGAATTTTGTGAACTTTCAAAAAATTATGAGTATATATATATATAAAATTATTTAATTGAAAAACAATTACAGTTTTTTGGCAAGGCTTACAAGTAATTATCTCCTAATACTTCCATCAACATTGCAGGAGAGTCAAATGATGAAATTATCACATTTGAACCTCCGAGACTCTATTTAATATTTATTTATATTGATGGCATAATTAGATGGGAAATTGACCCTAGTATTAAAATGACCAGTTGACATCCTATGAACACTTTTCTTTAATTGCACCATAGAACTAGAATATATATATATATATATATATATATATATATATATATACAGCATCATGTAAGATGAAACAAATATAATAATTTAGTAAATTAATTTCAGTTTTGTTTTTGTAATTAAGTTAAAATGCAGTTGGCTTTTATCATAAAACATTTGGATCGTTTCACGTTTTAGAAAACATAAGCTTTTGTTAGAAAAGTTAATAAATAATAAATACAAAATAAATTAATAAATTTAATAATAATAAATTAATTAATTTACAGTATTTATCTCTTAATAATGTATCCAAATAGTTCTAAATAGTAGCAGCAAAACAATATAAAAAAAGCAAATAAAACGAAACAAGTTAAATATTTGGTTATACTTTGGGTTAAACATGTAATTTTACATGTTTTAAGTCTGGTAACGAGAGTGAAGCATACTAGCAAGAAAAAAATTCGTATCTGTATCGTTATTAAAAATATACTGATTCTGAGGCTCCTGGGTTCAACTCCCAAATAATTTTCCATTTGTTCACCGATATCAGTTCGTGTCGTTAATTATTTATAAATCAATATAGACTTAGGAATAACACAAAAAAGCAACTAATTTTTGCTTGGAAAGGAAGCAAGATATAACATTTTAATAAATTTGTATAAATATATTTTTCAAATTTATCGGGTTTGGTAGTAGTTTTTATTTAAATTATATATATATAAAGGAGCGGAGCTACCAATAAAATTTTAACGAAGTTTATACAAAAAAAATTTAGAACATTCTATCAGTTTTTATTTTTGTAATTGCAAAGGTTTTGCTATAACAAATTTGAATGAGAAAAAAAAATTATACAGAGTAATACATTTCAATATATATAATTAAAATTGTGCGCGCGTGTGTGATTATACAAATAAATAAAAAATTTAATTAATATATTATTTATAAAGAGATAATAAGGTTTACTTAAACTGAAAATTACTTCAAAATTATGTAAGACGCCCGTTCGTTTCGGTTAACGTACAGACACTAATATTCTTATAGGGAGTTGTATTCATAAAACACAGTTCTAACATTTACTGATGCTATGACAGACGCTATGTTGCAATTTAATCTGATTTTTTTCCCGCCTTGCCGGTGTACTCGCAACAGTTGGGTATCAGATAAATCGCTGCGTTGCATTTGTCTTATATCTTATTCAATTCATTTTCATAGAATAACTCTTCCAACAAGCAAACCCAGTAAGGAAATGAATAAAAAAAATTTTTTATTACTTATGGTAAAATTTTTATAATTTTTTTTCTTAATTTAATAACGAATCATTATATTATCATTTTACTATTTTTTATAAAAAAATAAATATAAAAAAAATAAATAACGTATAAATTATTGCTTGTTTTAAGTACTCGAGTTACCAGAGATTTTCTTATAACAAAAAACAGAAATTAATTCTGAATCAAATTAAAAAATATAATCTGAGATTAATGTTCATTAAAACGTCGATTATTCGGACCTCCATATCTAAAACATTTTTCGACTTAAAAGCGGTGACAAATCTAAGAGATAAATAAAAATAAATATTAAAATATTGTTTGTTGAACCAAGACTCGGATTTAAGCAAGAGTGTATTTGTAACGAAGTTATTAGTTACGTAATTTCACAGCCGATGGTAAATAATGACGTAATGCGCTAGCATTTCACTTAATCAATTTTACCTTCTCAATTCATAGATTTAAAGCGTATGAAAAATACCAAATCTTGCTGGGATTAAACCCAGAACTCTCCACTGATTCTACCGCTCTTTCCGTCGTGTGTGTTTCCTCAGTTCATTCAGGAAATGTTATTCTGTTTTATATTTGCGCTAGATATAGGCCGACATTTTTTCATTATATTTTATTCATTTACTAATTATTAACTCGTAACAAAAAATAAAGCTAATTAGCCAACCCGTTAATTTAAATAGTTATCGATTCTTCGACTGTTTTGTTCACAAAAACGTTTTTCTGCAATTACACTCTCAAACTGTTCCTTCATAAAAATAAAGATTATATGAAAGTAATTTGGAAATCGTAAAAGTTTTATAGTCATTTTACTAAAAATTAATTAAACTTACAAAATTAATGATCTTCTCCACCAATAGTATTTTATGGGGACTGGTGCATATAATTTTTTAGCGTCTTAAAAAATTATTATTTATTATTTTCATTTCATTAAAATTAAAAAATAATAAACTGTACTTAAATTGTAATATTTTTTTATTGTTATAATTATCCGAGATATGATTATGCATAAATGTGCCGCAGGGTTGAACATAGAGCAACGCCCGTGCGAAGTTACGTTGGGTAACTAATTGTAGTACTAGACTGCATCTTAAGCGAAAAATAATATTACTGTCTTTTTACCTCATACCGGGCGTGGGAACACATGCACAGGTAAGGAGTATTTCAGACCTTTTTTACTTCCTTGTACGAAGTAAAGGAAGTATTGTGATCGCGAAAAATTTCGCTTTTCAGATTTCAACCAAAATATTCATTTTGACCATCCCTGAATCCATTTGACAGTTTCGGCGTGACCTCTGTACTTATGTATGTATCTCGCATTACATAAAAACTATTAACCGTAGTATGTTGAAATTTTGGATTTAGGACTGTTGTAACATCTAGTTGTGCACTCCTCCTTTTTATTGCAATCGACTGAACCAAAAGTGTCCAAAAAAAGCCCACTATTTCTTAACTGCAGTAATAAGCCCTGATTGAGAGCTTTTCAACGATATATCATACTTATTTTCATTGGTTCCAGAGTTATAGCCAAGTAAAAGTTTAATGATATTTTTGGATTTTACAAGGAGAAGGCACATCGGTTTGAATCAGACTTCATCTCCTTTTTTTAACTTCTTTTATTTAAATATGTTGATTTATTAATTTATTAAACTCTCATTGTAAAAAAAACTTTTACTATGAATAATAATTCAGTAATAACCAAAAAGAAAAAAATATCATTAATTTTTATGAAATAAAATTACATACTTTTTCATTTTAAAAAAAACGTGTAAATATAATTTAATTTATTAACCTGTGATTGTAAAAAAATTACAATAAATAATAATTCAATAATATGAAGAAAAAAAATCAAAAAATTCTTTATTAAAGAATTAGAGGATCGTATTTCACTTTCAAATGAAATAAGTTTATACCAAATGAAGCAAAAAATGTGTATATGTAATTTAATAGGCATACAAGGAAGTCATGTGGTGTCCCACATCAATTTTTTTTTTTTAATTATGACAGTGAGGTAGATAAATATTTTCGTACGTAAAAAATTAACGGGATTCGGATCCAGAACCTTTTGGATATAAATCAATTTTGTGATACATTTAATCTGATAAAGTAAAATGAAGTGTACATTGTTTTGTCAACCAGAACGGTAGTAATAAAAAAAACAAAAAAAAACAAGAAAATTGTATCCTGTTACCATTTTAATACGTATTATGTGTTGACTGTTAATTGATTTAATTTCTAATGCAGTAAATTTTTTGTAAAAAAATACTCTTCCCGTACATTTTTTGGGTCAATGAAATCAAAAGAATGAATTCGTGATGTACAAAAAATTTCAAGTTTTAAGTCTGTTGCGTAATTAAAGAATAATGGAGGGCGCGCGCGCTCACACACACACACACACAATGTTTTATTAACTTACTCGTATGTATTGTTAAACCAGTCAGAGTGACGTTGCATCTGAATTAACGTTCTTTTTGTATAGTAAAGAATTCTGGGTTCGATTTTTCGGTTACGTTATCTTACATTATTATCAAAATTCATAACATGAAAAATTAAAAATCATAACCTAAATAAAATTGGGTGAATAGTAACTGACGTTTGTCGGCCTCCGTGGCGCGAGTGATAGTGTCTTAGCCTTTTGTCCGGAGGTCCCGGGTTCTAATCCCGGTTAGGCATAGCATTTTTACACGCTACAAAATTATCATTTCATCTCATCTTGTGAAGCAAATACATAACGGATGGCCCGAGGAAAGGAACAAATATATATATACTTTGTATGTTGTCAATACGATTAAAATAAATTTAAAAAACAGAAAAGAAATGGTTATAAATATTCGTTTTATTTATCGAGAGATAATTTTACAAATTATACTGCGCTATCGTAGACAAAACTGCTCGCCGACGCGCTGTCTACTACTCCAGTTGCTATGAGACGTACAACTGTTTCAAGGTTAAACTACACAACTGCCGTCTCGAACGCGCGGCTGCATAAAGCACGTTTAACAATAATAATAATAATAATAATAATAATAATAATAATTTACAAATGTTTAATACTGTCTAAAGTAAAGCCATTCGGTTTATTTCTTTTTCACACCCTCCGAGATTTTTATTCTACTTTTTATTTTTTTATCATTTTTATTTATTTATTTTATATTTTAAATACACGTATAAGCAGCATGGATGTAAATTGGTTTGTTTTTTTAATGGTTTTATAAATAAATTTAAATGTATGGAGACCAAATTGATTCTAAACTAAGTATTTTATAAATATTAAAAATGCGATTGTGTTTTGAAATGTGATTATGTTATGAGAGTCCAACCCAGGATCTTCAACTTAAGCTTTTTTTAATAATGATACTCGGATATATATTACTAATTGAACTAAACCGGAAATCGATTTTTTTTTAAATATTGTTTTTTAACATTAATGCATAGTATTTTTAATAAAACTGTTCTGAAGGAAGATCAAGTCTATTCTTTAACGTTACTTAATATTTATTTTTACATTTAGTATGTGATTTTGTGCTGAAACCTAGAATCGAAATCGCGACTTTCAACTTGTCAGTCTTTTTTTAATAGGTAATATCAAAATAAGTATTTTTAAAACCAAGAATCGAACCCACTTACTTCCGATTACACCAATCTTTTTTCTTTCCCTTTTTAGGTTTTTTAATTAACTTAATTATAGACAAAACCTACATTAGAAAAATTGAACTCTGTGAGAATCAAATTGAGTCTAAATTTACGTACTTATTTTTTTTTTATAAGGATTATGCGTGCAATTTATAATAGAATCTTCAATTTATGGTTATTTTTTTAATGCGTAAAACTGATACAGATATTACACATATGGAGTGTTGTCCAAGCTGTAACCGAAGCCTAAAGATTAAATATAAAATTAATACAAAAAATTTAATCTTCTTTAAAAATAATTCCTAAATTCTTTTTTGAACAGAGGAAGGTTAAGAAGTGTAACGATAATAACTGAAAAATATATAACACTTCAACTCGACGAGTACAAAACCTGGCTTACTCGCAGAAATGAATTTACTATTTTAATTCAATAATTTATTATATTAGGTTGGAGGTTGTGTGTGGAAGTATGGTATTGACATTTTGAAGTGAATTAAAATTTCAAGCCTGACCGGTATACGAAACCGGGATCTTTCGGATGAAAGGGAAGATATTACTACTCCACCTCGGCGATTGGCGAGGTGATTAGTTGATACGTGCTGAAGTATTAATTACATTAACTTATAAACTTAAAAGAATTGTAATAAAAAGAACAAAGATAGAAGATAAAAAGTATAAACTTCTATAGGATGTGATTTTTAGTGAAGATCTAACAAAATAATTAAATAATTTGTTTTTAAGTAACGGAGTAACAGTACAAGGTGAAAAGATAAAGATGCTACGATTTGCTGACGATATAGTAATTCTAGCCGAGAGTAAAAAGGATTTAGAAGAAACAATGAACGGCATAGATGAAGTCCTACGCAAGAACTATCGCATGAAAATAAACAAGAACAAAACAAAAGTAATGAAATGTAGTAGAAATAACAAAGATGGACTGCTGAATGTGAAAATAGGAGGAGAAAAGATTATGGAGGTAGAAGAATTTTGTTATTTGGGAAGTAGAATTACTAAAGATGGACGAAGCAGGCGCGATATAAAATGCCGAATAGCACAAGCTAAACGAGCCTTCAGTAAGAAATATAGTTTGTTTACATCAAAAATTAATTTAAATGTCAGGAAAAGATTTTGGAAAGTGTATGTTTGGATTGGCGCTTTATATGGAAGTGAAACTTGGACGATCGGAGTATCTGAGAAGAAAAGATTAGAAGCTTTTGAAACGCGGTGCTATAGGAAAATGTTAAAAATCAGACGGGTGGATAAAGTGACATATGAAGAGGTATTGCGGCAAATAGATGAAGAAAGAAGCGTTTGGAAAAATATAGTTCAAAGAAGAGACAAATTTATAGGCCACATACTAAGGCATCTTGGAATAGTCGCTTTAATATTGGAAGGACAGGTAGAAGGAAAAAATTGTGTAGGCAGGCCACGTTTGGAATATGTAAAACAAATTGTTAGGGATGTAGGCTGTAGAGGGTATACCGAAATGAAACGACTAGCACTAGATAGGGAATCTTGGAGAACTGCATCAAAGCAGTCAAATGATGAAGACAAAAAAAAAAATTCAAAAGAAAATATAGATTTCTCTTTTAATACAGGTTCTAAAATACATTTCCTGTTTCAGTAATAATAATTATTAAAGTATTCAATACATAAAACAGTAAAATTAAGATAGTTCCTGTGAGATGTTCATTGTACTAAGAAATTTGTACTTATTTTCAGTAGGCCACTAATGGTAGCGAAGCGCAACAAAGAACAAATACATATAAATTATATTTACTATTTATACAAATAATGTATCTAGATTTAATATAAAAATTAGGCATTCCTATAAAATTATTTAAAACATTAAAGTCATTTTATAAATTTTACGTTAATAAAATTATTTTAGTTCATTTATAAAACTGATGAATTAATTTTATAAAAATTTCGCGATATTGATGTATCAACATCAAAGAAAAAAATAATTAAAACACCCTTCTTATTTTGAATAAAAAAAATTTGTAAACTGGAAGATTATTAAATAACTAGAATAGATTTTAAATTTAAAAATATCAATAAAACACGAGATTTCATCTAAAAAAAGTGCGTCATATAAATTGTAGCAAGGTACTTTTAAAAATCATGTTGAAATTTTAATTTAGTTTTCATTAAACTATAAATGAAAAAAAAGAAATGTTTAATTTTAAACCGATATATTAAAAATAAAAAAGTTGTATACAATAAATTAAATCAAATGTTCATAAATTTAAAATAATGTCCTAAACCGTGTGGAATTTTCTTTCTAGAAAATTCTTCAGTTACCATTCAAACGATATGCATAATAGTAACCGATTTTGATGAGACTGAGAAATGTCTCTTAATTGGCACGACATTAGAAGTTTTACAAACAACTTTATTACTTTTCTTTGTTTTTGACTGGTCGACGATATTAAGAGTTTACTCGCTATATTTTATGTTCTCTAAGACGGAAAAGATATTATTATTTCATCAATTAATATAATGAAAATTGGTAAATATAAAATTAATTTGGTTATAAATTATTTTCTTTTTTTTTAATTTAAATTAAATACCTTAGAATAAATAATTCATAAAATCATTTTATTAAAACATTTGCAGTGAAGAAATTCGAAAAATTCAAATTAGCTTAGTATGGTTTTAGCAGTCAACTACTGATTTCTGTTGAAAGAGGAAGTTAAATCCGTGCGTAAATATTTACTTGATTTACTGATAATCTATTTTTATTGTAATCGTACAGTTTTTAGGTAAGATAATATTTAAGTTTATTATTTTATTTATTAATATTATTTAACTACATATGTTTCGTAAAAATCATGTTTGTAACTTTCACGTAGGTTAACAATAAATTTTAATCTATTGTAAGTTTAATATTGGATAAATTTATATTCTCTGAGAAAATAAAAATATAAATTACAACTGTAAGTAAAAGAAATACTAAAGTTTATAAATATTTTTTAAGGTGGATTATCTACGTATTACAGTTTAATTATCATATAATTAAAACACTCAGGCAATGTAATAACCTAATAAAACGATTACGAAAGTTCTTGTTATAACAGACACCTTTTTCTTTTAAGATAATTAAATCATTACGTTAGTTAGAAGTTTGTGTGTGGGAATATGGGAAGGAAATTTGTAGTTTGTAAAATAAATACTATGCCTAAATGATTTTCGATCCTGGATCTTCTAGGTGAAAGGCTGAGTTTTTACTACTCTACCATAAATATCAGCGAAGCGATAATCCTACTTAAAAAAAAAAACGATTAGAAGTGTAGATTATGTTTGTTTAAAATAATTATCAGTTAAAAATACGTAAAAGTAAACAATTTAATTAAACGCTTACGGTATTGTAAATGTGATGAGTTTTACCAAACGTTAGTATGATTATTTAAAAATAATATTATTTCTGAATTGCTCTTGATTAAACTGAACTAAAATAGAAACACAATTATGTTATTTTTAAATACAACTATTTAGTAGAAAATAATATTTTCCCTTACAATAAAACCACAATTGTTATTTGTGCTTGAAATATAAAAAATAATTTATATGTATACGTGTACTAGGGGTAAACTAACTTTTAAAATAATATAAAACAAGTGTTGATTTATTTCTTCATCGCAAAGCTGAACAATTGCTACTGTAAAACAGTTAAAAAGATTAAACGTGTGTCCAGTTTAGTCACGTCTTTCTATATCCCGCTTATTCTTTTCTCATTTTACTCCCTCACTCCTTTCAGTTTGTTTTTTTTTTTATTATAAGCTATAGTGTGTGTATCTTATTTCATGTAGCACGTACTCATTTTTGTCCTTGAAAATTGACTAAACAGCATTTTTTATTTTAAATATTACCATCAAAACAACACAGAGTTTAACTTTATTCTTGACCATATCATCAGACATGTTTTTTATGTACTTATAAAAATAGAATTAACAACTATACTACATCAGCCTTTCTTTTTTTGTTTTTATCCCTCTCACACACACATATATATATACAGAGAGAGAGAGAGAGAGAGTGAGAGAGAGAGGGCGCGATAGCGCAACAGATCAAAAGACTTTGCTTTAAAGGAGACACAGAAGCGACTAATGGTTATAAATAACTGGTAATCTATTAGATAGTTTACAATAGAAAATGAATATAATTTTATGCTACCGTGTTTTTTTTGTCTTCAGTCATTTGACTGGTTTGATGCAGCTCTCCAAGATTCCCTATCTAGTGCTAGTCGTTTCATTTCAGTATACCCTCTACATCCTACATCCCCAACAATTTGTTTTACATACTCCAAACATGGCCTGCCTACACAATTTTTCCCTTCTACCTGTCCTTCCAATATTAAAGCAACTATTCCAGGATGCCTTAGTATGTGGCCTATAAGTCTGTCTCTTCTTTTAACTATATTTTTCCAAATGCATCTTTCTTCATCTATTTGCCGCAATACCTCTTAATTTGTCACTTTATCCACCCATCTGATTTTTAACATTCTCCTATAGCACCACATTTCAAAAGCTTCTAATCTTTTCTTCTCAGATACGCCGATTGTCCAAGTTTCACTTCCATATAAAGCGACACTCCAAACATACACTTTCAAAAATCTTTTCCTGACATTTAAATTCATTTTTGATGTAAACAAATTATATTTCTTACTGAAGGCTCGTTTAGCTTGTGCTATTCGGCATTTTATATCGCTCCTGCTTCGTCCATCTTTAGTAATTTTACTTCCCAAATAACAACATTTTTCTACCTCCATAATCTTTTCTCCTCCTATTTTCACATTCAGCGGTCCATCTTTGTTATTTCTACTACATTTCATTACTTTTGTTTTGTTCTTGTTTATTTTCACGCGATAGTTCTTGCGTAGGACTTCATCTATGCCGTTCATTGTTTCTTCTAAATCCTTTTTACTCTCGGCTAGAATTACTATATCATCAGCAAATCGTAGCATCTTTATCTTTTCACCTTGTACTGTTACTGCGAATCTAAATTGTTCTTTAACATCATTAACTCCTACTTCCATGTAAAGATTAAAAAGTAACGGAGATAGGGAACATCCTTGTCGGACTCCCTTTCTTATTACGGCTTCTTTCTTATGTTCTTCAATTGTTACTGTTAGCAATTGTTCTTCTATCTCTGTATTTGAACCCTAATTTTTTTAAAATGCTGAACATTTTATTCCAGTCTACGTTATCGAAAGCCTTTTCTAGGTCTATAAACGCCAAGTATGTCGGTTTGTTTTTCTTTAATCTTCCTTCTACTATTCATCTGAGGCCTAAAATTGCTTCCCTTGTCCCTATAAGTTTCCTGAAACCAAATCGGTCTTCTCCTAACACTTCTTCCACTCTCCTCTCAATTCTTCTGTATAGAATTCTAGTTAAGATTTTTGATGTGTGACTAGTTAAACTAATTGTTCTGTATTCTTCACATTTATCTGCCCCTGCTTTCTTTGGTATCATTACTATAACACTTTTTTTGAAGTCTGACGGAAATTCCCCTTTTTCATAAATATTACACACCAGTTTGTATAATCTATCAATCGCTTCCTCACATGCACTGCGCAGTAATTCTACAGGTATTCCGTCTGTTCCAGGAGCCTAGTTAATAAAGAAAGGTTTATTATGTCAGATTCACATCGGAAGAAGTCTTAAAAGTGTTGTCCCTCTGTTCTTATACATCATTCGGCATTTAACCGATTAAATACAAATCTTTGTTTTTTAAATATAATTTCATCCTGATTTTATAAAATCAGGCCGAATATTTAAAAGCTTGAAACGGTTCAGGTAATTTGTATTTAAAGGAAATACAGTGTCTTTTTTGTTTCAAAAGAATGAAAAATTATAAGGCGTCAAATTACACGAATGCGGTACCTATTCGGTTGTTCCTTTGGTGACTTAAACGTTAATAAAAAGTTTGATGGAGATAATGTCTGATTTGAAACCTACACATACATTCACGCTAAATACATTACACTCCTTTTCGGGAAGTCGAGTAAAAAAATATCATTCCGATCATTTGTAGCCTGTCGCAAGAAATAACAGTATTTACTAATTTCAACAACTACGGGCCAATCGTTTCAATTACTAACGAATGACGATTTTTGTGAATACGGTAATCGGTCAAAAAATGGGATACGAGTTTTTTTTCATTTCTCAACGTTTTATGACCCAGGGAACCCAAAAAAGTAGCGGAGGATAATGTTCATACGTACGTATGAGGGTGTACTGACGCGTTTCAGTTTTAATAACTTGCGAATGGATAAAATGATTTTGATAAAACCCGGTACTCAGAGACTCATGTATATTAGGCAATTTTTTGGTAACAGTTTGGGGGCCAATATCTCCAGGGGATGAGATAGATAGTGTCTTTGGAGTCATTTTTCTCAAACTTTTCAGTACATACCTCACTTTATATTAAGCTCAGTACATGCGTACGCGCTTATCTTACCGTTTAAAAAAACGTTGCTCCCCAAATTCTCCCTCTTATCCCTTTTGTAGACTAAACGTTTTATTTACGTATTATTTATATTTAAATGTGCTTTACTTATTAATTATTTCGGGTTTCAATATTCTATTGAAGTTCTGTTTTTTGTTTTAAAAATTTAGATTTCTGTTTAACAACAAAACCGTTTGCCTGTGTCTACATTTGGTAATTAATAAATTAGCTATCTATTTTAGAAAGATAAATTGCCTTTGTTATTCATATGAAATACTTTACAAATATTTTCTCACTTTTCTTGAAATTTACATTGATATGTTCTGTAGATCAAAACGGTTGGTTTTTATGTTACATGGTCAGATTTATTATTAATTTTTTTTCGACAAAAATTTAGCCAAAATGTTTGTTCTAATTTCTTTTTCATTTTTTTTACTTTTTTTTTAAAAAAAAACACTAGACTAATGAATAAATGAAAGCAATTTTTTAAATTCACTTGTATCTGTTAGCTAAAGAACATGGCTAACGGTACATAAACGAGTAATGATGTGGTGGCTTTCAATTATTTAATTTTACCTAATATTCGATTAATTATAACCACGCACGTAAACGTGATTATTGCACATATATATAAAAGTACATTCGCGTGCGTGCTTTTATAATTTTTCTTTTTTACTAAACATTGTTTTATTTTAATTTAAAGCAGAAATTTAAAAAATCGAATATTATAATTAAGATTTTTTGATTTTTTTACATCGCTGAATATAATGGAAACAGCTAATAATATTATAATCAATTATAATTTTTCATCAACGTAACACACATTTTGATCTACGTAGTTGTTTTGATGAATTTCGACGCGAACCAAGGAGAGAACGTGAGAGTCAAATGCATTCACATTCTCTCTGACGTCTCTCCCCCCTCTCACAGTCACCATACGTACAAACTAACCGCAGTAGTAATATTTTTCCTCCCTTCTATTGTTCAGAAGCCATCTTTTTTTATATTGTTAGGTTATTTTTACTTTTAATAAATTGAATCTCGTGTATTAAAAGTGATTAATTTAAACAAAAATAATTGTTACTTTTTTTTTATAAAAAAATTAATATTTGTAAAATGTTAGTTTAATAAGCAACTTATACGTATTACTTACCCGACGTACGATGCGTATATTTACAAATAAAAAAATGTTTTGATACGGGTTTTATGTACTATCAAACATATCGATTTTATTTTTTACTCGTTTCTTTATTCGTACTTCAAAAAATAAACCTTTTCAGATGAAAATACCGTTCATATTTAAGGAAATATTTGAATACTTTATTTGACGTCACATATTTTCGTAAAAATATAAAAAATTTTTATGAACGCTTCAAATAGATATTGAAAGATGTATTTAAAATCTTAAGTATAAATTCTAACTTAAAAAAATTTCTATTTAAATTTTTATATCCGACAAATATTTTTGTCCCGTAAACGCTACGCGATGATATCGACCGATGGCATCAAGTTTTTAGAATATTTTTTTTATTGGAAAATAGTTTTACGCACTAAAAAAAGATTTGAAGAAATATACTATATGTAATATTGTGAACCGCACGCCCTTTAATTCTCCTATATTAAATAGCGAGTTTGTCAGCAGTTTTTTAAGGCGGTAGTGTATTTTTAATTTTTTATATTTATTTCCTTTTTTAAGAACAAGTTTTTAGATTTGACGTTAAATTGACATTTAGAAATAAAATTTGTGTAAAATATAATTCTGAGAAATCCGTGTACGCATAAACAACTTCGAATAAAGAAGTTTTGAAAAATTTGAATTTTATTCATTTAAACAAAAAACGGCAGAAAAATAGCGTATTAAAATTTTTTTTATTGTAAATTTGTCGGTATTAAAGATGTATTACAATATCGTAAACAAATAATATTCGTTTGAAAAGTTAATTAATTTTTTCTTTCGGTTTATGAATTTTTAATAAAAAATGACTTTGTTTCTTAATATTTTGCAATATTGATAATAATTCTTGTTTCGATATAATTTCGTTATATAACACAGGGTTTTTCTGTCATGTTTCGATCTGTTTTGTTTAAATAAATCGAAATAAAATTTCCTAAATTATTTTTTACGTTCAGTTGATGTTACTGCGTAGATTTTCTCAGAATTTAATTCTTTACGCATTTTTTTAATGGAAATTTAAAAAATATGTCAAACTAAAATAACGTTTTTACGCCAATTTTTTCTTGTTTTTTTTTTTACGGCTATTTTCTAAAATATTATTATAGATGCAGTTGTAGAAGCAAATTTATTCAATTATTTAGGAAAACATTCATTATTTATCGATTAACATAAAAACATAAATTTAACATAACATTAACAATTAATTTAACATTAACATAACATAACATAAATTTTTTTTTTGTAAAGTTTACCCGGACCGATTTTAATATTTTCTTTTGTTCGAAACCTTTTCTCGAGTGTAATTTTTCTGGTAAACCGGAAAAGAATTCACCTAATCCTTAACTTTTGAAATTATTAATTTTTTGCCTCCTGTTACTCGATTTCCCGAAAAAAAAATCTGTTATGTAATATTAGAATATATTTTTTTTTTTGTAAATTACAAAACGGATAAACCTTATCGTAATATTTTTAATAAGTTTATTAAAATTAAGGGAGATTAATTATTATTTTAAATAAAATGTAATAATAGATATAAAATTATCGACAAATCTTGATTTAATTTAATTATATCGAACGTCTATATAAGAAATAGAGATATTAATATTGTTGCTGGACTGCAATACACACACTTACGCACACATGTACGCAAGTTTACATCGCGCGATAATTACTGTCCGACGGTAGCCAATCAGACCGAAGGAAGCCACCTGTGTTTTGTTCATCTCCCCCTCTCACCCTCTCCCACACCGTCGTCGCATTAATCAGACTGACAGTTGTTTTTAGTTGATGCATGTCATCCCAAAAAAATTAAATAAAAAAAGAATTACCTCTAAAATTCCTCTTAACAAAAGTCGTCTGTCAACGTATGAGCTATACAATTTTATAAATAATCGTTTTATTTTATCATTGGCTATGGAACTACCGTTTTTTTTATTAAAACATTTATTACTATAAAGAATTTATTTATTAAATTTATTTTATTTATATTTACATTTTCATTTATTATTTTTTTTATTAAACACTTTGCTTTTATCGTAATCTGAATTTTTCAAAAATCGGCCTTAAAGGATTAATATTTGAATAGATGTATAAATAAATATACACTTATACAGACTTTTGTGAAAAGTACAAGGTCTTCTGAAGTAGCTTTTTATTATTGCAATACCGGGTGAGCAACCTAAAATCGAACCTAATCGTCTCGAACTTTTTTTTTTTTTTTTTTTTCTCTCAGCTCCCCTGGGCCGGACCGACTTGTTGGTATTACGCCGCCCAGGGGAGTGTCTTTAAACTCAAATAGGCCTCCCCACCGGCTATATACCGGCAAGGCAGGTCGGCCTACCGGTTAGCTCTTTTTGAGAGTTCTTTATCAATATTGGCCCCTTGGGGACCCAAAAGGGCAATACTAATACACCACGCTAGAGCCAGTTCGCCGCGACGCGGCGCCGGGTCCCTTCAGTATTCAGTGTGCTGTTACCCGTGGAGTCCTTGGTGGCTCATCAGTGCCAACACACCGCAGCATGCTGGACCTCACCAGCAAGGCTGTCCACCCAGTTCTATTCTAGCCAACACCTTGTCTTCTCTCATCGGAGTATTTCTGTAGAACGACTTGTCTAACAAAACTAGCTATATTATTCCAGTTTAACTCTCTTCTTAGCATGTAGTCTATTGTTGTCTCTGGAGTTATACCTGTGAGTGCCTTACTACGTCTAAGTGTGTCCCAACTATTGCACTCAAAAAAGGTGTGCTCAGCATCATCTATCTCGTTGCAGTAGTTGCAAATCGGTTCTTCTCTCTTGCCTATTTTGTGCAGGTAGTTATTGAAGGAACCATGTCCTGTAAAAAACTGCGATAGGTGATGATCAACCTCACCAAATCTTCTCGACAACCACGGCTTGATGTTGGGGATGAGGGTTCTCGTCCATCGACCCACAGCTTCCTGCGACCATCTTTCCTGCCAGATATTATAAACGGCATCCCTGACCTCTTGTTCTGGCTTGCCTTGTGCCCTCTCCACCCTCTTTTTTGCGATTAGGTCAATAGGAGGTGTACCCGATAACACGCACAGGGCGGCATAGGACACTGTCCTGTATGCGGACACAACACCTAGGAGCACACACCTGTGCGTCCTCGCCAGTCTCTCTTTGTTGCGCCTGATGGCGATAGAGCGCCACCAGGCCGGAACGGCATACATAAGCGAAGACACGACGGTGGTCGCCAGTAAACGGCGCTTTGAGGCCCGAGGGGCATTCTGCGATGACATAATGATGTTTAGACTTTTTATCATCCTTTCTGCCTTGTTGCATACATCGACTATGTGCTCGGTGTATCTACCGTTTTTCTGGAGGATAACTCCTAAGTACTTGATGTTATTCGCTTCTTCTATAGCATGACCGTTGATGGAAATATCGAACGGTTCTAGCACTCTTCTACCCGTAAAGGCAATACACCGGCATTTTTCCGTAGACAGTTGCAGACCCCTGGACCTCAACCACTCCTGTATAGTGTCGATGGCCGCATACACCCTCTCCCGCACCTCCAAGACCGTCCTTCCCTCTACGAGGACTGCAAGGTGTAGAATCGTCTCGAACTGCAGTTATTTTAGCGTCACGTTTAACACTGCTATTACTGTCTACTTTTGTCAGTTTTAAACTGTCCCTGCTACAGCGCAGTTGTGTGTTATTTTTTTTTCCTTGAATCATCATATAAACTTGAAGCTTGTGCGTGGAATATGGAAATTTACAATTTACATTTATTATTTACTGTAAATATTATTTTTTCATAGTAAATCTGATTTTTTTTAAATCTCAAGTTAAATAACAGCGATTTTAATTAAGAAAAAATATCTACGTTTGCTATTTATACTTATAAAAGAACCATATTTCTTAAGAAATATAAATAATATAATGCACTTGCAGCACAAAAATCTTCCTAGCAAGAGAGTTATTTTTTAGATAATAAGTAATAAATAAATTATTAGTATAAATAATATATAAGTCCCAAGATTATTTAATTAATTGCTAAATTTCATAAAAAAACGCGTAACTTCTTGCCGGTATCACTTTTGAGTAATAAATGTAAATTCTATTATTCTGGAATGAATCTTTGTTAACTTTATGAATAATAATTACATTTTTTCCTTTGTAAAGCTGTAAGCAGAAAAGAAATTGTGGAATAAATAAATAAATTTTGAATATTTTTTACATACTACTTCTATTTTTTGTTATATCCGAATACATATTTATATAAAACAAATATTGAAAAAGGAAAATTAATCTTATAATCAAGAAAAAAAACCTTTACAGTCGTGGTTATTATTGCATTTGATTACTTTTAGTTGCGATTTAAATTACTGAATATTTTAGATTTTTAAATATTTTTATAATCTATTACAGTATTTCTTGTGAAATTGAACGCATTTAAAACAAATGAGGTACAAGAACCGACATTCGGTGTAAAGCTGTTTTAATGCTTTTCTGATTCTGGTTACTTATTCTTATGTAGTGAAAAAAATAACGATCGAAGAAAAAGTGTAAAAAATTCAAAAAATCAGTATTTTATTACATTTTCTGCTTTCCCACACCAAAATCACCTCTCAGAAAAATTTTGTGATTTGTTTTCATTTACTTCGTTAAATTGAAGAAATAAAATAATTCCACCGATAAATTTACGACTTAAAGTTATCTAACGTTTCTTTTTTAGGGGTGGGGGTGAATAATGAGGGTTTTTAGTATCGTAATATTATTAATAAAAATTTAAAGAAACTTGAAATTTTTTTTAAATACTCCTAAATTTGATATCTTTAAAATTTCATCGATTCCCCCACCGACAATATCGCCTCCAAAGGTTTTTTTGGTCGCTTACAACAGTTGCACTATTACTATCCTTACGAAGATGAAAAGAAAAAAAATCGTTCAAAAAATGTGCGATAAATGAAAAGATAATTTTGTCGATTTCCGGGATAAGAGGGAGAATTTGGGGAGCAACGTTTTTTTAAACGGTAAGATAAGCGCGTACGCATGTACTCAAAAGTTTGAGAAAAATGACTCCAAAGACATTATCTATCTCATCCCCTGGAGATATTGGCCCCAAACTGTTACCGAAAAAATCGCCTAATATACATGAGTCTCTGAGTACCGGGTTTTATCAAAATTATTTTATCCATTCGCAAGTTATTAAAACTGAAACGCGTCAGTACACGCTCATACGTACGTATGAACCTTATCCTCCGCTACTTTTTTGGGTTCCCTGGGTCATAAAACGTTGAGAAATGAAAAAAAAAAACTCGTATCCCATTTTTTGACCGATTACCGTATTCACAAAAATCGTCATTCGTTAGTAATTGAAACGATTGGCCCGTAGTTGTTGAAATTAGTAAATACTGTTATTTCGTGCGACAGGCTACAAATGATCGGAATGATATTTTTTTACTCGACTTCCCGAATAGGAGTGTAATGTATTTAGCGTGAATGTATGTGTAGGGTTCAAATCAGACATTATCTCCATCAAACTTTTTATTAACGTTTAAGTCACCAAAGGAACAACCGCGAATAGGTACCGCATTCGTGTAATTTGACGCCTTATAATTTTTCATTCTTTTGAAACAAAAAAGACACTGTATTTCCTTTAAATACAAATTACCTGAACCGTTTCAAGCTTTTAAATATTCGGCCTGATTTTATAAAATCAGGATGAAATTATATTTAAAAAACAAAGATTTGTATTTAATCGGTTGGCGTTTATAGACCTAGAAAAGGCATTCGATAACGTAGACTGGAATAAAATGTTCAGCATTTTAAAAAAATTAGGGTTCAAATACAGAGATAGAAGAACAATTGCTAACATGTGCAGGAACCAAACAGCAACAGTAATAATTTAGAACATAAGAAAGAAGCCGTAATAAAAAAGGAAGTCCGACAAGGATGTTCCCTATCTCCGTTACTTTTGAATCTTTACATGGAACTAGCAGTTAATGATGTTAAAGAACAATTTAGATTCGGAGTAACAGTACAAGGTGAAAAGATAAAGATGCTACGATTTGCTGATGATATAGTAATTCTAGCCGAGAGTAAAAAGGATTTAGAAGAAAAAATGAACGGCATAGATGAAGTCCTACGCAAGAACTATCGCATGAAAATAAACAAGTACAAAACAAAAGTAATGAAATGTAGTAGAAATAACAAAGATGGACCGCTTAATGTGAAAATAGGAGGAGAAAAGATTATGGAGGTAGAAGAATTTTGTTAATTGAGGAATTAGAATTACTAAAGATGGACGAAGTAGGAGCGATATAAAATGCCGAATAGCACAAGCTAAACGAGCCTTCAGTAAGAAATATAATTTGTTAACTTCAAAAATTAATTTAAATGTCAGGTAAAGATTTTTGAAAGTGTATGATTGGAGTGTCGCTTTATATGGAAGTGAAACTTGGACGATCGGAGTATCTGAGAAGAAAAGATTAGAAGCTTTTGAAATGCGGTGCTATAGGAGAATGTTAAAAATCAGACGGGTGGATAAAGTGACAAATGAAGAGGTATTGCGGCAAATAGATGAAGAAAGAAGCATTTGGAAAAATATAGTTAAAAGAAGAGACAGACTTATAGGCCACAAACTAAGGCATCCTGGGAATAGTCGCTTTAATATGGGAAGGGCAGGTAGAAGGGAAAAATTGTGTAGACAGGCCACGTTTGGAAATTGTTAGGCAACAAATTGTTAGGCATCTAGGATGTAGAGGGTATATTGAAATGAAACGACTAGCACTAGATAGGGAATCTTGGAGAGCTGCATCAAACCAGTCAAATGACTGAAGACAAAAAAAAAATAGTATTAACAACGGTTAATCCTATTTTATTAAGGGCATTTATAAGTGTGTCAGTCTGTCTGTCGTGTGTCCATTCCCCTTAGCTTACCACATAAAACAACACCACTAGTCCGAGCGAAGTCATTCCGTACAACAATAAGTAATAATGCGCTCAGGCACCGGAATGTACCGATCGCTAGCGGAAAATTCCGATCGGTTAGTACATGTCCCGTGGCGGTCAGGTGTATACTTGTTATATATTATATATTTATTACTTGTACTTATTATTTATACTTGTAATACGTATTTATTTCTTTAATCGTTATATACGCGAAATATATGTTACTAATATATTTTTTAAATCGTGTTGCGTTTAAGAAATTCGATCGTAAATATGGTTTATGCGATGTAACGAGAGTTATTGTTAGAGGACTGGCGAATAATGTTATAAAGTGCAACATTTTGACCGGAGGTGAGAAACTTTGTGTTTTCCAAGAATAACTTTGATCGATGAGAGTACAAAAGGGTTTTCATTGAACAGACTTCAGTTTCCTCTGCGATTAGATTTTGTATAAAAAAACCATTGAATCGGTCGACATTTATTTGAGAAGTTTTCTGGCACGGGCAATTGTTTGTCGCGTTATCAAGAGTAAAAGCACGGAGCGGAATGAAAGTGAAATTGTCTTCAGAGCGTAGAAATAAAGGAGTGAAAAATGTTGTTTTTAGAGAAATTTTGGACGGTCTAGACCGATAAGTGGAACAGTGATTTTGGTTTATTGAAAAGAAGACTTTTTTTTAAATATAATAAAAGAATCGCCTAAGGTTTTTTGTTTGTATGTTTATTAATAAATTTATTTTATATGTTTTAATATTTATATAATTTATAAATAAATTTAAATTATACTATACAATATCATTTCGTATAAAAAAATTCAAACTTCCGACGCCTATGCCTCTCTCTTTTTCTGTTTAGCCTCCAGAACTGTCGTAAGGTGTTACTTGAGAGGATGATGTGTAATCTTGTACGGTCTCAGTTCGACCGTTCCCGAGATGTGCGGTTAATTGAAACCCGACCGCCAAAGAACACCGGTATCCACGATCTAGTATTCAAATCCGTGTAAAAATAACCGGCTTTACTAGGACTTGAACGCTGGAACTGTCGACTTCCAAATCAGCTGATTTGGGAAGACGCGTTTACCGCTAGACCGACCCGGTGGGTTATACTTGAAGAGCCAGACGCGTACAATCGAACCGGCAGTATAAATAGTTTTCTTTCTTTTTTCTATTTAGCCTTCGGGAATTACTGTTCAGAGGATGATTGAGGACGATATGTATGAATGTAAATGAAGCGTAGTCACGTACAGTCTCAGTTCGACCGTTCCTGAGATGTGTAGTTAATTGAAACCCGACCGACAAAGATCACCGGTATTCACGATCTAATAATCAAATCCGTAAAAAATAACCGTCTTTATTAGGACTTGAACGCTGGAACTCTCGACTTCCAAATCTGCTGATTCGGGAATACGCGTCACCACTAGACCGATCCGGTGGGCAGTATAAATAGTCTACAAGGATCCCGTGTAGTAGCTGACGCTAATTTGCGGATTGGCGTTCTCTTAAATATGACGACATGTTTTTTAGAACGTGACAGCAACTCCGAGATTTGTAAAACGCCCTAACTTGCATAAATAGACTTATTCCCATCGATATGAGAACGGACCGCAATTACGTCGATGAAACTCTTGCACAAAACGTATTATTGTTTCATATCGTTACGTAAAGGATGAAAATTTATTTTTTGAAATTTAATTTAAACATTTAAATTGTTATACATTTTACAATTGTAACTTTTCTATTAATAAACATTATTTTATTCAATATAAACAATAATTTTATTATTTTTCTTCAGAATGAATAATGAATTTGTTTACATTTTAAACAAAAATATAATTTTAACGAGAGATATACCTTTAGAACACGATAAAAGTACTTGTTTACGTAGTCGAATATTTCTGCGTAAGTCTGTGTATTCATACTTTTTTTTACCGGCACTGAGATCTTAATTGCATATTCAATAAAATTTGCATTTCAGGGTTAAAGAAGTTTGACTTTATGCGTTTTTTTTTTTTTTTTAGTATGAAATAAGTTCCTTGTAACTATGTAACTATAAAAGAAAAATTTATTAATATTTATATATATATTAATATATTCTCGTGTTGCCCGATCTCTCTGGCAAAAATGAAATCAGGCATAAAATTGTCAAACTGCGTAATTTATTTTTATTACATTTTTTTAGTTATTATAATTTACCGCATAAACCGGAAGATTGTGCGGTGAGTATATGAAACGGAAATATTTAAAATGTCTGACCGGATTTGAATCGGAGTCCAACGAATGAAAGGCGGAGATATTACCACTCCATCACGGTGATCGGAATTTTTGTAATCCATTTTAACAGTTATAAGAAGTTTACTAACCGATTTAACAAAGCGGGTTGTGGGGAGGTTGTCATTTTATTTACAATTAACTGCTTTAAAAAATTATATATAAGTTGGTTTAACTGCATCAGTAAGTGAAAAAAAAGTAAATAAGTTATCTCATACGTCGTGATTAAATATTAAAATATTTACCTCTAATACATACATATTATTATTACATACATACATTTATTTAGAGAATTCTCTTTCTTATGACTGATTGTAAAATCAATTTCATTTTGCCATCTGTTCTTATTTATATTCAAGTCTACAGTTCGGAAATGTGAATTTAATCCTAACGACCTAATAAAAAAGGTTTATTCGAATTTAATCTTGTTTACAAAAAGTCACGGTGGTATTAAAAGATAATTGGATTTATGCGATTACATAATACAGATGATGAAAGATTTGAAAGTTCCAAACGTAATAAATTCGATTTATAGAAACTGAACTTACATTTATTTTTCTTTAAAATTTCATTAATATATTAAATATCTTCTGTTTTTGTAGAGAGTTTGTTTAATAGAGAAATTTTATAGTTAAAAAAAAAAATTATAAATATTAAAATCTCGACTAATTTTCAAAATTAATATGTGGAATTTATAAAAATATTAGAATTAATAATTCTCTACTTTTGAGTTGATTTTATAATTATATATAATTTAAAAAAAATAAATGAATAAATCTAATCGTAGAAATCTATTTGCAGAAGTAAATATTTCAGAATTGTTTTCATTTTGAAAATTATAATAAAAGAAAGAGCATATTCAAATTATATAAATATTTTATTTATTTATATTATTTTAAATTAATTATTAACTCGTAGTAGTCGCCTAAAATATTAGTTGGATTACAGAAAATTCGAGTCATGAAATGTAACCTTTTGTTAAGTATTTACAAAAGACATACCGAAAAGTTAGGTTTCTTTCTTGACGTTAATATCTTTTTTGTTAAGAACGTAATAGTAGACTGAAGTTTGGATTGCGTTCCGATCCGTTGGAGGGTTTGTCGGTAGGGGCCTGATGTGCTAATAAATTTAGTAAACTGAATTTACTGTCGAACAGTTTTATACTCTGCTGATCGGACTACAACGTTGCCGCTCTGCTGTCTTTATTAGAATCACGTCACCCAGTTGCCGGCTGCGATAGGAATCAACAGGCGTGTTACCGTTCGAAACTCAAACGCATATCTGTGTATTTATTTCATTGTGTATTTATTTGTTTACCGGTTATTTTGTCTGCGAGTTGGTATGTATTTGCTTTTATTTTTTTTTAGTGATGTGCAAGTTTGCTACATTAAAATAAGTTATCTAGCGGTTGTTTTCAGTTGTAATTTCGTTTTTTTTTTTAACCAGTTTATATAAATGTTTTGTACGTAAATGTTGATACTTAAATGATATCTTCGCTAATATTGTTTTCATTGTAAGGTAAGAAAAGACTAACATTTGCTTTTAATTACGTCTAATTAATTATTGATTTCAATTAATATTTTTAATGAAAACATTTCTTTAATAACCCAAAAATATTTTAACGATGAACAAACTAATTAATATTGTGTATAAGTATGAATAGGGTTAGGCTAAATACGATTGTGACATGGGTTTCGAGTCTAAAAAATAAAAAAATAAAGTTATTCAAAGTTATAAATATATAAATACAGATAAAAATATTTTACTGCATTATGATAATAAGCCCTTAAAAATAGTGTAACTGCATTCAGCTAATGATAAGAATCTATCGCTAGTTTCTTATAAATTAACCGCGTTACAAAATACCCGTAAATTTAATGAATTCATGGTACAAATAGAATTACTAAGATGTATTCTACAATTTATGAAAAAATATTAATCTTTTCAGTATTAATATTCGATTCCTCAGATTTTTAGGTAACAATTTTTATCGTTACCGTTATATCTTCATCTATTTAAAGATTATTAAATATTTTATTATAAAAAATAAATTAATAAAAATAATCCGATGATTTTGCTTTAAAACAATAAAAATTAATAAAAATGAAGAAACTTGTATTATTTTACATTCGTTTCAAAATAATCTGCCGATTAAAACAATTTTATTATTTCCTTTTTTTTACACGACTGCCCAAAAATGAGTAATATATTCACGGTGTATGTATGTATGTTTGTTCCATAGTAGCAGCTCAACGGCTGAACCGATTTACATGTGTGACCCCGCGTTGGAATCCTTACGTTACCGGGAGTGTCATAGGCTATATAAATATATATATGTATATATATTAATTTCTCAAACACGGTACCGCTGATATATTAAATAAATAAATTAATAATTAATATAATCCACCTTACCGTTCTCTAGATCTTTCGGCTTATTTGGAAGCCACCATCAGGAGTTAAAATTAATGCATTAGTCAAGGTTTAAAAATCATAGTTAAAATTTAAAAACGGTCGTGACTGTTCCGATCCTAATAGTATACTTTAACTGTTTTTAAATTTTTACTATGTTTTTTTAAATTTTGACTTTAATGCATTAATTTTACCTTCTGATGCCGGCTTCCAAGTAAGCCGAAAGTTCTAGAGTACATATCAGCGTGCTAGCAAGGTGGATTATATTAATTATTAATTTATGTTTATAAACGTTTAAGAAAAAAATCATATTAATTTTGTTCGTCATGCAAGCACGTGTTTCTCCTTCATCTTATACTGTATACAAATACTACATATACGATTACCCAAAGAAGAACGTAATGTATTTAAGATGTATGTATGTTTGTTCCACCGTAGTCGCCCAACGGCTGAACCGATTTAGATGTATGACTCCGCGTTGGAATCCTTATGTTACTGGGAGTGTCATAGGCAATATATGATGTTTAAATAAATATAAAAAGTTTTAAAAAAAATTATGCTATATACAAAAATTATTAATACAAAATTGTCACCCGTACGCTTTTTGATTATATTAAAGTGCAGTGTATTTTTTTTTATTTTATAGATAATTTGTCTCCCTTAGCTAAAGATAAGATTTACTCGTATGTTATACTACGTACAAAGCAGGAACTATATTACGCATAGCGATTGAAAATAATCAGGTTTTATTTTTCTCTATTTTTTTGTTCTTCAGAATTTTTTTTCCCAATATTTGAGGGAAAAAAGGAAACATATTTAGCGACTCTATTTTATTATTAAACTTACCCGACCGATTTGGATTTTTTTTTATTATAATATGATATGATATATTGCTTTATTATTATTATTATTTATTTTTTAAAATTAAATGTTTGTGATTTCCCAGCGCGGCGACCACGATGCTTTACCAGCAATTCTGTTAGTTTTTTTTTGTCTTCAGTCATTTGACTGGTTTGATGCAGCTCTCCAAGATTCCCTATCTAGTGCTAGTCGTTTCATTTCAGTATACCCTCTACATCCTACATCCCCAACAATTTGTTTTACATACTCCAAACGTGGCCTGCCTACACAATTTTTCCCTTCTACCTGTCCTTCCAATATTAAAGCGACTATTCCAGGATGCCTTAGTATGTGGCCTATAAGTCTGTCTCTTCTTTTAACTATATTTTTCCAAATGCTACTTTCTTCATCTATTTGCCGCAATACCTCTTCATTTGTCACTTTATCCACCCATCTGATTTTTAACATTCTCCTATAGCACCGCATTTCAAAAGCTTCTAATCTTTTCTTCTCAGATACTTCGATCGTCCAAGTTTCACTTCCATATAAAGCGACACTCCAAACATACACTTTCAAAAATCTTTTCCTGACATTTAAATTCATTTTTGATGTAAACAAATTATATTTTTACTGAAGGCTCGTTTAGCTTGTGCTATTCGGCATTTTATATCGCTCCTGCTTCGTCCATCTTTAGTAATTTTCCTTCCCAAATAACAAAATTCTTCTACCTCCATAATCTTTTCTCCTCCTATTTTCACATTCAGCGGTCCATCTTTGTTATTTCTACTACATTTCATTACTTTTGTTTTGTTCTTGTTTATTTTCACGCGATAGTTTTTGCGTAGGACTTCATCTATGCCGTTCATTGTTTCTTCTAAATCCTTTTTACTCTCGGCTAGAATCACTATATCATCAGCAAATCGTAGCATCTTTATGTTTTCACCTTGTACTGTTACTCCGAATCTAAATTGTTCTTTAACATCATTAACTGCTAGTTCCATGTAAAGATTAAAAAGTAACGGCGATAGGGAACATCCTTGTCGGACTCCCTTTCTTATTAGGGCTTCTTTCTTATGTTCTTCAATTGTTATTGTTGCTGTTTGGTTCCTGTACATGTTAGCAATTGTTCTTCTATCTCTGTATTTGAACCCTAATTTTTGTAAAATGCTGAACATTTTATTCCAGTCTACGTTATCGAAAGCCTTTTCTAGGTCTATAAACGCCAAGTATGTTGGTTTGTTTTTCTTTAATCTTCCTTCTACTATTAATCTGAGGCCTAAAATTGCTTCCCTTGTCCCTATACATTTCCTGAAACCAAATTGGTCTTCTCCTAACACTTCTTCCACTCTCCTCTCAATTCTTCTGTATAGAATTCTCATTACGATTTTTGATGCATGACTAGTTAAACTAATTGTTCTGTATTCTTCACATTTATCTGCCCCTGCTTTCTTTGGTATCATGACTATAACACTATTTTTGAAGTCTGATGGAAATTCCCCTTTTTCATAAATATTGCACACCAGTTTGTATAATCTATCAATCGCTTCCTCACCTGCACTGCGCAGTAATTCTACACGTATTCCGTGTATTCCAGGAGCCTTTCTGCCATTTAAATCTTTTAATGCTCTCTTAAATTCAGATCTCAGTATTGTTTCTCCCATTTCATCCTCCTCAACTTCCTCTTCTTCCTCTATAACACCATTTTCTAATTCATTTCCTCCGTATAACTCTTCAATATATTCCACCCATCTATCGAATTCTGTTAGTATTTTATTGATATTAATAGTGATCTAAATCAGCAGAATATTTTAAAAAAGATAAAAAAATATTTTGGATTTTGATTCCCAATTCCTGTACACCCAACCGTGGATGAATTTATCTGTTTTAATCCGTATACAGATTTAACTAATAAATTATTAAATATCGTTTGACATTTTAAGTATCATTTTGAATTGTGTTTGTTTTTTTTCTGTATAATATACGTAATGACGTATTCCGGCATTCCATTTTTTACTCGTTCGTTCTATTCGTCTCTTACCTTTTCGTAAGTAATTTAATATTATTTTTCCCTTTCAGAAGTATAATTTTTTTGGATTACAATCGTTTCAATTTTTACTCTATGCGTTTACTAGCTTATAAAGTAGAAGGAAGAATCGTTTTTTTTTTTTTTTTTAGTTAAAATTAATCTTAATTTTTATACATCGTTGATAAAATTCTTTAATTATAATATAATAATAAAATAAAAATCAACATTACCGATAATTTATATTATGTCTAGTACTTTCGGTCGTTCGACCATCCTCAGGAGAGAATTTTTCTGATTTAAAACATTAAAATTAAAAACGTAGATTATAAAATATTAAAATCATAAAAATCGGTGAACTGAGACAACAGACACTCTTACGTTACGGGCGTACATACTTTTATGCGACGACAACCAACGTGATCGACCCAAAGTACAAAATATAAATTGTCGGTAAGGTTGATTTTTGTTTTATTTTTATAACTGATTTCATGTACCGACGGTTCCACGTTTGAAAAATTTAATTTAAAATTCTTTAAACGGGCTACTGTTTTTAAGTTGATTTCATAAGAAGGCTAGTTGTTTTATCGGGTACCATGATTCGACTTCCGGAAAATTTCGTCACATCTTCCCGTTCCCGCAGACCTCAAAACCACCGTCAGCTCAAAAGTACGATAACTGCCGTAATTTTGCGCCATTCACTTTCAGATTGTTCCCTAAAAATAGCACAACGAAAAATCTCGGTCGAGTTCGTTAACGGCCAAAATCGGACCGTGGGGGGGTTTTTCGAAAAAAGAAAACAACAAAATATCGTTATAACTTTCTTAAAATGTCTTATTAACTTTTTTATCCGTTTCAATTTATCCTAATACAAAATTCAAAGTTCAACGCGACATAACGATCTGTAATTTTGTAAACGTTAACCGTTATTTATGTTCATTTTTTATCTTCTTATAAATAAATAGAGATAATATAAAATGTTCATTTGTATTTTACACAATCTATTTGGAAGATTTCATAAGAAAGCTACCTATTGTAATCGGTACCGTGATTCAACATATTCGGAAAATTTCGACTTCTTCGCGTTTCACATCTCCAGACCCCAAAACCACCGTCAGCTCAAAAGTTATATATATATATATATTTCACTTTCTTGTGGACATGATAACTGCCGTAACTTTGGGCCAATCACTTTCAAATTGTTTCGTAAAAATAACTTGTCAAAAAATTTCGGTCGAGTTCGTTAACGGCCAATCGAACCGGGAAAATGGAGACGGGAAGGGGGGCTTTTTAGAAAAAACAACATATCGCTATAACTTTCTATAGTAAAATATCGAATTCGTTTAAAGCGCCTACTATTCTTCGGATAAGGGCCTAAAACGAATGCAGTCAAGTTTCTGATATTGCAGATTTAATAATTAAAATACTGTATAAAATTTTTAGACCTTATAAATTTATAACCTTGTAAGAATAGGATTTTGGTTTTAGACAAAGAACAGTAGCTTAAGTTATATTTTAAAGCCGGTTTATAAAATTTGTTTAAATCCATCTGCAATTCATCGTCGCTTTCATTTCCAGACGTTACGATTAGATTATCTGCAAAGAGGAAAGCGTTCAAACGCTCATCAGAACAGGTCACGAAGGAAAGTTAAACGATTCGATTTTTCATACTTTTCTTATAACCGATACCGACCCTTTTTCTTTGAGATTGTAAGGGAAATTCATTAACGATAAATTACTTTGTTCTTGTTTTTCTTGCACGCAATCTGCTGGTTATAAGAGCGTAATTTCCATCGTAAAGGCTTAAAACAAAAAGATGAACTGTATAAAGCCGAAACGTAAATTTTATTACTTTTCTTAAGAGAAACTGGATACTTCAGATAAAACTATAAGAATCTTTTGAAATACATTGAAAAAAATTAAGTATTTATATTTTTTCCGGTTTTATATTTATTATTATGAAGCGTTATATATTGTACTCGCATACTGTAACTAGTGATAAAACTCTTCGTCTAAAATAAATTTTTACCAGCTGATTTTCCAAGTCGAAGGATTTGAGGTTCAAATCCTAGTAAAGATCGGTCGGTAAATTTTATACGGATTTGACTATTAGTCGTTGGAAAATAGTATACTTTGGCGGTTGCGGTTCAATTAACCTCAAATCTTAGAAACGGTAGGCCTAAGTGTGTACGGTTTTATTAAAATGATGTTTTAATATTTAATAAATATATATTTTTGATTACGTTTTTAAAGCGATTGGGACTTTGTTTTCGCAATATTCTGATAAAATTAGGATTATATTACGAGATAATAATAATCGTAATATATATCGGCAGTTAAATTTATCGTTGTATATTTCGTAACTTTTAATGAATATAAATTAAAATAAATGAATAATCTTATTTTTACGCGACTGCCCAAAAAGGAGTGTAATGTATTTAAGATTTATATATGTATGTTTGTTCCACCGTAGCAGTTCAACGGCTGAACCGATTTAGATGATGACCCCGTGTTGGAATCCTTACGTTACGGGGATTGTTACAAGCTATATATATTTAAATAAATTTAAAAAATTAGAATTATGCTATATACAAAATTGTCACCCGCACGCTCTTTAATTATCCTACATTAAAAAGCTGCGCTTGTCAACTGTCTTATTTTTTGGGCAGTCAAGTTCTTAAATTTTTAATATTTATCTCTTGTTTCTTTATGTAATTTATTTTGTTAATGAATGCGGTTAATCCATTTTAAAAAAAAAATATTTTCGGTTAATCTTTTTTATTAAGTTATAGAATATTGTATTTTGCATATCGTACAGTATTATTATTATTATTATGCTTTTACGGCCAACATGGGACCACTTAAGTCAATTTTAGTTGGATCTTTTCTGAGAAAAGCGTGTTATTTTACTCTTTCGAGCTGCCCAGTATTTCTTCATCCGTTCAGATCTTGCTTTCTTTTCTTCATCCGTAAACACCCTCTTCGTTGTATTTTGTCGTTTGTTTGTCTTTTGTTTAAATCTAATGCTTTTATCTTTTAGCTTTGTAATTTTTCCAGTTTTATTCTGTAGGTCATTCAGCAAATTCCCAATTCTTTCATATCTTCTCTAATTTCTTTGATCCATCCTACTTCTAGCTTTTGGAACCAGAGCTTTTCAATGATATTTCTTGACGGTCTTGTTTGCGGTGTCCTTATGAGATGACCGAAGAAAGAGATTCTTTTTTTCCGCATAGTATCAGTAACAGGCTCTATTTCTCGATACACCACCTCATTTGGCACAATCCACCATCGGCCTTCTTTTTGGTGTTTTTTATCGATACACGTTCTGACAATTCTCCTCTCTATTTTCAGAATTTGTTCAATTCGGTTTTTCTGAGTGATTTTGAAAAGGGTCTCGCTTCCGTAGGTGACTTCTGGCTGTACTACAGTTTTATAATGTTTAAGTTTTGTTTTAGCAGAAAGGCATTTTTTGTTATATGTTGACCGAGTTAATTTTTGGGATTTAATCATTTTATTTGTCCTGTTTTGCCATGTCACTTTTTCATTTAAATTATAAGTTATTATTTCCCCTAGATATTTAAATCGTTTTACTATTTTAATTTTCTGATCGTTTACCGTAATGCGCTCTATTACCAGAGGATCTGTGGCCATTAGTTCAGTTTTTTCGAAAGAGATATGAAGCCCTATCTTTTGTGCTAGGTTTTGAAGGCTCATGATTTGTGTTTTGGCTTCTTGAATATTATTTGCTAAAAGAGCGAGGTCATCTGCAAATCCTAGGCGATTTAGTGTGATGGAGTTTTTCTTAGTACCCATTTTTATATTTTTGGGATTTATTTCATACCATTTTCTCATGACAAATTCGAGGGCGCAGTTAAAAAGGAGTGGCGAGAGGCCGTTTCCTTGCCTCAATCCAGTTTTTATGTAGAAGGGTCGAGAGAGTTCACCTCTGAATTTCACTCTGGACTGGGTATCGGTTAAAGTTAATTTTATCATGTTTACGAGTTTAGGGTGAAGGCCCAGGTTTCTCAGAATATTCAGCATGGATGGTCGGTGTATACAATCATAGGCCCTTTTAAAGTCGACGAAGGTGATTATTAGTTGTTTTTTCCGTCTTTTATATAAGTCCATCATAAGTTTTAGGGATATTATTTGCTCCGGGCAACCTCTCCATGGCCTAAATCCCCCTTGGTATTCCCCAAGTTCCAGTTCAAGTTGGTCGTTGCATCGGTTGTATATGATTCTCGACAGGATTTTGTATGTGCAATCCAGGAGAGATGTGCCTCTGTAGTTTTCAGGATTAGTTTTATCTCCTTTTTTATGTAATGGATGGATGAGGGCTGTGGTCCAGTGTTCTGGAAGTTTTTCTTCGTTCCATATTTTCTCTCTCTCTCTCTCTCTCTCTCTCTCTCTCTCTCTCTCTCTCTCTATATATATATATATATATATATAAATTTTATATATTTTTATAAATATGTATGTAGTAGTATTGACGTGCGATTATTTAAAGTAATCTGTGGGTTAAAGTACTCAGTATTTCGTATAGTTTATTATTTAATTACTGTTTGGAATTATTTTGTATTAAGTTTGTTATTTCTTATTTTTATCTTAGCGTGATACGTAATGTTTTATAAAATTTTCTGATTATGTGCATTAAAATTTTGGCGGGATATGATGTACTTACCGACAATATGGAGCAGTGTTGGCTGCGTGGGTGTGTGTGTAAGTGTATATATATATTTTTATATAATGAAGGATTTTTCTCTAATATTCTCCGTTTAGTAGGTGACACGTTAGATTAGCATCAGAAAGTTTTTTGTGTAAAACTTTTCTGCCGCAGGTAATTTTTACACTTGTACGTCGAATGAAATTTAATAAAAAAGGATCGGTATTTCAAACGCTAAATTCCAAATCCTCATTGTTACGGATTTTCTTACAGTTATTTGATTTACTTGATTTCCGTTATTTCGCTTCCCAAGCGATGGTGAATTAAAAAAATATGTATATTCTGGACTACTTTGACCGGGCAATGGAGTTTATTATTAAATAACTTTAGATCCGACTAATTTTTAAATTCGGTCGACCGATTTCAGTTATTACTTTTATGTGGAAAAAATTACGTCGCCTTTTTCGTGTAATTCGTAGATTGTTCTGTTAACCGAGAAACTTATCTGTACAATAAAGGTTTTTATACTATCTTTTAACGATTTCGCCGATCGTTGAGTACGGCTATCTGAATTTTCACACGGCGCTCTGTTACTTTCGCGTCTGTAATGTACGCATCTACTTCGTCGAATCAAAATCGTAATGCATTTTAAATCAGAGATGTTTCCAAATAGGCTGCCGCTAGGTGTAGAGAAATAAGTCAAGTTACTACGTACTGTACTGGAATTTTTCTATTTTATTATTTTCTTATAATGAAGCGTACTAAATTTATCAAACGTTATTTTTACTGAATTGCTAATAGATTTTATTTTAATAATTCAAAGGTAATTAGCCAATCCTGTTTTATTACAACGAAATTCAGTTGAGTCATATACCTCGCATATTTTACTTCTTCTTTAGTAATTCTGTATGCGATTGTTTTACGGTTTATTTTATTTCAAAAACGTACCGAAAATTATCTATTAGAGAGCGAAATTACTTTCATATGAACAGGATGACAGATTTAAAACAGAAGCGACCCGGTTCGAACTACAATTATCAGCCTGTCACTTTTAATACCTACGAACTCCAATATTAATTGTTTATTTTACTACCCTCGTCTCTAGGGATGGGCTAAATCGATTGATTTTTATAATAGAGATATTAGTTATGGAACGATATAAATAATCGAATGATTCGTTTGAAATGTGAACGTTACTTATTTTTTCCACGAGTACAAACATCGAATAAGATATAATCCATCGGTTGAGTAATTTTCATTTAACAAGTTTTGACTGTCTACGGGTTACTGGCGCCGCGATTAATCGCCCCCTAAAAATTAATTTCTACAGATGCTGCGGTTTTATTTGAATTATTATCGCGTTGTCAATCGGTCGCTAATATTTTGGTAACTTAGTTTTTTTTTTGTTTATATATATCGCGTCAATTCTTACGGTGTTATTTGTCACAGTTTCAGTTAGCGTTAAATAGTAGCGTTTTTCAATTTTGTTACTTTACTTATATTAATTCGGCTTACAGAATTTTTCATTTATTTTACTATCGTTGGAATTATTACTTATTAGAATTTACTCGTTTAGAGATTATTCCGTTAAACTTTGGTTTCATAGTTTAATTACTTTTCGTTTATAATTTAGCCGTTAAGAAAGTTTATTTTTTAACTTTTATTTATGAAGTAGAATTATGAAGGGAAATCATCGATCGTTTAAACGTAGTTTGCTATAAATGAAGACAACAAAAGTGTTTGTAGTAAAATTTTATACGTCAAGTAGTAGGAAAGTTTTGTCGTGTACAATGCTACCGTAAATTTATTCTGGAACGTCGGAAAAAGTTAAAAATATCTAAATTCAATAAAACGTGTTTCAGTAACAACCGATATTTGGTGGACCGATGGCAATAAATCGTTTGTTACATTTTACACGCGGTAACAAACTTCATTCAATTGTACCGGCGACGCGCGAAATGTCAGTCGCTCAAACGGGAGTGGCGATCGGCTATATCTTAAAAACGATTTTCGAAGAACGGAATATCACCGATAAAATAGTGACTGTAGTTGCAGACAACGGATGTAAAATAAAGAATGCGATTAATGAACATCGCCAGTATCCCGGCAGAATAGCGTACACGGTTCGGTTAAAACAAATAACGTATAAGGGAATCGGTTACAAATGCAAAACGAAACGATCGAGCGATTACATCTTCCGTTTAACTGATTTATAGATATATTTAACGTACGTGAGAAGTCTGTTGAAAATAAAAACAAGCGAATGACGGGTTTATTTTTTATATAAGCAAAATAAGAACCTTTTACATAGACGGCTGTAAATTGTTTAGAATTTCTCTTCGAAAACCTTTGAGTTGCGTCTAATATGTCAAAATATTATTTTGGTTAGTACGGATTGATTTTTATATCGTGTAATTTATAAACATTACAGATCGATTTATGTCGGTTTTGTTTTACTTTTATTATTAAGTCTTGCTGACAAGAAAAAAATTATATTCCCACACATTTTCTTATTTCTTCATTTAGAGTTTCTATTTAATGATGTGTGTCTCTCACACTCTCTCTCTCTCTCTCTCTCTGCGCGTGTTTGTGTGAAAAACAGTAACCTTTGGTTTTTTTTGTGAGATTACGGGCATCGACTACTATCGTCATTTAACCCCGACCGAAATTTTTAGCGTATGAAAAATGCCATACCTGACCGGGATTCAAACCCGGGACTTCCTGAAGATTGATCTGTACATTTTTAAAATTACAATCGGCCTTGAAATTGGAAAGTAATAAAAGTACGGTATATCTATATTGCGATTCTTTGTTTAGCGTAAGTACTCAAAAAATAATTATGTAAATTAATTTTTAGAAATTTTTCCTTTAACTTACCTAACCTTAAAAATTTTAATTCGATAAATTTTTGTAACTAAAGTTTTAATTTATCGACCGAATATTTATACGAACAGAAATGAATTTGTTGTTTAAATAGCCCAAATTAATGATGCTATCAAAACTACGTTTTATAGAATTTTACGATGCCGTTCATCGGAATAAAATGGAGTTATAATATTTTATCGTAAAACCAAAAATATAATTTAAAAAAAATTGTTTGTTACATAACGGTCTAGTTAATAATATAATTAAATCGATTCAATTATTTAATAAAATTAAGGTTCTGCTCGCGATTTAAATTTAGCTTTTTATTTCGATCGGTTAAAAATAATATTAAAATATGTGTTTGTGTCGATATATTATTTCTACGTATGAGTAGCTGTGACTAGAGTTATCGACAAAAATTATGAATATTTATGCATATATATATATATATATATGGTAATCTATTACCGGAAAGGTGAAATGACATCTCCGCGACGAACATCAGAACGTCTCCGCATCTTGAATTGAAGAACAAAAAGAGACGAAGAGAATCTCGGTCGGACAAAAGCCGGTGCCAACGAACGTGGAGCGATTAGGAAGAGGGAATCCGTATCTTAAACCGTCGTCAGGATGTCTATTAAGAACACAGAATTATGTTAACGTCCCGTTCTGAATTCATCGATAGAAAATCTTATCTGGTCGGTTGTCGTGTTTCAGTTAACGGAATTCGTGATCTTAGGAAAAAACTTGGTTGCGATACGATAGAAAGACACTTTCGGGAAACTAAATTTAAATAGTTTTTTCGATGAAGCCGCCTTTACATTTAACATATTACTTGATTTGCGCGCTAAAAATAAACGTATTTTATAACTTTACAATTATACTACCTTAATCGCTCGCCTTTCCTTATCGTTAGTGTGAAAAGACCACCACTCCGATCCATATTTAAAAAATAAGTCGTTTAAAATTTTCATATCGTATTTACTTTTTTTTTATTCGACTAAAGAGAGAAGGAAATCTCGTTTGAAATAAAAAATGAAACTAGTTTCTTTAAGTTTTTAAACGACATTCTGAGCGGGTAAACCGTAAAATAAAATCCCTTTTGAATGCAGTCAAAATTTCGACATTTGTCGAAATTGTTGATCAGAAATATCGTAAACCGTTCGTTACCGTATCTGTAATTATATTCTGTGTACGTTTTGATCCTAGATATCTTTTAGTAAAATCCACCTTGCGCTTGTAATCCCCGGCCCGACGGGGATAAAATCGCCCGTAAAAATTATCAAAATGTTAACTAAAAAAATTTTATCGAGTTTAAATTTGCCGTATTAACTTTAATGAAAATAAGTCGTGAACAAGAACATAGTGAAAACATAGGAGCGCGCAAATTATGTGTAACTAACCTTTGCGTACGACTTACATATCGATCACGATTTTGCAGAAAATCATCCTATCGATTATTTTTTTTCGGCCCGTTACTTTTTATTTCTAATCGAACCAGATGTACAGATAAACTCGTAAATTCGTTTACGGTACGGATGTAACCTGTACGGATTTGCATACCGGTATTAAATAAATAAAAAATCAAATTTTTATCTCACAAAGTGTGGTACAGCTCTAAGATTTCGTTTAGCGACGTAATTGTAACACCGATAATATAGGTTGTTATGTTTGGAGCGTCGCTTTATATGGAAGTGAAACTTGGACGATCGGAGTATCTGAGAAGAAAAGATTAGAAGCTTTTGAAATGCGGTGCTATAGAAAAATGTTAAAAATCAGATGGGTGGATAAAGTGACAAACGAAGAGGTGTTGCGGCAAATAGATGAAGAAAGAAGCGTTTGGAAAAATACAGTTAAAAGAAGAGACAGACTTATAGGTCACATACTAAGGCATCCTGGAATAGTCGCTTTAATATTGGAAGGAGAGGTAGAAGGAAAAAATTGTGTAGGCAGGCCACGTTTGGAGTATGTAAAACAAATTGTTCGGGATGTAGGATGTAGAGGGTATACTGAAATGAAACGACTAGCACTAGATAGGGAATCTTGGAGAGCTGCATCAAACCAGTCAAATGACTGAAGACAAAAAAAAAACATATCATTTCTATTTCTTCTAATTACTGTGATTTATGTAAAATATCTTCCATACTAATATTAATAATTAAGAGTAATATTTTCTATGAAAATAATGAATTATGTTTATTAATAAGATAAATCATTTGGCGGACATAATAAACATTTTGAATCGGTATATCAATATATAAAATATATATTAGTGTTTTGTGAAGATTTTTTTTTTGTTATATTTGTTCGTGCAAGAGTTATGAATATGTATAAAAATATTGACGAAAATACTTATAAAACTGTAAAATTCTTTTTATTATTACACTGCCACTTGTGTTAAAAAAAAAAAAAAAAAAAAAAAAAAAAAACCCCGTTGTATTAAAAAGACAGTTGTCAAAACAAACGCTATTATATGTATAGATTCAAGGACAAGTGAAAGTATATAATAAAACTGTATAACAAAACGTCTTGTACGTGTTGAATGTTCATGTAGGCAGCGGGGCGAGGGAAGTAGAGAGAGGGGTGAGGGATGTAACATTAGTCATCGTGTGTCTTTTTATTTCTCTCTCTAGAGACAAATTAATACTAGAATTAACTTGGTATATAGTTTGCAGTCGTTAGAGATAAATCATTTATTTTTAAATTAATATTTATTTTGTTTTTTTTTTAAATATATTTAATTGATTACATCAAAATTTATATATTTAAAATAAAATAACAAAAGTATTTGAATTATTTCTTTTAGTTTGTGTGTGCGTGTTTTTTTTTTTTAATACGGTATAGTTTTCATCATTGTATTTCCTTCATTGGTGTGATACCTATTGCAGTGAAACATATTTTTGTGATAATGAGAAACCTTCGCGAGCGTGCGCACAACTTCTCACTAAAGTTTCATCGCTATCGGATGAACGGTTTAGGAAGGCATAAGAGACATACAGACAAACATTCATTTTTATTTATATAGATAATGTTAAAGGATTAACATTACTGATTGTTCAAATTAATTTATAAATTATAAATTAATTTTGTTTTGCTTTTATTATCCCACTGTTACTGTCAAGTGATAAAATTGTTTTTCACACAGATTTTGTTATTTCTTCATATTTAGAAGTGACTTGAAAAAAGTTATAAAGTTTCTATTTAAAGATGTACTCGTGTGTGTATATATATATAAAACAGTTAAACTTATGATTTTTTTTTGTGAGATTACGGGCATCAACTACTATCGTCAATTAACCCTCATGGAAATTTGTAGCGTATGATAAATGCTATATCTGACCGCGGGATTCAAATCCGGGACCTCTTGAAGATTGATCTATACTTTTTTTAAGATTAAAATCGGGTTTGAAATTGGGAAGATATTAAAAGTAAGTTATATCTATATTACATTTCTTTGTTTAGCGTAAGAAATACTATTGAAAATATAATTAGGTTAATTAATTTTAAAAAAATTTTCTTTAACTTACCTAACCTTAAAATTCTATAAATTTTTGTAACCAAAGTTTTTAATCTATCGAGTAAATTTTTTTCTATATGAATTTATTTATATGAACAATAATGAATTTGTTGTTTAAATAGTTGAAATTAATGATATTATTAAAAATACATTTTACAGAACCGTACGATATTGTTCGTTGGTATAAAATAGAGTTCGTGTAAATTTTTTTATTTTTTTACGGATTTAAAATTTGTAAAACGTTATTTACTTATATAAATTCTTCAATAGCTTTCTTTAATTAGTAAAATAATTAGAGTTGTAAAGATAGATAAAAATAACTTTCATATTCGTTCATAATGAAGAGATTAAAAAATTGTTAACCTAACATTAAATATTATTTTGTAATACTAAGGTACTCTAATTAATTTTTATTTTTTTTATTTTAATCGCCTACAGAATTATTTTCAACATATAATGAAATAAATATATCGTCTGTAGTTATTTTTTTGTGTAAATAACACTTACGTGTAAGTGATTTACGAAAATGCGAACATTAACCTACCCGGTTGGTCTATTAGTTAAACTCGTTATCCTTGTTGACACAATGGTTATTATTAATGCTGAACTGACCGTAGTGCAAATAAATTGCAAGATGATCATCAAAATTATAAGTTGTTTTCATTTTATTTATTTTTTGTCTTCATTCAATTGACTGGTTTGATGCAGCTCTCCAAGATTCCCAATCTAGTACCGGTCATTTCATTTCGGTATACCCCCGTATATTCTACATCCCTAACAATTTTTTTTTTATGTATTCTAAACTTTGCTTGCTTACACAATTTTTCCCTTCAATCTGTCCCTCCAATATTAAAGCGACTATTCCAGGATGCCTTAATATGTAGCCTATAAGTCTGTTTATAGTTAAAGTTAAACTATATTTTTCCAAATGCTTCTTTTTTCATCAATTTGCCTCAACATCTCTTCATTTGTCTTTTTATTCACCCGTCTGATTTTTAACATTCTTCTATAGCACCGCATTTCAAAAGCTTCTAATCTTTTCTTCTCAGATACTCCGATCGTCCAAGTTTCACTTCCATATAAAGCGACGCTCCAAACATACACTTTCAAAAATCTTTTCCTGACATTTAAATTAATTTTTGATGTAAACAAATTATATTTCTTACTGAAGGCTCGTTTCGCTTGTGCTATTCGGCATTTTATATCGCTCCTGCTTCGTCCATCTTTAGTAATTCTACTTTCCAAATAACAAAATTCTTCTACTTAATAATCTTTTCTCTTCCTATTTTTATATTCAGCGGTCCATCTACATTATTTCTATTACATTTCATTACTTGTGTTTTGTTATTGTTTATTTTCACGTGTTAGTTCTTGTGAAGGACTTCATCCGTGCCATTCATTGTTTCTTCTAAATCCTTTTTACTCTCGGCTAGAATTACTACATCATCAGTAAATCGTAGCATCTTCATCTTTTCACCTTGTACTGTTACTCCAGATCTAATCTGTTCTTTAACATCATTAATTAGTAATTTTATGTAAAGATTTTTTTTTTAACTAACAAAAAAAATATACAGAATGCAAAAGCTGTGTAATTAGTATTGTATGACATGACCGCGTACTTGGGAAAGCCATGCAATATATTTTATTTTGTCGGCTTTTTTTATAGTATAAATGTACAAAAAAATTAATTCTAATTAATAGAATTTCATTTATTTGTTTATTTAAAAAATAGGCTGTATTTTATTAATTTTAACGTTTGTATATTAAAAAAAAAAAAATTCATAATCTGTCAACTATTAACTTTTGAGTTGATCTAATTTTTTTTTTGTTTTATTAAAAAGAAAAATTGCTAAATTTAGTAGTAATAGTCCATGAATTTATTAAGAAATTTACGAATTAATTAAAAACAAATAAAACATTAAATATAATGTTTGTAGTTCTCGATACATTTTTATTTCTCCATTGACGTTGTGTATTAATAATTCACATATTAGTTTTACTAACATTATTATTATTATTATTAATTATTTTATCGATAACTGAAAATGGTAATCAAAACATGAAATTCTAATAACTTGGAAAATACGTTTTACAAAAGTATTGTTTATCATACGACCCAAGATGTCGATAATTTATAAAATAAAATTCGAGAATCAACACAAAATATTCGTAGGGAATCATTGAACAATGCAGTATCATCCCACACATCCTGTCAAACAACAGAAGTAGGTCGTTCCCAATATTTATTAAAATGAAATGTAAGTAAATAAGAAAACTTTATATTTAATACGTAAATCCTTTTAAATAAATTTTTTTCGATATTGTCAACTTTATTAAATTTTTATAATATTATTTATTTGCGACAGTTTTTCCTTAAATTATCAATATAATATTTTTAAAAAACCAAATTTTATCCTGCCGCTATTTTGGGTACATCGTACAAAAATTTTTATTAATATTATTTCCCTTATCTTAAAGGAACCTTTAAAATCTTACAAAGAGTGATACAATTTAAAAAATTTGAGTTACAACCTCTGAGACACCCTCCTGAAGCCTTCCGGTCGTACGAATTCGGATAGTAGAGTGCCTGGGTGATCGTGGAGGGACTAAACATACAATACGGCTTAGATCCGGCCCCTTCATGATAAGAGGGGAGGTTTTTTAGCGGGTGAGAGCCCCGCACTGCCGTCAGTGCGGGCCTGACGTCGGCTGCCAGAGCTTTTTCTTCCCCCTACGGAAAGAAAAACAAAAAACAACCTAAAACGCGTTTTCGACAAATTTTTTTAATTTCTATCCCAGGTTAATCAAAACTAAAAATTCATGGACTTATTTCTTTTATGCGCGCGCGCGTTCACTCGAATTATAATTACAAAGGAGCGTTTAAAAACTGAATAAAATATTTATAAAATTAAACAATGTATTACATACATCATTTTTAATCTCATAGCAACATACGTTATATCTTATTAAAATCATTCTGCTTAAGACAACTGTAAAAGTAAGATCAAAGAAGAAAGGTGATATAAGAAAAGTAATAATAAAATACGATAAAACATATTAATCGACTAAATTATGTTGAACTATCTTATATATTTACTTCTCATTTTATTATACAAGTTCGCTTCCTTCGCTGTTGCTGTCTCAGTTTACATAGTATTCAGCGCCCCACTACTAAAATACGTAGTGGGTGCGTTGATCTTGAAGAATTTAATTATAATTTTATCAAAAATTAAAAATTAAATTATTATAAACATCAAAATTCAACGTTATCAAAATTACTAAATTTGAAGAGTAAATTTTACAAGAAGTAACATCAAAATTCAACGTATATCGAATACATAAAACAAAATTTCTGTATGACAAAATTTTAATGCGACAAAATTTCTATATGTGAGTGAATATAAATTGTGAACAAAATTATTATTTTATTAATGTATAATTATTTTATTTTAATAAAAATTATTTGTAAAAAAAATTGTTTTGAAATTTTATTTATAAAAAAAAATACAAATATTATGCGCGCGCGCGTGTGTATGTGAGTATATAATTTTTTTTTTCAGACTGAGAGATATTTAATTTAAAAATATTAAAAAAATCTGATATAAAATAGGCGTACATAACTTCCTTGTACGCCTATTAAATTACATATACACATTTTTTTTGAAAAGAAAAGTGAAAAGTACATAAAATTTTATTTCATTAATAATTTCTGATATTTTTTAATTTTTTTTTTAATTACTAAATTAATATTTATCGTAATTTTTTTTTACAATCTGAGGTTAATAATAATTATAAATAAATCAATATATTTAAATAAAAGACAAATTCTCGCCGATGTTTCTTCCCCTTATAAGAGCAAAATAATTCGTTAATTAAAATTTTATTTTGTTCTAACTCTGGAACCGATGAAAAAAGTACCGCTTATTATATATCGTTGAAAAGCATTCGATGAGGGCTTATTACTGTAGTAATAAATTTAAAAGTTTTGGATTTTGAGTTTTTTTTTGGACATTTTTGGTTCAGTCGAATGCAATAAAAACGGGAGGTGTTTAACTAGATGTTACAACTGTCCTAAATCCAAAATTTCAACATCCTACTGCTAATCGTTTTCGAGTTATGCGAGTTACGTACGAACAGATGTCACGCTGAAAGTAGCCAAACTGGATTCAGGGATGGTCAAAATAGATATTTCCATTGAAATCTGAAAACCGCGATTAAAATATATGTAAAAATCATCTACGATATTTAATCGATTAATAAATTTTAATTGTTTTTTGTTTACAATATTGAACATTTTGTTTCGTTTAATATCTTTTTCTTTTTGCGTAATTACCTTTATGATAATACTTCAGAGGATGATGTACGAGTGTAAATCAAGTGTAGTCTTGTACCGTCTCAGTTCGATCGTTCCTGAGATGTGTGGTTAATTGAAACCCAACAACCAAAAACACCGATATCCACGATCTAGTATTCAAATAAGTGTTAAAAATAACCGACTTTACTAGGACTTGAACGCTGGAACTCTTCCAAATCAGCTGATTTGGGAAGACGCGTTCACCACTAGACCAAACCGGTGGGTTTCCTTTATTATCTAGTTAAAATACATTTGAATATGATTTGTTTTCTGTAAACTTAATTCGTACCGTTTTACTTTATGTATTTTTATGTATTTATTAGCAAAGAGTTATTTTACCAAAAATTAAATCGTATTTCTAACACCAATCTTTTGTCTTTTACTCTTAGCTTTAACTACTAAAAATAAATTTTTTTTTTCAATCTTTATTCAGGTCAGATTTCACATAACTGGATTTACCCTTTACTTTGTGTCCTGAGAATTACGATCTGCTTTAATTTAACCGAAGGTGCAGAAATCGGGACGAAATCTTTCGGCAACCAACAGTCGCTAACGATGCATTTCCAAACCTATGTGCATCGAATTTTAATTTTTATTTTTACCATTAAAACATGATTTTTTTCTTTTTTCTGTTTAGTCTACTGGAATAAACATTCAGATATTACTTCAAAGGATGACATGTACGATTGTAAATGAAGTGTACTCTTGTACAGTCTCAGGTCGACCGTTCCTATAATGTATGGTTAATTGAAAACCCGACCACCAAAGAACACCCGTATCCACGATTTAGTATCCACGATTGTCTTTACTAATACTTGAATACTGGAACTTTCAACTTCCAAATCAGATGATTTGGGAAGACGCGTTCACCACTAGACCAACCCGGTGGGTTATTAAAACATGACCTGAAAATTTCTTACGTTCTTTGTAAATCATTCTGTTATTAAATAGCTATTATTTGAGCGAGTAACGTCTCATATGTGGAAAAAAATTTTGGTTGTTAATATCACTTGAATTTTGTAAAAAAAAATTGTTACAAGCATACAATACTTGTATACTTGTAATATTTTTTTCGCGTCTTTTCTACGGGCAAACATTTTAGTAAGATTGAGCAATAGATAAAAGTTAAAATTAACAAAACGACCGCAAAAAAAATTGTTACTCTTTAACGTAGGATAATTAGTAAATTAGAATAATTAATGAGCCTGCGGCTGACAATTTTGTATACAGTACAACTTTTTTCGAACTTTTTGTATCTATTTAAACATATATATATATATATATATATATATATATATATATATATATATATATATATATATATATATATATATATATATATAAACTATGGCATTCCCGATAACGTAAGGATTCCAACGCGGCGTCATATATCTAAATCGGTTCAGTCGTTGAGCGGCTACGGTGAAAAAACTTACTTACATGTAAACATCCTAAATACATTACACTTCTTTTTAGGCATTCTTTATAAAAAAAAAAATAAACAAAGGAAGTTATATATTTTGTTTAGAGCTTTTTTTTATTACTTTTATGAACAATAATTTTAATAACAAAATAAAAATGTCATAGATTAAAAGAGATGTGTCCGTGGTATAAAATAAGGCCCTTTATAATTTTATAAAAGGAATTTTAAAGTTTCAAACTAATCGGAAAATAAATAAATCGATTAGTATAGATAATATGAAAGAAACTATAATGGTTTTATATAATAATTTGTTTTTTTTTTTTTTTTTTTTTTTTTTTTTTTTGTTAACGTAATTAACTGAAACATCAAAAGTATAAGATTCTGTTAAACTTTTACATTTAAAAAAATGTTATAGTTGATGAAAAGCGATACAACTCAAAAAAGATAATAAATAAATGGAAAAAAAGAGTTATCAATTAAAGGTCTACTGAAAAGTTCCCGAACATTCTTATTCTTATTTTTTATTATTATTATTGCTGTTTATAATACAGAATATTTCTAAATTAGTTATACAAAAGTAGCGTTTAATACTTTCAAACTTGTTAGATACATCACTCAAAACTTCCACAAGTTTCATCCCCGCGTAACACCATTAGTTCCCGAAGTTCCCACTAGGTGGCACACGCGATATATACAAGAATGGGGGGAGAGGCGGAGCTATCCGATGATGGCATCGGGCACCCTCAAGCTTTGAGAGGGCCGCGGGGAGAACAAGAGATGTGCGCAACGAACATCTGGAGCTAGATAGCGTAGGAACGGGGGGCGCAGCTCCCCAGCAGAGGGGAACTTGGCTGTCCAGAATGGAGGTCAACGTCCCTGAGTGAAACTAGGAGGACCTCGATGGTACGCCCGTAGGACTAGGAAAGACAGGGGGCAGTCGACTGACACGAACCCACCGGGTTGGTGGTCTATTGGTGAACGCGTCTTCCTAAATCAGCTGATTTGGAAGTCGAGAGTTCCAGCGTTCAAGTCCTAGTAAAGTCAGTTATTTTTAACACTTATTTGAATACTAGATCGTGGATACCGGTGTTCTTTGGTGGTGGATTTCAATTAACCACACATCTCAGGAACGGTCGAACTGAGATTGTACAAGACTACGCTTCATTTACACTCACGAATATCACCCTCTGAAGTTTTATCTGAAAAGTAATTACCGGAGGCTAAACAGGAAAAAGAAAAAAAGAAAAAGTCGACTGACACGACACTCTGACAGCGCTGTGCGTACCTTAATGGTGGAGTAAAAAGGAAAAAAAAGGTGGCATGCGCGAATGGGTAAATCAAGTCATCATGCAGTTGTATAACGGTGCAGAGCGTGCTCAGTATTGTTGTAATAGAATAACTATAGATAACTGAATAGAATATTTTTGTTTTGAATAGTATTTATAAATTCCCGTAAGAAAGTCACGATGTTCTATTCCGTAGTCTGAACAGAATGTGTCACTGAGTATACCTTACAGATTTAGAATAGTTGATTGTGTACATGAGCGGGTAATAAATTTCTTTGTGCAATTTATTTCAATACCTCTAAAATCACTTCGGGGCCTCACAGCTTATATGGAACTATGCCCCTAACCCGCTTGTTGTTCTTTTTCTTTTTCTACCACAGGTAAAACGCGTGCTTAAATCCTATTTCCAGTCCCTTCAGATGTTCTATTGATCGGATCGGGCTGATTTTTTTGGTTTTATTCTGCTCGAAATCCCCCAGCAGATATCTTCATAAAATATCCATACGCTTTCAAAATGATTTTTCTATGAGTAATAACCTTGATAATTTCTTCAATTAAGGAATAAATTACAACTTTTCAGAAAGGACTCAATTTTGGGGTATGCTGATGCTTGATGACATATCTGTGGATTATTTCGAGCAGAATAAAAAAATTCAGCCCGATATATAGTTAGTCCTAACTAGAAATAGGATTTCTGCCCAATTTTTGTAATATATATATATATATATATATATATATATATATAAGATTGGTTTAATATTATTTATTTTTTGTAGTTACGATTCATATATATTATACATTAATTTTTTACAACCGTTTATAGTTTTCTACAATATTTTCCATTGTGACGTCCTCATTACATCTACGTTATTACTTCATTGTACGAAATAAAGGAATTAATTACGTAGAAGATGTAATGAGAACGTCAGCATGGAAAAAAATTGTAGAAAACGATAAACGGATGTAAAAAATCAATATATAATATAATTATAATTTTTTTTTTTTTTGTGTTCAGTCATTTGACTGGTTTGATGCAGCTCTCCAAGATTCCCTATCTAGTGCTAGTCGTTTCATTTCAGTATACCCTCTACATCCTACACCCCTAACAATTTGTTTTACATATTCCAAACGTGGCCTGCCTACACAATTTTTCCCTTCTACCTGTCCTTCCAAAATTAAAGCGACTATTCCAGGATGCCTTAGTATGTGGCCTATAAGTCTGTCTCTTCTTTTAACTATATTTTTCCAAATGCATCTTTCTTCATCTATTTGCCGCAATACCTCTTAATTTGTCACTTTATCCACCCATCTGATTTTTAACATTCTCCTATAGCACCACATTTCGAAAGCTTCTAACCTTTTCTTCTCAGATACTCCAATTGTCCAAGTTTCACTTCCATATAAAGCGACACTCCAAACATACACTTTCAAAAATCTTTTCCTGACATTTAAATTAATTTTTGATGTAAACAACTTATATTTCTTACTGAAGGCTCGTTTAGCTTGTGCTATTCGGCATTTTATATCGCTCCTGCTTCGTCCATCTTTAGTAATTCTACTTCCCAAATAACAAAATTCTTCTACCTCCATAATCTTTTCTCCTCCTATTTTCACATTCAGCGGTCCATCTTTGTTATTTCTACTACATTTCATTACTTTTGTTTTGTTCTTGTTTATTTTCATGCGATAGTTCTTGCGTAGGACTTCATCTATGCCGTTCATTGTTTCTTCTAAATCCTTTTTATTCTCGGCTAGAATTACTATATCATCAGCAAATCGTAGCATCTTTATCTTTTCACCTTGTACTGTTACTCCGAATCTAAATTGTTCTTTAACATCATTAACTGCTAGTTCCATGTAAAGATTAAAAAGTAACGGAGATAGATCCTTGTCGGACTCCCTTTCTTATTATGGCTTCTTTCTTATGTTCTTCAATTGCTACTGTTGCTGTTTGGTTCCTCTACATGTTAGCAATTGTTCTTCTATCTCTGTATTTGAACCCTAATTTTTTTAAATTGCTGAACATTTTATTCCAGTCTACGTTATCGAATGCCTTTTCTAGGTCTATAAACGCCAAGTATGTTGGTTTGTTTTTCTTTAATCTTCCTTCTACTATTAATCTGAGGCCTAAAATTGCTTCCCTTGTCCCTATACTTTTCCTGAAACCAAATTGGTCTTCTCCTAACACTTCTTCCACTCTCCTCTCAATTCTTCTGTATAGAATTCTAGTTAAGATTTTTGATGCATGACTAGTTAAACTAATAGTTCTGTATTCTTCACATTTATCTGCCCCTGCTTTCTTTGGTATCATTACTATAACACTTTTTTTGAAGTCTGACGGAAATTCCCCTTTTTCATAAATATTACACACCAGTTTGTATAATCTATCAATCGCTTCCTCACCTGCACTGCGCAGTAATTCTACCGGTATTCCGTCTATTCCAGGAGCCTTTCTGCCATTTAAATCTTTTAATGCTCTCTTAAATTCAGATCTCAGTATTGTTTCTCCCATTTCATCCTCCTCAACTTCCTCTTCTTCCTCTGTAACACCATTTTCTAATTCATTTCCTGCGTATAACTCTTCAATATATTCCACCCATCTATCGACTTTACCTTTCGTATTATATATAGGTGTACCATCTTTGTTTAACACATTATTAGATTTTAATTTATGTACCCCAAAATTTTCCTTAACTTTCCTGTATGCTCCGTCTATTTTACCAATGTTCATTTCTCTTTCCACTTCTGAACACTTTTCTTTAATCCACTCTTCTTTCGCCAGTTTGCACTTCCTGTTTATAGCATTTCTTAATTGCCGATAGTTCCTTTTACTTTCTTCATCACTAGCATTCTTATATTTTCTACGTTCATCCATCAGCTGCAGTATATCGTCTGAAACCCAAGGTTTTCTACCAGTTCTCTTTATTCCGCCTAAGTTTGCTTCTGCTGATTTAAGAATTTCCTTTTTAACATTCTCCCATTCTTCTTCTACATTTTCTATCTTATCTTTTTTACTCAGACCTCTTGCGATGTCCTCCTCAAAAATCTTCTTTACCTCCTCTTCCTCAAGCTTCTCTAAATTCCACCGATTCATCTGACACCTTTTCTTCAGGTTTTTAAACCCCAATCTACATTTCATTATCACCAAATTATGGTCGCTATCAATGTCTGCTCCAGGGTAAGTTTTGCAGTCCACGAGTTGATTTCTAAATCTGTGCTTAACCATGATATAATCTATCTGATACCTTGCAGTATCGCCTGGCTTTTTCCAAGTGTATATCCTTCTATTATGATTTTTAAATTGGGTGTTGGCAATTACTAAATTATACTTCGTGCAAAACTCTATAAGTCGGTCCCCTCTTTCATTCCTTTTGGCCAGCCCGTATTCACCCACTATATTTCCTTCCTTGCCTTTTCCAATGCTTGCATTCCAATCTCCAACTATTATTAAATTTTCATCTCCTTTTACGTGTTTAATTGCTTCATCAATCGCTTCGTATACACATTCTACCTCATCATCATCATGGGCGCTTGTAGGCATATAGACGTTAACAATCGTTGTCGGTTTAGGTTTTGAATTTATCCTTATTACAATGACTCTATCGCTATGCGTCTTGAAATGCTCCACTCTCCTCCCTATTTTCTTGTTCATCACGAAACCTACTCCTGCCTGCCCATTATTTGACGCTGAGTTAATTACTCTAAAGTCACCCGACCAAAAGTCGCCTTCCTCTTCCCACCGTACCTCACTAATTCCTACTATATCCACGTTTACCCTATCCATTTCCCTTTTTAAATTCTCTAGCCTACCAACCTTTTTTAAGCTTCTAACATTCCACGCTCCGACTCTTAGAATGTTATTTTTTACTTTTCTGGTGACCCCTTCCTTAGTAGTCCCCACCCGGAGATCCGAACGGGGGACTATTTTACCTCCGGAATATTTTACCAAGGAAGGCGCCTCCATTATTGCTTTTGAAAATGCAGAGCCACATTTTCTTGGAAAAAAAAACAGCTGTAGTTTTCCATTGCTTTCAGCTGCGCAGTACTCAGAGGACTGAGTGATGTTGATATGGCCGTTTAAGTCATTGTGACTTACGCCCCTAACAACTACTGAAAGAGCTGCTGCCCTCTTTCAGGAATCATTCCTTAGTCTGGCTCTCAACAGATACCTCTCCGATATGGTTGCACCTTCGGTCCAGCTACTCTGTATCCCTGAGCACTCAAGCCCCCTCACCAACGGCAAGGTCTCATGATTCATAGAGGAGGAATTATAATTATTATAATATATAATATAATTTTTCGCGATCACATTACTTCGTTCACTTCGTAGAAGGAAGTATTGTGATCGGGAAAAACTTCGATATCAGATTTCAACGGAAATATCCATTTTGAGCATCCCTGAATCCATTTTGACTAGTTTCGGCATTACGTCTCTACGTATGAATCTCGCATAACTAAAAAACGTAGGATAATGAAATTTTGGATTTAGAACTGTTATAACACCAAGTTGTCCACCTTCAAATTTGATTGCAATCGACTGAACCAAAAGTTTTCAAACACGTTTTTCTTAACTGCAGTAATAAGCCGCCCACATTGAGAGCTTTTCAACGATATCTGTAAGCGGTAGTAATTTTCATCGGTTCCAGAGTTATGGCCAAATTGAATTGTAATTAATGAAATATTTGACCTTACAAGGGAAGCCACATCGGTTCGAATGAGACTTTATCTCTTTTTTTATAACTTTTTTTTAATGTAAATGTATTGATTTATTAATAATTATTAATCTCAGCTTATAAAAAAAAAATTAATAATTCAATAATAATAAAAAAAAAATGTATGAAAAAATATCAAAAGTTGTTAATAAAAATTAGATTTTATAATTTTCATTTAAAAAAAAATGTGTCTATGTAATTTAATAGGCGTACAAGGAGGTCATGTGGTGTCCACATCGGATTTTTTTACGTACAATGTAACGCATGCGTACATTACAATAAATGAAGGTATTTTAATATACTTTTATTTATTGTTTATCTATATAAATAAAAATGTAAAGATTCAAAATGTTAAATCTCCGAAAGTTCTTCACCGATCGCTTTCAAATTTTGACAGAACATTGGATTCGATAGGCGCGCGTTTTTATATATCTAAGATGTCACAGCTGTGACATGTAAAATCATGCTTTTTTAGAAAAACAGCGCTATCTGTTGGACGTAAACGCAACACACGCTATACTAAATATTTTTCGATTCCATTTCAGTGTTTCCAATATGTGTATCCGCTATAGACTAAAAAACCTCTGGACCGATTAACGCACGGGGAAAAAGGGAAAATCGATAAAACTAAAAGGGAAAAAGGGGAAAATTGAAATGGAAATGGAAAGGTGAAAGGAGAAAAAATAAAACTGAAAAGAGGGTAAAGGAAATAGAAACGGGGGAAGGAAATGAGGAAAAAGGGGGAAATGGGTGAAAGGGAAAGAGAATAAGGTAAATGTGAAAATGATAAAAGGGTAAATGGGGGAAATGAACAGGGGAAAAGGGAGAAAGAGTAAAAAAGAAAGTTTAAATTTTGTGAAGTTCCGTATGTTAATTTTGTTACCTTTTATCAAACTTTTAATTGCACGTGCACATTAATGTCATGTAATTATGTCAGTAATGATGCACGTGTCAATTTTTTTTTTTTTTGGCTTCAGTCATTTGACTGGTTTGATGCAGCTCTCCAAGATTCCCTATCTAGTGATAGTCGTTTCATTTCAGTATACCCTCTACATCCTACATCCCTAACAATTTGTTTTACATATTCCAAACGTGGCCTGCCTACACAATTTTTCCCTTCTACCTGTCCTTCCAATATTTTTTTTTTTGTCTTCAGTCATTTGACTGGTTTGATGCAGCTCTCCAAGATTCCCTATCTACTGCTAGTCGTTTCATTTCAGTATACCCTCTACATCCTACATCCCCAACAATTTGTTTTACATACTCCAAACGTGGCCTGCCTACACAATTTTTCCCTTCTACATGTCCTTCCAATATTAAAGCGACTATTCCAGGATGCCTTAGTATGTGGCCTATAAGTCTGTCTCTTCTTTTAACTATATTTTTCCAAATGCTTCTTTCTTCATCTATTTGCCGCAATACCTCTTAATTTGTCACTTTATCCACCCATCTGATTTTTAACATTCTCCTATAGCACCGCATTTCAAAAGCTTCTAACCTTTTCTTCTCAGATACTCCGATCGTCCAAGTTTCATTTCCATATAAAGCGACACTCCAAACATATACTTTCAAAAATCTTTTCCTGTCATTTAAATTAATTTTTGATGTAAACAAATTATATTTCTTACTGAAAGCTCGTTTAGCTTGTGCTATTCAGCATTTTATATGCTCCTGCTTCGTCCATCTTTAGTAATTCTACTTCCCAAATAACAAAATTCTTCTACGTCCATAATCTTTTCTCCTCCTATTTTCACATTCAGCGGTCCATCTTTGTTATTTCCACTGCATTTCATTACTTTAGTTTTGTTCTTGTTTATTTTCATGCGATGCATGAACATCGGCATGAACGGCATAGACTTCATCTATGCCGTTCATTGTTTCTTCTAAATCCTTTTTACTCTCGGCTAGAATTACTATATCATCAGCAAATCATAGCGTCTTTATCTTTTCACCTTGTACTGTTACTCCGAATCTAAATTGTTCTTTAACATCATTAACTGCTAGTTCCATGTAAAGATTAAAAAGTAACGAAGACAGGGAACTCCCTTGTCGGACTCCCTTTCTTATTACGGCTTGTTTCTTATGTTCTTCAATTGTTACTGTTGCTGTTTGGTTCCTGTACATGTTAGCAATTGTTCTTCTATCTCTGTATTTGAACCCTAATTTTTTTAAAATGCTGAACATTTTATTTCCAGTCTACGTTATCGAATGCCTTTTCTAGGTCTATAAACGCCAAGTATGTCGGTTTGTTTTTCTTTAATCTTCCTTCTACTATTAATCTGAGGCCTAAAATTGCTTCCCTTGTCCCTATACTTTTCCTGAAACCAAATTGGTCTTCTCCTAACACTTCCTCCACTCTCCTCTCAATTCTTCTGTATAGAATTCTGGTTAAGATTTTTTATGCATGACTAGTTAAACTAATTGTTCTGTATTCTTCACATTTATCTGCCCCTGCTTTCTTTGGTATCATTACTACAACACTTTTTTTGAAGTCTGACGGAAATTCCCCTTTTCATAAATATTACACACCAGTTTGTATAATCATGCTGAAATTTGAGAAGAACATAGAAAGCTTTGCACCAATAAGAGAAGTGTGGGATTGTTTTGTTGCAGCCTGTCGAAGTTCTTATAAACCTTAGTCATTTGTAACAATCGATGAACAGTTACAATGACCTCAAAATGCAATTGAGGTCATTGTAGCTTCAGAATGTATATCCCTAATAAGTGTCTGAAAAATACGGGATTAAGATTGTCATGATGTGTGAGAGTTCAACTAAATTCATGGTAGGTGCAATTCCTTATACTGTGAAAACAATGCAAACTGGAAATTTTTTGTCAAAAAATTGTCAGAAACTATTCATGGTTCCAATCAGAATATCACAATTGATAATTGGTTTAATTCAGTGCCTCTAGCCACCTTGTTACTTGATCATCCTTACAAACTAACTATTGTTGGGACTTTGTGTAAGGACAAACACGAGATACCCCCTAAAATGGTCAATCTAAAGGGCAGAAAAATTGGATTGAGTATGTTTTGCTTTGATGAATTCAAAACTGTGGTATCCTATAAGGTAAAAAGTAATAAAGTAGTCTTGCTACTACCAACATGTGATGAAAAGTCAACAATCGACCCGAACTCCAAATAGCTACACATCATTGAAATATACAAGGTTACTAAAAGCGGAGTAGATTCAATGGATCAACTGTGTAATCAAATGTCTTCTAGTTGTAAGTCAAAAAGGCGGCCCCATTGTGTGTTTTATGGCATGATAAACATAGCTTTGGTAATTTCATATGTCATATACATATCCAACATAAAATTGGGCCTAAACCAGTAGCAAGTATAAAGACGAGAATTTGCTCACAAAATTCAATGTGATCAGGTTAAACCATGGCTTAGCTTGGAAGCCATGGCTTCCAAGCGTCACAAGAGTGTTGTAACGGTTACAACACTATCCGACTGGTGCGCACAGCAGTTGAGAGATCGGTTTGTCTGCCCTCTGTTCTTTTACATGATTGTGTGGTTTGTTCGACAAATTAATGTACAAAGTAATAAACGCAAGTTAATTAAAACTAAGACACGACAGCGTTTGAAGTTCATATTTTTTTATTAACGCGTTACGAAAATAAGGAATTTATTTATTTATTATATTTTATATTTTTGTGTAATATTTATCGAACAATTCGTATCGAATCGAATCAAATTATTTTGATCGGGTAAGAAGTTTTAAATAAATACATTTTTCCTTACTTTATTTACTATCTGTTATATTATTTATTCCTTGCGTGACGACCAATCATGTCCGATCGGTTGTACCTAACGTGTATTTCCCTGTCGATTTGTCTTTTATACACTACATCTTCCTTGCTCACACAAATTCCCCCGTACGCTGTTATATACAAGGCTTTTTGTTTCCATCCCTCCTTTTTTAATAGTAATTTCTGTCATTGACATTGATTTGTGTTTATTTATATATCGATTGTAGCAGTTTACATTCCATTCGTGTCGCTTTTATAAAACCGAAGTACTTTACTCAGCATATCGATCGTCGTCATGTTAATCTATTCGACGGATATAAATTTAAAGAAATAAGACGATTATCTCGACTTATGTATTTAGTGAACCGTGCAAAAACCGCTGATTTTTTAAAGGAATAGTTTATTGAAATTCTGATTTCTATTTAAATTATATTTACCTATTCTAGATCGCATGCGATTCAACCGTTGATGGTCCCGGTGGGCGTGGTTTCTTTTATTACTTCTCGATTGTTTTCAAATAACTAACTGTTATACGAAACAAGTATTTTGTTCCGATCGTACCGTTGTTTTATTTATACAAAAAAAATCCTGAAAGGATCAAGGGAAAACGTAATGAAATCTAGATCAGAGCGGCATTATCGATTACTAGCCGGTCGGGCGATCGAAGCGAGCCCTGACCGCTTCGATCGCCCGACCGTCTAGCCAGGGGGCGAAGCCTTCTGGACCCTTGACGCGTTCATATCCTCGTGTTTGTGAGAATATTAAATATTTTGCAGGTATTCGTTAAATAAAAAAAGATTAGTGATTTCTCTTAATTATATTTCTGTTACAACGGTGACAAAATAAAAATGTGAGCGCATACAGCAAACAAACTATTCTTTTTTATTGGAGATATATAAAGTTATAAATAAAAGGAAAGATGACTACACTCCGCTTTAATAACATCATAAATGACAATAAATTCAAGTAGAGGGCATTGTGATATGTTGACGAACGATCCTCCTCGCTTATCTTATCGAACTAAATTTTAAAGGTTATTCTAACTTCTTGATTTGTTAAGCGTCGATGAATTTCTGAATATTACTAGTATTTTATTTAGTAACTCTTAAATATTCTTCTAGCGGAAGTTAAATTGAAAAATATACTTTCTCATTTTTTCACCTTAAAAAACATTTTTTCCGGTCGTTGTAATTTCGAAAATATAATTTAAATTTGGTACTGCAGGTATGAAGCTGAAAATGACGGCTTAGATATTTAACAACTTCAATCGAGATTTTAATATTTACTTAAGAAGTTAGCTTGTTTAGCTTAATAATAATAACTGGTTTCTTTAAATTTAACTACGGTAATTTAAAATTATTATTTTATTTCAAAGAAGGAATTAGTTAATTGCATCTTAAAATAAAAGTTTTGTCTTAAAAAATTAAACAAAGCATTTTAAAAAAAATGAAAGTTTAAAAATCTTACTTTCAACTTGAAATACCGAGTCTACGGTTCAAGATTACATAAAAACTTAAATTAACATCTGTCGAGTCGACTATATAACCTTGATATGTAACCAGTCGACGACCCGTCTTGAGAATACATCGGTGCAAGTCATATTTTCTTTCTCTTGTTCTTTTTTGCCGACCGGACCGACAAGAATTTTTGGTAATTTTATTCCAGGTGAAGAACGGCAGAGAAATGTAAAAAAAACTTCGTTTTGGAAAAAAGTAATGTAAAGCGAAATAAAATGTTCTTCTTTTAAGTGTTATTACACGAAGTGAATTTTATACGGAGCGGTAATTGCTTCGCTAACCGGCTCTTTTTTATGGGTACTAACATCTCAGGAATGGTCGACCTGAGACTGCGCAAGACTACACTTCATTTACATTCATAGATCATATTCATTCATTCTCTGAAGTAATACCTTACGGTGGTTCCGGAGGCGAAACAGAAAAATAGGGGTATTAAAAGTGTGTGTGCGCGCGCGCGCGTGCGCATGTGTTTTTAGTGCGCTCCAACGGGAGCGTAGATACGCGAGTTATAGAATTTTAAAATATAGTTTCATTGAATTCGTGTAGTATATTCGTACAGTTGTAAATTACATTACATTTTTCACTTTGTTTTTAATATTTTTGTTATTTGCTTGCAACACTTAATTGAAGTATCGTGTGTCTATATCTATATTTTTTCCACCATTTTTTTCGAATTTCCTGTATTTTTACTTATTATTATTAGTATTATTTTTTTTATAATTAAATACATAAATGTGTGTTTAATGAATTTTAAAATTATTTTATAAAAATCTCACTTCTGCTGAAAAATGTTTTCTCAGCAGATATGAGGTATTAAAATATTAATATTTATAACATTATATTTTATAATAAAATATTAAAATAATAGAAAATTGTACATCTCTTTTTCATTATTATAATTTTTTTCAAGTAAATCTAAACCGCTAATCAGAGACAGCCAAAACCTTTCAGATTGGGTTCTCCCCCCACCTTTTATATATCTATATATATTCATTAATTGCTTATTTAGTTTGGACAGTATTTTTATTATAACTTTTTTTGCACATGTGGATTGTATATTACAATGACTAATCGTATTTATTACATACCGACCCCTATGGTGTAATGGTATCGTCTATGCCTTTCATCTGAAAGGAAGGTTCAGGGTTTGAAAACCAGTCGGGCTAGTCGGTTATTCATATCGTACAAAACTCATAAACTAGTTGTAATCGAGTGTAGGACTGTTTGTCATCAGAAACAGATTTATTAATTAATTTGTATATTTTTAAGTTTTTTGATTATTTAATAACTATTTAAAATATTTATTTTATCGAATGAGAATGATTATTTTTTCAACTATAGAGTTTTTTGATAATTTCCCTGAAGAAAAAATAACATGCCACAGAAATGTGATGAAAATGAAATGCTCTTTCAGCAACACCGAAACTGTATACATTTTTGTTTTACTCAATCGTGTTACAAAAATTTATATTCTTAAAGGATAACTTTACTCCTTCAAAATAAATTTAATTTTTGTAAAAACAAACAGATTATTAGATACACAAATTTATTGCCCTTTACTTTATCAAACGTGTTAACTACAGTCTCATAATCCAAGTAAATTATGCTGAATAAACAAAAAAACATTTTTATTTCTAATTCTGTTACAGTTTTGATGAAATTGCCTTAGTTACAAACTTTTCTTTCTTTTAATTAGACATTTCCTCTCTATACATTCACCAATATGTTTAAAATTACCATTAATGTTCCTGACACCGATCACTAATTATTCAGTACATCCCATTTTGTTTTCAAAAGAGCTTCATGTTCATAGATGCATAGCTATTTTATGAGAGAAATTGTCTGGTTTGGTTATTCTAATTTCTCTTTGTCTAGAGTAATTCTACATCATTTTTTTAGAGAATTTAACTTAACTGTTATATCAAAGTGAAGCGGTTTAAGTTTTATTAAAACTTAACATTTGTTTCTAACAATTGAAAAGTCATCGTAATATATACAACTCAAGGTAATCTGATTTTTTTTTTTTATCTTATTGTAAGGAAAAATTGCATTCATGGTCTATACACCTTACTCATTTAAAGAATGGTAAAACATGTAAAAAGATTTTATTTTTGTTACTTATTAAAACAGTAGAAGATTAATGTATTCAGATAATTGACTGCAACCCACCTGGTTGATCTAGTGGTTAACGCGTCTTCCCAAATCAGCTGATTTGGAAGTCAAGAGTTACAGCGTTCAAGTCCTAGTAAAGCCAGTTATTTTTACACAGATTTGAAAACTAGATCATGGATACCGGTGTTCTTTGGTGGTTAGGTTTCAATTAACCACACAACTCAGGAATGGTCGAACTGAGAATGTACAAGACTACACTTCATTTACACTCATGCATATCATCCTCATTCATCCTCTGAAGAATTATCTAAACGGTAGTTACTGGAGGCTAAACAGGAAAAAGAAAGAAAGATAATTGACTGCAAAAAGTTACCTGGATGAACTAGTTTTTGATAAATAACTCTATTTTAGAGTAGGATCTGTAAGAACTTCTTCTGAAATCGATCTTGAAATTTTCAAGGTCATTAAATTTCATTGTATTTCAAAACAAACAGTTTTGTAGATATTTTCATACCTATTGATATCGAAATGATTTGAAATCACACATGGTAATTCCAAAATTCACAAAAAAATACCTTGTCTCCTATAAAAAAACTTGTGAGTGAAATAGTTGAAGTATGGACTTCAAAATTTCCTTAAATAATTTAGAACCTGTTAAATAGAAGCTAGCAATTTGGTGTGGATGCTATTTCATAATTATCCCTCTTGTAAAACAAATTTAAGGGATGAATTATTTATAGGAGTTACAGAAACTTAACTCTCATATATTGGAAAACACTTAAAACTAGATGGCTTGTTTTCATTAAACATGTTATAAAGGCAGAATTTTTTTTCCTACCTTGAGGATGAAAGATGATTTCTAAAGAACTATTTACATATATTTTTTTACACTCATCGAGACACACTGCTCAAATTTTATGGTAATACAAAGTTTACTCCAACGTATTGAATTTTTTTTAAATATAGAAAACAAAAAATATTGTTGATATATTGAAAAAAATAATTGATTTCTTTTTCCTGTTACAGCAAGACTGTCCGAACGGGCGGTTGACACCGGCCAAGTTTGTAGTCATGTACAAGATGTTTTTTCCAAGTGGCAATGCAGAAGAGTTTTGTGACCATGTATTTCGAACATTTGATATGGACAAGAATGGCTATATCGATTTCAAAGTAAGTATTGTAAATCTTATGTAATGTCTGATTTATAACTTATAACGCTATTATTGAATTTTATATTTAAATATTTTTGATTATCTTGTAAACTAATCGCCTAGTCTAAAGAAACAAAATTTACATTTTAATTAAAACTTTTTACATATTTGAAAACTATTTTCATCTACTATACAGGTAGCTTTTCATCACTGATTATTGCTGTTGTAATTGTTTTAGTCGATTCCAACTGAAATTACTCTAAATGAGCTGAGGGTTTGTCTCTGTCTTTGTCAACCAAACTATAGCTAGCTTAAAAGGCAAGAAGGGTAGGCAGAAAGAAGGATTTGTTGTACTATCAAACCAGATGACATCATCTGATCGCACTAGATACACTAGCACACAGACATAGCAGTTGGTGAGGGGCAGACTTTCAGCTCGCGTATTGTATTGCTGGAGGTTATATTATATTTTTTTTTTTTGAGAATTTATATGTATAGATATGGTCGCAAACTGTGTTATCCATTTGGTAAGTCCATTTTTAAAAATACGAATTTTTAACTGATCTGTTATTTGACTGGTTTCTTTAGATACCACTAACTAAGACACAGTTAGTGGTACCATCTCAAAATAGTTCTGAGATTGGTTTGGTCTCAGTAATCGGTCTAAACCATTGATTGAGCTTTAAAGGCTTTTGTAAAGCAGTTAAAAATTTATATTCAACAAATTAATTACCTAATAATTCATTTTCTTACATGTATAATTCAATTAGTTTTTAACTGAACTGGAACTTGTTTCTATATGTTTTCTTTCTTTTAAATTTGTTTTATTTAGAAATAGATCTACTTATAATTTTCAGGATTCATCAAGAGATCCCTAAAATAATATCAATTTCTTTTAGGAGATTTTAAAGTTACACATATGTATATTGTACTCTTGGGTTGATTATATTGTTCTATTTGTTATATTTTTCTTTACGAGTTTTTCTCTTAATTTCTGTTATAATCGATTCGGACATATATTTTTAAGGGTAGTGTGCTGTATATGGATACATTTACATGTGTTAATATTAAATATAAAACAACGGTTGTAGTCTACGTTATAAATGTAGTCTACAGCAATCACTTAATCTTAAAAAAAAGATACAATATCCAGCCCTTTTCTAATCAGACAGCTGAATTATTTTTTTGTAACTCAGCGTAATACCGGGTCGGCCGTATAAAACCGGTTTCAGCCATCTGACACATCCTGCGTCAGAAGATGGTGTTTGTTGCGTATGCGTATTAGTTGTTACAAAGAAATGGCTCTGTTGCTAATGTGAAGAGAGTGAAACAACCAACTGTTCAAACTCCGAAAGTTGTTGCTTATATACTATATATCACATTGGAAGGAGCCGTCACAAGTCATCGTGGTGATTAGCCCAATAAACTGGAGTTTCTTGAACATCTTGTTTGCGTATACTTCATGTTTTACAAATGAAAGCCTATCATGTGAGTATAGTGCATAAATTAAAACAACATAATAAAGACAAACGAGTGAATTACTACCGGTGGCTCTTATAGAATATAAGCGAATGATTCCTTAATCCTTTTCTCTTCATTTCAACATGTGAAGCGTGGTCCTATCTATCAGCCTACGTTAATTCTCAGAATATGCAGCAGTGGGCTTCACAAAATCCGAATGAGACCAATCAGAAACCAGTATATGATTAAAAATTGGTGTTTTGTCTGCAATTTCTAGAAGCCGGATAATTGGACCTGTATTCTTTGAGGAGACTGTTTGTTAATATCAGTGTCTATTTATATGACTTTACATAGAATTTACGCATAACTAGACTCCAGATGAACTTTTTTACGGGTACATCCAACAGATGGAACAGCTTAGTACATCTCTGACTGGTCTCTCACTCGAATCCACCAAGATTTCACTAAGGATAGAACAATCTGTAAGGATTTGTGGCCACCTGATCTCCAGACTTATCGTCTTGTGATTTTTACCTCTTGGCCTATCCGAAAGGAATAGTCTACAAGAACGACTCGCAGATGCTGGACAAGTTAAAAGAAAATTTATGACAAGAGATTGCCAGGATTCCAGTTTGAGAATTGCAGGAAAGTTTTCTGAACATGATTCACCACGCCGAACTTTATATAGTGGCTGGTGATGAGTTTTTGAAACAGAGACTTTAAAATTATGTTGCAACACTTTTAAACATTAAAATCAATAAATTTAGGTAATTTAATATTACTTATTGCTTTTCATTTTTAAATTTTTATTTCCTGGGGTCAGTTTTATTTGGTCCATTCTGTACTTTTGCCAACAAGAAAGGATCTTATTATACTTGCATTTTTTAATAAATTACCGATCCCATTTAAATTCATTTATTTAAAATACAATTAAAAGATTTTCTTTTACAAAAACATTATTACTTTTTCAGTGAATTTTTAAACAACTAATAAAAAAAAAATCTGAATAGTTTGCATCCTCATTCAACCTGTAATAAATATAGAATAGTTATCCAACTCCATTAATTCTAAGTTCTTGGTGGTCTGATCTAGCACATCCATGAAAATTGTAAATTTTAATGATTTGTATCAACATTTATACAGAATTTTTTTTTTTACTTCCATTTGATGAAACATATTTTAATCCAAAAAATTACACCGATTGAACAAAAGAAAACATATTTAAAAAATGATTGTAGAGTATTACTTTAATGTAATCTATGTTGTAAAATACTATGTTTTAGCAACTTCATTAGACGACATTAAACTAATTTGCTTTACTGTACACATATTTGAAAAGATATATAATGGATACTATAGAAAAATGTTATAAAAAAATAATAATAATAATAGCAAACTTGGATTTCTAAGATTCTGCTGTACTTATAAACAATTATTAAGATATAAATCTTGAATAATAAAAACTATTTTCCCTTTAACATTATAATAATGGATTTCTCGTCTAAATATATCTTAAAAATATTTACTCCTATATCAGATTCATATAAACTTAAGAATCAATTAATTGAATTGCAATTAATCAGTCGTACGTTACAATATCATTTTTTTTTTAAATCTTGATTAAAAACATTTTTATTGTATTTAATTACAAAACAATAACCATTAGTCATTTTAAAATAAATTTCAAATGAAAAACTATGCGAACTTCAACAAATAATTAAACGATATCAAAAGTAGATTCTGTAAGATAAAAGCTGCCAAGAATATGTACTAAACAGATTCTTCTAACTTTTGATGGTTTATTTTAAACCATCAATAAAAGAGTTTATAAACATATTATTTAAATATAATATGTAACAAATTTTTTAAGCTATTTTGAGATTAATTATTTCTGAAGCTGTTTAAGTATTAATGATTTTTGTATTAAAAATGTCAAATCTCTGCGTAAGTTTCAAATCTTATTATTGTAGAAAAATTGTCGCTTAGAATACCCACAGTTCTGCTAAGGTGCCACTCTTCAAGTTTTTCTTTATTTTTTCAACATTATTTATTTTTATTATTCTGCTTAATGTTCTTTCATTTACTAATTGAAAGACTTAAATTATTACTTTTATTATTTATACTGTTCCTTTTTACACAAACTGCACAAAAAAGATTGTAATGTATTTAGAGTACATGTATATATGTTTTTTCCACCTCAACAGCTGAACCAATTTAGATGTATCACCGCGCGTTGGAATCCTTACGTTACTGGGAGTGTCATAGGCTGTATAAATGTATAAACAGTGGTACCTTGAGATACGAATGTCTTAACATACGAATGTTTTGAGATACAACATGAAATATTCTAAAATTTAAACCTCGACATACAACGAAAAATTTGAGATATGAATTTGCGATGTGCGATAATTGCATAGGTGATCCCTAGATAGCAGAGCGTTCGCTCAGCTTTCCTCCCGCCACTTCTGCCCGCTATGTCGCTCTGTTTGGTTGTTGAGACCAGAGTCCTCTGTATGGCCGCCACGACGTGTTATTCGCTTTGTTTGTGCCTGTTTTTCGTGTCATTTTGGATAGTATATATACTGTACTCTGCATATTTTGTTATTTTAACCGTGGATCCCAAAGTTAAAGACAAAACTGGTGAAAAGAAAAAGCCTAAGAAAATGATCTCAATGAAAGCGAAACATGAAATTATTGCAAAGCATGAGCGTGGCGCTCGTATCATCATATCAGGAAGTGTCTGATTTTGTGGAAAAAAGACACCCAGAGAAATTATCTACAGGGAGAGCGAGTGCCTTATTTGATGATAGGTGTCTCACATTCTTTCGTAAAATTTTAAAAAGAAGGCAGAAACAGACCTCGATCGTTGCCTTGTGAAGGTCTCGCGCAGTGAAAGTCAGGAAAGTGAGGCCAAAAAGGCCCGACGTTAAAGTGATGATAAATAACCATTGTGTGTTATTAATATATTAATAAATAAATTAATAAACATTATGTGTGTTATTACTTGTTTATTTATATACAAATTGTGTATATTATATGTAATTTAACTGTGTTTTGGGTTAGTTTCATATCGATAGAACGTATTAATATATATTACATTATTTTAAATGGGAAAAATTTGAGATACAATTTTTTTGCCATACGATGATGATCACAGAACGAATTAAATTCGTATCTCAAGGTACCACTATATTTACTTATATATGTTTAAAAAAATGTTTAAATTAAAAGAATCCTATCAAATGACTTGAGTCGTTTTTAAATAATTCCCATCTTGCATATGAGATATGAGGTTTCCGAGTCATTCAGAATGAAGTGTTGAGATGTGAGTTATACAAAAACGACTCATTCATCTGATTAATTTTTCAAATCTACATTTGATAGATCAAATGATCACTTTTATTCATGTAACTAGTGTTTTTATACGACTCCCCAAAAAGGATTGTAATTGGTATTAATGTAGTAAGCGATCTACCTCTGTAGTTAGTTCTTAGATGGTGCTGCTGAAACGATATATTGAACTAAGAAAATAGATACAAAAAGAATGAATAAATGGACTAATTTAATAATAAATGGAATTATTTTTATTTAATTAATACTGAAATTATAAATATCTAACCAAACTTAACCTATGCTCGTTTCGCTCACTAACCTTCGCGCGCTAGTCAAGGTTATTGAGTAAAGCGGGCATAGATTAAGTTTGCTTTGATTATATTTATAAATTATAAGCGTATAATTATAAAGGTTAATTTTTTCTTAAATTAGTCCATTTATTCGTTCTTTTTTGTATTTATATACTTATTTTAATATAGAATTTCAGTGATGCCAATTTAGAACTAACTAATGACAGAGGTAGATCGCTTACACATTAATACCATGTAACTGTTACTGTTTATATATGTATATACATGTTTGTTTCATTTTAGCAGCTCAATGGCTGTACCGATTTAGATGTATGACCACGTGTTGGATGGAATCCTTATGTTACTGGGAATGTCATAGGCTATATAAATATGCTTAAATAGATTTAAAAAGTTTGAAAAAATATGTATACAATTTGTCACGTGCACCTTCTTTAATTATTCTACATTAAAGAGCAATAATTGTCAACGGTTTTTTTTTTTGGCAATCATGCTTTTTAATTTTTTTTTGACAGTCGTTTTTTTTTAATTTTTATAATTTTTTTTATTTAAAAACATCTGAGTTAATATAAAAAACATATTTTTTTATAATATTACTTAACGGAAAATATTATTAGATGATGGTTATTAAGACATAAGATTAGTAAAATTTATTTTTTGTTAATTAGTAAAATGTGATTATATTTTTTTATAAAATGATGAGACTACAATAAATTACAGTATTTATTTTTATGTTAATAATATGATTATAATTTTCATAGAAACTTACAATAATAATAATAATAATGTTGATAAATAAAATAAAATTTAGTATAAGGAAATCATAAATAATTTTCTAGTTGCAAGATTTTGTTAAGCTTCCTCTGTTTATTCAGAGATTTGCTTTACATACAAACCATTGTTTTATCTGAAACTTAATAAAAATAACAATAAATAATGGTTACTCTTTTTAAACTCTTTCTTCAAATATTATAAATTTAAAAAAATATATACATGTATTACACGTAGAGTAGCTATTTGTCTCAAAAATTGCCTAACTTGTGAAACAGTTAAAACAATTTTAAAAGTAGATCAGGGAAAGAGGTAATCTCATTTCCTTTAGGAAAGCTGATTATCCCACCTCGTGCGGTTTACACTTTTCCTTCCTTCAGTCTTTTCCCCTACATATACATCTCTCTTCATTATTTAATTGTTCTTTTTTTCTTCTTTTTTTTTGTTAGTTATCTAGTAGTTAACAATTTATTTTGATTTTATATTAGTGAGTATTTGTAGTTTATTTAATTTATTAAAGGCTATTAGGAGAATTTGCTTTACGTGTATTTTATTACATTAGCTAAGAACATGTTTTAATTACAGTTTATTTGTTCCTTATATATAATGAAGTAGTTAATTAAAATTTTAAAAATTACATTGCTGACCTAAACATAACTCTATTTAAGACAGTGCTAATTGTCATCATTCATTGTAGTAACTTTCATAACTACACTGTTTTCATTAACTACACTCACACTTCATTGCATCTCCCCACTTCCAATTTTTTTGTACGTTAAATGAATTTTATACTTATGAAAAATAACAACCCTCACCAGATTTGAACCCAGAATTTTTCAGATGAAACGCTAAGAAATTTTATCATGGAATTATTTATAAACAATAATTACAGCACAGAATCTCTCTTCATATTTTACGAGGCATATTCATAAAGTAAGGGCCATCGGCTTATATTTAAATATTATATTTATATTAACAGGTCTGAACACAGTTTCACGACTGCAGGGCCAAAAGGATGTGTGCTCTGGTTTATGAATTTCCGCATGTTGGACGCACCTCTATCTACATGATTTTCACAGAAAAGCTCGGATATCACAAATTGTGTGCAAGGTGGGTACCGAAAATGCTTACCGACCAACACAAACAGCAATGAATGTGCAGTGACGGAACGTTTTTGGACCGTTATCGACAAGATGGAGATGATTTGTTTTACCACATTGTTACAGGCAATGACATATGGATATCCTACACCAATGCAGAATCGAAACAGCAGTCAATGCGGTGGTACCATTCAATTTCCCCAAAACCGAAAATGTTTAACCCATCTCCATACTCGAGTTGAAAAATGTTGGCTACCGTTTTTTGGTACGAAAAGGGCATCATTTTGGTTGATTTCATGGAATGTGGATCAACAATTTCAGCTGATGTGTACTGCAAAATACTCACCAAACTGAGACGTGCAATCCAAAATTGTCAACGTGGTAAACTGTGGTCCGGCGTAATCCTTCTTCATGACAACATGTGTCCTCAAACCGCTGCCTTAACCAAGAAGAAGAGTCAAGATTTTTTTTAGCTTTTTGACCACCTTCCATATAGTCCCGATTTTGCATCTAGCGACTACTTCCTCTTCTTGCATTTGAAAAATTTGCTTGGACAACGGTTTGAAAACGATGAGGAACTCAAGACTGCCGTTTTCAACCGTTTCAATTCCCAGACGGCAAACTTCTATGGAGAGGGGTTAAAGAAACTGGTGCTTAGAACTGAATGGTGATTATGTGGAAAAGTGAAGTAGATAAGTAAATTAAATCTGTAAGTAAAAACCTTTTCTCATGAGTTAATTTTTTTTTTTAATGACAAAACCCCCTTACTTTACGAATATACCTCATATATTACCTTTAGATGCCCCGATTCTTAAAATAATTTAAAACATCATAAATTTAGAATTTCAACTAGTATTATTTATAATAAAGATTTCTATAATCACAGACTTCCTACACCCAATATTTATTTCATTTTATTTATTTATTTATATTCCATTTAGGTATATCGTAGGTGGGATTCATAATTTTGATTGAATACAGAAGACAACTTACTTTTCATATGTTTAAGCTTAGGACATATCTCATATATACACACACACACACACACACACACACACACACACACTCACTTGCATGATATATACACTCAGGATGTACGTTTATATTGCTCAGGACAAAAAATAATGATTTATCACAAATCTTTTCTTTTTACCTTGAGTAATCTTAAATTTTAAAATATTTTTTTACCTTTTTTATACCTCAATATTAAAATAATTCTGTTTTTTGTCTTCCTTTTTTACCCTTTTATTTTGTCTTAGTTTTTATCCTTTTATTTTTTTTTTCATTAAGCAACAAAATACCATGGTATTAACTAACCAAAATAAGGAAAAAATTAATTAAAAAAAAACCTTCTTGAAATTCAGTTTTATGTTTCAGTAGCAAAATTAAAATTAATTTTAAAACAATTAAATACTTATTTCTCATTAAAAATTTAAAATTACAGTTTTAATTTCATTTCATTTTACAAGTTAATAATGTTATTAATTATTTACAGCATTTTTTTCACACCTTAAATGTAATTTTATTAACGCATCTTATTTGATTAAGAAAAAATTAAATTGTAACTTTTGAAATTTTAGTCAGTATATTTTAATCAACCGAACAGTACAGCTGAAAAATGAAATTGTGTAGTGATGTTTTATGCCGGTACATAAATTTATTGTAATGTCTTTTAAACTGTAAGCTGATAAATATTAAAGCTTCTATATTTGCTTGTAACCTAAAGTATTAATTTTGTAATACCTAATTATGGATTTACAGTTTGTTCTAGTTCAGGAGTACTTGGGTTAATTAGGACTGCTGAATAAGAGACTTATTTTAGTCATCTTAAGCCTTTAAATTAGTAATTTACTTATATTATTAATGCCATAAATAGTAGTGTTTTTTGGGGAAACAAATACCATTGTAACTATTGTGGAATGAAAATATTAAATTTTGCTACTAAAATCCGATATTCAAAATAGGGTATGTAATTTTTAACTTTATTGTAACATAAAGTAACAATCGTAGAATTTTTTTATAGAAATACTTGAGATTTCTAAGCAATAATAAAAAAATAATATTAAATTACAGTGAATAGAAAAATTTTATATAAGTGTAAATTTAAGTGTAAGTATAGAATTATCAACCTTCAGATACCTCAAGGATTATTGCAGAAACACTGATATACTCTTCCTAATATACCTATCCCTAAAAGAGTTTAATTAGAAAAAGATGGTGGTGCCAAAACCATAAATGACTCTACATTGAAAATTGTAGTTTTGGGTCGTAATGAATTATTGGTTATCGTGAAACGGTTTGATTAAAGCAAATAAATCACTTGATTAGTAATAATGAAAGTTTTTTTGCATATTGCTTATAGTTATCATAAATTTTCCTTCCTCATATATATTTCATCTATGCTCTGTCAATAAAAATAAGTAAAATCAGAACTTACTAAACTGTCAACCACAAATTGGTAACTCTTAAGATTTATGAGAGTCAAAGCTCTTATTTATATTACTAAAAATATGGATACTTTTTATTTTGTCTATGTGTAAGTTTTATTCTTTATTTGATAAAATAGCGTATAACACAGTAGGTGTTAAATATATAAACATAAATATACCTTTATTGTGAAAAGTTTCAGGTTGTTACTTTCTCAAAAAGTATTGTCATTCTTAAACATCTTGTTAATGAGAGTTCAAAAATTGAAAGTTTAATAATCGTATTAATAAAATACGATAAAAAAATTAATGTTATGTATAGTTAGCCATTAACATTTTTTTTACGCCGTGTATGTTTAACACCTTAGTTTTTTTGTTAAACTGTGTGATGAGTTAATTATATTTATTAGGTGCTGATATAACCTTAGGGCTTAGGAAATGTAACAGACATAATAAGACATTCATAAAATTACATAGCGATTCTCAAAAATAACAATCACGCATTTCAAATCATACAAAAGGGAGTTATGAAATCGGTTCCCCTTATTTTATTCAGTGAACTGAAGGTACTGTTGCATTTCAGCGCACTAATCCCTGTAAAAAGCAGCTGAAATTTGACTTTACTATTGTAACATTAATCGTGTACACTACAGGGATTGGCTGTTTTGTGATCTGTTGATCTCCACGTGCAAAAAGAATGCTAATCACTGTTACCCAAACATAGAACTACAAAATATCTTTACCGTTTGTAAAATATTACTGCTACTTTTATAACAAACAATTTTTTACGAGGGATTATTATAATAAAAATCTTTTTTAATACTGCTGTTGTAATTTTTTATTTATTTTATGTATTTTGCTGTTATTTATTTACATAAAAATAGATTAATGAATCATTTTTTATTTGATAAAATAAACAAAATTAAACTCATTAAACAAAATACTGTAAAGAAATTATATATATAGTTGAAAAAAAACTATATATATATATATATATATAGTTTTTTACAGTATTTTTATTTTATTTTATTTTAAGTTGTAAAATTTAATGTTTATACATAAACTATGAAATTTAACATAAAGAGTATATTTTTTATGGAATATAAAGTGTCACTTGGATGACTGAACTACAAAAATACTAGATACATTGAAGAAATACAAGTTTAGAAATAATATTGAAAATATACTTTTAGTCTTTTTATTTTATGATACAGTTAATGATGCTTGATGAACATGCCTCTTCGTTTAACCATTTTTTTTATGTGAAGCCAGAAACAATGTTATAATTATTATTTGTGCATATTTCTTTCTTTATCGCTAAGTATTAACTCAAAATTTAGGAGTATTTTTATGATGACTGTAGGTAATTTCATATACATATATATATAAAAAGGTGCTTCATTTTTTTTACTTCTATAAAAGGTTTTTGTTTATATAAAAAATGAAAATGAAATTGAAATCATTGTAGGAGTGTTAGTGTGAATGATAAGAATCCAAGTCGTCAAGAGATAGATTGATGGTACTTTACTAACAATTTTGATGGTACTAACAATTTTATTACAGAATTCTGCTCTAAAATTTAAAAAAAATATATTTAAAAACAAATAAAATGAAATCTGTGTAATTAAAATATTTGTTTCCATCTTTAACTTTTATTTGTTAATTTACGTATTATTTTTTAACTTTGATGACTTTTGAACCACTCCAGTCCAGTATTAATGTCCGAGTGAGCTTATAAAAAAAAAAAAGGTTAATCTACTGAAACATGAAGGAGAGTGGTTATTGTCATTTAATTAATGCCATTTGCATTTTCCCTTGCTGCAAGCTACATTTTGTGTCTAATGACGGTAGCAGTTTATGCCACTCTAAAGAATAATCTTGTTAAATCAACTGCAGTATAAACTGTAATAACTAAAATAAATAACTTAAGTGCATTAACTGAACTAATAGCAGTCAAACTTATCTTTACTAGGCTCCTTTTAATTAATAGTTTTTTAAAATCTATTTATTCTTTGTTTACAGTATTTCTTGTATTTATGTTCAGTGTTATTATTATTATTTATGTAATCCTCTTGTTAAACTAATTTTTATCTAAATGTATAAATAAATAAATAAAAGCGAATGTTTAATTTTGATATTGTACAAAGAAAGAATTGTGTTTAAAAAATGGAATTTGTTAGGGTAAACGATTAAGAAAGTGATTAGTTTAAATATGCTCTATTTCATCATTTGATTAAACTTTTGGTTGATCTCTTGCTGAACATCTGGGTTTCTAACTTTACCTATTTACAACACTGTTCTAACTTTCCTAGACTATTCTATTAACCTCTTTTCTATATATTATGTAAAGTAAATAATTTCATTTTGTTTTTTATTATTTTATTGATATTAATTTAAATTTAATATGTAGTTATTCATTTTTATTCTATTAATAATTCAAGAGCTGAAATACTATGTTTTAAATAAAGGTTTTCAATCGGGTTTTACAGCGATTTAAAATTACATTACTATATGGTTTTGTAACATTTGTAACTACTAATTTCACAAAAAAATGTGTATGCAAATCTATACTGCTATAAAAACTTTGTATTTTGGATTGATTATAGATATATAATAAAAAAATGAATAATTCTACATTTTTTCATGTCGCATAAGTAAGTAGTCAATAAAAACATTAAAATGTTGCAAATTGCTAAATACTTGTATATTATATATATTTGCATTAGCAACAAAATTAATTTTTAAAACATCATTATCTTTAACATTGTCATGTCACCTTTGGTATCTCACATCCATCTTTCACAAGTCTCCCTAAACATCAACCGATCATTTTTTTTCCCAATTTACTCTCCAATATTTCTTTAGACATTCTTGTATCCTCCATCCTTTTAATACGACTCAGGTGCAGCTTATCTATTGTGCATTAACAGATTTTACTCTTTTCTACCGCTTACAGATCTCCATTCTCTTTTTGTTAATACTTAAGAGCTCTTCTTAAGTTTTCTTTCAAAAAACCTCAAATTGACAAGAGGCCGGTCAATATAATGATATTGACCAGGCCTCTGAATTATTTAACAATTGCTCATAAAAAGTTTATCGTACTCATTCTGATATAGCTTCTTGCTTAAAAATTTGTCTTAAAAATTTTATTTCTGGTAAAGTAAGCCCTGTTATCATGCCGAATCCTTTGTTTACACAACTTACTCTTTATGTTATCCCAATTTAAGTAATTATAAAGTATGTAATGTTATTTATAAAGGGATATACTCAGGTTGATTTGTAAAATATATTTACACAATTTTACATCACATAATGCTCTGTACAACATAAAGTTAACTACATTGTAGAAAGGCCATCATCTTGTTTCACTCTCACAAACTACCTTTTTCTAATAATAAAATCTTCAAAGATACCCAGGAAATACTTTTTTTTTCCACTAACATCGAGCTGTCATTTATTTTACTTTATGTCTATATCCATCATGAAGTTTTATGTATAGATTAACAGTTATTGACAATTTATTATTAGATTTATATTTTCTTCTTCTTCTTTTTCTTCCTCTTCTTCTTCTTCTTTTTCTTACTCTTTTTCTTCTTCTTTTTCTTACTCTTTTTCTTCTTCTTCTTTTTCTTTTTCTTCTTCCCACATCAATCATAATAGCCATTTCAGAATGTTAACCAGCAGCAGAATAACAAGATATTTGTGATATCCATTATCCAACATTATATTCCACATCATAGGTCTACAAATGTTGTCGAAAGCCTTTTCCCAATCCACACAGGAAAGATGTTAGAGATGATTAAATTTTCAGTGTCTCTCAATAACCATTCATAGTGTTTGCATGATCCACTCGCTCTTCCTGAAACCCATCTTGTTCTCCCCAACTAAAGAGCCTGTCAATCCCACATATTTTGTAACCTGTATCTAACAAATCGATTCCTCGATAATTATTGGGATCAGCATGTTATCCTTTCTTGAACAATGAGGTTACTCCAGACTTACCTCAAGCCCTGTGAATTTTGTAACTCTTCCAACAAATATTTATACAAGTGTAACAACTTCATATGCAACAGTAATCTTCCATATTTGATCTATTCCGCATTGACTCCATTTGGACCTGGCGATTTTCAATTCTTGATATTTTTAATTATCTGCTATAACTCGTCAATAGTTAGTTCAAATTGATCTGGCAGGAGGAACACTGAGCAAAATTCTCTTTATCTACATTTCTATCACACTACAAGGCAGCATAATGTTCTTGTTCACTTCTCTTTGAAACACATTGTAGCCGCATGTGTTCCCTGTTTTCCTGACCCATCATTTTTAGAAATGTATAAGCTAGTTCTTGCTTACCATGCAAATCTTGCTTTATGGTATTTATAAATTGTTCCCAACATTCCTGTTGAGCACATCTGACAATAGATTTAGAGTGGTTTCTGGCTCTATTATAAGAAAATCGAATTCCTTCTGATGGATCATTTTGCCCTATTCTATACCAACGTTGCTTCTCTTTTATGGCACTTAATATCTTCTCATTCCAAATCCTCAGGCCCCCTCCTCTTATGTAATTTCGATTTCATACAAACAGCCTCATCGACTTCTTCTTCAATAGTGCGACAGAGGTTATCTCATTCCTCATCAATATCTTCTACCATTGGTAAATTCATCAACTTTCTAGTTAATCTTTTTTGGTATATGCCTTTAATACTCTCATCTCTCGAGTGATACTTTAAAAGCATTGTCCTCCATGTTCCTTTCTGCAACAGAAATTTGGCAGCTAGGTTAAAGTTTTCTTAGAAATTTGCCAGAGCTAATAATTTATTTTTTTTCCCTAGTGATAAAGTTGAAAATTATTCATTCTTAATCCTATACTTTTTGGTTATAATATATAGTTCCATAATGATTTCTTGTTGACCGTACCTATTCGTTTTGAACCGCTTGAACAAAAAAAAAAATGTTAACTCTACCTCTTTGATAAACTTTGAAAACTATTTCCATCATATTAACTTTAGAAGAAATATAGGTTTGACACGTCATAAAAAGTTGAAGTATAGAAATACTTCTTTTCGAAGTTAGAGTTTTACTCGTTCACTCTGCAATATGATTTTAAAACTTATTATACTCTGATAATGTTACATTAAAAAATAGTAATAAGAAATATGAAACCGCTTAGAAAAGGAGAAGTTAAAAAATGTATAAAAATAAAATTATTAGATATAGTGGGGAATTTCAATCAAAATGTTGTTCAAAAGTATTTCAGTATTACAGTTTTCAAAGTATTTCCTGATATTGTTATTTTAACATAAAAACAATTTTATATCAAGTCCAGCCCCTTTCAAGTACCTTTCCATCACATCTTAATTAAGATAAAAAAATTACCTCTTAATTTTTTCAAATCTCTAATTCAGTCTAAATATTCCTTATTCAACCTAAATCTGTTAATAATTTAAATATTTTTCTGAGATACAAAACCAGTCGCTCAACATATACATGAATTTAAATTTATTGACTAGTTTTGTTTAGAATTTCGTGATTCACCGATTTTTAAATGTCAAGATATTAGAATCTTGGTTGGTTTTCATTTTTTACTAATAGAAAATACTTTATAAATAACATAACAAGAAAGTAAAAATAGTAAAAAAAAAGCATAAAAGACTTTATGTTGTTGTTTTAATTATAAGAATTTTAATTTTTAAATTAAATTGTATAAATTATGAAAAAGTAATTTAAAAAAAAAAGATATACGTTAATAAAGGAACATGTTAATTGTCACAAGTGTATGATTGATGACATAAGTTGTTGATTGATTAGTTATAAAGCATGTGATGATAATTTGAATACAAAGTAAAGTTTCTAAAGTTCAGACCATGATGATTATTATTATGATGTCAGAAACTTTGTTTTGAAATATTTTTGTTAAATATATTATTTTTATTTATATGTAATATATTGCCATCTGTTGTGTTGATTAAGTTGTAATAATTTTAGTAATATTATTTCATAAATGAAGTTAATATTTTTATCTTGTCTGAATTTATGCATCAAGTAGATTAAATGTAATTCTGTTTGCATTATCATTTAATTTTACAGTTTTATTTTTAATAATTACATTTCCTTACTTCATTATTCTTTGGTAACAATTTTATAACTTTTTTATTAAAATAAAGATAAGTAACATATAGTTATCTAATGTAATATGTTTTTAAATTATGCTGTTTCTAACATAATCTAAAAATCTCTAATTGGTTTATTTGGAAAATTATAAACTTTCTAACCATATAGTATTATATCAGTTATTCCAAAAGTTATTGAACTCTATAACAATTAGATATATTTATTTTGTACTTGTTAGATAATCATCTCGACCTACACAGGAGGATATTGAATTAAAAAACTGTAATATTCTTACAACAAAAGTTATTAAATCTGTGTAGCGTTTTCATTATATTGTAAAATTTATCATTCTAATGCTGAATTTAATATAAGTGGACATTAATTACAGCAGCAATGGGTAATAGTAGCTTGGGGGATAAGATAAACAGTAGTATTAGCTGCAGTGTTGAGTAAGATGCGTTCAGTTTGTGTTTTGTCCTCCTCCTTCCATCCTTAATGTTCTCTTCTTTTTATCCGTTCTCCTTCTTTTGTGAGTTTAATTCATTAGCTAACGCTTCTGCTATTGATATACATTAATCAACACAATCCAACCTAATATCTGTTAGTATTCTCATTTTTAATGTGAGGAATCTTCGCCTCAAATCCTTTTATATATCTTGAATGTTAAGATGTTTGTTTATTACAGTTACATTAAATTATAAGAAGTTGCTTTTCTGCCTTCTCTGAATCACATAGTTGTTATATATTTTTGTTTTATGATCATCCCGGTAATTTTTATGTTCTTTATTGTTTCTCGATGTGAACAAATTAAGTGCAGCCGCATCAGTAAACTTCACTAAATAATACCTTACCCTCTGACCACATGATTTCTTTGATGAGCATTTCTCTGATCACATTTCTTTTAATGAGCATTTTTAAATTGAAAGAAATTAATTAGAGGCTGTTAGGCAGCTATACCCTTGTTCTTGTAGTGATTATACTTGTTACTTATTATATTCCTGTTTCACCTGGCATGTGTTCTTAATTAGAATTAAAATTTAAAAAAAACATTGAATGATGGTCAGACTTGTTTTTTAAAAATTATATAAGTGATGAGGTCCAGGTCAGGCCAGGCCTAACCTGAAACTGTCTTCCTTTCACACAAGAAGGCGAGTGTAAACTATTTACCTATACCATTCTGATCAGATTATTCATTCTATACAGTTGATGAATTCCTTTTCTGTTAGAACTTGGGTTGCATAGTTTGATAATATTTGCATGACTATATTGACTTTATAGACTTTTTTATTTTATACATTTTTTAAAAGAAAAATATACCAATGAATTTGTTTAAAAAAAATGTTAAAAGAAGAAGAGATAAGTGTAAAATAAACTTAAAAAGAAAAAATTTGAAGAATCTTACTTTTAAGCTATGAACTAATTGTATAATTTAGTTTAAATTTATTATTTATAAACAATGACTAAAAGCTATTAAATCAACATAAAAAAATTAAATAAAAAATATAGATCTGGAGGACGCATAAAACGCCAGGTCGGTTCTGCGCCTACAAAAAGAATACTTGCATGTCTTAGTAATAAAGTTAGCAAATTTATCACATATTTTATGGCCCTGAATTTCATTCACCCTGTTCTTTGTCTGTTATTTCCTATTCTGTAGTTTCTGACTCTTGTTTCCTTTACAGGTACCATGGGATTTGTTAGTTATTTTGCCTTTTCCATCTGTTATCTCATCTAACCTTGTTCTGTAGTGGTGGAAGCAGTAATCACTTTTTTAATAGGGAGGACATTTTGTCTGCCCTGAGACTAATTGTTTCCTATCTATTGGTTATACAAAAAGCCAAATTGGTGGCTGAAATTACTGTTTGGTAAAGCTAGACCTCCTTCTCCTTAAGTCTTGTTAATCTGTAGCCTTTTACTCCCTTCCTTGGATGACTTCAGTATATTGTGGGTAGGTGAGACTATTCTATGTTGACTGTTAGTTTTCATTGTTTATAATGACAAAAGAAAATACTTAGAGACTTCCTTCATGCTATCCAAGTCAAAACTTAAGAGTTATAATGATTTCAATAGTAAAATGTGATTTTACGTAAAGTAAAGAGGTAAACGTAATCAAATTGTTTATATCCTTAATGGATATGATCTGTTATTTAAAAAAAATAATGGATCTGTTCTCTGAAAGTAACTTTTATGTATGTTTTGTTGCATATTTCTGTTTATTGACTTTGCTTTTCTAAGTCCTTATTTGTCTATCTTTTGTTTTGTGTATATATTATTTATTCAAAATTGATAATTTATCTGTTTCTTTCTCAAAATGGAATCAGCAAAAATATTCAGGTTTTAGTTTGCTGGTTGTGGTGTGTGTGTGTGTGTGTGTGTGTGTTTGTGGTTAAGATTTCATTAAGTTGATTCATAGAGTAATTATCACAAATGCTGTTCACTGTTCGTTGAGAAAATTACTGAGTAGAAATTCTTTTTATTTACATTAATTTAGAATATATTCTGAGGTCAAGGTAATAACTCTAGCCTGCTACAATTTGACTGTAAATCAATCTAAGTTCATACTAGATCAGTAAGTTTTATAAATTAGCTCATTGAGTATACCAATTAAAATCCTCTTTAAATAAATTTTCTTTCTTTAAATAAGTTTTTAAAAAGAGAATTTCACTTTTCACTATCTGAAACAAATAATGGTGGTACTGTGTGAAGTGGAGCATTATTCTATTCAAAGAAAGTGTTTTATTGATTATTTATTTCTAAATTTATGATTTATTCACTATATTTCTGACAAGCACAAATTTTAACAAAGGTGGAAGTTGAAGGAAAACATAATTAAGTAGACAAGCACAAAACTTGTCAGAAAATTAAATTTATGGGCATGATAACAGATTCTTTTGAAATGAAAACAGAGTAAGGCAGGGGGATGATGGTCTGCCTACAAATTCTCTTTAATTATGAAGAGACAAAATAGCATTCTAAAAGATAGTTGATCAAAGCATGGAGAAAAATACTGGGATGTAAAGAAGATAAATCAGAAGTAAACTGTTTTGTCTTTGCTGATGATTTTGCCGTAACTGCAAATGACTTAACTGTAGCCAAAATATTATTATTTCCTTTTAATAGTCAAAGGAAATAACAACTCTTCAAATATCCGATGGAAAAAAGTACTTAGCAGAAATATCACAAAACAATATATATTACGAAAAGTTAACATTGAAAGAGAAAAAAATAAAGTGGTATTTGCATATTAATTGACAAGAAACATCTACTATAAAAAAAATTGGATATTCTACAAAGCAAAATCTAGGCACCAAAACACTACAATGAACTTGATTGTTTATATTCAACAGAAACAATGAAGCCAGCAAATAAATTAAAATTTTAAAAATCATTAAAAAAGAAAGTAAAATATTAGACCTGAAGTACAAAGATAATAAAAATATACTAAGGTCAAATGAAGAGCTATACCGGAAATTTGAAAAAATAAATAAATACAGATTTAGTATGAAAAAGGAAGTATTGCTTCTTTAGATATTTAAAAAGAAAGATTGGAAATAAATAACAACTGTGTAACTGCTTCTTAAAATTTAAGACTAAACTTAATTGTTTTAAAGAAATGGAAGAAAAATGAAAAGAATTAGATATAAGTATATTAGATATTGCATTTTTAAATTGTGGACATCGCAAGAGGTCTGAGTAAAAAAGATAGGTAGAAAATGTAGAAGAAGAATGGGAGAATGTTAAAAAGGAAATTCTTAAATCAGCAGAAGCAAACTTAGGCGGAATAAAGAGAACTGGTAGAAAACCTTGGGTTTCAGACGATATATTGCATTGAAGAAAAGTGTTCAGAAGTAGAAAGAGAAATGAACATTGGTAAAATAGACGGAGCATACAGGAAAGTTAAGGAAAATTTTGGGGTACATAAATTAAAATCTAATAATGTGTTAAACAAAGATGGTACACCAATATATAATACGAAAGGTAAAGTCAATAGATGGGTGGAATATATTGAAGAGTTATACGCAGGAAATGAATTAGAAAATGGTGTTACAGAGGAAGAAGAGGAAGTTGAGGAGGATGAAATGGGAGAAACAATACTGAGATCTGAATTTAAGAGAGCATTAAAAGATTTAAATGGCAGAAAAGCTCCTGGAATAGACAGAATACCTGTAGAATTACTGCGCAGTGCAGGTGAGGAAGCGATTGACAGATTATACAAACTGGTGTGTAATATTTATGAAAAGGGGAATTTCCGTCAGACTTCAAAAAAAGTGTTATAGTCATGATACCAAAGAAAGCAGGGGCAGATAAATGTGAAGAATACAGAACAATTAGTTTTAACTAGTCATGCATAAAAAATCTTAACTAGAATTCTATACAGAAGAATTGAGAGGAGAGTGGAAGAAGTGTTAGGAGAAGACCAATTTGGTTTCAGGAAAAGTATAGGGACAAGGGAAGCAATTTTAGGCCTCAGATTAATAGTAGAAGGAAGATTAAAGAAAAACAAATCAACATACTTGGCGTTTATAGACCTAGAAAAGGCATTTGATAACGTAGATTGGAATAAAATGTTTGGCATTTTAAAAAAATTAGGGTTCAAATACAGAGATAGAAGAACAATTGCTAACATGTACAGGAACCAAACAGCAACAGTAACAATTGAAGAACATAAGAAAGAAGCCGTAATAAGAAAGGGGTGGATAAGGTGACAAATGAAGAGGTATTGCGGCAAATAGATGAAGAAAGAAGCGTTTGGAAATATAGTTAAAAGAAGAGACAGACTTATAGGCCAGATACTAAGGCATCCTGGAATAGTTGCTTTAATATTGGAAGGACAGGTAGAAGGGAAAAATTGTGTAGGCAGGCCACGTTTGGAATATGTAAAACAAATTGTTAGGGATGTAGGATGTAGAGGGTATACTGAAATGAAACGACTAGCACTAGATAGGGAATCTTGGAGAGCTGCATCAAACCAGTCAAATGACTGAAGACAAAAAAAAAAATTGTGAATGATAGAAAAATGTTTCTAGCCAAAACCAAGAGGAATAAGAGACAAACATAGAACAGAAAAAAACAAGCTGAAAGTGAACGAATGAAAAAATAATTGCAAAACATCAAAGCTAACAAACAAACTGCAAAGTGAAGTTGTTTTAACGTAGCCCATGGAAGACAGAAAAGTATATATGTACATAAGTCTTTCAAAATGTATACGTACTATTATGTCTATTTATAACAATTTAAAGGAACATTCATAACTTTTCAAGTTCTGTCTGGAATACTTCTGGAATATTAACCAGGGTTTAGTTGAGATTGAGCTTATTTTCTTTATCTTTTGTATTCTTGAAGGATGCTGTATTTAAAATTTCTTTATTTTTTGGTGGATATTAAAAATTTCTTTGTTGGTAGTAAAAATTTATTGCTTGTTTTTTTCATATAAATGTTGCGACCAGTGTAAATTGTGTGTGGTGTGTGTGCATGCCCGCGCATCGGTTGATTTCATTATAATTTGTGTTATGTTTCATTAAGTTAGATTATGGGTGAAAACCTAGCTCTTTGCGGATAGTTAGGGTTACTACTGTAGCAAACTGAATTCTTGAAATCGTCCGCTGGAAGAACAACATATTAGCAGTCCACCAATGGCCTCCTCACCAATCCAACATATTAGAAGTATGCATCTGCTTGCTTATTATAAAACAAGCAAGTGTTTCATGATAATACCGGCCTTTCAGTTTACGGATTGAGCTATAGTGTGATGGATAATGTGACTGACCATACTTTTAATGTTAACTTTGAAACTTACCTTAACTGAAAGATCAAAAATATGTAAAAAAAAAAAGACTTTTCTTTAATCAAACATTTATAAAAAGTCTATTCTTTCTAATGTTGAAGTTATTAAACTACTGATCAAAAATGTGTGTGTATATATATATTTGAAATTTTATGGGATTTGAGAAACCTTCACCTATTTAAATTTAAATAAATATACAGCCATTTTTAAATTGCACCAGACTATTAATCCTGCTACTTTGATTGGGTAGTGTTACATTACAAGGCTGTTTGTTGTAGAGTAATATGCAGTTATTATAATTCTACCATTTGAATATTATCTAGTTAAGACCACCCCTTGTTCTAGACATGCAACCCTGGTCTTGAATTTGTAATTAATTCAAACTTAAGTATAAGAATATTTACATGTCTTCATAATCACGAACTTGTAATGTTGTCATGTAAATGGATTTCTTTTTATTATTTCACATTAATTATTGTAATTTTTGTATATTTAAAAACAGAAGAACGTTTAATTTTTGTTTTGTGTTAGGTGCAGTTAAATTATGCTCTATAATGAACAGTGTTTATATGAAATTTAAAATATTGTGCTGCGTTTAAATGTTGCTGTTTTTTACATAAAAAAATTGTTATTCGTACCAATAATAATTATAAATGAATTAGAAAAAAATACTTTATGAATAAATATTCCATGCGTGAAAATAAATATAAGTAAAACCAAATTAATAATATTGTGACAGATTGGAGAAAAATAATGTGTGTTAATAAAAGATATAAAAATAATAATCCAAAAGTTGGAACCGTTTTATTTTTGAGGTAGTAAAATTGCAAATGCTAGGTGGATGGATTTTATCAAAAAACAAATTGTACATGCTAGGAGAGTTATTATATTGACAAGAAATCTCTACTAGTCGAATTTTATAGCAGTAAAACACAGGAATGGAAAGACAAGTATACATTTTTGAAATGTTCCAATATTTAAAAAGAAAGTTTAATATTATAGATCAGTTAAAAAGTTTGAAAAGAATTGATTAAAAAGAATCATGTTAAAAAAAATTAAGGTTAGTGGACTGTACCTCAAAGTATTTGGTGTTATTTAATTTATTTAAGGAGGAATTTGGAAATCCAGAAAACAAGATTTATACATAAAAACACAGAATAGAATGTAAAAAGATATATATGGATTTAGTGTATCTATTTGAGGTTAAAAGATTAGTGTTTGATAGAAAGCTGTTGCAACAACCGGAATAAACCGTTCAAGTAACTATAACAAGAATAAAATTGTTCTATTTTGTTCTGGAATATCAACAAAATGTTGCTTTGACTGTTGTTTCACCATAAAATGATATGTGTATGAAGGCCACTGGCTGCCTAACAAATAAAATACGATCAGTCTGTATTTACTAAATGGCACATAATTGATAGCGGTAAAAAATGGGCAACACACAACCTCTATTACAACTTGCTCAATGAAAAAGTGTAAAAAGCATTATGATAGTGATGAAAAGTAAAAAATGAAAAAAGTTGTATTCAATAATGTCATGACTACTTCCTTTTACATCAATACTGCTACTAACACTGTCTTTCCCAATTTCTGAGTGTAATTGTATAAATTTAATTTCAGATTGTGGCTTAAAATGGATGATACAATATAAAGAAAATTTAATGGTAAAATAAATAAAAAGTTCCCCTATTTTGATTATATTTTAAACCAAGATTAAAGCAGAGATGGTGTAAATTGTACAAAATATTCTAAAATTGTAGTAACCGCCTAATTACTAATGCTTTCTTGCTGTTCCACCGTAATTTAAATGTTTTGTATTATGGTTGTCAAGTACAATAAATATATACAATATATATATTACATATATATATATATATATATATATTATATATGTATGTATGTTGGAGGCCTGGATCCAACCTGGTTCTGGGATTCAAGGTACTGATGTGGTGAGCTCATATTGCAGTCGTAAGCAGTTTGTAGCATTAATTAATTAAATTAATATTTATTAAATTTATTCTCGAAATAACATAATTGTGTAATGAGACTTTAGTTATTTAATCTAGTTTGGAACTTGATGTAAGCCCAAGTAAAATTTTAGCAAATAAATCGAATTATTATGTAAACAATCCTAGTATCCTCATTCATCGTCTGAAGTAATACCTTATGGTGGTTCTGGATGCTAAACAAAAAAAGAGAGAGAAGTAAAAAGAATTATGTAAAATTAGCGTAAGTAATTTATTACTTACCAAATAAGTGATTATATATAACTTTAGTTTTTGAAATAAGAATTGGCAGTTGTGGCTGTATTTGACTGTATTTAAAATCAGCTTTTTCTTTGTATTTATTGTTAGTGTTACATTATACAATAGTGACTTGGTTTGATGAATAAGTTATTCATATGTTAGGACATGTTTCTTCTCTTAGTTACAGTTCTAATCTGTTGTCTTCTTTTATTAAAAAGTAATGTAAAACCACTAAAGACATAATTTTTATAGATGATGATTTAATTATGAAATATTTCCTGGAATTAATTTTTAATTTTCCCATATATTGATCTTGTTTAGTATTTGGTACATCTAACCAGTATTTTAGTTTTTATTAGTTAGATTTGGTTAAATATTTTAAGTAATAATAGTAAAAATTCATTCATCTGATCTGCTAACAGTTTTTCAAAAATAAACCTCTAGGTGATTGAAGCCATGTGTGGCCACTATCACCCATGATTGATAACCCATTCACTCCTACAGATCAAATTAAATTTGTGGATTTTCTTTTAATGAAGATGAAAGTGTTACTTATTTTTTAAAACATCTTAGAATATTTAAAAAATAAATAAAATTATAATTTTTATTATGTCGCTTGATTATTCATGTATCATTTCATTCAACCTGTATTCCTTACTGAAATATTTGCAGTGTATCTGCAGTTGCGATAAAAAAATGATTTTTTTTTTTTAAATCTACTTAGGTTAACATATCAAAAATTTAATAGTCGCCATAATTTTTACTGTCATTATTTATTTGACATTTTGAAATGTTGATAATCTTTATATATAATGTTCTTTAATCTGAAGAATAAATTTAGTTATATCTACATAAAAAGAAATTCATCCATTTTTATGGCTGAACATATTAACTGTTCAGTCAACATTACTTTTTCAGTCGTTCTTATGCATATGTTGTAGATGAATTTCATGGGAAATACCCGGGTGTGGCAGTGCCTAACAATTCGACCATAATGAGATTAATCACTCATTTTAGAGAATGCAAATCAGTTGAAGAGAATGTGTATCAGGCAAGAAGAGAACCGGAAGACAGGCCATTTTGACTGATGCTAAACTGGCTAAGGTTAAGAATATGATGCATCATTCACCTTAAAAAAGCTTGAGGAGACTATCAGCACACTGTCAGATTTCATATGGAAGTGCTCAAAGAGTGATGAAGCAGTTAAACATTTAATAGGAAATGTGGAATAAAATTGAGTTTTTTTAAGCTACTTTGTAGTAGCAAAGTAAAAAAATAAATTTTTCAGTCGTGATAAATTTACAGTTTAGGTAGATTTAATGCTATTAACAGTATTGAAAATAAATGTTAAAATTTTAAATATATTTAAATTAACTTTTCTTTGTGCAGGAATTCTTGCTGGCAATAGATGTTACCTCATCTGGGACACCTGAGGAAAAGCTCAAATGGGCATTTAGAATGTATGATGTTGATGGAAACTGTGTAATTGATATACAGGAAATGACCAAAATTGTTCAGGTAACTGCAAAATTAATAGTTTATCTTAAAATTACAGGATTAAATTGCAACATTAGATTTATTGTCAGTTCTACAAAGTTATGCAATAATCTGTTATTTTCATTGTTTCTTTTCTTTTTCTGTTCTGTGCTAATTAACTTCAGCATACTTACAGTTTTTGTCTTTCTTTATAGTCTTTACCCTTTAAACATCCCTCACAAATTAAGTAAACTTGATATATTATTATATAATTCACTTAAATTGTAATTAATCTCAAAATCTCTCTTAAATTGTTATCTTTCAATTTCCATATTGCTCCTATATATAATTTGACAGTCAATAGGAACAGATTACAAATATCCTCGTCTTATTTCTACCTGAATCGGAGATCAGAGATCTTCATCTTCTATTAACCACCAACTGATTCATGTTACAAGCTTATTTTTGATTTCATAATCGGTTATGAAAATACTAAGTTTTTAATTTAAAATTCAAGTTCAGTTGTTGATGTTTGTTGAAGCATATTTTTCAGAATTATTGTTTAATGTTCCCATTAAAAAATTTATATAAGCAGATTTAATGATTAAAAAAAAAAATTGCTTTAAAACAGTGATATTTTAACGATCCCACAAATTAATGCTTTAGAAACACCGGTTACAAAGCAAATTATATCTTCTTCATCAATTTATGATTGCATGAAATAGGATTATTTACTTACTTATTTACTTTACTTATCACTTTGTTAAAATAGGTTCACTAAAAAATAATTGAGCAGCAGAAGTTTTAGAAATTATTACATTTTTTAAGAAATTATCATTAAAATTTTAATGAATTATTTAAATGTTATAATCTATCGATTCCTGTGGAATAGCTGGGGTAAAGGATATTATTACCGGAATAAAATACAAAGGTTAGTACTACCCAGCAGTCATTATATATTAAAATCACTAATTGTATACTCCACTTGAGTTTTTAAACAACTGAATCTGAGAAATAGATTTGAAAGAGATTTAAAAATTATGCAGATTTATGGAGTGAAATTTGTAAAATTGGATTTTGTAAAGAAGTTTTGCCTAGTTTTCTTTCAAATGGTCGATTGAGGTGCATTTAATTTCAGCTCAGTTGAAATTGTACACCAAACCATACTGACAGACATCAATTAGCTTAATGTTACATGACGCATTACCCTTTGTTTATATTTCATAAAACACTTCAAATAATTAATCTTCTATAAATGCACTGGTAATTATAGTATGACAAATCCTGTAAGGAGTAACCTGGTTCAAATACCTTGCATTAAGTACAGTTTTAACAGAGAAGTTAAAATTTTAATTTATTTTTAAGAAATGTTTAAAAAATATAATAACACCATTTATGAATCATAATTATTCCATTTTATTAATTATTTTATTTTTCTTTATTGTCATCAATGTGGTATATTTTATTTACACTTATTTTTATTGGTACTCCTATTGTTATAAAAATTACCTGTCGTATTATGTTTATATGATATTGACACCAATTGATTTTAAAAAATATGTCTAAAATAACATAAATTATTAAACAGGATACTTTTTTTGTTAGAAAATGTCAAACTTCTAGACATAAAATCAATTAAGTGTTTTGCAATTAGATAAATTTATCACCCAAGTTTGTTTTTATTTTATTTATTGACTGCCTTTGAAGATAAGACAGAGTGGCACAAAAGTCACTTAACATTTGTTTATAAAAGTACTGAATTTATTTTATTTTATTTATTACAGACAGTACTTACAAATATATTTTATGTTCAAAATGTTTTCCATATTCATTAATACATTTTTGCAGTCTTTTGGGAACATGCACTACGGCAAAGTTCTCTATCACTGTCCAAATCATCGAATGCATCGTAAATGTAATCTTTCAGTTCATCAATAGTATGAGGCTTTCTAGAATAAACAGACTCCTTGAGACACCCCATATGAAAAAAAATCTATTGGCGTAATATCTGGTGAATCTGGAGGTATATCGATATCTGCCTGTCGACCAATCGCTCTTCTATCAAATGTTTCATTCAAATAATTGCAGACTGCAGTGGTGTAATGTGGTGGAGGGTCATGTTGGAAGTAAATTTCGTGAATGTTTTCAGTACATGTCATGAGTCCTGGTAAATTTTTACAATGTGTTATTATTATTGTTTCAGTGTTTATAACTTGTACCGTTTCTTCTTAAGATATTATTTTTTTTATTCCCAGGTAACGTAATTCTAAAAAAAATTACCTAAGTCCTCGTTTAATATGTTATTCATATTTCAGTAATCTATAACATTAATTTAAATAGTTATTAGCAAAACATCATTTCCTTTATGAAAACTAATTCTGTTGCTTAAGGTTTTGAAATGACTTTGATGCTGTGTAGATTAACTTACAATTATTAGTGATTGTTATTATTTGAATGATAAAAGGATTTCATCGTGAACCTGTTTTATCTCTTGTTATCACTATTTATATCTTATGATTTCATAGATGTTGATTAGAACATCTATCTACAGATCAATGAATACAATGTTCAATTTGTTACTACCTTAAATGCTTTGAAGATGTGCTTGTTATACTTTTTACTCGGTTTGCCACGGTTAGTTTTTGCTTTTTGTTTCGTAGTATCATTAACTACTTATTTCTAACAATGAAATACCAAGACTATATTACAAAAAATTAATTTGGTTTTTATGAAGTGGATGGTGAATCTATGAATATTGAAAATTAATGTACAGTTGATGAAAATGGTTGATAGAGTTGCAGAAACTGATTTTTACTGCTTGTAATGACAATTTTTTATGGAATTTATATTCTGCAATATTTTCCATTATATAATTCAGAGTTTTAAAACAATATATTTTGAAGAATTTAATGTTATTCAATTTTATTTTTTTAAAATGTTACCACAACAGAAATACAGTCACCTGGTAAAGAGTTTTTCTAACATTGTTTTGCTTTCGTTGTTACTGCAGATTAAATGTTTATTCTTTGCCTTTTTTCATTTGTGCACTATTGTTTATTATGTATAGTTATTAATATTTTAGAAAAAGGTTTACTACAAAAACATTATATGTATGTTTCAGACATAAAAATGCTTAAGAATAATCCTTAAATTGTATAAATTTTGAGTCGATTTCAGAATCAATGTAAAAGTATCATGAACTTTTACATTAATGACAAGTGCTATTTGTTCCTTATGATTGACATCATATATTTTAAAATGTTAGAAGATTTTTAAAACAAATTTACTTCTTACCAAGCTAATGACTTATTCACATCTATTATAATGAACTTTAAGGACATAAGTTCATGCCAGAGTGTAGTGCTTCTGCCTTTTATCCAGAAGATTCTAGTTTTAAATTCTGATCAAACATGGCACTTTTCACCGGCTAAAAACATCCATTTTTCATTATTAGTGAAAATTGAATTTGTTTAATATCTGCAGTTATTTGAATAAATATACAGATTAGCCTGTATTCTTTAAAAGATATCAGTTAACTAGTTTTATTCAATATGAGACTTAATATATTAAAATAGTACCATTACAATTAATCTTACACGTTACTGTTACTTGTGTTTCATAAATTTCTATTTTTTTATAATTTTTTGTGTTTTTATAAGTTGGATTGTACTCCATTAAAAAGTAATAACTATTTTTCACAGTCTTTAAAAGACCTTATTTATTTGCTCTTTAACAGATTGGTTATAAGCTTTACAATAATCTTGTCGGTTCAATTATAGTTTGGTAAACTTGGCATTACCAGTTTTAATATAGTGCTGTTAACTTAATCCTGACAGTGTTAACTTTTAACGGTGCTGTTAATCCTGAAATCCAAGGATTGATAGCAGCACTGAGCTTTAATTTATAGCCATCTTTATTTCAAGGTTTATCAACTCTATCATTCCATCTTAATGAAAAAGATCAATGAACAAGTGGAAACCAGTAATACAGCATGCTTAATAGTTCAGTATAAACTTTATCAGTTATAATGAAATTAAATTAAATGAGGACTTGATTATTTCAATTTCATTTATTATACAAGATTTGTTATTTTGTTTTACACCTGGTTTACAAAAACAAGTATTTTGTTTACTAATCACTGCCCCTCATTTGTAGAATTTTATAACAGGGAAATAGAGAAAGTAAATAATTCTGTATTAATAAAATCTTCTTTTTTTATAAGTTTTTTATACGGATTTAGTTTTTACTTATCAGTAATTTTGTTGTTTTTAGTAATATTTTGTTCAACTTATTTTTTGAGGAAAAAAAGATTAACCAACATCTGTCTTCTTCTTTACTATATCTCATTATATAGTATTATAATAAATAAAATATGTATGTTGCGCCTCTTATTTCTCATACTATAAACTGTTGCTTGATAATCATAAATTTATTATTAGTTAACGTAAAGTAAAATAATACATTTTTAATATTATAAATAATTGTTATATATATATATTAAAAATGATAAAATAAAGCATTTACTTATTTATGTAGGTATAGTATAAGTTGATATTATTTATTAACAGTCATTATTTGTGAATTTTTTTTGTACATTATAAAACTTAAGATAAAATTGTTCAAAGAAAATCAAAAAATTAATTAGTATATGTCCAACTTGAATATAAACTGATAAACATTCTATTTTTAAATATTTTATTATAATTTCCACTTTTTAAATTTCATGTTAAGAAGCATCTCATATAGTAAAATATATTATCACATCTCCTTTTTTTAGCTTTACCTTAATTTGCTTTAATAAAAAAAATTGAAGTAATAATATTTTAAAGTGATAACAAAAAATAAAAATTTTATCTATAAAAAGATATTATATTCTTAATCATTTATCCTTGAGCTGGTATTTGTTCATCTGATTAACCTCTGTCTATATCCATTACATCAGTAATAACTTTAAGAGTCTTAATAGTTTGCTGATTGAGTTCTACTATTTCCTCTCTATAATAATTTTTGTTTTATGAGCTCACCTTTTCAAAAGCTTGTCTACCATATAAACAGATTTTTGAGTAATCAAACCACTTGATTTATAAATTGTCACGGTTGCATTTAATAGCGAAAGTTAACCCGCTGTTGCTTTTTTGTTTTTTTTTTCAGTATGTAAACCAGTTATGTTTTAACATATAAATTTTATTTTAAACAGCCGAAGAAAAAATTGTTACTTTTTTGTACTAATCCTGTTGGACTGGTTCAGTTCTATTAATTTTAATTAAAAATAAGTTAAAATTATATCTGATCACAGTGTTGTTCCAGCTTTAAAATAACAGAATAGTGTTTTTGATAATATAATATTTGAAATATACATATTTTGAGCAGTCAATTTATGAAACATGTTTATTGACTTAATTGTGTATTAATAATGTCAATACTAATACATTTATTAAATATCCATTATTGAACACAAACAATCTTTCTGAAATGTATGTATATTTATTTATTTTATTTTATTTTTTATGTATTGTATTAAATGCTTCATAATGTTTAAATGTTCTGAAAAATAAAATTAATCAAATATCCTGGGCCAGCATGTCTACTAGTTTTATAAAACACCTTGATTCATTAATTTAAAAAAAATGTTTATTGGCATCCTGTGTAATTTGAAGTTAATTAAATGAAAGCTAATTCTTAACAGTGAAGCTAGATTGTATTGTAGAACTTACAGTAAATTAAAAATTAAAGTTTGTGTATTGAAAATTGTAAGATTGAACCTTCTCTTTTCTAAAAAAATAGCTATCATAGTGTAATTTAGTTTTAGCGCATTGAAAAGAGTTCTTGATCAATTCATATCAAATTTTTTTTATCAAATTTTAGAAGTAAAGTTTCTACAAACAAGTGGAATGCAAGAAATATGTATTTAATTGTTTCACAGTACTACTTGAGCAATATATAATTATAACTAGTAGTAATTTTCTTAAAAATATTGACGCCAGGTAGTTGAATAAATGCATGTCACCTGATGTAACAGATACTAACCAGCTTAAGGGTTAAAAGAGGTATATAATTTTTTAGCTGTGATAATTTATTATACAATTTCTTTTAAATAAAATTATAAAATTTGTTAAATGCATTTGAATTTATGGTTAGTTTAACAGTTCATGTTTGATTCATAGATATTTTTAACTTTGTGCCATTTGTAAAATATAAATCACCGAGGGTCTTTCATTAATATGTATTTACTATTTTTTGTTTTTACATTCATTTAGAGTTATGCAAAATGGTTTATTAATTAATTTTTTTTTTATAATTCGATATAATGTAAAATAGGTTATTATAATTCGATATAAAAAGGTTATTTACATACTTATGTAAATAACCTTTTTATATGATGATTTTTCATCTACAGAAAATATTTTGGGGAAAATGTTTATGAGCCGTAAATTTTTATTTTAAAATTTAATTCTTAACATCAGAAATAATATAATAATATATATACTAATATATCTTATTAGAATTCAAGAACAGTTTATATTTAATAAATTCCATTTCTTTTTTTTTTTTAGTTAAGAATGTGTGGGATCAGTTACAGATATCACCAGTCATATTAATTTATTTTAATGGCTCTATCCATATGATGACCTTGTCAAACTTTATTTGCAAACAATTATCCTATAAAAAAAAGAAATATATAATAATATTACTACTCAAAAAAAGTCATTTGTGAGTGTATATTAAGAAATATATATATAGTAATCCCTTTTTTATGTAAGATTAATGAGTTTTTCAAACACCACATTATTTTGTATATAAGTGTCATATTAATATACATTTAATAAGTTTGGTGTGTTGTGTTTGTTATATTATATGTATATAATTACAATTATTGATTGAATTAAGTCTTGTGAATTTCTTTTTTGCTAGATTCTTTTTCACGCTTGATTACTTAAACACCATGCTAAAAATTAGTTTGTTGTCATTAACAGGGATTGATTGAAAAAATATATATATGATATGTAATAAAATGTTAATGTAAATAATGACTGATTAAAACATTATAAGACTAAATCATTTTATTTAAATGATTTTAATTATTATATTTTTCAAAATAATAGAAAATGTTTATTATTAATTTGCAGTAAAATTACTTTAAAATTATTCTTTCTCTTTTGTAAAATTGTCATAATAAATTTTAAATAGGAATTTGGGAACGACAAATCCCTCTGTTTATTAATTAATACTCAAAATGTTTCTTGAAGTAGTATAATATTTTTATTTTGTTATGTGCTGTGTACATAGTGTGTGTTATTGTATGTTTAGTAGTATGTGATCAGTCAGGTAGGCGTTTCAACTATTTATACCGCTACATAGCTTGTCTTTTAGGCTGTTTGAATTAAAGTAATTAATTATATTTGCCATGTTAAGGATTTGATTATATGAGATTATTGAAAAAATAATCTTATTCTTCAGTTTATCCATCAAGTAACAGTACTTGTTAGATTTTTTTTACAATCTCCAGCGTGGAAACAAAAACCTGAAATGTTTATTTCCTTTGTGAGAAGTCATATATCATTAACTAAATAGTCTTCACTGGTCTTCCCAGCTTAACGATCCACCTACTATCTATCTCGCTTACAAAAGAATATTTTTAAGGTTTAAGGTGATAGACCTCTGTAGGTTCATCTCATTACTATACATTGTTCAAATTATCACTTTGGTTTACAGAACTGGATTCATGATGGTTTTGGGTTTTATTATTTTTATATGCATATGTGTTAGTAATAGTAAAATGAGCTGTTGCTACTGCTGTCATAGTCATTAAGCAATTAGTATATATATATATATTTATAAAAATACTGTTATCGGTTTAATTTAAATTTGATTTATATGGTTGATATCTCTTTAATTGCAAAAAACCTCCTTTAAAATGAAGTTTTATCATTCTGGATTAATCTTAGTTATTTATCCAGTTTTAAATAATTTATCCAATAGAATAATTATTTTGGAAATATTATTTTGAGATTGTTGCCTGACTGATAACTTTAAATATCCATCGTAAATATGTTCTGTAATGTAAAGTTAGGTTGTATTGAATCTTAAAATTTATGTATTATTACCATACTTCTGCACAAATTTTTGAATTGTAGTTATAAGTACCAAATTTTTATAAGACTAAAATTTTTGTATAAAAAAAATCATTTAAAAATAAGTTTTTATTTGAAAATCACAAGAATGAAGCAAAATAATGTTTTTTCTTTAAGTATATACAGCACAGCATAATTGTACAATTAATAGTTATCAACAGCAGCACTTAAAAAGATTTTTTTTAACACTAATAGAAAGTATTAGCCTCTTACTCTTAAATAATTATAACCATCCATGAAATTGACAGTTTTAGTTTTGCAAAACTTTTAGAATTCAATTTGGTTGTCTCTCACATCCATCGAAGAAGACCTATCTAGGCCCTATGATACATGAACAGGGATATATAAATAGCCATATATGTAAATTGTTGTTTGTTTATAAACATACATATTTTGTGACAAAGCTAAACATATATATATATATATATATATGTAGATGAGAAAGCAACAGTAGTTCTGTTTGTATGATGCTAAAGCAGTATAATCATACAAAAAAAAAAATAAAAAAATAATACTTTGCTGCATGTGTATAAAATATAGTAATGTCTTGAATTGTGTTATATGTTACAGATTACCAAAATTATTTTAATAAATGAGATGTTTTGTCTTTAAAATATGTTAGCATGACATAATAACATATTATTTTTATTTAGTTAAATGGACGATTAAAAGTTATAACATGTTTGAAATCATTAAAAATAAAATACTAGTTTCTTAATACTAATAGCATACATTATGTTTAATAAATTTACTTTAAATAATTATGGTGGTAATTCTATTTCTTCATTGAAATATAGAATAATAAACTATATGAGTTTGCACAAATTATCTACAAAACTTAGTTTTTAAGGATTTTGTTTTTTAAATGCAGGTTTATATAATAAAAGGCATTCAAATACTTTTTGTTTAAAACTTAAAAATTATATAAAGAGAATGATTAAAAATGTATTTTCTAAAAGAAAGAATAGTGTGTAAGTAAATAAAATAATAATTTTTAACAAGAATAATCTTTTTTAAAAGATTCAAATAGCTTTATAAAAAAGTTAATAAATTTTTCATATGATTTACTATAAATTGTGCAATTAACAATATATCATAAATGATAATTCATTTCAACATTTAACAAAAGCATTTAATGGTGGTAATTAATATGGTTCTACACATAGCCAAATATGTAACAAATTAACACCCTTGCTGAGTTTCATTTAATTGCTTCATTGATTGTGACATCTTTTATACTAAATGACATGTTTAGTTGAGACTGTTGTTGAAATGAAGATGACTTGAAGTATTATTCTTTTTAAAAAAGATTGCGATCTATGGTCGGCTGTGGGAAGAGAAAATGATTTGTTTACATTTCATCGCATATTGTTTAACATTTCCATGTGAATTTATTTTTAACATTAACAAGTATTGCGTCATTCTTTTTAATACATATGTATTTATAAATCAGTCGATAGACTTTGACAGTCAATTGTGATTAACGACTTATTATAATGTTCAGATTCATACAGAAATCTTTTCATTTACATATAAATCTTAATCTGTATTTTTATACTTTGTTATTATATTGTAGTTATAATGTTACAAATATGTTGTTGAAATTATATCGATAACTTAGGCACTGGTGTGATGAACTGCCAATACTGAATAGAATGGTTTTATTGTGAATAGTAGTTATCAGCTACTGTAGTGTGTGCTACTCTGTAGTTTCAACTAAACATCCCATTCAGTATACTTATCCCTCTTAGCATTACCGAAGCACCAGTTAGTTTTCCTCTAAAATGTTTATTCATATTTGCTTTCTTGGCTATCTAATTAATGGCTATATATTTTATTTCCTTGAGTTTAATTAATAATAACAACTTGCATATTCAATTCTTGTTACAGAATATATGATATTTTCTTTTATCATAAATAAAAATTATTGTTTGTAAATAATCAGGATTTAACCGACCATTGAAACTAATAAATAGTTTACCTTGTAGAATCTTTTTTGTTAAATATTATTAGACCGTGGTAAACCACAGATGATATTTTTTTGTTATGGTGTAACATATAAATTATTTTAGAAATAACTACATACACAGATACAAACTTAAATTTATAACACTATACTTACTTAAATACTGATTGAATCAATGTTATTATACATTAAATTTGTAAATTACATTACGTAGGATATTAAGTAATGTATAATTCTCACAGTAGTATAGATTAATATACAATACAATATTCTCTTTTTTTAATTTCAGTTAGTAATTTTATCAATCATAACTAAATTTGCAAAGAAGTAAATGTAATGTATTTCTGTATGTATCTTTTCTCCATGTATCTTTTCTCCTCAAAAAGTATATATTTTTTATTTTTAATTTGCATATATCTATAGTGTTTCGTTTAGTAGACACATTTAACACTTGAATTTTTAGAAACTGATTATTTACCATAAGTGAGAAATCTCTGTACTGTAATGCAGAATTTTGAATCTATATTTAAATTATTATATGTGTAATAATCTATATCCAGTACTTAGAAAATAAGCATACTAGGTTTTGTAGTTTTTAAATCATAAAATAATAATCTTACCAAAAACAATAATGTTATATTTTTTAAAGCACAGATTTATATACTTTAGTGAAGTTCATTTTTTTCTTTTTATTACTTAATTTTAAATTAATTCTTTAATATAAAATTTTTGAAACTTGTCCATTACAGAATTTCTGATCAGAGGATCTTTTTTGTGCAAAACTAAGGATTACCGTTAACAAAAGTTTTTTATGCAAATTACAAACCTTGGAAAGTTTGGTACATAATCATTATTTCATATGGTTTTCATATAAAACAAAAATACAATTTTTTCCACATTGGGACACGCTTGCAAAAAATCGTTTACTGAATTACAAACCAGTTATTTATGTATTATCATCTTATGTGTTTGCATAATTATTATGCTTATAATTTTATAATATTAACGTAAAAAGTTTTTAATTATAATTAGAGAAATAAAACTTAATGCCAAATACTGGAGTTATTAATATTCTAAACTTGAGGTATTTTTAGGTTATGTATTCTGATTTCATGTGTATGTTTTTTAATCTTTATATCTTAATTTGATAATTATTTTTTAAACGTAATTCATATTTAAAATACATAGAAAATGTAATTACCAGTTTCATCATGTATCTGTTACTTCATGGATTTAAGGATAGGATTTACTTCATCAAAGTAAGGCTGTATAGAAAATTACTGTTATTAAATTGAGGACTTTTGCATTGTTCTCCTCTATTCTGTTTTGCACAAGTTTTAATATGTTTATAACAATTTATCAGTAAGATTTTGTAAATTAAATGTATAGTTAAATGTAAGTATGCAAATTTTTATTTTATTCAGAAGTAATTGTGTGTGTTTTTTTTTTTTTACATGTTATTAGAACTTCTAAAAGTTGTGTGTACTTAATTTTTTGCATTACAGTATTATTGTTTAATACATTTGGACTCATTTTTTTAAAGCACAATTGAATTTTTACTAAAGAAATTTTTTTAACACTGTTGTAAATATGTAATTAATTCAGTTATTTTCAATTATGAACACATTAATTTAAAAAAAACATAACACCTTAGCATGCTAAAGTAGTGACAGTGTCAGCTATGTTTATTTTTGTATGGTTTCAGTAGTATTTATAAAACATTGTAAAAGCGTTAACAGAATTAAAACAAAAACAGGATATTAGCATCATTGTAAAAAGTTGATTGCAATTTTACTGTTCATCTTGTTTTATGTTTTATTACAAAATTAAAAGAATTTGAATATCTTTTTTTAAGATTAATTTTCATTTTTCATGCATTTATTACAAAGTGTTGTTAATATTTTATATCTTGAACCAAATCTTTTTTTATTTTATGAGGGTTCCCTTCAATTCTCTTCAAAGGATCGATTGTCACATAAAACATTGGGATACCATGAAGGAAGGGTCTCTTTTCAATTAATTTTTTTCTTAATTTATGTTAAATATCCTTAGTTGGGTTACTGCTGCAGATCATTGATATCGTCAGTGTGTTTGAGTTGTTCACATATAGGGAAGCTTTACATGCCATGAAACTTTATTATTTTCAGGAACTAGTTTACAGCAGTTTGTATTTTATCATTTATGCTCTCAATAGCCTTGAAATATTGTAGGAAATTTCTTCCTGAAATATTCTGTACTTAACAGAGTCATCTGTTTGTAAAAGATGTAGCTTACTGGTTTGCTTTACGATTTTCTTAACTTGGTTTCAAATGTTTTTTTTTTAAATGGGATGCTCAGATTCTTAAAATGCATATTAATAATATTGGACTATCACTCTTTTGAAAAATCAGGGTATTTTTAAGGCTTTTAATGCTTTCAACTCAAAATTCTTGCAGAAGTAGACTAATTACCTGACCAAAATATACTTCATAGCAGTTTAAATACATCAGTACGTATGCAGATATTTTCATGATCTAGAATTTGTATTGTGTCTGTCTGCCTTTTACAGGTTTTTAATATGGTATGGTAGCTGTCTTTACATTAGAAATACATTTTTAAAATGTCTTTTTGAGCAAGTAATATTATATAAATTCATTTTGATTGCAAACACAGTTATATTTTTTTTATTATTACTCCTCATTTTTAAAAATGTTCTTTATTTTTTTTTTGTATCTGATTCTAAGAACGGTTGTATATCCACTTATTGGTCATATAAGTACACCTAAGTATCGTTCACACTAAGAAGACAGTAGGTCTACTTTCTATTGTGCTGTACTGTATAGCCTAATAGATATAGATAACCCCATTTGTAGAAGGTTTATTTTTATCTTTTGTTTGAACTTATTAGATTTTAATTTACCACTAAAGAATTTTCCTTGATGAACTCTCTCTCTCTCTCTCTCTCTCTCTCTCTCTCTCTCTCTCTCTCTCTCTCTCTTTCTTTCTTTCTTTCTTTCTTTCTATCTATCTCTTAATTTACCCAAAAATAATAATGATAATTGACAGTTAAACAAACACTAGAAATTATTTGTTTTACTAATTGAAAAATTAAATTCTCTTCATTACTTTATTTTTTAATAAAAAATTAAGTTAACTTTTTAACGCTTCTTGTATAAAAAATATTTATAAAACCAGATTATGCATATAGTTCAGAACTTGCTCAATCACATTAATAAATATTAAAATGTGTTTATTAAATGTAATTCCTATTTGTAATTTTAATGGAAACATTTAATAAAATAATTATTTTATTAGAATAATTATAGATTCTTATAAAAAAAATGTCTAAAAAGTAGTTTGCTTAATAATCATTAAACATTAACATTAATCATTTTTAAAATAAAAATTATGGTTATATAAAAATATTTTATAATGCCTGAAACTTGGTCTTAGTCTCTTCTAGTAATTGTAATGATGAAATATTAATTGCATATAAACGTGATGCAATTAATATCTGATTAAGAATAGGAGTAGTGGCTGAGACTTCACAATGCGTCCTATGCAGTGAAGAAGAAATGATAGTGGATCATATATTTTTATGTCCAGCAACTTTACATATGGTAACTGGCAAGAGCCGTGTTAATATGGCGTCTGTATATTGGGCTGTAGGAATAAAGTGGTAGAAATGCCTACTTTGGTGTAGAAAAAAATAAATAAATGTAATGTTTTCCTGAGTTGTATGATTGATCTTATAATTGATGTATTTCAGGAATTATTTATAACCCAGATCTGTTGAGTTTTGTTGATGTGAATAGAATGAAAGGAACAATTATGATTTTGATGGGTTATTTGGTTGTAAAATGAAAAAGAGAGATGGTGGTGAATATCAGAAGATAGTTCTGTTGCTCAAATTTTCATTATCCTAGTATGATTCGTCGAGTCAGTAGCCAATTCAGCCCCTTTATTATTCTCAAAATCTGATCTTAATTAAATATTTTTCCAGGATTTCCTACAGAAACTCAAAAAGATAAATAAATTGCAATATTTCAGAGAAGGCTTGTTAACTTTATTTAAAGTTTATACAGTTTTCAAAACAGCTTCCTAACTTTCTCTTTTGTAATTTTAGTTACAAATTTCAGTATTTTGTTTTATTTCAGTTCTTATATAATTTTTATCCACGCAAGATCTGAAATTCATTGTTTCACTTGCATCTACTTAGCAGAGGTTCATCAATTTTTTATTAAAAAAACTTAATGCCTATTGTATGATGAATACTTTATCAGAGAAATTATTAACTGATTTTCATTCTTTCCAGGAAAATTATTAAATACTGTCAAAAATTTGATTGTGTATTTACTTAAGTGGGTAATTTTCTTCTTCCAGAATTGTTATTATAGTTATTATAAGATGAATTTTCAGGCAATACAAATATTCACTATTTGTTTCTAAATAAATTCTCTGTTGGGTTTCCACTAGAAAGTGTATTTTGATGCATTACTTATGTATAGGAATTTATTTTTTTCTTAAGAGTTTATCACAGATACCAGGAGATTAGTTTTGTAGCTTTTTAATGAGAGTTCCCTGACAAATTAAGGATTTTAATTTTTATTGACGTCTTGTATTTTACATTCTAATTTGTTATAACTGTTATGTACTTGCTCTTATAATTATGAGTATAAGTCAGAAATTACTTTTTATATATAATCTTTTTCAGAGCTTTTGCTTATTTCATTTTAATAGATTTTTATATAATTGCTAACAGAGTATTTAATTTTTGCTATGAAAATACCCTCTGATTATTAACCTGTGCTTGTTGTTCAGAGCATGGTGAACATATGGACTATTAGTTAGTATATTATGCTTCTGAGGGAGAAAAAACTGGCCACATCCTATTAATCCTGACCAAGGACACCTTTCTAGTCACTAAATAGGTTAAACCTCCTGTTGGGCTAATTGCATGTACCCACATACTGGAAATAAAAATATTTAAATAGTTAAATATAAGTATTTTAACCAGAAATCATGATTTATTATTTAAGTAAATATTCTGAATAGCTGCTGCAGAGATTTTAGTCATTCCTTTGTTTGTAATTTTATATTTTTTAATTCATCAGATGTTTTAAATTAAGGTTTTAAACTTTTGCCGGCAGTTTTTTGTAAGAAAGATAACTTGAAATTATAAATATATTTTCAGTAAATAATAATTATTATTATTACATAATTTATTTTATGTCATGTTTGCAGATTTTGGTAGTATCATAGGAACATTATGAGACAAATTATTTTAAGTAAAATATGTCATTTATTTCATTTTCTGAGATTGACTTCGATACCTTAGTATAGCTAAAAACATAACTATTTTAATGCAATGTTGCAGTCTTGAACCGAGTCCTTATCAGTTAGGATCATTTTTTTGAAAATGTTAATATTCTAAACATATCAAGATGTAATTAATACATACATAACTTCATTGATGTTGAACTAAAATGCGATTGATCCGATTCTAACATCAGTTCCTCTTGCACTATGATTGGATTATGAGTCATCTCCCTTCCTACTCATACCCTACTATCTGATTAATTTCTATAATTAGATAAAATTTTGATTAATTCCTCATGTAAACTAATCATATGAGCTTAAATAATTTTGGATTGTGTTACCAATATTCTTGTTCCAAAATATCGTAGAGAATTTCACATTTCTAGAGAGAATTTGGTAACCTCTATTTTTGTTTTTTTTTTTTAACAAAAATTAGTCCACCTATGTATAATATGATGGCTTGATAAACTTTTTTATCTGGAGTTGACAAAACATAGATAATATAGTTTAATTATATTTTTTCATTATAGTTGTTCGATAAAAGGAAAGATGCACAGTGCAAAGTTGTAAATTCACTAAAGAATTATATAGCTCTGATCACTGTGATTATTGGTCAGTAACAAGTATGGCATGCAGCCATCTATCAAAGTATGATTGCATATGTGGTATTATTTAACATAAGCGAGATCACATGTATTAAGTAATCTATAAGAACCAGTTTGCTTTTTGCATTTTAATCCTTCTTCACAAATTCTCTTTTATTTTTTAGGAAACTATCATTGTGATATCCAAAATATTGCGGAAAAGATTTCTTTATAGTAATGTTTTTTTCGAGTTTTGAGTTAAAAATTGATCCACAGACTACAAACGTTTAAAATGTTTCAGTTCTGTTATAATTCTGCTAATCTTAAAAAAAAATTCAATAGACATACAGTCTGTTAGATTGTGATACACTTAATCTAGAGATATCCATTTAACTATGAGCAAAACATTCTATACAAACTATTCTTGTTTTATAAATAGTTCCAGATCATCTACAAGAAGTATTTTTGGAATAATGATGAGTTTTCATGTATAACATAATGATTGGAAAAATAAAATATTTTAAACAGTATACATATTAATTGTTGTTGACTAATTAAACTAAGGATAAAACATAGCTTGGTAAGAAATAAGCTGTGAATTTTATTATAAAGTTAAAACTGTTCCAGTTTATATTGCTAAATCTATTCACTTGATGAATATTAGACCATATTGACATTAGATGTATAGCAGCTGATTAAGGGTTATACCATTATAAAAATAATTAGCGATTTCTGTGGTCAAGTTCTGAATTTATTATATTGTATTAAAAGTACTTTTAACTGAAATTTAGTATTATGATTGTTTATTTTAATTTATTAATTTTTATTGTTTAATATTTAAAACTGCACTGAGAGTTTTGTGGATTATTATTATTATTATTATTATTATTATTATAGAAGTATTTATGAATTCTGCAGCACTCATTACTGATACTTTTTGTATTTTTATCCTTTCCTGAAAAAATATATATTATAATACATACATATTGTACAGTAATAATAAAATTGATCATTTTAATTAATTGTTGTAATTTACTTCTCTTTAAAATGAAATGTATTATTTTATTATTATTGTTGTTGTCATCTTTATTATAACAAATTTAATTATTACTATTTGTGTTGGATGTTGTATTTTTAAGTAATTTTTTGTAATACATTTTTATTTATTTATTATTTTTATTAATTGTAAACAAGTAATAAAAATCAATATGTATCATATATTTCAAATTTAAAATAAGATTTCAATGTTTAAAATTCAATTCAGTTCTTCTGATTCTTTTACTACAGTGTCCATTCATCTCTTTAAATTATTCCATTTAAAATGAAATTAAAATAATAAATAATGGCCTAATAAAATGTAATAAAAACTTATCTTAAAAAATAAAATAAATTATATTTACTAAAACAATTACAGTAATAGTTGTAAAAGCTGTCCTTAACAGAATTTATTTTTCTGCACTAGATCTCATATTTGACGTGAGGGGGTTTATAAGTAATAAGTGTAATTTTAGAAAACTGTTTTTTAATGTAGTTAGTATTGTTTGAGTTCAATGAATATGTAAACAGTTACTATTTGCAGACACCATTTCTGTTTTAGTCTTAATAAATTATTTACTATTATGTTAGATTAAAAAATCTACTTGTTTCAATGTTTGATCATTATTTTTCATAAATTGTTATGTAAATAATAATATTAATTTCTTTTTGTTCACTGATAACACATTCTAATTAATAGTTATTTAAGAATATGGATCTAATTGTCAGGTAAAAGAAGTATTGACTACATGTGGTGCACAGCATAAATCTCCATATTTTCAGTGTGATGTAACGTATGTGCTACATGATAATTCTTTGTTTTGTCTTACTCATCATTAAAAGTCATATTATTAAATTTTTAATTGAATAGATTTATTATGATTGACTTTCAGAGTCATGTTTACCAGTGGGAAGTTCTTTTCAGAACTATATTCCAATCTTTATCAGCCATTAAATATTTCCAAATGATATTTGTTTTGATGTTACTAGTTTTATGGGATGTTTGGAAAACTTTGTAAAATGCAATCGATAAGTAAGTTTTGAAATTTATGTATTAAATTTCTTTTCTATGCTATATGTTATAAACTTCAAAATATTATATAATGGACAAAATTAACAAATCGGATACAACTTTTTGATACTTTATAATGTCATAAACTTAGTACAGTAGAGAAGTAACAGTGCCTGATACAGAAGTACATTCTAAAAGAATGTTTCTTACAAAGTAACAAATTCTGTTTAATGTAAATTTTCTATTCTTGCAAAAGTTTCTGTTAAGGGCAGATATTACTGTGAATTATATCTTTATAAAAAGTAATTATGATAAATATTCTTTATTATAATTTTTTTTTACACAGATTATTTTTGGAAATAAATCAACATTTAATTATTTGGTTAATGATGTTTAAAGTAATTGTAGTTAAATTTAGTGTTTAAATAATTTAATGATAAACAAAGTCACATGTAAACACAGTTTTTATTCAATAATACTTTTGTCATAAAAAAAACTTAACAGGATTTTCATTATATATATATATATATAAAATTAATGATAACTTTTATTGGTGTGTGGATGTTTGATACTTGAAAAAAAATTGAATTAATGTTACCATAATTATGATTTAGTATAATTTATATTTTTTAAAAATTATTAAATTTTTATTAAATTAAATAAAGTGATGTGTAAATAAAGTTTTAATTTAAAAAAAAGAAAATGTTTATACATGTATTCATATTTTCTTGTTAAGTATTTATATTAATTACCACTTTTTCTTTACAATATTAGATTTGGGAGTTTTTATTTTTAATTTTCGTTCCACTTTTTGTATTGCACACATCATAACATACATATTTGCAGATGTATTTTTCTTAGAATGCACTAATGTCCAATTAACTAATACTGGTTTATTATTACTAGTAAATACATAAAATACATTTTTACTACAGAAACAGGTACATTTGTTGCTGCTTTAAACAATATATCACAGTTCATCTTTTTTTTGACTGACATAGTGAAACATTTATATTATAAGAGGTACTAATCTCTATAAGAGTTCCTTTCTCTATGAGAATAAAATTGAACAGAGAGTAGATTTGACTTTTAGGGTTAAAGGTAATCTGCATTTTGCGGGTTTGACCTATTGATTTGAAGTAGTGTGTGAGACTCAGTAAAGAAGCCAGTCGGAACAGAAACCACTTTGTTCCTCATATTACTTTGTAATCTTGTTATTTTTGATAATAGCTATCTCATTTATGAGATTAACTTTATCTCATCTCACCTAACGTACAAAAACCTTAGATTGTATAAAACAATATTTATTATTAATTTTAACTTAGTTTTTCCTGAGTAATCAATCATCTGTACCATACAAATATGGATTCAGTAATCAACACAGTATAATTTTTGTTACTTTTTAATAGCTAACAATTTTTTAAATTGTGCGTAAGATTTGAACATGGTTATTTCAAAGATTAACACTGTAATATTCTGATTATTAAAAATTAATAAACATTTTTGATTTTCCTCCTTTTAACTCTATACCAATTCTATGTAAGTTGCTACGTAACAAAAGTAAATAATATGAATTTCCTTCAAATTTACGCTGATATTGCAATTTGTTGTTCATCATTATTATCCTATTTTGGATTTATTTATTTAAAACTTTAGGAATATATCAGTCTCTAGATATGTCAAACTTAATGGGTACAGTCAATAGTATTTTGTAGAATTATTTTATTATTATGAAACTGAAGCTTCAGTTATTTTCTTGTTTTTACTTTTAAATAAAATACTGATTCTTTTAACCTGTTTAATTGTTGAAGGTGTCGGCTCATTCCAAGCACTTTTTAACATTCATTAGATTAAGATGAATTTTTTCTATACATTTTCTTCATTTTCCATATCTCGATCACTCAAGTGATTTTTTTCTTTACAGTCTTTAATCATTTTTTGATAATTCATTCTAAAAAGTATTTTAAACTCATCGCAATACATGTCGTTGCCAGTTTTATTATCTGTTACCAAAAACATATGATTCAGTAATATAAAAAAAATTGACAAATATGAAAATTTCTTGTACTATATTGTGTAAATGAATTGATATTTTCCAATTTGATTTAGTAGTGTTTCTGATACATTTATTCAATGATTGAAGTGATGGAATTTGCTGTTTTATAATTATTTAATCATTGCCATATACAAAGATTCCTTTTTTCATAATTGACATATGTACTGAACTAATTTTAATTGTTAGTTTCATGTAAAATATTAGTAGTTTTATTTTAATCTGTAAATAATGATTGAAAATAAGTGATGGTTCAAAATTTTTAGGTGCAGGTGATATTTACTGATCAGTAATGATTTAGACACATTTTTTTTAAAAAAGATATACCTGTCATGATACGAGGGTTATTTTTTTTCAACGTCTGATCGATCACAAAATAAAAACCCGCACAAAAATCGGATGAACCTTTGCGCTTATGTGTTGCACAGCGTCTCTAGTATGGTCTTCAATCACGCCACTTCACTTCGTTTAGTTCTGAACACGCAGCTAGCTTGTAAACATGTCTACAACAATAGCATCTTCCGCCAAGTGTGAAGTGCCTGTGGTAATTTGATTTCTTCAGGCTGAGGGGTGTAATGCGGCTGAAATTCATAGACGAATAAGTAATGTGTACGGTGAAACTTCAATGAGTGACAGCAAAGTACAACAATGGTGCAGGAACTTTAAAGCAGGACGTATAGATGTTCAAGATGCAGACGGTCAGGGAAGGAAGGGAGTGTCAACCAATAATCTCGTTGAGCGAGTGGATGAGGCAATTCGAGAAAATCGTCGGTTCACAATTTCTGTATTGAGTGATTCATTTCCTGAAATTTCAAGGTCAGCTTTCTACACCATTGTGAGTGAGAGACTTCAGTACTGCAAACTGTATGCGAGATGGGTTGCCAAGATGCTGTCCAACCATCACAAAACAATGAGAAGGGACGCCTTCCTAACGTTTATCCAGCGCTACCACAATGAAGGAGAAGATTTTCTGAACAAAATTGCCACAGGGGACGAAACATGGGTCCATTTAAAAATGAAGAAACAAAAGAACAATGTAAACAGTGGATGCATTCTCATTCTTCCAGTAAACCAAAGAAGTCTTCTCCAATAGAAAGTGTGTGGCTACTGTGTTCTGGGACCGGAATGGAGTTCTCTTGGTGGAATTCATGGAATGTGGCACGACCATCACAGCACTCTCATACTGCGTGACTCTTCAACGTCTACGAAGGGCAATTCAGAATAAGTGGAGAGGAATGTTGTCATCATGCATTGTCTTTCTCCATGACAATGCTCGGCCGCACACTGCAGCTGTAATAAAGAAGCTCCTGCAGCATTTTCATTGGGAAGTGTTTGTTCACCCACCATACAGCTCAGACTTGGCTCCATCTGATTTCCACCTCTTTGCTCACGTAAAATGCTGGCTAGGAGGACAACATTTTTGGCACAGACATCGAGCTGCAGACCAGCGTAGAAAAATGGCTGAAAACACAGGCGGCTCCGTTCTATAACGAGGATATTGGAAAGTTGGTACCACGCTACGACAAATTTCTAAATCGGAGTGGCGACTATGTAGAGAAATAGCGTAACTATCAAAGTGCTTGTTACAAATAAAAAAAATTTTTATTTTCACTGTGGTTTTAATTTCGTGACCGTTCGGACCTTGAAAAAAAAATAACCCTCGTATTTACCTCTAATACATTTATTAATCTATTTATTTACTTTCTCTGTCTACCTACTCTGTATCCATTCTAAGAAAAATTCATCTGTACGTTTACAATTGGATGTATGTTTGTGGTTAATGTATTTACAATAGATAGAGAAGCCTGTAAATCACCAAGAGTTCATTTTCTGTAGGATTAACTCAGAACTGTGTGGCCCAATAGCAGACAAATTCCAGTGCTGAAGTTTAACATCTTGGTCAGGCATTATAATCTCAGTGGATTGTAATTTTATATATCTCCTTGTGATACTATATCTGAATACAGCAGAATCTTTTAGGGTTAAACCTATTGAGTATTGAGGAGGGAAACAAATTCTTTTAGTAATAAAAATATTTTTCAATTAAAAACTATTTTTTTTTTAAATTATGTTACTGGTGGTATTAATTTCATATATTAATTCCTCCATTAATTTTGGACCTACATAACAATGACTTGAATTCAAATAATAGTTTTTCATTTTTTATAGTTTTTGTATAATCTGTCAGCATATTATTCATGAAGAAAAAATTAAGAAATTACATTTAAGTCCAACTTATATCTAATTGCTTTTTACTGCTGTCTAAAATTTAATTTTTTTTTTAAATGATATCAAAACAAACATAGTTTTGTGTCATCTGTGTAGGAATTAGCCTTTTCTTTTAGTCATTTCAGGTAGGAATTCTTCAGTTTTGGATATATTAACTCTGGTGCTCATAATTAATACTCTTGGTAAATTGGGACTAGTAATTCTTTTTTGCTTCTTTTATTTTTTGCTTTATAGATATATATATTATTATTCACTTCCAAAATATAATCTAACTCGGTTATTGGTTATATCTGGAAAGTTATTTCCTTCAAATTTTTTAACAGTTAAACCTACTAAGTCTTCCTTATTTCTGTCTAGTTTTTTCAAACGATTTATTTTGTTCGACTCCATTGTTTGAGGTCTGGAACTATGAATGTACAGATCTATTCTCTCCCTTTTCTCTATGAATGACTTGGAGAAGTTTCTTATGACCATGAAAGACACCCTTCCTTAAATTGATTTTAAATTCATTGTAGAGTGCCCAGATGAAATTGTCCAAAAATGTAAACTGGGTTTCTTCTGTATATATGGTGTTGAATAAGACTAAGAAATAAAGACTTAATGGGCAGCACTCATTTATTTTTATTAGCTTATTAACTTTTAGATTTTATTTTTTCCAAAACTGTTATTTATTATCACAAACTTAATCTGCATGTTACAAGATCAGAATTTTTATTGAGTGCAAAACACCTCTTGTGGAAATTTTTGTGTACTTGTGAAGCTGTCTGCTAATAAGGAGTCCCTATGAAATTATAAAAATGACAATTATATTTACAGATCATTTATATATTCTTTATTTTTATTCCTTTATTAATTATATTGCAGATTATTTGAAAACATTAATTATTTTTAAAGGTAATTTTTTTAAAAAGGAATATATTATATATATATTTCACAATTTAATCAAACATTATTATGACTGTAGTGGTAACAGATTAGTGTTATGGATGTAAAATGAAAAGTGGAGACAAAGAAAGTGGAAATAATTCTGTTAATAAACTAAAGCAAGTATTAACATATAATGGTGAGTAATCAAACATTGTTAAATTAATGTATTAGTACTTAAAAATAAATAAAATATGCTCCATACATGAAATTATACTAGCTGTATCATCTCTTCATTACTTGCTTTGTTTTTCATTTCAGTTATAGATAAAGAATTGTATATAGCAGACAATGGGAAAACAGAACAGCAAACTTAAGCCAGAAGTATTGGAGGATCTTAGGCAGAATACAGAGTTTTCTGGTTAGTATTTTAATATGGTAATGGTTGGTACTGTAATGATTTTTTTTTATTTTGTGTTATAAATTCTATTTGATTGCTGATGTCATTTCTCTGTATATTGTCTTTGTTACATGGCAAAAATCCCCAAACCAAATTACATGACTTTTTTTATTTGGAAAATGTTTAATTAGTCCCTTCATAATCACATGAAACAAACATTACCTTATAGGTAAAGAAATTTTTATTTATTTGTTGATATAATTGTTAGTGTCGTAGATCAGGATTTGGTTAACTATATATTTTTTTTTGCTGTTTTAAGAATCAATTGATAAAAATAAACTCTTTTGTGAACAAGACCTCAATCACTTGATTAATACTTAAACAAAAGCTTAAGTACAAGGAAGTATTGTAATCATGAAAAATTTCAGATTTCAACAGAAATATTCATTTTGACCATCCCTTAATCCATTTTGACTAGTTTCAGCGTGACGTCTGAACATATGTATCTTGCGTAACTCAAAATGGATTAGTCATAGAATGTTGAAATTTTGGATTTAGGACTCTTGTAACATCTAGTTCTGCACCTCCCCTCTTCATTGCAATACTGGTCCAAAAAGCCCAAAATCCAAAAACATTTTGTTTTTTTTTACTTTTACTTAACTGCAGTAGTAACCTCATTGAGAGCTTTTCAACGATGTATCATAAGTGGTACTTATTTTCATTGGTTCGAGAGCTCTAGCCTAATGAAATATTTGAATCTTATATGGAGAAGGCACATCAGTTCGAATCGGACTTCATCTCCTTTTTTTTAATTTAAATATATTGATTTATTAATAATTATTAACCTCTGATTGCACAAAAAAATTACAATAAATAATAATTCAATAATAACAATAAAAAAAAAATATGAAAAAATATCAGAAGCTGTTAATGAAATAAAATTTTATGTACTGTTTTATTTTTTGGCGTACAAGTAAGTCATGTGGTATCCACATCAGATTTTTTAAAATCTGAAGTCAAGTTACATGAGGGTTATCATTTATGTGCAAGTAATTATGGAATTAAACTACACACACTGAAATTATATGCACTTATCAGGGTTTTCTTTTAGATGAAGTCTCATTGTGAATACCACAAAAAAAAACCAAGTACCTATTGCCAAGATGCTCTGTACATTTGACTAGCAAATTTTTTTTATTATAGTTGCAGTTTTTATATCAGTTTAAACTTAATAAATCATTGTAGATTTACTCCCATGAAAATTGTTATGTCCACAGGCGTATTGTCATGTGAAATTTTGTGTCCTGAAATTTAAGAGACCTCTTGATTAAAGCTGAGTTTTTGGTTTTCTTTTAATGTTTACTTCCTGCATTTACTTATTTTTTAGCAATAATTTTAAGAACTTCATTAAACTCTAGAATTACTAAAACACTGTTCAGCAATTGAAGTGAATATTTCAATTTCTTCATCCTTATCTCTTCTTGTAGGTGGGAATTAACATTCGCTAACATAAATTTGGGGGCTATCTCTTTGAGTATTGTGATATAGTCCTTCTATGTTTACAAGTGGCACTGGTATTGTTATAAGAAGCTGCCTTTTATATTGATCGAAAATAGGTACTAGAATAGCTATTTTGTTTTGTAGTTTTTATGTTAGATATTTGCTCACTTGTATAATTAACAAATAATGTGTAAATACAATTTTTTTTATATGTGTTTATGTTAATTATAATCAACTTAATTAATTATATGTATATTTAAAATTTGGCCGAGGACAAATCAGATAAGTCATAGAAGCGAAGCTAAAATAAGCAACAAGTAGTCAGAAGAAATTAGGAATTTGAGTAGTACGAGCGTGAAAAACCTACTGTTATTGAATGTAAATTAGAACTGTTACAAACCAGACAATGAGACCCGGAACTGTAGAAGCCATTTTCTTTACAATTTTCGTTACAATTCCCTACACTTTTTATTTATTTATATTGAAAAAAAAAAATAATGGCGAATTGTGGTGTTAAGAGTCCAATTAAATACTATTTTAAAACTCCTTTAACATCTGTTGTCAAACAAATCTAGAATAATTTATAGATTGTGTTTCTGAGGTAGTTTTACCATTGTTAATCATACTTATGATAAAAGTAGCAGCAAAGTAAAATTTTTGGATATTTTTTTATTTTGAAGTGGCCTACTGGGGACCATGCCAGTATAATTTTTTTTTCTTTTCCATATTCTTCGAAGCACCCATTCTCTTCTTTGTCCATTTTCTGTGGTGCTTTTACTTCAAACAAGAACCGCTGTATTGTATGTTAATTTTTTAAAATTCAAGTAGCCCTCTCTCTTTTAATCTTTTCTTTCATCTGCTTTTCTGCTTTATGTATCCTACTTAGCATCTTATTTTCAAAAATTTTTCAAAATGTTGTTTATTTAGCCTTTTTGGATTCATTTGTCTGACGAATTATACAAGGCATATTCATAAAGTAAGAAGTGTTTGGTCATTAAAAAAATTTACTCGTTAGAAAACGTTTTTACTTACAGTTTTAGTTTACTACACATCTACTTCACTTTTCCACATAATCACCATTCAGTTCTAAGCACTTTTCATAACGCTGCACCAGTTTCTTTAACCCCTCTGCATAGAAGTTTGCCACCTGGAAATTCAACAAATTGACAACGGAAGTCTTGAGTTCCTTGTCGTTTTCAAACTGTTGGTCACCAAGCCACTTTTTCAAATGCAAGAAGAAGAAGAAGTAGTTGCTAGGTGCAAGGTTGGAACTATATGCAGGATGGTCAGAAAGTTCCCAATGAAAATCTCAAATCTTCTTGGTTAAGGCAGTGGTATGAGGATGCGTGTTGTCGTGAAGGAGGATTATGCTGGATGATAGTTTCTGCGTCGTTGATTTTGGGTCGTACATCTCAGTTTGATGAGTGTTTTGCAGCACACATTCAGAATCCAGGGTGTCAAAAATGATGCCCTTTTCGTCCCAGAAAACAGTAACAACATTTTTTGACACCAACTTTTTTGGTTTTGGGGAACATGAATGGCGCCACTACATTGACTGTTGTTTAGATTCTGTGTTGGTATAGGATATCCATGTCTGGTTGCCTGTAACAGTGTGGGAAAATGAATTATCGCCATCTTTTCTATAGCGGTCCAAAAACACTCGTCCACTGCACATTCTTTGCTCTTGTGTTGGTCAGTGAGCATTTTCAGTTCCTATCTGCCACACAATTTGTGATATCTGAGCTTTTCTGTGACTGTTGTGTAGGTAGAGATGTGTCCAACATGCCGAGATTCATCAGTCGCCGATCACATTGCAGTTTTTAATTCACTTGTTCAATGATTTCATCGATCTGAATAATGGGCCTGCCACTCCGCTCTTCATCATGCACATTTGTGCAGCCATTTTTAAAGTCTCAACACTATTGTTTAACCTATTCTTCACTCATTAATGTAGATCCTTACACTAGGCACAACTCCCAATGAATTTTCGCAGCTGAAGATCCTTTTGTATACAAAAATTGAATCGCAGCACTCACTTCACAACTGGCGGGAGAAACAATTGTCGCGAACATTGCGATCTGCATTCACCGGCAGGCAAATGATTACTGAATCAAAATAACAACTACAGTGGCTTTGTAAATAGCCGATAGATGGCCCTGCATACTTGTAAGTGTGTTCAGACCCGCTAATATTTAAATATAAGCTGATGGCCATTACTTTATGAATATGACTTGTAATTGCATTTTTCAAATCTTGGGTTTTATAAATGTTATTATTTGATTTTTAATGTGTACCCTTCTTCTGCTTTTCTGGAATTATAGACTCTTCTTTGTATTTTTGTTTTGATTTTGAGAAAACGTTCTTACGGGCAGCCAGATTTGCTGTTTCAATTCCAAGCAAGATCACTGGTCTGACTATAGTATTGTAACACCTGAATTTTACATTTATAGAAAGGTTGTTTTTTGTTTATTTTTTAGGTATCTTCGATTGTTAGTAAATAACAATTTTTCTATTTTGGATTTCAGGATCCAGACAGCTTTGTGCGACTCTTTTTTACTGCTTACTTACTTTCCTGAATATTAAATTGAGTTGTTACATTAATTTTTCCGTACTTTCTTTATTGATTTTTTGGCATACATTTTTTAGGTTTGACATGATTTTTGTTTTTGAGAAGGAAATTTGCAAGCTTACTTTTTCTGTTGAATTAGCAGGTTGTTAATTTTGGAAACTCCCATCTTCTGATTTTGGGAGAAGTGCTAGTTCATCTGCAAAAGCAAGGCTGCTGATTTTTAGATTTTGATTTTTGGTCCAATTTTAATGCTTTTTTAATTTTTTTCCAGAAGGTTTTCATGTCTTTATTTAAAACTAGATTGAATAGGATGGGAGACAATCCATCTCCATGTGCCAGACCTGTTTTAATTTGAAAATGACATATTGGTGATTTGAAGATATTCTTTGCTGATTTCTTCCCAGAATTTTACCTTAGAAATTATGACTGTCAACATAAAATTTATTTGTACAACTTAATCCATGTATTTATAATGTTACCAAATGTTATTATACCAGTCTTTGCATTTTAAGAAAAATTACACATTTTTAGTGACCCCTAAAATGCCTAATTGTTCATGATTAACACCAACTGCTAAAAGGAATATTGAAGGCATGCTGAAGTGTACAGTATACAGTATGCTGATCAGTATACAGTAGTATACTCAACCGTACAAAAAGCTGGAATCACTTCAGATGCTTGTTGTTGGATTCTAGCATACTGTAGAGGAAATGAATTTCTTTAAAAACATATATTGCAGCCTCATTCTTTTGATTGGTAATCCATTAGGAAAAATACATTTCATATATTTCTACATATATTTGTAGGTCATAAAAGAGTGGATCAATTAGCTATCAAAACAAATGTTGTTATTAATTTATTTTTATTTTAGATGCTGAAATACAGGATGGTACAAAGGTTTCTTGAAGGATTGTCCAAGTGGACATCTTAGTGTTGAAGAATTTAAAAAAATTTATGGAAATTTCTTTCCATATGGTGATGCTTCAAAGGTAATCTTGTTGTGACACTTATTATTGATGCTTCTTCCTGTTGTATATATTTTTTCTATTTCTTATTCATTTATTTTATACATGTGTAATAGATAATTACTGATGCAAGGACATTTACTGATATAAGTCAATAGTTTTGAATCATGTAAAGTCATTTGAATCAACATTTTTAGAAAATATGTGAGCTCAAAAAAAAAAATATTTAACTTAACTATGCACCTTACCAAAACTTAAACTGTCCTAGGTAGTACAAAGAACAATTTGTAATTTTTTTAAAAAAGTAATGCACAAAGTAAAATAATTTAAAAAAAATTGTTTTACAGTTTTAACAATACTCACAGATTAATAAATTTATAGGCTATAAGAGGTGTGTTTTATGTAAATTAACAGAAAAAGATAATAAATTTCATTATACTGGATTACTTGCCGCTTATTTATAATAAATACTGACTGTATTGTTGCAAAGGTACTAAAATAGTAATACTCTGGTTGTTTAATTTTATTAAGCAATCAATTTCATGATGCACACTTAATATGTGAAATACTGTATCTGATGATTGAATTTACTCTGAAAATTCATTCTACTTAAGTAATAATGATATTAAAACGACAATTTTTTTCAGTATTAATGTAGAAGGTGATCTACCGCTGTAGTTAGTTGGTTAGTTCATTAAATCCAACTTACAAGTTGGATTTATATTTTTTGGAAGTATGAAAAAATTATATAGCATTGAGCCAGAGTAAATTGTATACATTTTAACAATTTGTTTGTTCACTTATAACTACTGGATTAAATGTGCTGTAATAAACATGAAAAGGTGTTGTTCGTTGCTGGAAAAGAAAACGATTCTGTATTGTTTTGTTGCAATTTTTTCCAAAGGTACTTCATTAATGTTTTTTTGTTATAAACATGATTATTGTGTATAATTTTCTAAATATTGAAAATTTCTTCATTAATTCTGGTTAGCTAATGAAAATATATCTTTGGAAATCAATTTTTAATTTAGAACCTGACCCAATTTTACATTGAGTTTGAAATGAATGTTTTTCTGTCTGATAAAAAAAGTTTGAAATCCACAATCATAATGTTATCTTAGAGATGTATTCTTAGAATTTTATAATTTAATTTATTTTAACAAGTCCAAAAGAAATCTGTGTTCGTTGTACGCGGTGCTGTATAGCCCAAGCCAGGTGTTATCTTCATTCATTGTTTCTGGTAGGGTCCTTTCTTCTTCTCTATTGTTTTTATCATCATTAGGTTTTTAATGATTATAACCATTCCAGGTACTGTGTTTAAATCTATATTTCTATTTCTTTGATGCTTATGTGTTAGTTTAGTAACTTTTTTCTGTTTATTTGATAGAATTTAGATTTTAATTTCTGGATAAATTATGCGTATATTGGACATTTAATACATTTTTACTCCTAAGCTTTTTAGAAACATCCCTTTAAAAAAAAGTACACTTAACTTTATACAATGAAAGATTTACTCATCTTTATAATAATTTTCTAATAAAGCCATCTATTGCTTTTGATATACCTGGCTGGCTGTGTGTTTGACCACGGAAAGAATACAGTCATCAGTTTTTTTAGTATATCTATTTAATTAAAAGTCATTTTCTTTCAAAAATGAATTTCACTCCAGTAATCCATCCTAGCTTTTGCTCTACACCATTCTCTTCCACAAATGGGTTAGTTATGTGCATGTATACAACCCCCATTGCCATTAAAGAATTCATTTTTGCTTAAACTGTTCCAGATATTTGTTCTAGTGAATTTGTGAACTTTATTCAAAATTACATATGTTTAAATCTACTTGTTTATTTATTTATTTTTGATATCTTTATCTGATAGTTTAATATGTTGTAATATTATTTTGTTATGAATGAAAAAATTATCACTAACTAAACTGGGATTTTTTTTGTGAACACTAACCTTTTTTTTATTATTATTTTCTGAATTGTTATTTATTATAATTGTTTATTTATTAAGTAATTTAAATAATAATTGATGATGAAATTTACATCAGCAGATATTAATAAATAATTATAGGTAAATATTTTTTAATAAATTGTCATAATTATACTGTACATGTTTTTGAATTATTAATAATTCAGTTATTGAATTTAATAAAGTATTGTGTAGCACATTTTTATAGTATAATATATCATATATACATATAAATATACAGTATATCAAGATGTAGAATTAGAAGTTGTTAAAATTATATGGAAAAATAAAATAAATGATACTGATTGTTCTATAGCTTTTAATTTATTATTATAATTATTAAATTAAAAAATGATCATGATAATTTTATAAACGAATTAATAAAATATTTTTTTTAAACAGGTTTATTATATTATTTGCAAAAAGACACTTTTATTTACATGTACAGATTATTTGATATCGATATATATTTTCATAATTAAATAAGTATTATGAAAATTATAAAAAATGAAGTTTTCATTGCATTTTTATTCTTAGTAAAAAAATGTGGTTTTATCAATCTAATTAAAATTCATTAACAAATCTTATCTTAGAAAAAATGTACTTTGCTTTTATATATACAGTACAATCCTTTACCCAAAAAATTAAATTCTTTGAAACAAGATCTTTAAAAAGATACAATCATATGTAGTATATATAACTATGTTCTGTACCAGGGGTGCAGAGGTTATTGTTATGTGATAAATAAACATTTAATGTCTTATTTAAAAAGAAGTGGTTTTTACTTTCTTAATGGTAAAAATTACTTTTTTCACGGTCAAATAGTGAGATGATTATCATCTAATTATTTATTTATAAATAATATTAAATATTCATGGAATCTTAGTAAAACACCTTATTCTATATTTAAAATTTTCTAATAAAGGTGTGGTTTAGTTACTGTATAAACAGCCTGACATTTCGTGCAATCCCTCTGAATTTTTTGGAGCAGTGAGAGAGTATACGTTCAAATTATAGTCATGAATCCCTTGTGAATAGAATTTTTTTTTAGTGTTTGTGTGAACTACTGGTAAAATTTCATCAACTTATTCTTATTCAGAAGAAATTTCCACAAAAAATTAAGAACTGTTACTAATGTTCAGTAATCTATAATCATTGAAGTAATCTAAATAATCTTGTTTCTACAATAGAACACATTTTTTATTAATTTTTTTTTCATTTTATAATCCAATAAAACTTAATTAATTATGATTGTTTAGAAGGACCTCTTTCTTTCTTCAGTCATAATATTCATGATATAGGCCTCTTCCAAATATTTCCACCATTTTTTGTTTTGAACTTTTCAATTAAAGTATTTTCTGCAGTACTTATTTACTTTATCTTTGAGAGATGGCATTCATCCCAAGGTAATTCACGTATTTATAAAATTGTAATCTCGTCTCCTTTTTTGAAGTTACTTCTCTTGCCCCATAATTAAATACTTACTTCTCCATTTTCATTCAATTTTCTGTTTCATTTGTTTTTATCCGATTTGGAAGATCCATTTATTTTAATACTTCATCCGATCTCAGAATATCACAAACCTATCTCTTCTGCACAGCTTGCCACAGCTAATTTATCATAAATGATTTAACAAAATCCTGTTCCATTTTTCCAAGAGAAAAAGAGTGATTTTGTTTGTTTTCTTTTTAAATTCTAATTTTCCAATCGCTACCAATTTAAGATATCTGGGAAAACTTTTGTTGTAGAGAACAACAAAAGTTGTTGTTCCAAAAGTTCTCTTTCTATTTTAGATTTATAATTTATATCTTGGGTGATGATGCTGAAAGTAATTTATAAAGTCTGTAAACGTTTTACTTTGAATTATTCCAATGCCGCATTTATGTTCTCATGTAATTAATTGTATTTCAGTTAAAATTTCTAGGTTGTTAGATATACATAATCTATTGTTCTATAATTGGTTTTGAATCTACTTTCACATGGATGTATCTATTCTGTTTTCCTTAAATTTTCATAAAATTGCTCTGATAAACAATTTATAGACATATCCTCTTTTGTACAATTTGTTTAAAATTCATTTAATATTTAATTCAATTTGTAATAATAAAATTCTGGTTTATCATTCTCAATTTTGGTCTGTCATTGTCGAACCTTTTTTCTTAAATATTACATGGAATGATAATCTATGAACAGTCTTTAGTATTCATATCATTGATCTGCCTTTTTCTTTTGCATTTCCATTATATTACTCTGATGTAATGCTGTATTGTATTTTTGTTTTGTTTAATCCTGAATACTCATAAATGTATAATATAAACATTTAATTAAATTACTCTTTTAGTTTTTTATAGTATCAAGGAAAGTACAGTTCGAAATTTTTTTTGCATAAAAAACTAAATTTATTGGTAACTATTATCCAAAATTACCATTGTAAAAACATTATAAAAAATGAAAATTAAAGCATTTATTTATATATGATAATCAATTATTGAAAAGGGAATAAAGAAACTCAAAACTATATGCATTCCATTTTCTTTTGAGTTCCTCTATATATAAGAAGCCAATAACAGGTTTGTTAATCACTTTCCATTAATCTTCTGAATTAAGTTATATAGAATCTTTTAAAATCTGTAATAACCCAATGTAAATTATAAGCTGCAAATTGCATACTGTATATTTTTTCTCTTAAATGAATAATTTTCAATTTTGTTCCAGCACTTTTAGTAGTTTTATTTCTTTATAAAATTAATGACCAATTGCATTGTAAGATGATTCTAATATTAGCAATGTTTCCCACATAACAACTAAAGTTTAGATATTTTAGCTAAGGTTTGTAAATGGAAAGGTAACTGTTTATTAATTTACAAAATTTGTTATTAGCATCAGGTAGGTAGTTCAGCTTAACAATTCCTTTTAAACATTTCAGCCTAATCTCAGAAAATTTGATCTGAATTAAGTGTTTTTTGACAAAAAAAAAAGATTACTTAATGACAGATTAATGATATAATTATATTTCATATTAATTTTTCATCAAGCCATCAGATTTGTCTTTCTAAAACAAGTCAAAATTATGAACTTATTACTTATTTATAAGGTAAACTGCTAATATTTGTTATTCAAATAAGAAGAATATATTTCTATATATATATATATAAATATATTTACATATCCCCTATTTTAGTTTATGTGAGAAAAGAATTTTTTTCGTGACAAACCATGAAAAACAACGGAAATTTTGTTCTAGCAGTAGAGGGAGTGAATCTTACAAGTACAATATAGTTATCAGTCTTAATTGTATTAAAAGAATACATCTAGCCGATTCCAAACTTTCAACATAATTAATATTATTTTGCCTCAAACAGTTCATAGTAATAGGATTGTACTGTACTTTTTTTTAACATTAGTTAATAACTCAATGTTAATTAACATTTAATTATTGTTAATTAGTTAACATTTAACATTAGTTATTTTCTTGGGTGTTTATTATAAATTCAGCTTTGGTGCTTTCATTATCATAAAAAAAAAATTTTAACATACATTCAGGGTTTTTATATATATATAATTTTTATTTTAATTACTTTTTATTGATCTGTTTAATGCAATTTTTAAGGTTTAGTTCCATCATTAAAACAAATTAATAACGTTGTACTTAAGTTTAAATTAAAAATTATTAAGTATAAATTAAAATGGTTAAAATTAATAACTTTTATTTAAAAATAAGTAATAATAAACTTGAAAATTTACTAAGAGAAAATTACAAAGGATTAAAGCAAAAATAAAAAAGAGAAAAAGTACAGACTTATCTGCCACAGTTTTTAACTAAATAACTACTTTAATTATTGCTTTAGTCATATTGGGTAGTGTTATTTTTAAGTAAGATACTTGTATTCTGTATGTTTAGTCTTTTAATTTTTGGTTATATATATTTATAATTATAATATATAATAATAAATAAATTTGTAAACTTTCTTTTTTGTATGGATGTGTACATTTGTACGATTGTATATGTGATGCATGTATGTACATCTGCTTGAATGTATAATGTATGAATGTCATACGTGTGCATTGCACTAAGTGTGATTGATAATAATCTTGCTTAATTTGAGCGTGTATGTAAAAATTTTACAGATGTGCTCATAAAAAATGCATATATTGTTACACTAAATAATAGTGTAAAATTTTTATGCTATAACCTAATGATCATTTGAAAGATTTTTGTTTGGTTTTCCTTATTTTTTTTTTGTAAACCTTTTGTTTTAAAATAAAATAAACATGTATGGCTTTCTTTATATTATGATGTTAACAGTAATAATTATTATTTTTCATTTTATTTGTGTCTTTTTATTAATATATAGATTGATTGTAGCAGATTAATATAATTCAGCATTAAAATAAAGGTCACTGTGATTTCTGGTGCTTAAGTGCATAAATAGTAATATTTTGTAATGTTATTTTGTTAATTTTTATTTTTTGAGTTCTATGTCGGCAGTAAAAGAATTTCTTTTCATAAATTACATCTACAGAATGCTTTAATTATCATCGTTATTAATTATCACTTGTAATAAAAAAAAGTATTACACAGAAATTTTGTACTGATTGGAATGTAAACATCTGACTGTTTTAGACATCTTAAACAATATATATATGTGATAAAAAATAATTTTAATAACAAATAAAGAGAAAGTTGTTTAAGTTTAGTTTTACTTTGGTGTTTTGAAGAAAATAATTGCCCGAGGGTTAACATCCACTCTTATACTAAAAAAACATTATGTTTTGTACCTGGAAGGAAATGCACTCAAGGAAGATAATTTTTTCAGAATTTACTAGTTTAATAACAAATATATATGTATAATTTGATGTAGAATGCCATTTATATTCATACAAACAGTTTAAATTTGCTGCCTCAGTTTTGTATATTAACCAAACATATCTTATTGAATGTGAAATTCATAGAATTTCTTTCTTACAACAAAGAATCTGTTGGTGATAAAGTCAAATTAACATAACGATGGGTGGCTACTGTTTCCAAACTGTGAGGTAAGGTAGTCATTACTGAAATATCTGTTGCTTTTAACACTGCATTCTGAACAGTAGCCATGAATCGGCATGACTCATGTCTTCTTGAAACCATTACAATACAATATTATTTATAAATTTGTATATAATTAGAACTTTTTTGAATTTTTATCATAGATAAGAGTATAGTTACTGTACTACATTGAGATGTTCACCAAGTGAACTGGTATATATGGGAAAATAGGTGATCTCTCACGAAGGCCATCTTCTAAGTAGGAAATGAGTGAATATTATATAACATAACAAAATTAAATAAAATTTTAATTTTACTTTTTATTGATAAATGGTTACGTCGTTAACCATTTAAAATGTTTTTTGTTGCATTAACTGGTTAATGGTTACATCATTAACAAAATTAAATTGTAAGGTATATGTCCTTTACTTGTTATTGATGACATCACTTATGTAGAGGCATAGATGCAAGTGATATATGCAATTAATGCAGATGACTTGATCTGTTGCTTTTTACTTAAGAAAAAATTTGTACTTGTATAAATTAAGTTTTATAATTTAAATATTTTGTCTTAAGTAATTTAAATTATATTAAAATTTATTTAAAATGAAAATTTGTTGTTAATTCATTATTCTAGTTGCATATAATTTTGTCGGCTCTTTGTTTTTTAAAGGAGAAAAATAACTACATGGTTTTTGTTCTTATTATTTTTTAACATTTATTTCAGGTTATACATTTTTTGTTAATTCTTGAATTAAGAAGATTAGTTATATTTGATATGTTTTAAGATGCTTTCAAAACACCTCTTCAAAAATTACAGGTTTTTCTTTTAATAAAAATGTTATGGATGTATTGATTTTTGTTTGAATATAATCAGTTTTTTCTTTAAATGAAGTAATTATTTATTTAAACAAATTTTGTTTAAAGGAAGAATATGTTATGTTAAAAAATATTACAGTACTCATGTTACAAAAAAATGATGATTGGTGTCCTCTTTCTTCATTAGGTTGTATTCAATAAAATTTAGCCTGAGTTAGTAGTGCCTTTCATCAGAACCACACTATTATTATTTTTAATAATCTCTTGAATTCAGGGTGAGTTATTACACCTTTGTGTAGTAAAATATTTTACCTCCTGTAAAGAAGTCATTTTTATATTTTGTTAAATTTGATACTAAATGATAGCATTTTACTGTATGACATACATTGTTGCCCTAATCATATGTACTGGATACTGGACACTTACCTTATAAATTTATTAGAAGCAAATCACAATCGGATACTATTCTGTTTATTTTGAATTAAGTTAATTGATATTCAAATTAACTAAGTAATTAATTTAAATAAAACATTAATTGCAATTAGGGAATTATATATATTGATTATATAAATACATATTTATTATCTTAAATGTTTATATTTACAATAGTTATTTCATTTATTTGAGGAAATTCATGGAAATCTAAAGAATATAATTAACAGAGACCTAAATTTTTAAATACTTGTAACTGTACCAGGTTTTTTTTTTACATCAGAGAAAAATCTCATTGGTGGCAATTTCCACCAATTAGAAAAATAGAATGTAGTCCTAAGCCTCTGTTCAGTCTAAAGGTTGAAGAAATTGGATATGATAAAGAGTAAAGCTACCAGACAATAAATACTTCACTCACAAGAATTTCAATCATTATCGTAATCGATCGCGGTTAGTGACAGATGATCTGTTTATATTGAGGTAACTGAAGTTGAATTATTGAATTCAAAATCCTAGAAAAGAGGATTGGATTGTATTGGAACTTTCTTAAGAAAAAAATCAAAGAATTAAAAAATATGTATTTAAAACAAAAAATGGACAAGTTTATTGGTTCTGAAGTTCTAAAATGTTAGTGAACTGAATTTAAAAGTCGTTTCATTATTGTAATACTGAAAGAAAGTTAATTTATTATGTTAATTATTATAGTATATGTAAAATCTAAAGGCGGGTTCTCCCTCTAAGCTGCCTCTACCCTACTCCTCTAACCTGGCATGTGTAACGTGTGCTACTGGTTGCAACAAAAGTAATGTATACATGCTATTAAAAAAATAATTCTCATAACTATGATGCCACGTCAAAGAAAATTATAAAATTATTGCCTACAATAAATAAACAACTCATTTCATATACTTTTTATTACATCATTGTTACTATTGATTTATAGCAAAACCAAAGTTTAATATACTTGAAAAAAAATAAATTGTTTCATATATCTTGGACAATATATTAGGCATAAATAATTTTATTTGTAATAATAAATTACCAGAACATATTTCATTACTACAATAGTGGCATCATAATTAGTACGGTGCAAGTCATTACAAATTAATTTATGTGACTTTTGGGATACACTACTATGGCTGCTGGTGTGAGGAGAAGTCGATAAGTGATGTAAAGAACAGTGAAGGGGATGCCGTAGTTTACTATGGGCCCGCCTTCAGATATTATATAGACTGTAAATTAAATATCAGATAAAAATAACAAAAATTTCAGAAAGTGTAGAATGTTATGTTGATGTTATAAATTTAGGTATATTTGAAGTTAATATTTGAAAATGTTACTTTTCTGTTATTTTCTTCTTTAAATATTATGGTAATCTTGGTAGCTCAGCCAGTAGAACAACTGGCTAATTTAATAAATAGTTCATTAGGTCTAATATTTAATTTCTTGCTTAAAGTTTTCAGTTTTAATTAGTTGAAAATTTTCTCTATTTTTTTTTTGTGCACTACCACTTATATAAGTTAACATTATTTTTGGTTTTTATTCGTTATATTTTTGTATTTCATCTCAATACCTAAGCAAGCTTATCTAGAAATCATCTACAAAAATAAAATTACACTTATGTAAATAGAAGAAACCGGGGTAGAATTCAGACAATTTTCAGGAGGAGTGATTTTTTTTCAGTTGAATAATTAAATTAAAAATTCAGCTAATTTCCAATTTGGAATGATTAATTGTAAAGTCAATTTTTGTATATTTTTTGAAAGAAATTGTAAAGAAAACAAAATATATGGTTAACCCATTTTCATCCTGACATAGTCGATGAATAAAAATCTGAATAATCTGGAAATATCAAAAATTTATGATGTGGTTGAGACCGTAATAAGCATAGAATTTAAAATTCAGAAGTATATGTAGTAATTATAAATTCAAATTTAAAGTAAGATCAGTTTTGAAGAAAATAGGTCTACAATTCAGTTAAAATAAAACAAGGGATGGATAAGTTTAATGTGCTGTTGTGGCTGCAACAGCTTATGCTTCTGTATAAACAGACATATCTCAATTCAGAAAAGTCTGAATTCTCCAATATGAAAAAATTAATAAATCATTTTAAGTTACTTTAACAAATAGAAATTATATGTCTAACCAAAATTATAAAAATAAATTTATGTTAAGTTTTATAAAAAATAAATAATATATTTATTTAAAATAATCCAACATTGAATGAATTGTGTTCCGCATGAACATTATACAGATAAATAGGGTTAAATATCTAAATAAACTAGGTTCTATTAACAAAGTTACATCATAGATTCTGAGACATACAACGAGTGGTTTGATTGGAATGAAACAAGATGACGATGTAGCATGTAATATTTTTACACTAGGTAGCATGCTAGAATACAAAAGCTCTTGAATATGTGGAGTAACATAACAATGGATTTTTTAGAATGTAAGGAACATTATAGCTTTATCTAAATAAAAAAAATTTATTAAATTTTGTTTTGTAATGTTTCCATATTTAAGTGTTCATAAATTTTTAGTTAACTTTTAACTTGAAAATCTGATCGCACTTAGTAAGGGAAAATCTTAATAAACTGGGCTTATTATTAACCAAGCTGTCCTAATAATAATAATAATAGAAATTCTGTAGGGTTACACTGTGTACAATCTACAATGTACACAGAACCTGATTATAATTTAACTTTTATACTGGGAAATTACTACCGGTTTGCTCCCTGCATATGAAGGATTGATTCTTTATTTCCAACTTTATTTCTACTAAACAAGAATAGCTTCTTTTGTAATAAAACAAGAAACTGTCATGCTAACTTTTATGTCGATCACATAGTGGGTCATGAATATTATAGATTATGATAATGAGAAGAGTACAGCTTGTAAACTATACTAAATTTGATTAGTAAACAATAGTAGGTAGAAGACGATTATTGATCATTAAACAATCATGTTAAATACTGTTAGTTTCAAATTAAATGCAACAATCATCTCTGAATGATTATTGAATTGAATTGAATTTACTGTCGCATAAGAAAAACCAGTCTCTTAAAAATTGAGGTAATATCATCAGCTATATTAATTTTATTGCTGTGTTAAATGGAATAAAATGTTTATTATGAAGGAGGTTAGCCGTAACAATTTTACACTGCTGTTTCCCTTTTTTTCTTAAATTAGTATTCATAGTACATTTATGAATATTGATGACATGTTAACTATTTGCATAAATGTAGAATTGAAGAAATTAATTACAGATGAAAAAATGTTAATAATTGGTAAATGAATAAAACTATAAAAGTGTTGTAAAATTTTGTAACATTTATTTATTTTACTTTTTATAATCTGTTTGCGTGCCATTGTTAGGAAGCATTAAAAGGAGAGAAACCATTATTTCATTTCTTGTTGAAGAGTCAGTGAATTGTACTGGTAGAACCAAATTTTGGACCTCAACAATCAGACAAGCAGTGTTTTTATTTTTATTATCTTTTTATACACTCATTTTTTGTTTTTTGGCCCTGAGAAATTTTATTAAAAAAATTTCGGCAGTCCTTTATTTCTTCAAATTAATTTTATTATTATTTTTTTAATTATGTACATAAATTGATTGTATTAGTATTATGACATATCTCAGTTATGTGTGATGCCGACTTAGTTCTCTTCTTTAGCACAAATTGGAATGCACATGTGATTCTTTTTCAATCGTCGTTATGTGTTTGTATGTAATAATTTATTGTTGTGTCAGTCCAATTTGACACTTGATATAATGTAATATAAATTGCCAGTATTTTATCATTACTTACTTACTATTATTATTAATGTGTATAAATTAAAATTAACTATAGTTAAAATTTATAATTTTAAGAAATAATTGCAAATTGCAACAGGTATAAATATAATTTTTCATTACTTTTTTGTTTTATTATTTTCAGTCCAGTCCAATAAAATGTTAATAAATATTTTGTAATATTCGCTAATTTGCTATTTTATTTTATACTTTTTGTTCTGAGCACCCATATAATTCCCAAATTCTTCATCAAAAACTGTTCTATGCAGTTTTGTAATTTAAAAAATTTAAAATTTTTAATTAAATATGGCTGAAACTGTTAGTTGATGAATTTAGTAATGCAGAGTAAAGGTGCTTGCAACAAGAAAAAAAATAATAAGGCAGCAAAATAGCGATCATTTTGAAATATTTATTAATTTATTCTGATTTTAGTTTTCATTTTGATAAAATATTTGTCTATATAATATTATCCATATGACAAAGACCGATTTGGAAAGGTAATAAACATATACCAAATAACTTACTACATTTTATACCATAAGAATCAGGCAGTCCTACCAACAGCTTCAAAAATTGTGTATGGACTCCAGATTATTTTTAAGGGAAAAAAGATCCAGATTTTATTTTAAGGGAAAACTTACCCATTTTCCCTTCAAGTTATGCAAACAATTTTCTTGATTCCTCTACATCCCAAACGTGATCCTGCATGACTACCCTGTTTTTATTTAGCTGGAAGAACTGAACGAATGGATGACCTGCTAGTGGAGTGCCTCAAATTTGGATGGCAACTGTGTCAAGTAATAATAGAGATACATAAAATCAGATTTTCTTTTCTTTTTTTTTTTTTTTACCACCTTTTGAGAGTCAGTTCTAGAATAGCTCTCATAGTTAAGATAGACCTCATAATATGAGGGTAAGTCAATTATTATCTGCTATGTAGTTATAAATTTTATTGCAAATAGGAATCTTACATGTATATCATTTTTCAACATAGTCCCCCTTGCATTTCAACACACTTGGTCCATTGTTGCACAAGCTTCCTGATGCCCTCATAAAAAAAGATTTTCGGTTGAGCTGCGAGCTAGGAATGCACCGCTTCTTTCGCTGTTTCATCTGAGGTAAATTGATGGCCCCTTAATGCCTCTTTGAGTCAACCAAACAAGTGGTAGTCAGAAGGGGCAAGATCAGGATCATACGGAGGAGCCATTACTTCAAAGTTGAGTTTCTGGAGCGTTTCAGCAGTATGTGAACGGGCATTGTCGTACAACACAACACCTTTCAAAAGCAGTCCTTGGCATTTGCTTTGAATTGCAGGTTTCAGCTTGGCAGTAAACATGTCACTGTAATGCGCACTGTTTATTGTCGTGCCCCTTTCATCATAATGTTTCATTACTGGGCCCGAAAAACCATAAGCATCAGTTTTCCTGTGGATGTTTGGGTCTAGAACTTCTTTTGCAGGGCTAATTTGGATGTTTCCATTCCATACTGTGCCGTTTACTCTCTGGCTCGTAATGATGGATCCGTGTTTCGTCACCGGTGATGATTCTGTCTAAGAAGAATCTGTCCCGTTCATTACCATAGCGATCCAAATGTTTTTGGCAGATGTCCAAGCACGTTTGTTTATGCAACTGTGTGAGTTGCTTTGGGACCCATCTTGCACAGACTTTATGAAACCCAAGTCTGTTGTGGATGATTTTGTAGGCAGGACTGTGACTAATTTGCGGATAATGTGCCGCTTCATCAATAGTTACTCGTCTGTCTAAGAAAATCATGTTATGTGCACGCTCAATGTTTTCCTCATTTGTGGTGGTAATTGGTCGTCCGGCTCCTTTATCGTGCGTAACACTTGTGCGACCATTTTTGAATTTTTCAATCCATTTATAGACACTCCCTTGCTGCAACACACTGTTACCGTACTGTACCAAAAGTCTTCAATGAATTTTGGCCCCTGATACACCTTCTGACCACAAACAACGGATCGCTGAATGTTGCTCTTCTTTGGTGCAAACAGAAAGCGGAGCAGCCATGGTTAATAGCAGGGCAGCAATAATGGAACTAACCTAGCAGCTGAAACCTGCACAGACATAACAACAATTAAACCACGCATGCGTCATCTACGCAACACGACAGTACTACCAACATAAACAAAAATATAACTAAATTGCAGATAATAATTGACTTACCCTCATATTTAGATTATTTTCAGTTTTCTTTTAAAAACTGTTAGACATTGCTATGCTTACTTATATACTATTTTTTTATAATATTATTAATTCCAAGATGAGTTGTGTAATTAAACATACAAAAGTAATTCTTTGTAATAATTTTTTTTTAAATCAGATTTTAAGAATATATTCATTTGACTGAATTCTAAATTATTTCTTCTTGTTTATTTCTTTATTAATTGGTCAGTATTCAACTCACTTTATCGTGGGATGTATTTGACATTTATAAAAAAAAGGTCTTCAATCATGAAAAGAATTAATAAATTTTAATTTACAGTACTATAGCCTTATTCATGAACAGTATGTTTAATTCAAACTGGCAGATGGCACTCAATAGCTGCACACTCGCATTCAGTACTCAATATATAACCTAAGCACATGCATTCAAATCTCTTCACCACTTGACGCTATGCTTACAAATAAAATTTTCTGCTACTAGTAGTTAGTTTATACTCCTGGTTAAAGAATAAAAATAATTTAATAATAATGTTTTGTAAAATCAAAAAGTAATGTAACTTTGCTAAAAAATCTGGAAAAGTGACATATATTACTACCTGTTAGCCTTGTTGTATATGCTCCTTTCAAAGTAAAAAGTTTTTTTTTTGTATATGCTCTTGTTTCATTTTTATTTATACGGAACATGTTTTATAAAAAATATAAATTAATAAATGAAACCAACTGCAATTAAATATACACATGAATTAAACAGTACTTTTTACCTTCACTAGTACGAGGGATATTTTTTTTTCAAGGTCCGATCGGTCGCGAAATAAAAACCCGGGCAAAAATCGAATGAACCTTTGCTCATATATGTTGCGCAGCATCTCTAGTGTGGCCTTCAATCACACCGCTTCACTTCGTTTAGTTCTGAACATGCAGCTAGCACGTAAACATGTCTACAACAATAACATCTCCCGCCAAGTGTGAAGTGCGTGCGGTAATTCAATTTCTTCAGGCTGAGGGGTGTAATGCATCTGAAATTCATCAAAGAATAAGTAATGTGAACAGTGAAACTTCAATGAGTGACAGCAAAGTGCGACAATAGTGCAGGAACTTTAAAGCAGGACGTACAGATGTTCATGATGCAGGCGATCAGGGAAGGAAGCAAGTATAAACCGATGATCTCATTGAGCGAGTGGATGAGGCAATTCGAGAAAATCGTCAGTTCACAATTTCTGTATTGAGTGATTTGTTTCCTGAAATTTCAAGGTCAGCTCTCTACACCATTGTGAGTTAGAGACTTCAGTACCGCAAACTGTGTGCGAGATGGGTTCCCAAGATGCTGTCTGACCATCACAAAACAATGAGAATGGACACCCCCTTAACGTTTCTACAGCGCTACCACAACGAAGGAGAAGATTTTTTGAACAAAATTGTCACAGGGACGAGACATGGGTCCATTTCGAAACAAAAGAACAATGTAAACAGTGGATGCATTCTCATTCTCCCAGTAGACCAAAGAAGTTCAAGCGAACCTTCTCCAACAGAAGGTGTATGGCTACTGTGTTCTGGGACCAGAATGGAGTTCTCTTGGTGGACTTCATGGAACGTGGCATGACTATCATTGCAGCCTCATACTGCGTGACTCTTCAACGTCTACGAAGAGCAATTCAGAATAAGTGGAGAGGAATGTTGTCATCAGGCATTATCTTTCTCCATGACAATGCTCAGTCGCACACTGCAGCTGTAACAAGGAAGCTCCTGCAGCGTTTTCATTGGAAAGTGTTTGATCACCCACCATACAGTCTGGACTTGGCTCCATCCGATTTTCATCTCTTTGCTCATGTGAAACGCTGTCTAGGAGGACAACATTTTGGCACAGACATCAAGCTGCCTACCAGCATAGAAACATGGCTGAACACACAGGCGGCTCCGTTCCATGACGAGGGTTTTGGAAAGTTGGTACCACGCTGCAACAATTGTCTAAATTGGAGTAGCGACTATGTAGAGAAATAGTGTAACTATGTAAGTACTTGTTACAAATAAAAATTTTTTTATTTTCACTGTGGTTTTAATTTCGTGACCGATCGGACCTTAAAAAAAATAACCTTTGTATATTACTATTAGTTCTACTATTGTTTCATATAAATTTAAAATATAATTTTTGTTTTGAGTTTCAATAGATCCTTACATTTGTTGATACTGTCCTTCAATTTTTCAACATGTTGATAGCGTTTTCTCCAAATATCTACAGTAAAGTATTCAAATTTTGGCGTACCTGCATCAACTGTTTGACATAGAACATTATGACATCCAACCTTATTTTTGACTTGAGCTTACATGTTAATACTATGGGATTTAAGTCAATGTGATAATTTGGTAAGTGTAACCGTAGCATTGGTAAATGTAAGCATATAGTTCTGTGTTCTATGCTATTCATCTAATTTGAATTTTTTTGTCTTTTCCTTATCGTTTCATTATCTTGCAAGATTCCACTTTTAACATAAAATCTTCCCCTAAACTAATTTTCTTTTTCTTTAGTCAGTCAACTGTATAATTTTTGTTGGAAAATTTGCTACCTTATCTTCTTGGGTGTAATGGTACTGTTGGTCTTGTGTTTATTAATTGAACAATCTTCAGATGAATAAAAATTTATTACTGTGCACTAATGAAATTGCTTGTGCCAGTTGCTTTCTTTTCAGTGCTTTTCTGTTTCTGAGATGACAATGGTTTTAAAGTTAATGGCTCTTTTTTAATTCTTACAACAATTCTTTTAGACATCCCGGTGCCATTTATAGTCTGTTGTAATTTTTTTTTAATTAATAATAAAAGTACTGACTTGCTTCTTCAGTCATAATTTTCACAACATTTATAGTAACGTTTTTTGTTTGTTTAGCTATGAATGTCTTTACCGCCTAATCTAGACATTATCTAGACTTGTAAAGGAAACATTAAAAAGTTGAACAACAAAGTATAAATAAAATCAAGATACTGTTGAACAAAATTAATAAAAACATAAACACTAGTTTAAAAAACACTAATAGAAGCAGCCATAAACATAAAAAAATAATAATACTTAATATATATTTACATAATTACCACAGATGCAATGAGAACACTGAATATTTTTTCTAGATGTAAATAAAAAATAATACAAGAGAAAATTTCTTTATAGTAGTATAAGACAGGAAACTAATAATAGTGATGATGTATTGTGCTGATGAAGCCTAGATGCATAATGGCAATGAATTGATTTATTATTAATACAGTACAGTTTTGTTTTGAGGTTATACCTTTGTTTTTCCTGTTTAGCCTCTGGGAATTACCATTCAGGTATTACTTTAGAAGATGAATGAGGATGATATGTATGAGTGTCAATGAAGTGTAGTCTTTACAATCTCAGTTCGACCATTCCTGAGATGTGTGGTTAATTGAAACCCAACTACCAAAGAATACGGGTATCCACGATCTAGTATTCAAATATGTAAAAGTAACTGATTAACTAGGACTTGAATGCTGGAACTCTTGACATCCAAATCAGCTGATTTGTGAAGACATGTTCACCACTAGACCAACTCGACGGGTTTTGTTTTGAGGTTGTATTGTTTTAAGTAAACAAAAATATCAGTGGTTGTCATTTGTTAATTCTTCAGCTTAAAATGAACAAACTGTTCCTGATTCATAAATTGCACAATATTTATAATGCATCTCAAAAGTACACCTTTTATTTTAGATACTATGTTTCCATACGGTTTTATTTTTAAATCATGGACTCAGAGGACTGGCCGTTAGTATATAGATACTCAGCCAGATGGAAATAAGAACTAGTTATTAACTGTAATGATCTAGGAAGCTGTGACTATTTGTATTAATCTTTACTTACTTAGTTCATGTATTTTTATTTTTAATAAACTACTCCTGGTCGCAAAGTTTCTAGAGCAAGAGGTCAACCTTAAAATTAGCTCCTAAATTTAGGCAGTCTAACCAGCACACCCAAATTTATCCACACGCACTTAAAAACTCATGTGACACCTCCCCTGGACCTGACAACATTTGTCTGTGTGTGCTCACACACCATCCCAATGCAGCACTACAACACCTGTTATTTATAGTGATTTATTCTCTGCATAAGTCTTCCTACTCATCTGGTCAGAAGTCATTGTCGTACCATTACTTAAACCTGGTAAAGTTAAGGCATGCCCCTCAAGCTACCGCCCAATATCCTTGACAAGCATTTTATGCAAAGTGATGGAAAGAATGGTGAACCACAAGCTTACATGGTACTTAGAAAAACATTGGGTTTATCTCCAGAACAATGTGGTTTCCACCAAGGATGATCTTCCATTGACCATTTAGTGTCGCTGCATACAGCTATTCAAAATGCTTACTACTAAGCCCAGAGCCATTTCACTATTTTCTTTGATATAAGGAAGGTGTATGATATGGCCTGGTGACATGATATTCTAAAACACGTAAAGAATAGGGAGTCAAGGGCAATATGCTTGCTTTTATTAGGGGTTTCTTAAATGACTGAACTTTCCGAGTTCATGTTGGAGAATTTTTACCTTTGAGAATGGAGTGCCTCAAGGAAATGTATTAAGTCCACCTTGTTTGTTATAGCCATCAACAGTATTACTAAATGTGTGCAACCACCTGTTTAGTATTCTTTATTTGTTAATGATTTTTTTGTATGTATTACGTCCCGTTCAAAGTCACCACAGAGAGATTACTACAGAACACTATATCTTGGCTTGAAGCTTGGTCCAAGTTTTCACTTGAGAAAACAAAATTTTCTCGCCCGTGGGACCCTTTTATTCCACAAGTCTTTCTTAACGGAGAGCTAATTGCAATCTCTCCTGATGCCAAGTTTTTAGGTTTACTTTTTGATAGCCGCCTTATGTCGGTCAAACACATCAAACAAATAAAAACAAATTGATAGATAGCTGTGAGTCCTTAGCAACACCAATTGGAGAACCGATCAGTCATATACAAGTATGTTATATTCTTATAAAAAGCATACAGTTGCTTTTATTGTACTGTTATTCATGCCATTAGATAATGAATTAATCATTTTTTACCACACAAAATATAAAAATTACTGGAACAAAAAAAATTGTTTGTTTAATTAGAATTTTGGGGTTTGAAATTTAAAGGTTTATAATGACACTGAATCAAACTGTCTGTTTACTGTGAAGGTCGCTTAGTCATAATATTCATTATTATTTTGCTTAATGTCAAACTTTATGCAGCCAGTGGATTGCAGTTTATATAATTCAGTGGACTGTACTGTATATGTTAGAAAGTGCTCCATAACTGATAGATGGTTTTTTCTGAATCTTTTCAGAATTTAAAAAAATTTTCTGAATCTTTTTAATGCATATTGGTGTGGCTGTGATTTGTTTATATTCATTATTTATTTTAAAATTTTTACTTATTTTTTTAAAAAGAGTGAATCAATCAGTGAATGTGTTGTTACAAATATTTGTGTAAAGTCTGTATTATACGATAATAAATTCTTTTTGATCTTCAGGTAAAATGTATTCTACGTAATCTTCAAGCAGAGTGGGTATCCTAAATAGTTAATTATTTATTGGGTGTTGATACTTTTTTTAGTTTATCACATTAAAAACAGTTAAAATTGAAACAAAATGTAATTTTTTTAATAGTGTCTTGCAGACTTTATGACAAAAACGTTTTGATTAATGTTTGTAGAGGTGAGCAGTTCTACTGTTTCTGCTAAACGAAAACAAATTGTTCCTTGAAAAAAAAAACAACTGTTCACACAAACTTTTGGGAAAAAAACAGCTTGAATTATTAATCTGTTAATGTTCATGACTCTTTCTTCCATTACATTGTTAAACTGCATGTTTTTTGCGTTTAAAAACAACAGTTTCATTTTAATAATTTTCTTAAGGCATTGGTTGCCGGCTGCTTTGGTTGTCTCTGGGAAATACCATTTATTATTTTATCACAAGATTAACAGTTTTAAGACCTTTTTATTTTGCACTTTAATATTACGTTATTTTCATATACAAAATTTGTATGGTTTTTGAAACTGTTCAATCTTAGACTTACAGGGTATTTAATATTGATAAAATGACAATTTGCTGAGCAAATAACCTGTTCTCAGCAAACAGCAAACAGTTTATTCAATTTTATTTTCGTTAACTTAATGTTCATTAGCGTGAGATAATAACTCTGCTTGTTGAGTTAACATGTTTGCTATGCATTATTACTATTGGGTAGGAAAAAATAGTTTGTACCAAAATGAAACAACAGTTCGTTTTTTGTTTCTTGAGAAACAACAGTTTAGTCAAACCGTTAGATATTTTCCAATACATCACAAAATGTTTGTATAAAATATAGTATTGTGGTAATTCAATATGTAAATTCAGTTATTTGGTCAACGATCCACTGATATGATCGATTAAATTTTTCAATCGATTATAATACAAAGCTAGACAACGCAAAAAAAAAGTCTTGAACCAGGACTAATACAAATATGATAGATGCTAGTTTCCTTCCTCCCTCAGAAGTATGTATTTACATTTAATGTATACTTCATTCATTATTTATATATCAGACAGATAAAAATGAACATATTGCACCGTGCTCTGATAACAATTTAAACATTATTCGTGGCTAGAGGTAAATATAATTTCAACTATTAATTAATTACATAACATATTTATAAAAAAAATATTTACTTACGTTTAAGAACACCCATATGCTCTGATGAATGCTGACAAATTTTTTATAACCTGAGATTTCCGGTGCGATAGTCATAAGTACTGGAAATTGGCTAAAAAGGGCACCAACCATGGTAATACTTTTAAATAAGTCATCTAAAAGACATTGTAAGTTTTTCATTTTTTTATCTTCCGGATCGTATCGAAGACCGGCAAGCATTTTCCATAACGTATTGATTACAAATATTCCAAATGCTTCATCCATTTCCATAACTATTTTACCATTTCCTTTTTCAACTTTTTTTTTAAATAATGTGACCATCTCTATCACTTCTTCTTCAACAATACCGGACATGGTTCTACGTCCATAACCAAATTCTCTTAAATGTCTAAGAACAAATCGTCTTTGTTCGACCCATAAATCTTCATCGGTTAATAAAAGTCCTGTAAAAATTTTATTTATTATTGTACGTACAAATTACTTCTTCTGACAGTTAAAATCTCATTGTATTTTGTACAATAATATTGAGCTCTATAAAAAACTATATTGAGGAGATTATTGTATTTTATTTTTAATGTAAAAATAATAGTTTTTTAACGTCTTTTTGTAATAAAAATAAATAAAATCAAGATAACTTAAAGTTACTTCAAAAAAGAACCCTTCCCAAAATTAGGGGGTAAATTAATCAATCAAATATTATAAAAATCATTATAATCATTTATAATTATAAAAATGATGAAAAACCACAGATGTGTTAACTAAATTTTCACTTAACAATGAATTATTTTCCTTCCAGAACATGAAAATGATGGGTAAATTTGACTTAAAAAATTAAATAAAACAGTTAGAAATACTTTCTGCATGTTTTACACTTGCTTAGGCAGCTTTTGCTGTTAATTAACAAAAAACAATTCATTCAACAGTCAACACGTACTTCAGGTAATGTTTTTGTCCTGTATTTTACGTAGAAACATGTACATAAAAAATAATTTTTATCTTGTTACAAATTCTAATTGTCTATTTATCAGTTCAGTTCTTGAAAAGATTTTATCAAAGGCTGAATTGCTTTACAAACTCAACAAATTAAAATTAAGAGATATTCCAAAAAATATGTTAATATAAATATGTTGATAATATGTTTTAATATAGCAAACAAAAAATATTAACATGCCATAAAGTTAAATTGTAATTATTTTATTATTAGATTATTCTCATAAAATTATAAACATTAATACTCGTAAATACTTTAACATTTCGTTGCATTATTTTAAAAAGAGAAGCTAAAATTTAATTAAAATCGTGGTGTAAAAACGGCATAAAATGGTAAAGGACAAAGTGTTGCTCCATCAATTTGTTCGAGTGAGGGAAGAGGTTCAGCAGGTGGTGATGAAATAATAAAATTGTGTAAAATAGTGCTAAAAAATAAAAACAAACTTCCTCTTGCTAAAGTCTCTCCCAAACATCGCCTTTTACCTGAAACAGTTCAATTGATTATTAATTTTAAAAAATAATATGACAAATGTATACTCATTTCCGGGAAGAAAAAGTATCCCACTAAGGCTTTCCAGAGTAAGCCTGGCTTACTCTGGAACCAGGCTTACGCTGGTAACAGCATACTGGCCATAAAATGGAAATGATTGTGATTGTTCATTTTGTTCTACTCAGAGACTGACTGCATAATGAAAATCATTGTTTAAAAAAAATCCAAATATTACTGCATATACCTCATATAATTTACAAGTGTCTCGATGAAAAAAGTAGGTTATGTAAACTAACACATCAAATTAATGTTTCACTTTCTGTTGGGAATCTATGTACTACGTATATGTTTCTGCTCAGGAGGGAACATTTTTAAATATATTTTCTAGAATTCTTCAAAAAAGAAGTCATCAATTCTTCATCAAAGAAGTCAAAAAGAGGTCCTCAATTTAACCCATGTTTTTTTTCTTTTTATGAGTTCAAGCCAAATGTAATAATTTTGATGATTTTTTTAGTTTGTGGTTCCATAAAAAATTTTTTTGTCACACTGCTACCTTAATATTGTATTGCTGCAGCATTGTATTTAAAGTCTGATAGTATTTAAGCCTTATTGATTTAAAGCCTGATATTACTGATATTTTCAAGTATTTTTATGAAACTTAAAGAAAATTTCATCAATTTCCCTGAATTGATGAAAATATATTTAAAGAGATTTAAACCTTCAGTCAAAAAAAAAAAAAGAAAAAGAAAATCATATCCCACCAGAGTTGCTTAGTAATTAACTTTAAAGCAACTAAGCAATTACTAAGCAAACTTTACTAATCTTCACAAAGATTAGTCTTTGTGAAAACCGATTAGTCTTCATAAATCAGTTCTTAACAGATTTTTGAAGTTAAGGTTCTGAGGTTCAAATCCTAGTAAAAGTTAGTTGCTTTTATATGGATTTGAATACTAGATAGTGGATACCAGTGTACTTAAGTGGATTTTATTTTAACCTCCAGGACTACAGTTAGGTATTACTTCAGAGGATGTGATGAATGACAATTTTTGTAGCATGTGAAAATGCCATGCCTGACCAGGATTTGAACCTGGGACCTCTGGATGAAAGACCGAGGTTGGGGTTCAGTTAACCATATGTATCAGAAATGGTCAATCTGAGTATGAAAATATACACCTCAATTACATATCACACAGATCATCCTCATCTCATTGGGCCATGATGAGGTTGCTTACTGTTCACTAGTTAAACAGAATACAACATAATATTAGAAATAAAAAGAAAAATATTTGTCACTTTGTATTTTATATGAATGTATGTGTATAAACTTAAGGTAAAAACTTAAGGTTTTTTTTGTTTTCAAAAAACTCTATACATTCTAGAGTGTCAGCTCACATTCAGTTACTGCTGAGTGAAAAAGTCAACTTCTGGCCACTTCTAGGTATTCCTTCTTTTATCAAGATGTAAATTCTTATCTTTTATGTTTATTCCAGACATTACTTTTTCATCAGGCCTCTTATTCCTCTTTAATCTTCTATCCCCTTTTTTTGTAGGCTTATATAAATTTTAGTACAAATTGAAAAATATTAAATAAATCAAAATTCCTAAAATATAAAATCAACTTAAAAACACTAAAACCAAAAAATAATAAGTACTTTTTTAACTGTTTAAATTTTGACATTTTGTAGTTGACACCAAATTAAAAACAAATATGCCCTACAACTTACAGACCTCTAATTTGGGCTGGCTTCAGTTTGGTTTTTTAAGTTGATTTTACTTATTTTTTCCCCTCAAAAGATTGTTTAGTCTAACTTAAAATATAATATTCTTAAAAAATACCAGTATCTAATGTTTAAATTGTAAAATATGTCATGTCATGTCCATAAGTTAATTTAATGATTAGAATATTATCTTTTTGTTGTTGTTTTGTTGTTTAGGTAATACATTACCTAAAGAGAACGGTATAAACCACTCATCTTGAATAATTTTTCCTTCATTGTTAATAAATCTTTCTGGACGAAAATTTTCTGGATCACCCCAGTGTTCATTATCCATATGAACACTATAGATGCTAGCTAAAACTGTTGTATCCTAAAAAAAAGAAAAGAAAATACAGAAGTAAACTTGGTTAATTTTGCTTTTAAGCATAACATATAGTGCCAAATCATTGCTAAGTAAAATACACCCTGAAGCACAAATCACATAAAACATAGTGTGAATAAATAAGATGAAGCAGCAAAAAAATTCATTATTCAAAAGTAGGACTAAATAAAACTGTACAGATTAGTTTGTATATATTTGTAAATGTAATTTATGTGACAGGAAAAGTGTTCTCACATTAAAAAAAGGTAATTATTGATAACTACTAAAAGCAGGAATAATTAATGTAAGAAGCACAGATTACTGTGTCTTAATAACACATACAAAAATACATAGTTAGATTACAGATGATGATAAAATGTTAAAAGTAGCAGATGAAGAGCGGTGGTTTTCAGAAAGAGTGGAGAGAGTGGAAAGAGTAGTTTTCAGAAAGGGCAAGGTTACAAGGGAGGCCATTTCGCTCTTGGATTAATCTTGAAAGGCAAGCATAAGAAGACTATGGTTTATATGGCATTTGTAGGTCTGGAGAAGCCATGATTGTAAAACGAAATAAACTATTTAGGCTAACAAAATAAACTAAAATGAAACATTATTTACAATTTATTAACTTACACTTTGAAATTGGAGGGCAAAAAATGCAAGCCTAATTTAAAAGGTAAGACAATCCTTTTGTTTTTTCAATTTGTATATTCAAAAGACAGTGCAGGATCTTGATTTTTGGTTTGCACAATTTTATCTTCAAGGAGGTAAAATAAACTTGTTATATTTCATTATATTGTTTTCTTTTTTGTGCAACAAAAAACGAATTAAAAAAAAATTTTGAATGCGACTGATTATTTCTGAGAAAGAAATTTAATTTGAAAATAAATAAACAATATTAAACAAAAATTATATACATGTATGGAAAGAAGTATAATGATGAATAAAATAATATATTAGAAGTTACAGAATTTTATTTTTTTTTTGTAGTAAAATTTTAAAGGTTAAAGTAAGGAAGGCATTAAAAGCAGATTGGCAGAACCTTAGGTAAGCTTCCAAGGAGAACAGACATTTTTATTAGCAAACAAAAATTAAAGCATTACAAAGAAATTTTATAAAACATCTGTGGAGTATTATGGTATTGAAATATTGACAAGAGGAAAACTATTAATGACCAAGAATAGAAAGAAGTCTTTGAAGTATGATATATAGGAAGATGCTGGAAATCATCTGAGTTGATAAAGTTCAAATGAACTTTTGTCGATAAATTCAAAATGAATAAGAGAAGAGAAAAATTTGTCTGAGAATCTTATGAGGAAGATGAATTAGGTTGATGAGTCATACATCAAGACATTGTATTTTATAAAACAGTACTGATGTACAATGTAGTAAATATGTTCAGGTGAGAAGATTAGCATAGAACAGAAATATCAATCATTTGATATAAAATATATATAGTAATTTGTATTAATTTCCTAAGAAACCATATATTTCCAAAAATGCCCATAGAGTTCTATAAAAATGAATTTATTTTTTTTTAAAACACAAATAATAATAATTATTATAGAGAGATACTCATATATAAATGTAACAAGAAATATTGCATGTATAGAGTGCATAACATTCAGATTCACACTCAGCAGTTAATAAAAAAGAATACTCCAATATTTAAAGCATTTCAAAAATTGGAGTTATTTAATACCGCAGTTACTTTTAATGAAAAAATATTCAAAATTAAACATAGAATCATAATTTTAATATGATTTAAAAATAATAGTAATAACTGTAAATGAACAATAGTTTACATAACAGTATAATGTATGAGTAAAAACAAAATAAAAAACACATGAGTTTCTAAATAAGAAATTTGGTCCTGAGTATTATTAAAGACTGTACCCCACGTAGAAACTGATAAGTCTTCTGCAATATCTACAATGTATTAGGAAATAGAATTCTGGAAACTGAAGAGTAGGAATTAAGGTATATTATTATATTAGTGTCTAATGACTATATCAATCAATGCCATATAAAGTTTATTTTAATTTATTAAACTGTATGGCAGAATGAATAATTGCTGTTTTAATTGATTTCAATAAAGGAGAAAGTTCTCAATTCAACTGTAATTTTTTTAAAAATAAATATTTATTGTTAACTTAGTCCTATTATAAGTTGTTCCAACTATTTAAAATGCAAACAAAAAGTCATATTGTCTGTCTGTTAGATCTGAAGACATTCAAAGTACTTTTACATGAAAATTTAGTTAACTTATGAGTAAAAAATTAAACGGGTTCCAAGGATCTTCACACTTTGTAACAGTCACACTGTTTTGTTTCTAAACATTTTTTAAAAAAATATTCTTTCTATTCTGCTCCTTTTCTTATTGTTATCAAGACACAAAAGTGTCTGACCTTTCTATTTTTTCTAATGGTTTGTTTTCATAGAGGAAGCATTTTTTGTAGGCCTACCATATTTTAAGGAAAGATAAAATAGTTTTTTTTTATTTATAGTACATTTTCTCATTTCTTTAAAGTTTGAATTTTTGAAATAATAGAATATTATACTTAAAACCATGAAAGTCCTCCCAAAACAATGAACTATTTTAGAATTAAATTCTCTAGTAGTTTTGTTTAAAAGTTTTATATGTTTATCATCCATTTAATAAAGTTATTGTACATCAAACATAAAAATCAAGGTTTTTTACCCTAATTTTTGGTCTTGACCCCAGATTTATCAAGAGCTACTGCAGATACGGTTCTGGGACCTATTCAGATCAAAAACCATGAAAAATCATTAATTCTACCCATTAATTAATGTCCTAAAAATTTCAGTACAACCTAATTTCACCAGGGTAGCTGAAACCTGAGCTAAATTTTTCACTAGCAAAGCATTTTAGGACATATATTTATATGAACTTTTCCATTATTTTCAAGAATAGAATAGTTCTAGGAGAATTTTGTGATACATTCTGTATAAATGCATACAAATAAATAGTGTGTTTTACATTAATGTGCAAAATATATTAAAAAATTTCACTGTTAAAATACCTAAGCTACAAAATTTATTGCTGAGAAATTTTTTTTTTAATTTTATCTAAAATACTCCTTATAATGTGATTTTAAAAGGAAGTCTGAGACAAAAATTGTTCAAAAATTTAAGTGTAATAATTCTTATTCAACTTGTTTTTGTCAGGTCCTTCTTGTAGAAGCATGAAAAATCTGTAGACAATGAATATAAAAGAAAAAAATAACATCTTTTCATTACCTTTGGAATAATATATCCAGATACTTTAGTGTCAGATTTTGCTCGATGTGCAGCAGTTATAGGTGCAATGTTACAAATTCTTTGAACTTCCATTATTATAGCTTCAATGTAACTTAATCTTTAACAGAATAATACAAATTTAATATAATACTATTATAAATTACAGATTATTTACGTACATATTATTAAAAAAAGTCTTAAAACACTGTAGAAAATTATGTGTTCCTGTTAACAAGAAAATTGTCTAAAATAGTTTATTTTTATTTTTTAGCTACAATTTAATATGTTATATAAAACTAATGAAACAATAGCAAAAATGTGATAATGTTGTGAGGCAGTTTAATCTTATCCTGGGATCACTTTGGTTTTTAATATATTGTTTTGATGTAAATAAGGTGACTTAAATTTTTTTATTTTAAAATTATTCTGCTTTATAACAGACTGAAAACCCAATTTGAATTTTCTTTTGTCCAACCTCAAAATGGAAAGAAATAGTGATCTTTAGGGTGAACAACATTTCTGAGAGTTGAACCCCGAAACTATCAAATTACACGATAATAAGTGAATCAAAATCCTGCTAAAAATAAAATATTTTATTGAATTTGAAACAGGGTTCTAGAGAAATGCAAAAAAAATATAGAGAATAAAAAAATAAAAATAAATTACAAATATGTATATGTAATAAAAACATACTAAACTAACTGATAATTCTATATTAATATAGAAAGAGATAATATTCACCAAAAGTAAAACTTTCAAGAAATATACATGTGTAAAATCATTATTAAAAAATATACAAATTAAAAGTGTTAGTCTGTATGTTAAATTTTAACTAATAATGCTTACTTTTTTAAAGAAAATGAACTTGTGTTTGAGATTTACAAAAGGATGCTGGATAATCTTGGACATGTCATTGCAGATATTTCAGTTGAAAAACTCAATGAAACTTGAATTACATATGTAATGAAATTTAAAGGCTACACTTATGGTTTTCAATAATGCTGAATAATTTCATTAGTTTATTGATTAACATAGACAAGAACATACTTCCTATCATATATAATTTTTTATTGAACTTTGCATTATTGTAAGCAGCCAGAAATAAACAAGATGAGAAAATCTACATTTCAAATTTAAAAAGTTGTTTAGAAGGAAATTCTATAAATAAATTTTCTAAAAGTTACTGATAATAAACATTTTATTAATCTATTACTGTTGTTAGTGGATTGGGAGTTGGCTACCACAAATGGCTAGCTAACTGAGAGTCCTGTGAACATATTGTCAATAATTAATTATTATAATTACATTATGAAGTGAGTAATACAGACTCATTAAAACATGTTTGCATAAACCGTAGATTCCCAAACCGGTTCCTATGGATCCCTTGGGGTCCTTTGACTGCTGAGGGGGTCTGTGGCAAATTAAAATTAATGTGGGGGTGTGTGGACAACATCAGGGGGTTCGTGAAAGGTTTAATATAAAGTAAAATAATTGTAACCCATTTTCATTATTATAAAAGTTAAAATAAATTGGTAGCAATTTTTATGTCCTGAGTAAAATATTATAGATAGGTACATAAAATAACAGTAATGACAAATATTGCGTGGTGGGAGTCGAGCCGACCACAGCCATCTATCTATATATCTTTGCAGGTTTGAACACAAATAGAATCTCATTTTCAAAATAAAACAAAAAATTAATAAATAGTGATTTTTTGCAAAGAAATAATTTCTTTTATTTTCTTGTATCTTAAATTTGTGTCCTTCTTTTACAGATAAGAGTATAAGTGAGCCGAAGAAAAAATGCAGACAATATAGTATTGAATATTTAAAATATGGCTGTATTCCATTATCAGAAAATAGTACTTTACCTATGTGCCTTCTATGCGATAAAACATTATCAAACAAATCAATGAAACCTTTTAAGCATAAGGAACATTAGACAAAAGTCTATAGCGACAAAAAAAAATTTAATTTTCTTTGAAACAGTAAAAGAAAAATATTTGAAAACACAATCATTGCGACAACATCTGAGTGAGATGACGATGGACTGCGTGCTTTTTGTAACATTTCTTTACTGATTGCAAAGTCCAGAAAGCCGCACACCATCGGTGAAGAACTTATTCTACCAGCTGTAAATGAGGTAATATGCACTGTGCTGTATAAACCAGCTTTTGATGTTTTAAAAAGAATTCCACTGAGTAATAATATAGTACAAAGAAGGATTGATGAAATGGCTCAGTGTGTAAAAATTTCTTTATATAAGTCTAATAACTGAATTCCCTATACAGCTTTACAAGTCATCTTTGCCAGGAAATGAAACTTTACTTTTAGCTTATGTGAGATTTGTGAAAGAAGAAAAAATTTCCAAAGAATTGTTATCCGCCAAATATTTGGAAACTTGATATGAAAGGTGAAACAATATTTAATGAATTCAACAACTTATTCTATGTAAAAGCTATACCCTTGAGTAATATCCTCTCCTTTGCTAGTGACAGTGCTCTGACAATGGTAGGACAAGATCAAGGCTTTCTGGCATACTTAAAACAATTTATACCAAATGTATTATCTGTACATTATGCCATTTATCAACAACATTTAGTCAAAAAAAAATGTTTAGCCAAAAATCTTAGTGAACGCTTGCATGGCTCACCAGATTATGTCATTAGAGCAGTTAATAAAATCAAAAGGAATGCCTTAAATGAGAGATTATTTACTCAACTTTGTTTGGAAAATAATGAAGATTACAGTCTTCTTTTACTTACTACTTACCACAAAAGTTTGCTGGTTATCTAAAAGTGCATGTTTGGATAGATTTTATACACTTTTTGATTCATTGTTGGAATTCCTGAAAATTACATATATAGCTCAATTTAATTAATTTGAAAAATTACATAGCTTATATGACTGCCTTATTTGCCAGATTTAACAAAACCAATTTGAAGCTATAAAGTCATCAATTAAATTTAATTAAAACTAAAGGTATAATATATGCGTTTGTTGTAAAACATTTTCTATACAAACAAAAGTAGGGGAGAGGAGAATGCTTTCAGTTTCCAAATTTTTCAAAATTGCAAAAAACAAGATGAAGATTTGCTTACTTATTATCAAAACTTAACGGTCTTCATTCTGACTTCAGCCAGAAATTTTAAGACATTCTTCACTTGGTTATCTCCAATTGGATGCTAAATCCTTTTGCAAGTAGATCCACAAACTCAGATGAATCCATATTAATACTAGAGGGACTTATTGAATTATTCACAAATGAGAAGCTGAAATCAATGTTTGAACAAGGATACCACAAATTCTGGTTACAAAAACAGATAACTTTACATCCTACATTATGGGTCGCAATACAGAAGCTGTCAATTGTTTTCCTACCTTACTATTTAGAAGAACGTGGATTTAGTGCAATTATGATCCTCATCACAAAAAAAAGAAATCGACTGGAAATTAGAGCTCGTGGAGACTTATGACTGTTATCACAAACATAGAGCTAAACATAATCTCATATCATCCCATCAGGTTCACCCATCTCACTCAAAAAAAATAAATGTGATTTTATATTTTAAAACAAAAGTTATAATTTGCATATATAATACTTATTAATAAGTTATAATATATAACTTATATATAATAAGTTATAATACTTATTTAATAAGTTATTTTTGCATAAATACATCACCATTTACCATTCAAGACATCAAAGTTAAATTTGTAATTTTTCTATTACACAATTATGTAGTTATTTCACTTCGGGATTCATGGTCAGGTTTTTGCTATAAAAAGGCGTCCATGGGCATAGTTTGGGAACCACTGCCTGCCTTTAACTAACCACTTATCTAACAATTAAACATATTTTATTTAGATTTCATAATGAATAATACTAAAAACCTTGAAAGATGTTGCATTACGGGTTGATTTCCTTTGCCAACCGTTATATCTAGTTCAGATTGCGCATGTTTTTGTACATCAGGATAATGTAACATATAAAGGACTGCGAATGATAGTGTACTGCTGGTGGTTTCTGCACCAGCCATAAACATATCAAGAAGTAACACAACCAGTTGGTTTTCTGAAAAAATAAGAAAGAAAAATTAGCATTTGTTAATATAAATAAAACAAAAAGAATTTGAATACATTAAGGAATTATTTTTTTGTAAATACTAATGTTATTACATAGGTGAGGATGGCAGGGAACCATTTCAATTCTAACTATTCTTTATATGTCTGGAAACCATTTTCTTGAGAACTGCTACAATCTATTTTCAGATGTGATTCATGACTCCTGACAAGTCACCTACAGTCATTTAGTTACTACATTTTAAAAGGTCAAATTATGTTTATGCATGTGCAAGCATGTTTTATATATATATATATATATAAAACGCACAATAATTCTGTTAAAGCATTATTTTGGTATATTCATAGGACATGTTTTATTAAATATTATATAAACATATCCAAATCATGACAAATTTTGAAATTAAAAATACTTACATTACTTTCCCAGCTATAAAGTTATTGCTGCTATAGCTTTAATGGGAAATATGTAGATCAGTAAAAAAAGGTCTTGTTTTAAGTTTTGACCTTAAGGATACATTAAAAAAAAATTAACAAAAAGGTACATTTAAGTAAATTGTAAATAATTTATGAAAAAGTTTTTATTCCAATGCTCCCAGGTCCAAAAAATCTATTTTTGTCAGATGGACGTTTGTACCTATTTATGTTGGCTTATATTGTAACTCTGAATCCTGTTTGGGGGAAAATGTATTAAATTTTTGCAAAAACTGGAAAAGGGGTGAGGGTGTTTTAATAAAATAAAATTTCAAATTTTTATTTGGGTGGTATAGCAAAAAAAAAATTTCTTACAAAAGTTTTCTTTTTATATCAAGATCACAAATTGCCAAAAATTTTTATTTAATATTCACCCCCTCCCCGAAAAATGACTATATATTTTTACTTATTTACCTTTGAAATGCTTGAGAAAAGGTGTAAAGGGAGTTTTTTAAATCTATATTTTCTACAACAATAGGTCTTCAAACCAACAGGTTCTTCATAAAATCTTTTTGGCCATCCAACTCCAATGGTCTGGAGTAACAAAAGATATCTTCTTAATTTTTCAAAAATTTCTTTAAAATTTAAGTATTGATTTAGAGGAAGAATAATAACAGGGGTTAGTATTGTTATGTGTCCATTATTAGTTCTTTTTTCTGTAACAAAGTACATAGAATAAAACAGGTTTCTGGAAGTATGGTACATTGTAGTTTTTAGTTTTATTCGTTTTTAGTTTTAACTTCTTCATGCTTTTCCTTTACCTTTCAGTATTCAGTTGATTTCAAAAGTGAAAAAAATCCTTTATTTAGTGATTAGTTTATAATTGTTAACTTATTTTGTTTTTAAAATTGGTCCTTTTATTTATTTATTATTTTTTTTATCTATTAATTGTAAATGTGTCACATTCCTCTCTTTTTTTTAATATTTTTTGATTAAAAGTTATGTTTTCAAACAAAAAAAACTTTGTTCATTTACCATTGCTGAAAAATTAAATGTTGTGTCAGTAGCTGAAATATTCAATAAGTTGTGCATTCAAGATTTGCAAAAGAAAAAGGATTTATTGCTTGATGATTATTCAAAAAGACAATCGTTTTGTGAATTGAAATTCAGAAAATCCCTTGAATTAAAGCAACAACTAACTGTGTTTGATTATTAAAAAAAAAAAATGGAAAATTGTTTTGCAGTTATGGATGGATGGATATTCATTTAATGGATGAATTGTTGAAACCGGTGTGGTTTCATAGACCCAAAAGCTTGTGAAACATAAAATCTATGCTCATCCATGACAGCTTTTGGGGACATTTAACTGAAAATGTGAAAAATTCACTATCAAATAATAATTTTGAATTAGTAATTGTAACAGGATGATTAACTACTCTCCTTCAACCTTTAGATGTTTGTATTATTAAGCATTTAAAAAACAGACTGAAAGAATTTTATTCTTATTGTATGCCAAACTATGATCATTCACTTACTCTTACTGGATGTATTAAAAGACCATCTCTCTCCTTGGTCTATGAATGGATAAAATATACTACATGGAAAAATATATCTACAGAGCTATGTAAGATATATATATGTTCAATTTCAAATAATATGGATGGGACGGAAGAGGATACAAATAGGGCTTAAAATGATTGAAGTGAAAAAATGAATACATACAATTCATTGCCAGCTTTTCTTTTAATTTTAAAATGCCATATTAATTTGTCAACTTTGTCCATTAATTGTATTCTTTTGCAATAGCATTATTTATAACAATAATAATGATGACTACTGATGAAGTATCTCTGAAAATGTATTATTCAATAAAAGAAAAAATGAATCAATGAACTAGCACTATCTTCCTTCTGTCAAAATACATTAAACAATTGAACAAAAATCATGAAATATTTGGTGAAAAATAAAAATTTAATATTTCAATTACATTATTAACTAATAAATTTATGTAAAAAATTCATTGAACAATAAAAAAAATCCTTTTTTAATTTAGAAAAAATCTCCTTTCTATTAAGGCAGTTTTATATTTTCTTTAATTTTTATGAGATTTGTTTAATTTGGTAATAGAAGCTCTATTTTTTTCTCTCCACAAGAAATATTCTTGTCTGATATTTAATATGTTTTTATATTTCAATTAGTTAATTTTTTTTTATCTGATAGTTTGTAAGCTAATAACCATAATACTAGTTGTTATAAAATTTAAATAGGACCAACTCAAATTTAAAATCGTAAACCATGATTGCAGTGTATCCTTTTGTGACAAAATATTTCTGGGAGGACATTCTCCAATAAAAAAAAATTAAAATGACCCCTTCACTGTATATAACATAAATTATGAAAACTCTATTTTGAAATTAGTTTGTACTTACAAATTTTTTCCAAGAACAATATTCACAGATTATATGAGTGATGATGGTAGCACATTGTCACAGAGACAAAAGTAAGTGCTCCTGCTAATATATATATAAACAGTCTTTAACTTGTCTTTGTAAAGTACTGACATTTAATACATGTTCTTTAATGTGAAAAAATGGTACACATTACAAAATAGTTGAAAATTTAACTTTTAATCATTAGCTTGTTAAATATAATTATAATTAAATATCAATTTTGTGTATATCAGGTACTGTACTCTAATAGGTGCAGGTGCAGACAACTCAAATCAAGTCATTCATGCAAATAACATAGGCACTTCCAAAATAACAAGAATTTAACAGTAAGCTAATTAGAGGAAGTAAGAAGTGAAGTGGTTTCTACTGGCTTCTTCACAAAACCTAATGCATAGAACATATCAGCATGCAAAAGCCATCAGCAATGAGGTGGATACTCTGATATCTCTACAATAAATCCCATTAATACCAAATTATCTGCTGTATAAGTGACAGTAGTCACTTATACAGCAGATAATTTCCTTGCATAAGAAAAACTGGGGTAGATAATGTAAAGAAAAAGATTAGTACACCCATTTCTGTGTGCCCATTTGTAAGGGAATATTTAAAATTAGAGACATATGAAAGAACAGAATTGATACCATGGTATATTGTAAACTTTTCATGTTTGTGCCTTTCGATTTCATGAAGAAAAGCATCTATCACATCTCTTGTTTCTTCAGGTTTATATGTTCTTTTATGTTATTCAATTGTTTCCTTGAAATTAACAAATATTATGAATTGTAATTATAAAATTTTATAGTATCAAATACTACAAATAATAAAATTATGTAAATTATAGAAATTGTATGATAGCATGTTACATTTTTACGTTCTCTTAAAGAAATTATTTCATATTTAGTATAGTTGCTTTACACTGTTTGCTCAATGTATAAAATGACATGATAATTAATTTTTTTATTCTTTTTAAATCATTACTTATAAATTAATTAAATTTTCAACAAAAAAAAATTTTTAAAGATACCCCTACCAACCATCAGGCTAAAATTATTACAATTTCTGTAATTGTAATGCTCTTACACATTCATGAATGTTTTCATCAAGTCTATTGACATTAAAGAAGAAAAAACAATTGAACAACTTTATTAACTTGTATTGACATTGTATCTTGTTTAACCTTATCTGCAAAAAATTAAAAACTTTGGTAATAATTTATTCTTTGTCATTTCTTTTGCTTGCCAACCCCTATCACTAATATTATGCTTTCATACTTATGTATTTGCTATAATTTAAAAGAAATAACTATATTTACTTTTTCAATGTATATTTCCTTATTCCACTACTTTTTTAAAATTTATTATAATGATTAATTAATGTTAAAAATTCCTGTAATTTTCAAATAAGTGATATTTTTGAAACATTCTTCTCAATGAAAGTGAATCATGTCTTATAAAATCAATGCTTCCTATGTACACCATTATGTTTAGCATTGTTGGAAATAGCACGTATTTGTTGATAATTTTGGTTTTTTTTTCACTGAAATCAAAAATCTTTTTTTAATCATTCTTAATTACCAGAAGAAATTGGCAAACTATACTTTCTCCTTTAACCATGATGTGAAATTTCTACTAAGTACACAATAAATTCCTGTCAACATTTCTTTTGGCGTATTTTATTTTATTAATCTGTATTATAAACATGACACAAGAATTACTGGCTTAAAGAATTCAAACAGTGTACTAGAATTATTAGATTTATCAGTTAAAAGATGTTAGCAAAAATTGCATGATGTAAAATATTATTAATTGTACATCATACAATTTCTGAAAATCTGGATCATCTCCATGAAAAGATGTCAATTGTCGGTAATTCATGCACTGGTTACCTGGGAATTATCTGAAACATCAAATTTTTTATTTTCAGAGATGTTCACCAGAGATGTTCACCATTCAAATTTTGAAAATTAGGTGACTGCAGAGATATTATAAGAGCACCTACCAAAATAGCGCCTCAGAGGCAACTCATTTGTTACCAGTTGATGATGATCAGTCAGCCTCTCAAGAGGTGCTCAGATCACCTTACCACTGTAGCCTCACACGCAGTCCTCACGGGAGCCGATTATTATTAAACAGAAATTCTTTTAATTTATTTAATATTGTCTTATTTTACTTATCAATTTAATTCTATTATTTTTATAATATTATTCATTCTATTGATTTGAGTTATTCAGTTCAAACCCACCAAACACAGTGATAGAGACTCAGAGTTCATTAAGTCAATTCATTAAAGTTTGTGCTTCAACCGGAAAATCTTCACTACTACATATATATAAATATATATACATATTTACATAGCCTGTGACACTTTTTATAATGTAAGGATTCCAATGCGGAGTCATACATTTAATTCTGTTCGGCCATTGGGCTTGTACAGTGGTACAACATTTGTTGTGGTAGACATTTGTTGTAGCATGGAACAACAAATGTACCCTCATAGAAGGTACCCTCATGAGGGTATCGGTACAACTTTCCAATACCCTCATCGTAGAACAGAGCCGCCTGTGTTTTCAGCCGTGTTTCTACATTGGTCTGCAGCTCGATGTCTGTGCCAAAATGTTGTCCTCCTAGCCGGCATTTCATGTGAGCAAAGAGGTGAAAATCAGATGGAGCCAAGTCTGGGCTGTATGATGGGTGATTAAACACTTTCCAACAAAAACGCTGCAGAAGCTTCTTTGTTACAGCTGCAGTGTGCGGCCAAGCATTGTCTTGGAGAAAGACAATGCCTGAAGACAACATTCCTCTCCACTTATTCTGAATTGTGGCTTTTTCACAAAGTTCTCTCCTAGCCAGCGTTTCAACATTTTGGCACAGATATCGAGCTGCAGACCAGCATATAAACATGGCTGAAAACACAGGCGGCTCCGTTCTATGACGAGGGTATTGGAAAGTTGGTACTATGCTACAACAAATTTCTAAATCGGAGTGGTGACTATGTAGAGAAATAGCGTAATTATGTAAGTACTTGTTACAAATAAAAATTTTTTTTATTTTCACTGTGGTTTTAATTTTGTGACCGAACGGATCTTGAATAAAAAATAACCCTCGTACATAACCCTAAATACATCACACTCCTTTTTGGGCAGTTTTGTAATAATAAGATATCAAAATTACATACTGCCTGTTATACAAACCTAAAACATTATTTACATTTTGAAAAGAGAAATTTCACATGAATTTAATATTTAAAACTCTCTGATTTATTAATATTAACACAGTAGCTTTTAAATAAAAGTAATTTTTCTAATGATAAGTGTGCATTAATTAAATAGAATAAAATAAAAATTCAAACAGGTGGATTATATTACCATGGTACAATTGCCATGAATTGTTACGGCACAAATCTGGGTGTTTTCTTTGGATTGCTTCATGCAAACTGCGTAGAACTACCAGTTATTACTCCTGACTGACCGTATGACGTGCTGGCAAGAATTCATGATACACTAAACTTTTAAATTGAAGAACACTGCAGATTGAACGTGACAAGCGTTTTTTGGTCTTGGCTCTTCAGGAACCTTCCGTTTGAATCCTTGGGCCTTAGTTTCAACAGCATACCTATACACTCATGATGCATTACCAGTTACGACATGTTTGAGCAGTGCTGGGTTGTCGTTGACTTCATTCAGCAACTCTCCTGTGCAATGTTCAGTCACCACTGCTTTTGGTAATTTGCCAATTTTGGAACAAATTTTGCTGCCACATGTTTCATGTCCAAAACACCTGAGAAAGTTGCTTGGCATGAGTCAAATGATATGCCAGCATCATCAGCATCTGTTAATGATTGGTGATTGTCCATAATCGTTTTCTTTACTTTGTTGACGTTATCATTGATTGCTGATGTGCTGAGACATACAGGGTGTGCTCGTCATCTTCAACGTCTTCAAGGCCCTCTTGGAAATGTTTTTACCACTTGTTTTATTCATAGAATAATTGGTGAAAGTAGCATTCAGCATTTCCAATCTGATGCTAGGTATTGTTATACCTAACAAGTTAACTTGTATATATTTCTATATACTGCAAAAATCTATATAGCTAGATGGCCATACACATAAAGATGTGTAGCCTTTTCAAAAGCCAAAAATAAACTAAGCATCCAGTATGGCTACCAATGTAAATATTAGTTAGGGACAAGTATACCAACAAAAAAAAAACCTGACAATTGGACTTAAACAGCATGGAAAATTTAAAAATGTTCCATATTTTTTTTTATTAAACCTTGCAAGTACTTAGAAGAATTACCATACTCATTTATTTACAAAAATCATTGAACAATAAAATTTTATGTTAAATAGCTAATTCCTAATAACAGTGAAAGTTTTGATGAATGAGATATTAAAATAAATAATCTTTATAATTTTACTCATTCGTCCTATACAGCTTAACTATTTCTTATAGAGCATTATTTTATTAGTAACTCAAAATATTGAAACATGAAAAATAGCTGTAAATGTAACATTCTGTTTAAGTTTTACTGACATCCAATGAAGTTATCTTGATAAATTTACATTTTAAAAGACCACTAAGTTCAATGATATAAGTACCATTCAGATTATCCCAGTGGTTCTTGATTTTTAAGTGTACAGACTCTGTAACGATTTGCAGAAGTTGACAGGTTGCTAACTGTTTGAGCATCTTTCATCAATAAATGTTAATAGCATCGTGCAACAAAACTAAAACCAATGTTGTTTAGCTTCAGTGATTTATTGGAATTGTTTTTTTAAATGTGGTTTCAGCAATTGTCACTTTATTTTCCATTTTGCTACTTGAAATATTTGAGGTATAGAGCAAAATCATCATGCTGTTTACCTACCCCTTTTTTTCTTAGTTACTTCTTGGGGCTGGACCTGCTTTAATATAAACGCAGCCTCAAGGAGATTTCAGGGAAATTATTCACCCCTGTACTTTCTCTGCCATTGTTGTACAGATGATCTTGACCTATATTATGGATACCATATGTGCTATCCCGTACAATCTATAACATAGTTCCCATGATGTTTTATGGGGTAACTACCCTAAATTCTCTCCAGAATGCTTTTTTATCCTCCAGGAACTGGTAGTACATGAACACGTGTGTTCTGCAGTGTCCTTTCCCTACAATAATCTCATACTGCAGAGGGTCTCTACATCCATGCTCACACATATGCTTTAAAACAACTGTGACTGGTAAGGAACTTTATCAATTCATACCCCAATTTCCTGCGTTTATTGTCCAGCCATCTCTGGAGGTTCATCTACCCTTTGTCGGCTGAAACCATTGTTTACCATTATCCTGCCCAAAGTAAAACTACTGCATTGACCCTACTATTATTACATTGACTTTTATTACTTAAATACATTAATCATTTTGTTGAAAATACTTTTTGGTTCAAGTTTATTTGTATTATATATTTGTAAATTGTGAATTATTTTTTGTAGGTTGTTATCCGTACTATGATGATGATCCTTTTATATTGGATTCCCAACCTGATATTTATTTTGCTGGAAATCAACCTAAGTTTGAGACTAAAATCATTGATGTTAATTGTAGTAAGTATATTTTAGAACCCAACTGTTGTTTTAATGTTAATTCTAACAATTTTAATTTTGTGATACAATGTAAAATTATACAAGTTATATCCAGAAAGTAAGTTCCATTTCTAAATATAGATGCTTCAGTGCTGTGATCATGATTCTACAATCACATGCGTGCTGAGTCACCTGATATGTTATGAAGGGATTGATGCCATTTTTATTCAGTTGTCTAATCTGTACACTTCTTACTATGTTTTTATAATGTTTCAGGAAATCTAGTTAACTATGTGCATTTTAGGTGTCTAAGATGGTCACGGAAAATCACAAAATGAAATAGTTGGGCAACATGTTGGAATTTTTAACTTTATACAGAACAATTTATTCAAGTGTTAACTAGGGAAGAAACATGGTTGTCACACATTACACCTGAAATGAAACTACATTCTACGGAATGTGGCAACACACTTTATTACCCAGAAAGACAAACTCATTGTTTTCCACTTGGAAGATCATATGTATATTGTTTTGGGGCAATAAAGAGGTTTAGCTTGTTGAATTCTTGCCTCAAGGCTGCACAATCAATAGTGATGTCCATTGCTTAACACTGAAAAAATGTCAATGCTATTCTGGCCAAGTAATGTAGCTTACTTCATGACAACACAACTTCACCTTGCTCTATTTTTCTGTTTAGCCTCCAAAACTACCGTAAGGTATTACTTCAAAGGATGATATGTATGAATGAATATAAATAGTTTAGTCTTGTACAGTCTCAGGTCGACCATTCCTGAGATGTGTGGTTAATTGAAACCCAGCCACCAATGAACCCACCGGGTTGGTCTAGTGGTTAATGCGTCTTCCCAAATCAGCTGATTTGGAAGTCGAGAGTTACAGCGTTCAAGTCCTAGTAAAGCCCAGTTATTTTTACATGGATTTGAATACTAGATCGTGGATACCGGTGTTCTTTGGTGGTTGGGTTTCAATTAACCACACATCTCAGGAATGGTCGACCTGAGAATGTACAAGACTACACTTCACTTACACTCATTACATATCATCCTCATTCATCCTCTGAAGAATTATCTAAACGGTAGGTACCAGAGGCTAAACAGGAAAAAGAAAGAAAGAACCACCAATGAACACTGGTATCCACTATATAATATTCAAATCTGTATTAAAGTAACTGCTTATATTAGAGTAAATTATCTTCACCTTGCTGCTACAACATAAGTTTCTCATGGCCTTCGACTAGGAATAGTTCAATAATTTTATTCCCCTTACAATCTGAACCTTACACGAAGTGACTATCACCCATTCTTGTATCTTAAAACCTTCCTTTCCTTCCTAGCCAACAGTTCCATCACTATGATGTCAAACAAGTTGTCAGTATGTGACTTGCATCACAGGTGGCATCATTTTATGATAAAGGGATGTAACTTCTGGTGTCCTGCTGTAGTAAGTGCCTCAATAATGAAGGGAACTATGTGAAAAAGAAAAAAAAGATTTGTACTTCAAAGCAATAAAAATGTTACATTATAGAATGTTCTTGATCTTTTAATTAGCCCTTTGGAACTTACTTTCTGGATGATCTTTGGTAAATTTTAAGAAGTGATTTTTAAGTGGAGTTCTGGAGGGAATGTGAACCCTATTGGAAAAGTATTTTTCTTTTACTAAAATTTAAATCGATTACTAGTTCGTTATTGTCAATTAAATTTTAAAAAAAAACTGTTAGCACTTATAGGGCTTTCCCATCATATGGCTAAAGATGCATTCTGGAAAAGCCCTACAACTGTGGATTGTTTCTGAAACATGGCTTGCACACACAACTTAATTTAAAATTATAATTTTATTTAAATGTAATATTTTTTCATTTATTTAATTCAGTGATTCTAACTAAAGTATGCGTGCATACTGTACTTAATTCATGCAGGTGTGGTGGTATTAACCAAACTAATGTAAATTTCCATCTTACAAAGAATAAATTTCACTTGTACAGTTGGCAGGCTGGTATAGCTGCGAGACTAAACACACCAGGTTAGAGTAGATCCAGCCAGGCTGAATGAATCCCCTTAAGGTTGTAAATATTATTCATTTATTTAATTCTACTGCTCATCTGTGACGTCAAAGCATAGCAGATGACTTCAACAGCATTTTTTGGTGTGGTGTGATCTTGCAAAATATTTTTTTGCAATGTTATTTTTTAATTGTTAACAAATGTGCCTAAGAAAAATATGTTGTTAAATAGGTGAAATCTCAATATACTTAGGGTGACCTTGCTCTACAGTCTCACCCCCTTGACCTTTTAAAATGAAAATTTAATGGCATCAACGCCCCATATACAGAAGTAATCTGACCAAGTAGTTTCCCTTCTAGAGCTATAGCGCTATCTAGATGGGAAAGTAAAGTTTATTATAAATATTCAATGAAGCATTCTGGAATTCTTAGTAGCATTTATTAAAATCTGTATGAGGCTGCAAAAACCACATTTGTTATATAAAGTAATATATATATATTCATACTGTGCACTGAAATATGAGAGCAAAAGTTAAGTGATATAAATATTATTTTTCAGTTTTAAAATTCATAAAAGTGGTTATGATTGGTATGGTTATTAGCCGCCTAATTACCCACACCATTGGTATGGTAATTTAGCCATTCATTAATGGTTAGTAATTTTTAATAAATTAGCATTTTATTTTTAACTTGAACCTTTCAACTTCTAAGTTTTTTTATGAGAATCTTTTTGGATTTAAAATCTCTCAATTTTTAAAATATTTAATCACTGTAATATTATTTTTATCTACCTAGAATAACCACATTAACTCAATGTTTTTCAAGTATATAATTTGACTAAGCTATGATGTTGATTTTTTAAGTTAAATTAATTCATTAATTATATTTGAGTTAATATTATTCAAAGTAAAGTTACTTTTATAGGTTATACTTGCATGTTGTGTACAGATTACTTGAGTGGCTACCCAGAGCAGGCTCATGTTTTATTTTGGTTAAGCTGAAGTTTTAAATCAAATAAGTTCAAATTAGAATGTTTCCACTGAGCAAATTATTTTCTCCATTTTGTATTCATTATTTTATTCATATTTCAAGTTTCCAGGGGAAACATGAACTTGGAACATGTTAGCTAGATGGCCATTCACTCATTATTTTCCTACTGCTACTTTGCCCTCATTGGAATGTTGCAGAACAAACTTCAATTTCATCCTCATTATTAATTTCCATATTGGTTCTTTTTGGTTCTTCCTGGGCTTTGCCTCATCATGTTTCATCTTTATTTTTCCATAATTCCTTTTTAACATGGTTACATTATATTAATTACTTTTTCAGTTATTTCCAACAAAGTAATCAATCTGATTCATTACAAGATTATTTCTATATTTTTCTTTTTCAATTGACCTATTTTATTTTGATCTTTTCTTTATCATTATCTATTATGTGTTTTTCATATATTTTACAGTATCTTTATTAGGAAAAATATTATAAAATTAAGAGATCCATTTATTGGTCACATCATGTAATCTAAGGAATTTGAAAACAAAAGTGGATAGCCAAGATGTTGAAGAGAACCATTACAGAGAAATACTAAAACTCTAAACACACATAGAAAGTATTTGGCGATTATGGATTGTAAACCAAAAAAATTGTAATATTTTAGTTTTTGTAACTGTATTAATTCTATTTTTATAGATGATGGTAGTGTTCATAAAACTAGACTGGTATGTGTGCCTCGATTTGCAGACTCAAAGACATTAGCTGTGATTAATTTATCCTCATTAGATTGTTACCCTGTTTCATTTGGTGTCTTTGATGGAAGTGGTTCAGAACCTGATAAGTAGAAATAATTGTTATTTTACAGGCTATACAATTTATGTTACTATTTTATGTTAAGTGTAACTATCAGTCAATAATTTTACTTTTAAATATACTTTATTCCACAGTAAAGTTGAAGTGTTGAATTCATTTAATCCTTTGGTTACCTGCCATGAAAAAATCTATATACTGCACAATGTGATTTATTTATGATTAAATTTTATGTAGGCACAAATGTTCACTTAGTTTTTGTTGGAGAAACAAATTTTTATTTACATAGTTTTTAGTAAATAACTGGCATGCCAAACACACATACGATCAAACAGAACAATATATTAATGGCCACATACCGTACCTTATAGGTGATACTTCTCTGATTGTCTCACCATTTATATAAAATACTCCAGCTATCTCCAGTACAATCTTAATTACCTCTGGTGACAGTAAAGAGACTTTCAAGTGCATCTTCATTGTAAATTGTATTTTTCCAACTGATCTTAAGCTGTAATCAACAGACCCACATCTGTAAGTCCTTAATTCTCTTCAACAATGTTTTCGACATTCTCCAAGATACAACTCCATATAACAACACAAAGAAGATGCATTTAATCATTTTCTTTTTCAAACTTTGTAAACATCTTGATTAAAAAAAAAAAAAAATATTTATTTAAACTAAACAATTTGGTATTGTTTGTATTATTCTCATTTTTAAATGTGCTAGTTTATTTGTTTTATGGGATTTATATCTATTTATCAAAAATCAATGAGTTTTACATTTTGTTCTTTGACTAGAGAATTTTTCTGGTGAAGTTACATAATTTCATGTTTATCTAATAATTGTTATTTGTGGTTTTGTGCATCTCAGTTTTCTGAGGATAAATCAATCACAACTGGTAAAGTTAGATTGTACCCAACATCTTTCTTCAAACAATGATATAATATATAGTTTTCTATTTTTTGTATGTGGCTCATATTGTACAAACAATTCAATTCTTTTCATGTTATTGCCTTTTTATTTTCTTAAAAGGTTTTTATTTTATTGGCTATTTGTAGTATTTTTAATTTTTTTCTTTTCTGGTCAATAAATTTTACTGTATACTCTAGTATTGGGAAAACAAAATATCGTATTCCAGATGGTGTTGAAACTTTGAAATTTCATATTCCAGATGTTTCTTATCCTTTGCTTTCTGCATTATTAATACTTTTAAAGCACTCTTCAGGATTTTCAAGTGGTAGAGTAGTACTTATACTCTTTATTTATCATATCTATCGTGTATAATCATTTTACACTTCTTAATTTCCTAATTTGGCTGATTTATTGTTCATAATGAATATTTATGCATACAGAAACAGAATTATAACTTAAATAACAGAAATTAGAAACTTGTATTAAGTTACTGTACAAATAATTTACTGTAATGTGCAGTAGAGTCTATGTGGCATTTAATGGTAGTAAATTCAAAAAAGAAATTACCTCTACTGCAAAATTCTTATTTATAGATGAGTTTACGTTGTTATATCCTGGGATTCTATTATCATAAAAAATACAGAAATTATCTTTTAAGTATGTTAAATCTTTCTTTTTACGTATCCCTTCACCAATTTTTCATCAGCTCAACATTTTTTTGTCTTCAGTCATTTGACTGATTTGATGCAGCTCTCTAAGATTCCCTACATAGTGCCAGTTGTTTCATTTCGGTATACCCCCTACATCATACATCCCTAACAATTTGTTTTACATACTCCAAACGTTGCCTGCCTGCACAATTTTTCCTTTCTACCCGTCCCTCTAATATCAAAGCGACACTTATCCAGGATACCTTAAGATTTAGCCTATAAATCAGTCTGCCTTTTCTTTTAACTATATTTTTCCAAATGCTTCTTTCTTCATCAGTTTGCTGCAACACCTTTTCATTTGTCACTTATCCACCTATCTGATTTTTAACATCTATACTTATTTATTTATTCACTTTTTAAATTTCATAAAAGTAGATCATTAAAAATGCATTACTTATTTCTAAATTTAAATATCTCATCCTTACTCGCACCTTTACTCAATTTCTCAAGAATCAACATATTTTCATTTACGAAAATACAGTTACCAAGTTCTAGTAATAGTTATTCTAACATATTTAGTTCATTCACTTCTAATAAAAAATAAAGCAGACTTCACTCCACATCCACTGAAGAAAGAAAAAAATCTTAATTTTTAAACATTTAGTTTTTATATCAGTATTCTTAAATTATTAACTTTATAAAAGCATATATTTTCTAAAGCAATTATCAACCTCTTATATATATTTAATTCTTTTATATATATATATATATATTTCATCAATAAACATTTACGATTTTCAGCAGGTAAATATAACTGTAGTAAAATTTATAATAGAATTATTTCTCTTCATTAGTGAAGAGGAATAATTCCAAATTTAATAAGTCTTTATTTTTATCGATCATCTAACAAACAGGAGAGTCAATATAATTTGAAATGTACATCTTTACAATGGTAAATAAATTTGAGTTTTTACTTCCTTGTATGAAGTAAGGAGTACTGTGAATGTGAAAAATTATGATTTTCAGATTTCAATGAAAATATCAATTTTGACCATTTCTGAATCCATTTTTATTAGTTTTGGCGTGATGTCTGTACGTACGTATGTGTTTCACATAACTCAAAAACAATTAACCATAGGATGTTGAAATTTTGGGTTAAGGACTGTTATAAAATCTAGTTGTGCACCTCCCCTTTTGATTGCAATCGACTGAACCAAAAGTGTTCAAAAAAGCCCAAAATCAAAAAAAAAATTGGATTATTGGAAAAATAAAATTTTAATTAATGAAATATTTCTTACAAGGGGAAGGCACATTAGTTTGAATCAGACTTCATCTACTTTTTATTTTAACTTTTTTTTATTTTTTTATTTAAATATATTAATTTATTAATATTATTAACCTCTGGTTGTAAAATAAAAAAAATGTACAATAAATAATAATTTAATAATAAAAAAAATGAAAACATATCAAAAGTTATTAATAAAATAAAAGTTTATGTACTTTTCTTTAAAAAAAAAAAAAAAAAATGTAAATGTAATTTAATAGGCGTATAAGGAAGTCATGTGGTGTCCACATCAAATTTTTTTTGATTTGAATAAAGATCAGAATAGAAACAGTAAAGTTCACAGCATTGTTTAAATAAGGTAAAAAAATCCATGTTTTACTCTAAATAATTTGGTAGGTTAAACGAAAGGGACTGAAGCAGCTGTTACCTTACACTGAAAGTTAAGGGCACTTGCTCAGTCCTATACATACAAGGTTAATTGTCTATATTTCGGTACACTTTTTCAGAAAACCAGAAAAGATAACTGCATAGGACTTTCTTTGCTTCATTTTTTACAGGGTTTTGTTCAATGCTATGGATTTGGTTTTATTTTAGTGTTTCATATTTTTTAAATTTTTACTATAATTACTTGTGTTTTTCCTGTGCCCAAAAGAGAAATAATTATTTAAAGTTTTGTAACATGTTATTTGAAAATCAGTTTCCATAGTGTTAAAGAAATCTGTTTTCTTTAAAAAAGTGCAAAAAGAATTGTTCAAATACTTTTTCTGGTTGTTGAGAAAAGTGTACCTAAAGATTAAAATACAAGATTTTTGGGAAATCAACCCTAAAGATTGGACTGGGGACTCACCTGAGAATGAAAAAAGTGTCAGTGCATACCAGCACTATAAGAAGGGTTATCAGAATCCTCCTGCTCTTCGTAGTGTTCTCATAGCTGAAGACTAATTGCAAATTTTCTTTTCTGCTGAAGACTCTGTCTGCATTTTTTAAAATTTCTTGTATATCCCTCTCAGCCTCCCTGATACGAGTTTCATCAAATTTTCTTTTCTGCTGAAGACTCTGTCTGCATTTTTTAAAATTTCTTGTATATCCCTCTCAGCCTCCCTGATACGAGTTTCATCAAAATGTTTGGAAACTCTGACAGTTCTCCCCAGGATTTAAGCTACCTTTTCAAACATTAAACATTTTGTCATGTTCCCAGTTACAACAACATAAACACCAAATTCCAGAGTACTCCTACGTACAAATACATTTTTGGTATTCTTGATCAGATAATATTGTTCAAAGACTCACTTGCATTCTGCGTATCACAATGCAGACATTTTTGCAGCAGGACTGGATTTGAAAGATCTTTAAATATCGGTTTAATTTCCTGCATTACTCTTTTGGTAGGTGTGTACGTTTACTGTGGTCATATAGTAGTTTAGCTGAACGACATATTTACATATTACACATTTACATGACTCATCATCAAACTGCGGCTAGGTTCTTCATTAGTAGATGACAAGTGGAAATACTCAGTTCAAATAGCACATTTCATGTCATTTTCCCTACTGGTGTTTCTCAAAGTAGCTAAACCATAATAAGATTTTTATTTCATCAACAATAATTAGTCGGCAGATAAATTTTGGGGAATTGGCATAATTTGCATACACATATTTCTGATAAAGGGTTACTCATCATCGAAACTGAATATGTTCTGATTGAATATCTTCTAAGTTTTCCTCAGCTTTTCTTTTGGAACCAGTCATCTACAAACAGTATTTTCCTTCGCTTTCTTTCCGACATTTTTACGGTTGTTGAATTTCTTAATTCTGAGCATTGTTTTAAGAAAACAAACTAGGCTTGTTTACCTATAAATTACAATAACAGAAATGAAAATTTACAAGAAAAATCAAAATAACTAACTGTATTGCACTAAAACTTTATCAGTTACCACAAAAATCAACAAACATTCACAACTCATAGAACATACAAAACAAAACCTGAACAACTCAAAAGTAACACACATGTGAGCAGGAAAGGAAATCCAGCTACAAAAAATTCAGTTGCCACAAAATAAGTGACTAAATCAAAGAAAGTATAATGTAAAACTAACTTTTTAAATATTTTTGCAGTAGAAATCTTCACTCAAATATCATGTGTTACATATATTAAATTAAACAGAAGTAGAAGAATTTAAAAATGCAAAACAAATATCAATTTTTTTTGTGCAAGTGCCCTTAAATTACTACACTGAAAGATAGTATACTAATTAACCACCATAATGCTGATTATAAATTAAAATCATATACACTTACATCTGATTATAATAATAAAGCATCAGTGAAAGATTATGAGATTTACTCTTGAGTGATTTACAGGCAAGTAGTGCTTATTAATAATAGTTATATTAATTAGTATTGCTAAGAAATCAAAAATTAATACTTGTGTACACAAAATTTGGTAATAATTAACAAATAGATAATATTGAACATGTTATATTTCAAAAACTTTTATTAATTTATAAATTTAAGATAAAGATGTAATAATTAGTTTAAAAAATTAAGTAAGGAAATATGGAATGCAACTTTGAAGACTAATGAAAGTTTTTTAGAAATGCTGACTGATTAAACAAATTTAGTAGGATATAATTAAACATAACTAAGAGTGTAACTTACTCAGATTTTGCTCTAAAGAGTCACTATTACATACATTTTACTAAAGAAAAAAAGAACATTAAATTGTTTTACAATCTGTTTCAATCTTTTGTACGATTGATGCATAAGCGAAAGTTACTGCTGTTGAGCTACCACTAGAGTTGTCAATTCATTCATTATTCATTCAATGACAAATTTGTTAGTTTGATAAATCAACAAGGCTGAGTGAAGAAGGAATTTGAAAAACAATTCATCATTAATTTTCTTAATAACTGTTTTCTTGTTCGTGACAAAAACTATGCCATTTCCCAGCATGCCATATTGTTTAAAACTGATTAGTAGAGTAAAACTAACAATTAGGTTTATTAAAAATATAAATCATTAATCAACTGGAATCAGGTTTTGTGTTAAGAAACAAAAGAATTCATAAGATTTTTGACCCTGATAGGTTTTTGTACAAAATCCTAAGAAAGTGTAAGTAATTAAAAGAAACTGTGATTGATAAAAACTATTAAACCAGCCAAGAGCCAAATCTTGAACATATAGTTAATTTATTCTCCCAGCTGAGTCGTAAGAAAATTAACCTCCATCATTCTGATTATCAATTAAAATCATTTATATTTATATCTGATATTAATAATAAAACACTATCACCATATAATCCTGTACACATACCTGATAAGTTCAGTACTTTTGTCTACTAAACCATTTACAAAGAATATGTTACATTGACCTTTATCTTTATGGTTAGTAGAAATAACTGGATTTCCGTTACTATAAGTTATATTGACTTCATTGAAATTGTCATTACTTTTCAAAATGTATTTAAGTTCACCAGCTGCTTCAGATAATGGTGCTGCATTTTGAATCTTGTAGCTTAAAAAGTTGTCATCTATAAAAAAAACCTCAATGTAAATATAAATGTTATATGCTATATTATAATTTTTACTGAAGTTTTGTATCCTTAATAAATACATATATATTATGATCATCCACAAAGTAAAGAGTGTTTTGAACTACAAAAATCAAGATAAAAATTAATTAAACAATTTTTATTTTATATTTACAGAAATTCTTAAACTCTGTTTCAACAATGTCACCACAGATAATCAAAAACTTGTCACAGCGTGGTACCATTTTCTCTATACCTTTATTGTACACTTCTGCTGCTAAGTTATTAAACCATTTATCCCATCTTTCAGGTAATCATCATCTTGAAAGTACCTACCTCCTAAAAACTCTTTGACTTTGGGAATAAATGATAATCACTACGTGCCAAGTCAGGGCTATCTGGTGGATGCTGAAAAGGCCAAACTAAAGCATATCTGAAGTTGCTGTAGCTGAGTGTGGGCGAGCATTATCAAGGATGAAGGCAATGCTGCTGGACAGCACACCACCCCATTTTATCTGAATGGCTTGAGAGGGGGTATTTGTGGCCATTTTCTTTAATGAAGGACACTCAGTAACAGTCCAATTTTTTGTTTATAAGTACTAATATTCAGAGCAATTCGAGAAAATCATCGATTCACAATTTCTGTATTGAGCGATTCATTCAAATGTCTACAAAGGGGAATTCAGAATAGGTGGAAAGGAATGTTGTCATCAGGCATTGTCTTTCTCCATGATAATGCTTGGTTGCACACTGCAGCTGTAACAAAGAAGCCCCTGTAGCGTTTTCATTGGGAAGTGTTTGATCTCCCACCATACAGCCCGGACTTGGCTCCATCTGATTTTCACCTCTTTGCTCACATGAAACGCTGGCTAGGAGGACAACATTTTGGCACAGACATGAACTGCAGACCAGTGTAGAAACATGGCTAAAAATAGAGGCGGCTCCGTTCTATGATGAGGGTATTGGAAAGTTGGTCCCACGCTACAACAAATGTCTAAATCAGAGTGGCGACTATGTAGATAAATAGTGTAACTATGTAAGTACTTGTTACAAATAAAATTTTTTTATTTTCAATGTGGTTTTAATTTCGTGGCCGATCGGACCTTGAAAAAAAAATAACCCTCATATATATATATATATGAATAATAAAAAATAATTTATTTTATAAACGAAATAAAGACTTATTTATTTAGTGAACCAGCGAATAATAAAATATTTAGAATAATTAAACCTAACCAAGGTATTGAACCAAGGCAGCAATTATTCAAACAATAAATGAAGGCAACAAAAGAAATCCAGTAAAAAAATAGTTTTGGGAAGTTTTAGAAACAGGAATTCAATTCATAATGTATCAAACATAATATAAAAAATTTAACTAAAATTTAATATAAAAATTTAACACCCAAATTGTTATAGAGAAAATTTTAAAAGTATAGAGGAAGAATATCCTACTCATAAAACTATGATTAAAAATGAAGAAATATAATTGGCGCATAAACGTTTTAATATGAAATTAATGTTGATTAATTTTAAAAGATTACCCAACTCTATCTAGGAGAATATCAAATCGATCAGGTAGTAATTTCTAAAAAGTACAACAGAGAAATAATGAAAGTTAAATTTAAAAGTGAGTGAGTGAGTGAGTGAGTGAGTAAGTGAGTGAGTGTGTGAGTGTGTGAGTGAGTGAGTGAGTAAGTGTGTGAGTGTGTGAGTGAGTGAGTGAGTGAGTGAGTGAGTGAGTAAGTGAGTGAGTGAGTGAGTGAGTGAGTGAGTGCATGAGTGAGTGATAAATAGTTGATTTATACGCACTGAAATCGAAATAAATGTCGAAACTGCTATTTGATAGTGCTAGACTGTTTGCTCTGGATCCAACAATCTTTACTTCTTTTTGAAATAATTTTTCTAACTGGTCTTTTATTATAATTTTTCCATTGGATCTGTAAAAATCTGTCTTTTCTTTTAGTACTTCACCTAAACATAGTGTTAAAATCATCTAATGAGTTAATTTTCTTAATAGCTTCTGGAATTACAATTTCATCTGAAAAAAAATAAATTCAATATATTATTAAATAAAGTAAAATAAAAAAAATAATTTTAAAAGTTAAAAAATTCATTACACGTGAAGAAGTAGTACTTTTTCAGTAGTTTTTTAAATTTTGAATCTGGGACATCATAATATAAAATAGTAAGCTGTTGGTTTTTCAGAATGTATTACTGACTAAAAAAAATCAAAATTTAAAGGTTTTAAAATTATTTGTTCACTTTACTTTGACATAATTTTTGAATCTGATTTATTATTATTACTTTTTTAAAACAGATTTATTTTACTTAAATTTCAAACTTTTACTTTTAATACATCAGTTACCTATGGGCTAATGTAGTGTGTAAAAAAAGCAGACATTCTGACTTTTGATAATGTGTATATTCAGACTACTTTTTAATAACATAAGATTCGAATTATATGAATTATTCATATCACACAATCCATTAATTTGACATTAGATACTGAAAGTGATTTCCTCTAATCTGGATGGAGGCTCAAGCAGGTTCTTACAGTTTCATAGTATTTACAGGCATATTTCATCATGTGTATCCATTAAAAGTTTTCACTTTCAACATTAGTCTCCTCAAGTTTGTAATGAGGATTTTTCTGAAAATCTGCACTTCTTAAATATACCCACAGGAAATTACTGGTGTTGTATGAGCATGGTGGCCTCTTTAGGAATGAAGTCTACACTTTTTTACCATAAGATACAAACTAATTTGAAAAACATAAAGTTTTATGATATTTAATTTTGTTTAAATCTATTAGATTTAAATAAAATTAAGGTAGCACACAACCCAACTATTGCGTGTTTATTATACCTGTATTCACACTTGGGAAATGTTTGCAAAACAATAGGACTTGTCAGTCTAGTATGTACATGATACATTAAATTATTAATGTGTAATACTAGAAGAGTATTTTAATTTCATAAAAATAATTTTTTTAGTAGGTAGACTAAAGTAATTAATTATTGTCAAATATTAATATCTTGATGACCATTCTATAACTGTATAAATCATTTGTTCTCAAAGTGGGAGATAATCCACCAGCGCCTTGTGGGTGCTGGAGACCTTCAGGGAGGAGGATAGAAGACCCACAGCAAATTAGGGGGCATTCAGGTGGTCTAGGAAGGCAATGGCTGATTAAAAAAAGGCAAAAAATATGTTTTCCTGATATTTAAAACTAAAATTAAATACCTACTACATTGGTACACAAAATTAAAGACATCTAAATTTTATGACAAAAAATGACTGTATTCAAACTACTTTAACTTGGTAACCAAGGGGCTTGAAGAGAGACAAATAAAAAAAAAATTAAAGCTTGAATACTCTACTTTCTGACAGTATACTTAAGATTTCAAAAATCATCAAATTTAAACTAAAAATCAGCGAGAAGAGAAATTTTAAAAATTTGAAAGTTTTTCGTTTTGTTTAATCGAGCACATGGGGAAACAAAATTTATTCAGTATAATGCTTTAAAATCGTTTAAAAGGGTATGAGTTTAACTTTAATTTCTTTTTTTTATATGTCTATGATTTTTCTGAACGGAAATATTGTACTTTAAAGAGAAAGGGCCAATTTTGTCTTTAATGCTGCATATATCCTGATCTTAGCAACGTATTGATACAAATAAATATGGAGATAAAAGGGTTTTGATCTAGCTGAGCTAGCTTTAATGACAAATTGTGAGGTTTTTAATATAGTGTTGCAGTTTTTGTTTTGTTCATTTTGTGCCGAGCTATTTGAACCTTTAAAGATTGAGATTGCAACATGTATCACCCACTCTCAGCTTAACCCAAGATCATAGTTATGTAATAACTATATAGATACAATTGTAATCTTTTTGAAAGCAATTTTAATGAAAATACTTCCAAGCATGATTAAATATGTGTTTTAATTGCTCTCATTTAATACAGGGTTATCATAAAAGAATGTTGCGGTTTCAGTAATTCATAGGAAGATTGTAGGGAAATTTCTAGATGCTATATTGGTATCCCTGAAAGCCTCCAACCCAAAAGTTTGTTTATCAGAAGTTGTAACCACAACGTCAGTTCCTGTATTGTTGTTGCGGTGAGTTTAGTGAGTTACTATGTTCTCGGATAAAGACAAAGCAAAGTTTGTTTTATTGATGGCTGAATTAAAATCTGTAATAACATAACAGACGAAGCTACATTCCATGTGAATGGATGTGTTAACAGACACAATTCACGAATATGGGGCTCTGAAAACTCACATGCAATTATTGAGAAACAACACGATTTGCCTAAAGTTAATGTTTGGTGTGGTGCGATGAAAAATCGTGTAATAGGGCCTTTCTGCTTTGCTGAAAAAAACAAATAATGGAGTTGCGTATCTTGACATGTTAACCAATTATTGTTTTCCTCAGGTGGATGAACTTGAAAACATTCATCGACTTCATTTCCAATAAGATGGTGCTCCCCCGCACTTCAATGTATCGGTCACAGACGCTTTGAACGAAAAATTTGGATATCGATGGATAGGCCGGCAAGGACCCGTACTTTGGCCTCCAAGGAGTCCAGACCTGACACCTTGCGATTTTTTCTTGTGGGAGTACATCAAAAGCGTTGTTTATACACAAAAAATTCACGACCTAAACCACTTAAAAAACAGGATTAATGAAGCAATGACAACCATTAATGAAGAAATGTTAACTAATGTTTGGTGAGAAGTTGAGTATCGTTTGGACATTTGTCGAGCGACTAAGGGCGCACATATTGAAATTTATTAATTATGTAAAAACATGTTTGACGACAAATTTGAAAAATAAAAAACATAAACTGTAAGTAATTCTGAACGACTGAAAGGAGAATTCTGAGAAAAATACTAGTACCTAAAAGTTACAGTGACTCAGAATTCAAATTACAACCTAATAAAGAACTATATTTGAAAGTTGAAAACTGAAAGATGTTATGAGGTAAGAGATTGCAGTTTTGTAAACATATACATAGGATGGATGATAACATAAAAACTAAATAGATCTTTGACTTGTTAAGAAGTTACAAATCCAATGGTTTCGGGAAATAGAAAAAGACATGAAAAACATTAAAATCAACACAGACAATAAATGACAGGAAACCTTTTAGACAGATAATTCAGAAAGCAAATTTTCAGGACAGGAAAAAATTAACCAGTGAAAGGAAGCGGGCACAAGAAGAGATGAAATGTCACTCTTGAAGGATGAAAGAAGTGCGAGCACAAAGGAAGCATAACCAAAGTTGATTTATTGAACCTTGTAAAAGGGTTATTTGGAAAACAAATACTGCACCATTCTTTTTTCTTCATAATTCAGTTTTCAGTATTGTGACAGAAGACAGAGTGAAAAAATAGAGCAAATAGTAGTGAAGAACAATATCTATTGGTGGGAAGAGGGGCAAGAAATGAAACTGCACTAACAGGAACTACTGGTGAGAGATACACATGTGACACTGGATGTGTTGGCCAGACCAGAGACTAATTCAGGGCACCAAAATAAAAAACAAACTTTATGTGGATAAATGTCCTTTTTCACATCATTCTCCTCTGTCCATAAGTTTGTGATTTTCCAATAAAAATATCTATTTTAAGAATGGAGTGAAATATTTTAATGAAACATAGTGTAATCCATCCAACAACATCTACAAAATAAATAAGCTTGAACATTTTTCCCATTGCAAATTCCAAAATGATGGTCATTCAAACTTTTTAATTATTAATAGTTCTGTAAATATTAGTTTTATTGAATTATATTTTATTTGATAAAATGTTTACTGTGAACTAAATGACACATCATCTGTTCAAATTGGTTGATATAGCTTAATTTTTAAAATGAATCGCAAAAATTGTGTTTTCACTTTCTTCAATTAATTGAATTAAAAATATAATAAGACACAGACACAAAATCTTCAGACTACATACTTTTTTCAACCACTAATCATTTTTGAGAAATATAATAATTCTAAATATTATAAATAAATGTATTTTACTGACGTATTCGTATTTATTTTTGAGTAAATGTTTTCTTTGTTTTTTCATCCAACTTCTGATAGTTTTCCATTAAAATTTTACTAATCTCAAAACATAATTGATCAAGTGATGAGCAAAAATTCTTACAGAATAGCTATCATTTAAATAACAATAAAACAGATGGCATCATCTTGCTGAACCCAGCATCTCATTTGTTTTTCTATCAATGCAATAAACTATTGGATTGTCACAATAAATTTCACAGCTAATAAACTTCACAAGCCTCATCACTAAAATACACATAACCCAATAATTCAGTCCGTTTTCAGAAACAAAAGATTAAAACTAACAATACTGTAAATGTTTACCATGGTCTGGTTCTTTCAGTTCACAAATAAACCGATGTGGTAGGCATAACATTTTACTTTTATGAAGCCCAGAAAGTAATAGCTGCTGTTAGTCCAATCCATGAAAGATAATTTTCAAAAAAGACTTTTTGGTTGAGTGAATTAAATTACATCATCAATTAAGATCCATTGTTAACAGCGGCTTGGCTTGTCCCTTCTGATTCTGTTTGCTTCTGCTCACAAAATTTATGCACATAACTTGCTCTTGTTGGCTTATTGAAAACTGCAAACGGGACAAATATCTACTGAAGCTTATATTTCATATATTAAAAAATTTATGCGTGAAATAAGTCTCTACTAAAAACACTAATTTATCCTTGGAAAATATATAGCTGACACAACACAATGAAGCTGATACTAAAATGACACCAGTACACAACACACTTAGTTAGTGCACCTAAGATTGTGTCAAGTACAACCATCTGAAAAATAGAGTAATGTAAAATTTACCCTTACAAGTAATATTAATCAATAGAAATCCTCATTCTAAAGATTGCATCCTTTACATTTTTAGAAACACCCTATAAATATTAACATAATATTAAAGAAAGGGGACAAAATTTGTGAATAGAATGTATCTGTTTGCTAAATTAGGAAACGAACATATCAAACTGTATTTTTTTACCTGAAACATAGACTGGCACAGTTTTAGTTAACATGTGTTTTTCAATCTTAACCTTTACTCCATTTATTGTAATTGGTAACTTATTTTCTAATATAAGATCTGCTACTTTCCTGGAATATAAATTCAAAGAAGAAATCTATTAAAATTTCTGTTAAATTTTCTTTTTGTAATGAATAATTTTTACATTTAAACTATAAAATTAATAATGACAGAATTTAGCAATTTAAGACATAATACAGCTGAATTGACGAAACAATACAGATCTTTAGTCTGTGCATGCCATAGAATTTTGAGATTTCAGTCTACTTTTTGTAAGGTGCATCATCTAGTTCATATCAATCTACAAAGAAGGAAAAAGTGTAGAATTTTATGGATCCATATGGTATGTTAAGCATTTAATTTTACTATTATGATTTTAGCATAAATAACAAATTGCATCATATTATATATACACAATAGAACTGAAGTAACAATCAAGTTTAAAAATTAATTTAACAGATTAATAAACAAAAGTGCTATTCCGTGAATACTCAGTAAGAAGTGAAATTAAAAATTTATTTTTACTAGTTTATAAAAGATTGTGGAACATAACATGCATATGTTATGTTCATCAATAATGCTATGGATGGTATAACTTTAAATCATATCATTTTCCATGAATTATGTCAAAACAAAATTTCCTTGGAGTCTCAAAAACACTGTAGTCATAATACTTTTGATTTTATAGTGCCTCCTTGGATATGTTGGTTTATTCAGTGAATGTACATGCAACTACTCATTCTACCGACAGTTAATATGATGCAGCATCTGCAGATTTATCAACATTAAACAGACTGGATGGCAGAGGGATGTGTAACAAGATTACTGATTATAAATAGCTATTGTGCATCAGCTGTATTTCTATGGCATTACTTGAATAGGCAGTCTGTAGTCAATTCTCGCATAGTTTTCATATTAAACTGTAAAATAATAGGTAACATATTAAATGTAACATATTTAATATGTTACATATTAAATACTTGATGAAATTTTAATATAGCAGTAACATACATTCTTAAAGTTTTATTTTTAAAATAAATATATCATTTTATTACAATTTTCTAATCATTGTATTACAAGTTATTTTTAATTCATTTTATGTTAAAACCAAAGAAAAGTGTTTTTTCTAGGATGGATTGTGCTGAATTAAATAAAATTAGAATCATCATACTGTAATGTTTTGGTATGCTGCACGCTTTTGTGAAACAAAATATAGACTGAATATCTTAAAATTAGGGCATAAAATAAAATGATCAATTTTTTGTAATTTGGTAGAATCAGATTCAACAGTCCCTAGTCTAACTACTTTAACATATATTATTAGATTTCTTATTATCTTTGTTTAAATAAAATGAGTAAAATTATTTTATTTTAGTTATTTCACTTACTACCAAAAAGACATTTTCTTCAGAACATTATAAAACAATATACTTTTAAAAAATGTGTTGGTTCTTCATAATTCTAAATTTTTCCCCCAAACATTATCATTTGGGAAATTAAAATCTCAAAATAGCGACCCTGAAACCATCAATTGCATTTCTCTGTAAGACCTGATTTTATAAATTTTATTATATACAGTACCTCTACAGAATCCTGCATTCTGTTGGAAATCTCTATTTCAATCATTCTTTTGTTATTTTACATTTTGTATTAATTTTATTACTAAAAAAGAAAGGAAACACTGACTAAATTATAAACCAGGTTAAATGTATTACTTCAAGTCCATGGTTATCAGCAATAAATGCAGATTATTCAGAGAAATCTCTTAGATTTAGTTTATTGATTGCTGATTTTCAACAAATATCTTTTTTTTAGGGGTGGGAGATTGATGATTATTTTATAGATTTATTGTGATAAATTAATCATCAACCTGGTTTGGGAGCTTGTGTGGGGGAATATGAGACAGAACTTTTGTAGGACGTGAAAAAATGAGCTACCTGACTGGAATTCAAACATGGGATCATCAGATGGAAATTTTTTTTTTTAAAAGAAAAGAAAGACACTATCACTCCATCATGAACGTTGGTAATTAATTATGTGTTATTCAACTTATTGAAATTTAATCTTTTCGAAATGTTGTTTGGCATAGTTTTTTTTAACAATTAGCTGAATGTACTGTAATTTTTATTTTGAAATCAGTATCTAACCAAACAACTGATTCTCATTTTATTTAAATAATTTTAATTCATTTAAACATGTTTTTCATTTACATAGATAGTTAAAAAATGCATACCATAATATTAGTGAATTAACTATACAAATTTAATTAAAAATATTCTTGTGTAACTACAGATTAAAATGGAAATAATGTACACTCTCAGAACAAATTGAATTTCTACAAGAATGGTAAAAATTTACAAAATCAGAAATGCAATTAAAAAGGACAAAGGATGAACAGTAAAAAAAATGTCAAGAATAAAAGAGAAATTTTCAGAACTACAATTACAATTAATATCCATAAGGAAAATTTCAGTATTATATCTTACTGAAGAGAAACTGGAAAGATAAATAGATATTATTTTTAGTCTATATTAATAAGAATACAGAATAATAAATAATATATAGTACTCTTAATTTTACTCAAAAATGTACAATATGGTAAGTTTTAAATTTTTTATATTTTTTCTATATTTTAAAAGATCTTTTAATCCATCCTTTGATACTAATGTAAGTAAAGATAATCATCTCATCTCATTTACTTTTTTATAACTGTAAAACTTTGTACAGTAAAGTAATTAAAACTGAAAATGTTTACATCAGATTATAATGTGCAATCAGATAGTGTACAGCCTATTAAAGGATTAATCACACAGTTCTTTTAAATTTCCAAACCACTTTTGCAGTGATAGAATGTAACATTTTGATCATTTCTGGTTATTAGATGTGATTTTTTTCATCTTTCAAACAAATTTCTGTTGAAATTTGTTTGAAAGAAAAATAATTATAAAAAATTATATATATATATATATATATATATATATATATCATGTCATAATAGATAATATATGATGCTAGATAATATTATGGAGAGATCTTTGAAATGGTATATATATATATATATATATATATATATATATGTATATGTATATTATGTATTGTTTTAACATTTTGATTAAAAGTATAAGATATTTGTTAAACAATATTTTTAATACAAAAGCTATTTATATATATGAACAAGGTTACCAAATACTAAACAATTACCGTCATAAAATTTTTCCCAATTAAAGGATAAGTTGTGTAACCTACAACCAACAAATACAATATTTTTTTTTATGTAATTACATATCTAAGTATATAACTAAAATATTGTATTATTGAATTTATAAACTATGCGTGAAAACGAAAAAAAAAATTATAATGTAAATATATTGTCTAAATTTTTATTCTAGTGAACTGAATTGAATTAAGATGTTACAGAATATTTTAATTCAAATAAATAACCTTTATACTGATCAGAATATAAAAATACATTGTATAGATCAAAACATACTTGTATTTAAAGACCATATTAATTAATTAAATACAAACACATGAAATTTTGTAATAAAATATAAAGTATTTTTAGTTTGGCACAGTTAGATTTTATCAGTGACAGCATATTGTTATTCACTGGAGTTTCACTGAAGTTTTTTTTTTGTCTTCAGTCATTTGACTGGTTTCGTATTATATATTGGTGTACCATCTTTGTTTAACACATTATTAGATTTTAATTTATTACCCCAAGCCTTTCCTTAACTTTCCTGTATGCTCCGTCTATTTTACCAATGTTCATTTCTCTTTCCACTTCTGAACACTTTTCTTTAATCCACTCTTCTTTCGCCAGTTTGCACTTCCTGTTTACAGCATTTCTTAATTGCCGGTAGTTCCTTTTACTTTCTTCATCACTAGCATTCTTATATTTTCTACGTTCATCCGTCAGCTGCAATATATCGTCTGAAACCCAAGGTTTTCTACCAGTTCTCTTTATTCCGCCTAAGTTTGCTTCTGCTGATTTAAGAATTTCCTTTTTAACATTCTCCCATTCTTCTTCTACATTTTCTACCTTATCTTTTTTACTCAGACCTCTTGCGATGTCCTCCTCAAAAATCTTCTTTACCTCTTCTTTCTCGAGCTTCTCTAAATTCCACCGATTCATCTGACACCTTTTCTTCAGGTTTTTAAACCCCAATCTACATTTCATTATCACCAAATTATGGTCGCTATCAATGTCTGCTCCAGGGTAAGTTTTGCAGTCAACGAGTTGATTTCTAAATCTTTGCTTAACCATGATATAATCTATCTGATACCTTGCAGTATCGCCTGGCTTTTTCCAAGTGTATATTCTTCTATTATGATTTTTAAATCGGGTGTTGGTAATTACTAAATTATACTTTGTGCTAAACTCTATAAGTCGGTCCCCTCTTTCATTCCTTTTGCCCAGCCTGTATTCACCCACTATATTTCCTTCCTTGCCTTTTCCAATGTTTGCATTCCAATCTCCAACTATTATTAAATTTTCATCTCCTTTTACGTGTTTAATTGCTTCATCAATCTCTTCGTATACACACTCTACCTCATCATCATGGGCGCTTGTAGGCATATAGACGTTAACAATCGTTGTCGGTTTAGGTTTTGATTTTATCCTTATTACAATGATTCTATCACTATGCATTTTGAAATACTCTACTCTCTTCCCTATCTTCTTGTTCTTGGTCCTCACTGAAGTTATAGCAATACAATTTTTATCCAGTACGTTTTTGTTTTATGCAATAAAAATAAGGGAAACCAATGACGACACTCTTTAAATTTTAGAACTGTGATTTATGGATCTTCAGACATTATCCTACTTTAAAAATAAATTAAAGAACAATGAACAATGAAAAAAAATCACTTTTGTAGTCAAAAAGATTAGGATAAATAATTAAAAAAGTTAGAAATCATTCGTGCATTAATAAAAGGTCCTTAATAATAAAATCACTCAATTTTAGAAAATTTGGAGGATCAAAGATTCAATGAAGAATTAAAAATGGTCTAAAATACCACTCACTTGATAATTAGAAATAGTTTGTGGAGTTTGCATCAGATGTATTATTTTCAATCTAAATATTCTGTTTGCAAAAAAAATATATCAGTAAAGTAATATATTTCAGTAATTTGACTAATAAAAACTTGCAAAACTATAAATTATAATTAAGAATTATTATTGCATATTTGTAATTCAAACAAAAGCATTAATTTTGTTAATACAATTTACAGTGTTGTTAGAATAACACTATATTATGTAAACTGTTGCATACAATATTATGTTATTACATTTGCATGTAATTTTGTTTTATATACAGGATACACAATAGGTTATACACACCCTTTTTTTTAATAAATTTTATCGTTGTAAGTAGTAATATATATGAAACTTACATCTGGATATTAATTTTATGTTGCAGATGCAAAACAGAATCGGAAAACAGAAAAAAAGAAGAAAAATGGAATGAGTGAATACAAAACATAGAATACAAGAGATATTTTAGGGTTAGATATTTTTGAGAGGTTGTTGTAATCAATAAAAGATTTTGATTTGGTATAGGGTTTTGATGTTTGGGATTTTGTTTTTTTTTGGTATAGGATTAGTAGGTTAATAGGATGTAGGGTATAGGATTAGTAGGGGGTAAAAGGGTATAGGGTACAAGATGCAATTGTGTAGGTCAAAATGATAGGTAGCGATTTCATATCCATAACCAATAAAGTTTATGGAAATGTAATTGCTACCTATGCTACCTAGCTTAACCGTACATGCCTGTAGGAATTATACAGGCTGTACATCCTGTGTTGTATGAAAGGAGAAACGGTTAGCACTCCTCTAGACAAGGCTGTACATCCTGTCTGTACATCTGGAAAAACAGCCTTTTGGACGGTTCCTATGACCGGCAAAGCCCTTAGACCTGCCAGTTCCGAACTGGAAGAACAGCTAGTTGAACTGTTCCTATATGTGGTATTATACCTCATGGAGGTTGCACAATCAACTTGGTATATCCGAAAGGATTGGGTGATTGGGGGTAACAGTTTAGGCGAAAATTAAATCTGGTGTAAATTCAAAATTTGTTAGGGTATATTATCCTCCCTTGTTGTTGTCTTGTACTAATCTCCTGTCTTTGACCGGGGAGACTTTTGAGTCTTGGTGAGTGGCGTAGGTTAATGTAGGGTAGGAAAATTTTGGAAATGTAATTGCTACCTATGCTACCTAGCTTAACCGTACACGCCTGTAGGAATTATACAGGCTGTACATCCTGTGTTGTATGAAAGGAGAGAAGGTAGCACTCCCCTAGACAAGGTTGTACATCCTGTGTTGTATGAAAGGAGAGAAGGTTAGCACTCCCCTAGACAAGGCTGTACATCCTGTGTTGTATGAAAGGAGAAACGGTTAGCACTCCTCTAGACAAAGCTGTACATCCTGTCTGTACATCTGGAAAAACAGCCTGTTGGACGGTTCCTATGACCGGCAAAGCCCTTAGGAATAGTAATATACACCTGCCAGTTCTGAACTGGAAGAACAGCTAGTTGAACTGTTCCTATATGTGGTATTATACCTCACGGAGGTTGTACAACCAACTTGGTATATCCGAAAGGATTGGGTGATTGGGGGTAACAGTTTAGGTGAAAATTAAATCTGGTGTAAATTCAAAATTTGTTAGGGTATATCATCCTCCCTTGTTGTAGTCGTGTACTAATCTCCCGTCTTTGACCGGGGAGACTTTTGAGTCTTGGTGAGTGGCATAGGTTAATTTAGGGTAGGAAAATTTCCGCTTACTATTCACAAAATAACGCATCTTTTTCAGAATAGGTTTTTTAGATTTTCAGGTGAAACACAGATGAAGAAACTATTTTTCATTAAATGCAGCTGACTAAAAAGATGAAGTAGAAGATGTGAGAAATTATGAGGAAGATTACTTTCATGACAAATGAGAATTAGAAAAGAAAAAAATAATGTAAGCACTTTGTCTTAATTTACAGATTCTATTTCTAAGATATTTAACATTATCTAAAAATGTTATTCTCTTTATACAGGTATGTAGTTATGTTCATAAATACAAATGAGAGTAATTAATTTTAAATGAAACCAATTATTCTGTTGAAATATTTATCATAGTACTGATATGATAAAATTATTCTATTTATCTGTCCAGACATTTTCTCAATTTTCAATAAGATATGAATTAATAAATAGCATATTGATTTTTAATTTCTCTTAACAGTTATTAATTTTATTTTGAATAGTTTTTGTTTCTTTTGATACTGATAAATGTGGTGGAATTGTTTTGTTCCTGGATCATTTATCAATAAATTCCTTAACGGAGAAAATTGTTATCTTTAGTCAACAAACAGAATTTTAAAAATTTCTTTCAACTGTTTGTCTTCTGCTGGTAAATTTGAAAATATGTGAAAACCAGTGAATGAGCTGAATATGTGGATGTTTCTACAGTTAGTACATTATCACTACATAGGTAAGACAAATTCTGTTTTATTCTTTTTAATTCAGTAAGGTTAATTTAATACATTACATATGGTACATTATTTTAATATTTAACAAACTGTTTACCTATGCTGTAACATAGAATTCTCTATCTTGAACAATCTTCAATTATTTTTAGTTGTAGTCTTGTTGGTCTGCTGCTGAATTCTAGCGGCAATATCAATATTAAGAAATTTACAGAATTTTTTTTAACATGATTGAAGGGAATAATCTATCCTAAAAATGCAACATATGCCACAATAGCAAAAAGATTGAGAATTTTCTCATATAAATTAAATACTTATAGTTTATGTTTACAATATTACATGTAATTTTTCACACTAAAATTTACAAGTTTTTTCCTCTCCCTTGATGTACAAGTATGTAACACTCTTATCTTCCATTACAATTCTTGAATGATCTCTCCATCTTCTTTCTGCAGGTTGTCATTCAAAAACTTTCTTAAGCAAATAGTTCTTACTCATCCTCATTAAATGTCCATACAAAGTCAATAGCTTCTGTTCGATTTTGTTCTTAAACTGTCACTTTTCACTTTCATTCTTTAGCAAAATTGAACATTCAGTTAAATCATAATATTCTACAAGGACCTACACTAAATTTCAGAATTAATTATCATTTGCAAGTAACCTCATGAAAACTGGAAATAATAAAATGATATGTAAATTTAACACATGCAGATAAAAATCGTGAATTAAATGATATAAGTTTAAAAATACATCGATTTAAAAGAAATAATATATTAGTCCAAGAAACAGAACACAAATCACATTTAAAATACTGGATACTCAAATTCCATAGTGGATGGGTTTTCTAACAAAGTTTTATGACAATTGCCACTAATAATGTGTATTACCGAAGCTGAACTACATTTTAGTACTGAAAAAACTTATATAACCATATTTCCAAACATTATTCAGGAAGCAAATCTGTGATATAACTATTTTATAAAATTAAGCTGAAGTTTTCCCAAAAAAAATTTCTTGGTTTCAGCAAGTAATATAATTATTTTATAAATTAAATGCAATTATTGATATGAAAACATTTTTATAAACCATTTTTTTTATCATACTAAATGAAATTCCATTTCATGTAATAGCGTAGCGGTAACAAACAGTCATTCGTTCCTAGCTCGTGCAGTCGTCATGAAAGAAACAAGAAACTATGGCATCAATATTAGAAGCGATAAAATACAAAGAACATCGGGCAAGTTTGCAGCGATCTGAAATTTGTTTCGTTACTTCTTGGTTTACGAAATATTTTCATTGTGTTTGGAATAGTCGTGATACAAAACGTCATTACCAAGTAAAGATCTGGCGATTGTGACAGAACTTTGTGGCCGGTGAAAAAAATTAAGAGTGGTAAAATAATACTGTCATCACTTCACATAAAACTCGAAATTATATAAAGGCACTAGACAAAAATGGACAAGGATTTAATCATTTAAAGATAATTTTTTCAATTCCAGTGATTGAAAATTTTAAACTGTTTTTTCAAACATATTTCCAATGATTTAGATTTTTAGAAACTGTTATTAATTAAACTAAAATTAATTAATTTAAACGTCAGAAAGATTTTTGAAAGTATATGTTTGCAGCGTAGCTTTATATGAAAGTGAAACTTGTGTTTACGATATGAGTACCTAAGAAGAAAAGATTAGAAGCTTTTGAAATGCGGTACTAGCGGAGAATGTTAAAAACAGACGGTTGGATAAAGTGACAAATGAAGAGGTATTGCGGCAAATCGATGAAGAAAGAAGCATTTGGAAAAAATAGTTAAAAGAAGAGACAGACTTATAGGCCACATATTAAGACATCCTGGAATAGTCGCTTTAATATTGGATGGACAGGTAGAAGGAAAACATTGTGCAGACAGGCAACGTTTGGAATATGTAAAATAAATTGTTAGGGATGTAGGATGTAGAGGGTATACTGAAATGAAACGACTAGCACTAGGTTAAATAAAATTTAATTTGATTCAATCAAATTTTAAATCGATACACATAAATAATAATTTTTTCTTAAATATTGATTTCACCGTGATTTTGCATTTATTAGTAAATAAATCGTATGCATCTAAAATCTGAGATGTGAGGTGTGAATATTTTGAATTCAGCATCGCAAAATTAGTTAAAATCATCATGTACGACTCCAGATACACGGAAGTTTTTTTTTTTACTAATATCGTTTATTTGAATTTTTTTTATCGGTTAGTTGTTGACTGATGAATTGTTACACTGTACAGTGTAATGATATGTTACATTAATATAATAATTTTCCGAGCTCTGTGACGGAATGGTAGCGTCTCGGCCTTTAATTGGAAGTCTCAGGTTCGAAACTTGGTCGAGCATGGCATTCTTCACGCGCTACAAAATTTATTTTTTATTTAGTAACTGTAAGAGGGCAGTTATCCGGTTGTTACTAAATAAATAAGCGATAGAAGAAATAGCTATCGGTATTCAGGAATACGACTCGACATAAACGGTGGACTAATGAACTGGTGAAACTAATGAACGATAGTAAGAGCAGCCTTCCTGAAGATGAACAAACACCTCGCTAATAAAACCTTAGACTTATACCTCCATGTACACTGTGTTTTCTAGATCTTTTTGCAATGTAAACAGACAGGTTTATTAAAGCCAAACTATAGATGAAAATTGGATGAATGAGATGTGGATTTACTATATGTATGAATATTAGGGATTGATTATGTCCGACGAAGAATCAGAAACAAATAGTTTTTATAAAAATAAAAACTATTTCAAACATATTCAATGAGTAAAATATTCAATTTTTCGTGTATTATATAAGAAAATCTCCCAGAAAAGACCCAAAAATAATGACAGAAATCTCAGCGACCGATATGGTTGTACATCCGACGAATTGCTGCATCCAAAATTCAGGGTACCATGATAAACACTAACTTCCTTGTGGAGACATCTCCCAGGTAGGTTAAAGTTAGGGGTAGCTTTCTTGTTATTGGGGATTTTCCATCTTTCGATTTTTAATGTGCAGTTATAGCCCTATAACTGATACTATAAGCCCGATATTTCTCTTTAAACAGAATTCTCTTTCACTGACATTTTTTTGCTATTTTCAACTAGTTTTTTACTCACATTTAATTGATGATCAATCCTGTAATGGAAGAACATAATAAACTGAACATTGCAACTGGCAATTAATCTTTTAAATACAAAAAAAGGAAAGACAATTTTACAGAATATAATAAATACTGGAAGAAATCTGCTATGTCTTGTAAAATAGTAAGCTTTTAAGTCAGTGCCAGTAACTACAAATTTCAAATTATTTGACAGTACTTATGAAACTGAAGAATAATTTATGAGGACTTTATTACTTTAGACTATGAAACTGTAGCTACAATATTACTTTATTATATTCTCAGCAACAAAGTAAACATTCAGAAAAAACACCAGTAAAAATTCTTAAGATTTAATTCTAAACAAATCAAAACCTGCTAAGTCTAAAGGGTAACCAAGAGAACACTCAAACCCTGCTATATTTAAACACATAATATATACTATTTTAATGCAAAATATAGTTAAACAAAGCAAAATACCTTTTAATAATGTTGTATATTGTTTGAGCTTACAATAAACTACAATAATAATCAAATTTCTTAATTAGGAAAAACATTAACCACCATGTAAAGAACAGTATACCATATACCAGACTTAGCAGTATTGTGCACATTTGAATTTTACAATGAATAGAATTCAGGCTTGAAAAAATTCTCCATCAAATTTTCCAACAGGCCAATGAGGCTGCCAAGAGAGCTGCAATAAATGGCATCTGAGTACAATCGACAAGTGAGAAAGACTTCATGAGATCAGTCTATGTAAAATTACGGGCTCAGTGAAATAGGTTCTAGCCACTGAGTCCTCCCATGTCATTACATAACATCCAGGACAATGTGCCCAAGAAATCTTTCGCCGAGCAACAGAAGAGACTAAATCATCTTAACACGGCTAAGGATTGGACACACCAGGCTTACCCATACTCACCTACTTGGCTCTCCTCATAAGATCAGTGAGGCTTGCAAGGTCAAATGGTTTGTGCACCTCTGCTCTTTGATTGCCTAATCTTTGGAACCATCTGACAAAACTTAGACCTGGGATCAGATATGAAATTTCTATTAAACCAGAAAGATGGTATAAAATATCTGTTGCAGTTCCTCTCCTACAATGGAATGAAGAATACAATTTAGTGGTTTTTAACCGATTTATGTATTTTTTGTTATTACTTGTCTACGTTTATTCTTTATTGTTCCTGTTTCTTTATTGTTTATTTTTGTTTGTGATTTTTGTTTTTTTATGTAACATTACATGATAGTATTACTTTAGTCGCTAATGACTGTAATTGTTGATGCGACTGTAAATAAAAGCATTAAAAAAAAAAAAAAAAATCAGGCTTGGAAACATTCTCTAAATATTTTTTGTAATGTTTGTGGAAAATTCACCACAATAAGTCAACAAAAACCAGATCGAATGCTGAAAACTGCTTATAAACATTATTTTGACTGTCCTTGGAAGACAAGTTAAATCCTGGGCATGCATGAAATGCTACATTAAACTAACCCAGTGGTTAAAAGGAAAAAAAGAGTATTTGCCTTTGGTGAACCTATGAGTTGGTGCTAGCCTATTAACCATACAATGACTGCTATTTTTGCTCAACAAATGTTACTTGTTTCAATTCAAATAATAAAAGCTGTATTGCATACCCTAATATTAGTTTAGCTATGAGACTGGTTCTTCATGGTGTTGATTTACAGATTCCGATTGCTCTAACTTCTTGGAAAGAAATTTCTCAACTGATGAATCCTCAGCTTCAATAGATATTATACATTCCAGAACAATCAAATACTTAACCTCACCTCATCTCATAAGCAGAACTGAGCGACCTAATTCATGACTTGTATTTCTCAAAACAACATGCAGAACTTCTAGGTTCATGTCTTAAAGAGTGGAATCTATTAAACAAGGATACTAAAATTTCAGTATATAGAAATCAAAACAAAAATTTACTGAAATACTTTAGAAGAGATGGTTTAGTTTGTAACTGCCATGATGTTAGGGGGGGCTCACATCTGAACTGGACATTGAATTTGTTATTCATGATTGGTGTTTATTTATAGACTCATCAAAAAGAAGCTTAAAGGTGGTGTTGTTGCATAACTCAAATAAGTTTTCTTTTACACCAGTAGCACATGCTGTAGAATGAAATAAATAAATGAAAGTATGTCAAAAATTTAAACAGCTATTAAGCATGATGAACACTAATGGCAAATCACTGCTGATCTAAAAGGATGGATTTCTTCTCAGTTTCCAGAGTGGCTTTACAAAATATGTGTTTCTTGTATTTTTAGGATAGCAGGCTACAGATAAAGACTATGCAGTTCAAGATTGGCCAAAAAGAAATCAGTTTACCTTAGAAAAGGAAAATGCTGTCAATATTCCTGTTATTGAAGCAGGTCATATTATTTTACCACCTCTGTATGTAACGCTAGTCCTAATGAAGAATGTTGTAAAACCATTAAAGATAGAGGCTGCTTTAAATATTTAGCTGAGGTTTTTTCACAATTAAGTGAACTCAATTAAAAGATGGAATATTCATTGGACCACAAATAGAAAATTCATTGAAACACAATGGAAGTTATCCAAAGATGTTATTACTGGTTTTCTTGGAAACAAAACAGCTGAAAACCATGAGCGGCCTATAAATAAACTCCTAGTGAACCACAAAAATTTAGGCTGCAGAATGTCATTGAAAATTGATTTTTTTATTCTCGTTTGGACTTTCTCCCTTTAAACTTGGGTGACATCAGCGATGAACAAGAAGAAAGTTTCCATCAAAATATGTTGCAGATAGAATAAGGTTATCAAGGCAGATGGGGTGGATCTATGAAGAGCGACTACTTCTGGATAATAAAAAGAGAAGACTTCACTGAACACCAAAGGAAAATAAGAAAAATAAAATTTAAGATAAAAGTAAATGTCTGCAAAATAAATGTAGTAATTTTAATTGTAATTATTATTTTCTTATTACACAAGCCAGCAATGAATGAGTTGTGTTTTTTAGTATTTGATAATTGATTCTTATGTATTGTATAGTGCTGAATCTGAAAATAACCTTCTTTTTTTTCTATTATGTCAGGCTTTTTTGCAAACTTGAATTTCAAGTAAAAAGTTGAAAAATTGTGAAAATGTGATACAAAAAATTAGATATAAAACCTTATTTTATAATAAATTAATGTAATATATTCACTTTTTTGGCGTATACTATGCATTCCTATAGCTGAACAGTTAAGTGGTTGAAGAGGTTGACAGGGCAGGCACTGACCCCTTTATTTCTAATGAAAATTGCGACAAAATAAGCCTAATTTCTATTGTAGTGCATTTTAAATTAATTTATTTTTATTTTTTTATTAAATTCATTTTTATGAGGTAAGTCATGCCTTTGGAAAATATTCCCCCTCGTCACCTACTGTTAATGATGAAGTATAAACTATTCCTCCTATTCACTCACCTATAATGACGAAGTATGTAAAATACAATTCTATTCCATGTGTCGAAGTTTATTTGGATAGCTTACACTTTGCTTTGCACTTTTCCTTCTATGTTCTTTATAGGGTTCATCTCCGTATAACATCCAGCAATAGTCTGTCATCATTGTAGTAGTACATTTTCCTCGATACATTCTTTCAATTTCTTTCATGTCCTGATGAAATCTCTCACCCATCGCTTCACTAACGACACCCAGCTTTTTACTTTTACTATTTTACTATTTTTGTACTTCTACAGCAAGCTTACAATGATTGATTTTAAGTTCAGATCCTTCTTATTGCCCAAAGACTTGATTACTATGTCTTTAAAGGCTCCATGGGCTTTTTTTCTGCAACTTTCATGTTTCTCAAAATTACCACCTTTAAGAAGTTTTATAATGTCAGGTCAAGTAAACACACCCTCTTTTAGTTTGGCAGTTGGTAAGACTGGAAATTTGTCACAGATATATTTAAAACATTTACCTTCTCTTGGTAAGGCTTTGACAAATTGCTTCATCCAACTTAGCTTGATATGCAGAGATGGAAGAAGAACTTTATTCAGGTATATGAGAACTTTTCAGAGCACATTTTTGGTTCCAGGTTCTAATAAAGCTCTATTTGATCAATCTTTCCTTATCCAACAATTTTCTCTGTCTTTGCTACCCCATTCACACATAAAACAAGGAAACTTTGTGTATCCTCCTTGCTGTTGTAAGAGCATCGATATTATTTTGAGATTGCCGCACATAATCCTTAACACACACATAATCATTTAATTTTATTGAGAATGAATTCCAAACCACTGTAATCCTCTTTTAAATGGACAGAATGTCCGACTGGTATTGACAGACACGTATTCTCATTGTGAGGAAAGATAACTCTGAAGCTTCTTTTGGATGAATCTATGAACACTCTCCAATCAGTAATTTTGTATGGAATGTTAAATCAATTAAAAGTCCACTAAATCAATGCAGAAGACTAATTCTCCTTCTTCCAAAAAAATATGACAGAAAATCCGTTTTTTCTGTACATGAACCAGGAAAATGAGGTGCTGACTGCTAGCAGGTTCTTCTCTTTAAGCATCAAACCAAGCAATTCTGAATTTTCTTTGATCAGATCAATGTTATCTTCATTTAAATCACTTATGGAACCATCTATTTCAGGTTAATTTTCTGGTGGAATTGGCTCTGGTACGTCTAGACCATAAGGAACCGGGTGTAAAGCAAATGGCAAATTTGGATAGATGATTCTTTTTTTATTCTTCAAATTAAAGCTGTGAACACCAATCGAACAGAAGTAACAATCATTGGTGTGATTTCATGGCTCCTGCCATACCACTGGAACTCGAAATATGAACACCATCTAAGTCCTTAAACCCATGTGTATCAAACATAGTGGGATGGCCAAGTTTCTTGTTTAAAAACCATTACAATTAACATCAGGATCAAACTTTGTAAATCACCTATTACAGGTTTAAAACTAATGAACAATGTTATTACGATAACAGGAAACTTAACATACAGCATGTTATTGTAATTGCAAATATGATGGAACAGAATGGAATTTAAATTTGCACTAAATTTGACAAATGCAACATATACAATGTGACATCATGCGGACTAAATAAACTATTTGACTACATATTAAGGGGTTTCCAGACCACTTTTAAGATAGGTAACATCATAACAGTGGTGACTTTTTTATCACCTTCTATGATGTCAAAGATTTATTTTTTGTTTTCAGTTCACTAAGCTCAAAAAAGGAACTAATTAATGTCAACATGAAAATTCTGTATTTATTAACAGAATTAATTAACATTTTTTTTTACTCCCAGCTGTAAATTTTCAACTCTTTATTTTCCACAAAAACAAGTTTTTGAAGTGTAACTAAAACGGTTATAATAAAATCTTTAGTGGAATTTGTTTGATTTGTACTGTCTCTTAATAAATTACAAGTTGAGTTACAAAACAGTTATTCTTCTGATAATTGCTCTTAATCAACCAATCTTATATTAATCAATGCAAGACAGTTCCAAATTGAATGAGATTAATTTATATTAGTAAAGTGATATTAATGCTTGATAAAAAGTAAATTTTCTTATTTTTTAAATGGATTTGAATTAGATATTTGTTATTTTTTCTCTTGTGATCCCTAGTTCGATTCTTGCCAAGACCTAGTATCCTTTTATCTGTCATTTAAATCCTTGAGTTTGTGTGTAGTATGTCAGGCTATCATAATACAGTATTTTATTAAATGTTTCATCTTAAAATTTATTTTTTTGTTACAGGACTTAAAGGATTATGATGATGATATTCAAGAAGTAACAATTAAAATTCATCAAATTTTATTGTTTAAAAGCTAATTAAATATATAAATAACATACAATGAATGTATCACCAATAAATTTCTTTTATTATTTATATGCCTTTAATACTGCAGCATATTACAGATATAAAATATTGTAAGCTCTTCTGAGCAAGGTTTTACCATGGTTTCCCTTGGTCCAGTAGAGTAAATGCCAGAACAATTAGTTTTCCTTTCCCTGACTTAAATAAATTTCCTTATATTTTAAACAATAAAATATTATTAAATACTTAACTAATTATTATTTGTGTATTTGATTGCCTTAATCCTCAACTGTTAGTTGTTAATGTATATTACTGTTTTATATATATTTCTGTTGTTCAATAGAAAAATGAACTCAAATTATTGTCAGATTGATATAAAATCTTCATAATAAACTGATGATGCTGCTCTGATCAAAATTTTACCATGGTTTCTCTTAATCTATCCAGCCAAAATCTGGAAGAATTCCTTATTTATCAGTGTAGGATATATTAGAAAAATGGATTAAGTTGTGGTGCTGAAAATATATAACTATATATGTATAATTAACTGTAAATTTTGTGATGCTATTATTATTATTATTTTATGTTACTCTTATTTTTAAAATATTATTAAAATATTTAAAAAAAATTTTTTATCAAAGTGTTACCATGGTTTCCCTTGATCAATCCAGCCAAATGCCTGCACAGTTCCTTTTTTATCCATGAAGTAGTATATCTATGCATTTTAAATGTGATGTGTATAATGCATTATTAAATACAAATTAGAAGAAATGGTTTATTAATCTATATTTATTAGAATAAATACTAGAATACAAACATCTGCTTATAATTTGCACAACTACCATCTGATGAATCCAGCTGTATCCTGTTTATACCATATTCAAATTTATTGGAGTTTTATAATCTGTTGTTTTATAATAAAAGTATTTTCTAATAAACTTTGCTTTGACATGGTCACTAAAAAAAATGCTCTTTACTTTCGTTTTAAAATCCCTAATGAGCTAATGAGTTATTATTGCCTATTTAAACCAATTTAAATCATTTAAACCAGTTTAAATCATTTAAACCAGTGATTCTATATGTTTTCATCTCCACAACCTCCAAAAAGTAAAAAAAAAATATATATAATGAATATTTTGCAACCCCCCCAACCACAACTCAATGAAACCTAGTTAAAAATATTTTAGCTGTGTTGATATAATGGGCATGGACATGCATGTATATAGTGTATAAATATGAGCAAATTACAGTTTACAACTTTATGTATACATGCTCCTTGTAATTTGGTCTACTTGCATAATATTCACTGTGAGAGCATCATCTTTGAACAAGCATATGATACATTTTCACACACTATGCTCTCTGCAGTACAAAAGAGGTGTAAGGGATTGCAGAACCCCTTACAACTCTAGTTTCAAATGCAAACCGTGCATCTAAATTGATAAACAAAATCACCAATTGCTGAAGATGGCTCCAAAAATGACTAAAATCTGGTTTGCCACTTATTAAAAGTTTACGTAATCCTAAATCTTCAATTGACAAGTCCATGTATGTCTACAGGCTCTGCATGTTGATATGAACCAGCACAACCATACTATAGTTTTATAGACAGGTTTGTATTTTAGAAGTAAGTTATGTAATGAACAGGTTTAAAGTAAAGAAAGAATGTATTAATTTAAAATAAAAAGTATTTTTATTAAAAAAAAAATTGTAAAAGTTACAAATTAGGAAGAATTTTTCTAGTAAAGGCACTTAGTTTTATATGGATTTGAATACTAGATCATGGATACTGGTGTTCTTTGGTGGTAGGGTTTCAATTAAGTACACATCTCAGAAAATATCAACCTGAGACTATACAAGAGTACACTTCATTTACATTCATCCTCATTCATCCTCTGAACTAATACCTCCTTACATTGGTTCTGGAGACTAAACAGAAAAAAGAGTAAAGTGTACGTTGAAATTAGAAATATAAGAGGGGAATGAAGTATAAGCTCAGTTGCATAAAACAAAGCAGTAAGTATAACCGAGATATAGGTGTAATATAATGGTTTAAGGATTATGGTGCTCTAGTGAATTCAACAAAGAATTTCTATCATCACCGTATGTGCTACTACATTATCGTGTAAGGAAAACAGGTATTAAAAGTTTTGGTGACTGATATGGTAGTGCTCCTTTTGAAGAAGTTCGAGTTCAGTAAGTTTGTGAGATTTAGTGCTCTCACCAGTAATACAGAGTTTAGTTATCACTGTATTACGCTTTTGTAGAGTCAAGGTTAAATTATGTGGTGGAGCTCACTACAGTGTTTTTAGATCTGTTTGTATTGCTCAGAAGCATGTAGTACGTATAATATTGGTTAAAAGTAGATGACATGAATCCTTCCCATTATTCAGAGGCCTAAGATCTTGCCACTGCATCATATGTATTTCTATAGAATACCAAAGACATATTATGAAGGCTGTAAACAGGAAAGGATTCTTGGTACTTTGGTTACGAATCCTTTGCAGGAAGCGGATAATGTAGTTCCTGCTAGGACAAGAATTGAGTTATCTAAATGTTCTTTCTTAGGTCTAAAAATATTTAATCAGTTACCAAGGGAATTTAAATCCATAGAAGAGTAAATACGTGATGGTTTTCACCATCAATTTATGATTGGTTGTTGTCGATTGAAGATAGATTAATTGGTTGGCCTGTGATTCTGGGTGGAATTGATGACTCTAAAAGTTTCATATTTTTATTATCTTTCTTTTCAGTCATTTGACTGGTTTGATGCAGCTCTCCAAGATTTCCTATCTAGTGCTACTCATTTCATTTAGGTATACCCCCTACATCCTACATCCCTAACAATTTTTTTTTTACATATTCCCAATGTTGCCTGCCTACACAACTTTTTCCTTCTACCTGTCCCTCCAATATTAAAATGACTATTCCAGGATGGCTTAATATGTGGCCTATAAGTCTGTCCCTTCTTTTAGTTATATTTTTCCAAATGCTTCTTTCTTCATCTATTTGCCGCAACACCTCTTCATTTGTCACTTTATCCACCCATCTGATTTTTAACATTCTCCTATAGCACCACATGTCAAAAGTTTCTAATCTTTTCTTCTCAGGTACTCCAATCATCCAAGTTTCACTTCCATATAAAGCAACGCTCCAAACATATACTTTCAGCAATCTTTTCCCGACATTTAAGTTAGTTTTTGATGTAAAGAAATTATATTTCTGACTGAAAGGCTTGTTTCGCCTGCGATATTTGGCATTTTATATCGCTCCTGCATCTTCCATCTTTAGTAATTCTACTTCCCAAATAACAAAATTCCTCTACCTCCATAATCTTTTCTCCTCCTATTTTCACATTCAGTGGTCTATCTTTGTTATTTCTACTACATTTCATTACTTTTGTTTTGTTCTTGTTTATTTTCATAGGACTTCATCTGTGCAGTTCATTGTTTCTTCTAAATCCTTTTTACTCTCGGCTAGAATTACTATATCATCAGCAAATCGTAACATCTTTATCTTTTCAACTTGTACTGTTACTCCGAATCTAAATTGTTCTTTAACATCATTAATTGCTAGTTCTATATAAAGATTAAAAAGTAATGGGGATAGGGAACATCCTTGTCAGCCTCCCTTTCTTATTATGGCTTCTTTCTTATGTTCTTCAATTATTACTGTTGCTGTTTGGTTCCTGTAAATGCAAGCAATTGTTCTTCTATCTCTGTATTTGAACCTTAATTTTTTTAAAATGCTGAACATAAGCATATTATCTATATTGTTATAAAAATAATTTTTTTTTTTAAATTTCAATTCTGAGTGTTCAAAAGCAAATTTTATAAAGTAAATACATTCTTCATCACCAGCATTCTTATACTTTTTACGTTCATCCATCAACTGCAATATATCCTCTGATAACCAAGGTTTTCTATCAGTTCTCTTTGTTCCGCTTAGGTTCACTTCTGCTGATTTAATTATTTCCTTTTAACATTCTCCCATTCTTCTTCTACATTTTCTACCATATCAGTTTTACTCAGACCTCTTGCGATGTCCTGCTCAAAATTCTTTTTTACCTTCTTTTCCTCAAGAATCTCTAAATTCCACAGATTCATCTGACACCTTTTCTTTTGGTTTTTAAACCCCAATCTATATTTCATCATCACTAAATTATGGTTGCTATCAATGTCTGCTCCTGGATATGCTCTTTGTTTAACCATTTTATAATCTATCTGATAACTTGCAGTATTACCAGGCTTTTCTCACGTATGTATTCTGTATGATTTTTAAACTGGGTATTGGCAATTACTAAATTATACTTCCTGTAATTCTCAATAAGTTGTTCCCCTCTTTCAGTCGTATACACACTGAACCTCATCATCATAATGGGCACTTACTTGTAGGCACATAGACGTTACAATCGTTGTCGGCTTAGGTTTTGATTTTATCCTGATTACAATGATTCTCTCTCTAAGCTTTCTGAAATGCTCTACTCTCTTCTTGTTCATTATGAAGCCTACTCTTGCCTGCCCTTTATTTGCCGCTGAGTTAATTACTCTAAAATCACCTACCAAAAGGTGTTTTCGTCTTCCCACCGAACCTCGCTAATTCCTACAACTACTACATCTAACCTATCTATTTCCCTCTTTAAATTTTCTAACCTATCAACCTTTTTACCCTACTTTCTTACAGAACTTTTTTTATTATTTTTTTGGATTTATTGGAGATCACTTTTTACAATGATATATATACTATTGGCAGATATTTTAATTATTTGTAATGTTAGCCAATAAAATTTAGTTTCTCAAAAATTTTATATTAATCACTATTTTATTAAGAAATGAAATAGCAACATACTGTATTTCCGTTTTTGAATCACCGATTCCTATTAGTATACAAAATATGAGAAAAGTATAGAAACAATCATTTCTACTGAAAAAAAAAAAACAATAAACTATCATCCAATTACACTGATAAACATAATTTTTGTTTCCAAACATGTGATTCATGATTTTAATCTGTTTTTTTATACTGAAAACAGATATGAACTCAGAATCTTTATATCACCTACAATTTTTGAAAAAATTTTAAATTTTAATTAAACATTTTTTTTCATTTTTTCAACATATAGTTAGCATTTTTTAGCTCCTATATTGTATTTTGTTAGCTCATTTTTTATTGTTTAACTTTATTAACATAATTTTTAAGCCGTAAATAAACAATACTAGACAAAGAATTAAATCATATAATAATCGCATACTATGACATCATATCTAATACTGAAAAGTGAGCCGTCATGGACAAGCTTAATCACGTCTGTGCTGGTCAAAATATGTAGCTGAAAGCACTGTTATGTTGTTTGTATAAACCATTTAGATTTAGGATTTAGGAATGAATTAATTTTGTTCAGTTTTATTGCTGTCTTAAGTTTGTTAATAATGCAGTGTCATAATGATTCAAAATTGTGCAAATGATGTGGATGCCTTTTTTTATGTATGTGGCGAGTTTACTGTAAAATTAAATTGAAAAAACATTACACCTTTAATTAAAAAAGCATATCATTTGTATTTTCAGTGTAAAATTGATCAAGATACAACATAGGCTCCTTATATAGTATGCACTAATTGTTCTGTATATTTAAGAGGATAGATGAAAGGTATACGCAAGGCTTTGCCATTTGGTGTACCTATGGCTTGACGTGAACCAAAGGATCATGTAACCGATGGTCTGTAAACCGCTTCTATAAACGATCTCATAGGGTATAAGCTTATGATCGCTCACACTGTCCTCAGACCAGACAATCCAACTCTTGTACTTCGCAGCAAGTCGCCTGTCACCAAAGTGACGTCTATGAAACTTTCAGAGTTCGCAAGAGAAAGTTGGCGGTTCTGCATCATTAATCAAGTAGAGGTTCTTGGCTTCCACAAACTGTTCGAGACCAGCGCCTCTGGAGTCTGTGAGTGGTGAATCTCAGGTCGGAGACTTGGAATTAAGAGTTCAGAACAACCAGCATTCTGGTGCCCGGAAGGCCGTTCAGAATTCTGCCCGATTTCGCCAGCAAGCCATCGATACTCCATCCAATCTGGAAGTATCCAGACACCAGTACGACATGGAGTGTACCCCTCGTTATTCACAGAACAGTAAATCGCTCATCAGAACAATGGGACATCCAGAAGACACCCAACGAATCTGAGCCAACCACGATCGCGGAGAGCGGCCGTTCCCCATGAGAATGAATAACATCCACCCCGCGGAAGCCGACCACCTATCCGTGACCGCGTACGGTTCCTGCACCAAGAGGCCTCGAGGTTGTATCCTCAAGGAGCTTCATGGTTTCACTGGTGGCCGCCCGGGAATGATGCAGCTTTAAACTGCCCCAGGCGCAAGCGTCCTCAAAGGCTTTCCTCAATTCAGGCGTCACCATAAGCTGTATTTTTCACAGCTCTCCCCCGAGCAGTATCATACGCCCTGCACTGCCTACCCCCTACCCGGTGTCCAGCATTGCTTCCTTTCACCAAGGCACAGGCGGCGTACTTAGCAGGGCAATTGGGTGCCTTGTGCTCCGGAAGAGCACAGTGACCACACATCTCCGACTGCGCTCTGCAGTGGATAGAGGTGTGACCAAAGCCCTGACACTTAAAACATCGGGCAACCTCTGTTTGGTCGACGACCTTACATGAGGTCCAGCTGAAAAACAAACGTCCACAAAGACCAAAGGATCTTTGGCGTGGTCTCCAACACCCAGTGACTCTTTGGGGCTTCCTTCCTTCCCAGCTGCCGAACTTCCTTGGTTTCCCGAAGGAAATATTCAACGGCCATATCCAATAACGGATTTTGACTGTGCGCAGACTTGAGGATTTTGGGCTCTTCTACCCTTCTCACTCTTGGCTGATCATATACCAATACTTGTGGCCGCCGCTCGGCCAGCAACTGAGCCTTCAACTCGTTCCTTTTCAGAACGTCGGCCTCCAGCAGCGGCTCACCTGCTGCTCATTTACCACCTCCAGCACGACACCATTGTCCCTTTTATTATAATCGTAGGACCGAAAGATCATTACTTCCATCCTCCTGTTGTGATTTATTATTGAGGAAATTTTTAATACCATATGCATGAAGGAGCATAACCTTTGGAAAAATGACATTATCTTGTTGCTGGTTCAATAAATTCATATGAATTTTTGTGGTCCAAATCCCTAACATTGTGCTTGTGAATATGTTCAGTGATAAGAAAGTGTTTTCATTATTGATAATTATTCCTATGACAAATCATATGTGTATAGGTGCCAGTGTTTATTTATATTGTGATGTAAAACAGTTTATATATTTTAATTTCTCCAGAGAATTTACTTGAAATTTCATTTGGTTTTAATAGTTAGGAGTAGGAGGTCAAGTTTTAGAAGATAGGCATCTCAGTCTAGTTCATAATGGATATGAAATAGAGTGCTCAGACAATCCCCTTGGATGATTGTCTAATATAGAAGTTAAAAAGTTACTACTATAGCTTACTTCATTTGTGAAAAAAAATTATATTATCACAAAGTTCAGGTTAATTTAAAAAAGTAGACAGATATAAATAGTTAGAGAGTTGGACATCATTTTCCTCTGCCATCCCATTTTTCTTATACTTCATTCAATACTCCTTGATAGGTCTGTTGAAATTGTGACAGTCAGTGATATCTCCATGTACCTTTTAATTCCAAATAATATTTATTTTGCTTACCTTTCTTCTTTGTGCATAAGAAAACAGAATATTTAAAAAAATAATTACCCAAACTTGTAGTTAAGGATTTCAGTAAAGTTAACTTTTATTTCCTTTATTCATTTTTTCTTACACTTCTGTGAAATAATTAATTGGCTTATTTTATTGTAAACTTCGTAAAAAATATAATGAATGTTAGGTAATACTACAGTGGCATCAGCATAACATTTTTAAATGTTTTCTAGATCTATCTAATAGATAAAATTAGTAAACTGTACATACACTCATCTGCAGTAGGAAAACAGTTTAATATTTCAGAAATTTAATGTGATTCAGTACCGCAATGCCTTGAAATTAAATAGCAGCAGTTATTCCTTAGATTAAATTTTTGCTACAGAATTTGTTCTTAAACCTGGAAAATAACCTCATTACTTAAGTTTTTTTTTTTATACTTAACTACTAACTGTTTCATGTCAAAATGTTACATTGATATTGTTTATTTAACATACAGACATATTTTTTGAAATCTAGTTTCAGGCTCCTATTTCCTTAGAAAGTTTGACTTCCTTAGAAGTTTGTGGATCCTGTTCATCCTATTTTCTTGAATTAAAGATGTTCTGGATTCAAATCTTACTAAGGTTTGTCATTATTCATTATCTATAAATATTACATTCCCATGTGCAACCCTTGTGCAGTTTGCAGTTTGTGATAAAAAAATAGAGTTAAAAATTGTGAAGTTGTTTTATTTATTGCAGGAACTGTTGTTTACAATAGAGATTGATAGTTATCAAGCATATGGATGGTACCTGACCTCTTGTTCAGTTTGCATTTTATACACTGTTTGGATTCACTGAATTAAATTTACAAGGAAAAGTTTATGAGAGAAAGTAAGTTTTGTTATTCTTTAAAATTTTTGTATTTTTCATCTTCTTTCTTTTCTTATCTTTATTTTTTTACTTATTACCCATAAATTTATGACAAGAGTCTGACATTTTTTTCATATGTTATTTTTCATTGTAATACTTATAAAAGAATATGCCAAAGTCATAATAATAAAAGTAAAAATATAAAATAAAATTAAGGAAGCATATAGATTGATTATAATGAATGATTATGATCATTCATAGGTATCCTTTGTAGTTATTTTCATGCAGTAATAATATAAAATCAGTTTAATTATATTAGAAGAAACTAATAATTGTGAAATCAAGTACTCATTTGTAAAAATTCAGACGGTAAATTATGCAGTCTGATAATTTTGTGGCTGTTTTCACTCATACTTTTTGCATTCCACTTCTTAAACAATTTCAGTCATATCTGCTGTTTCTCAATCTGTTTGAGTAAATTAGATGTCATTTTGTTCAAAAGAAAAGGAAACGCAATTTATCTAAATAAAGCATTCGATAAAACTAATATTTACTGAGCTATTAGAAAATTACAAAATGAGGTGAACAGATGTAAAATAAATCAAGAATGGGCATTTATCTACATGAAGTTTTTTATGTCCTAAATCAGTCCCTTAATTTGGCCAACACCTCCTAGATATCCTTTCAGGGGAAAATTGGTAATTTCATGCCCCCTGTCCAATGTGGTCAAAAAATAAGGCCAAAATTGGAGGATATATGTATAAATTTAGACAATTATTTGTGACAAATTTCAACGTTTTAATGAACTGGTTTTAAGATAAGGTGAAAACTGTTAAGGAATAATATTGAATTATTCTCCTACCACTAATTCTGATTGACTTACACTTTTTGGAATTCTAAATAACTGAAGTATTTTCATCATACTAAAGATCAATTTTCTGTGACCACTATTCAAAGATTCAAAGTGATGAAAACAACCATTCCCTCTTTTTTTAACTTTTCCCAAAATTTAATGCCATTTATAAAATCATATTTAACAATTAATATTATATTATTAATCCATCATCATTTTCAAAGAATTTATGTTGGGCTAGTCTGGAGATAATAATCAAAATTCACACATGTAGATGAGAGAAGTCTTGTCCACCTTGTAATGATTCATATAAAGAATAGAATTAAAAAATTTTTTTGTTGACAAAATAAATGTAGTGACAGGTTTTGTACCAATGAAAATCCCGATCTTTTAAGTTTTAAGGTCATTATTTTGAAGATACCTTGATTTTGACACACTTGTTTTTTTTTAAGTTGACCCTGATGCTGTCATTGTTGGAGTATTGCTGTTTTCTCATAAAGTTATGAATTAACTGTTGCAGGAATTTTAAAGGAAAGTAAACTTTTTTCCTATTAATATGGAGACAACAATAATTATTTTTTATTCAATTAATAGATGATTTTTAAAAAAATCAAATGTATTATGGTACTTGTTTTTAATTTTTAAAGTTTTTCTGTTGACATTTTTCAGTCATTTTCCAGAATACCATCATTAAAATTTGAAAATAACAAAGTTTTTTTAAAATTTTGTTCCCGGTGTACCTAAGTCTACCTAAGTGTACCTAAGGTCTACATAAGACAATGCAAGATATTCTATATTACTTCCAGATCAAAGATCTCTCTTTTTCTGTTTAGCCTCCGAAACCATTCAATTATTTCAAATTCTGATAGGTTTATTAATGTATGATTTGAAGCTTCTGAGGACATTGTACAGGAATATAAATTCGCGATATTTGAATCCTATCGCAAATTTAATGTTCAGCTGCCAATCAGGAGAGTATTATTACATCTTTCAAAATTTTGTAAGCACTCGTTGAGAAAATTTAATAAAATATCAATAGAAGCTGAAGGAAAACGATAAAGTGTGTTTCAAGCGATGTCAACATTTTCCTGTATCATCGCGTTTATGACTGTCGAATTAGTTCCAAGAATTTCATAGTTTAATCTATTTATTTTCTACTCGTCTTTATAAAATATACTTTATTATTTTATTTAAATTACCCGGCTTATTATTATTTAGTATCCATTTAAATTACAATCAGAATCGTTATTATCATGTAACCCGGTTTTTGTTAATATTATTATTTGAAACTGGGTTTTACAGTTCAGAATAATGTACGCGAATACATCAAAATTTTTATTTATGGGCGAATTTTCATTTGTACAGAAATAAGAAAATAATTTTGTTGTAATTAATTTTGTAATTACCAGAGGCTAAACAGGAAAAAGAAAGGAAAGGATAGGTGCAGCTTAATCCATGGGTTGGTCTAGTGGTGAACATGTCTTCCCAAATCAGCTGATCTGGAAATCGAGAGTTCCAGTGTTTAAATCCTAGTAAAGCCAGTTACTTTTATACATATTTGAATATTAGATCGTGAATACTGGTGTTCTTTGATGGTTGGGTTTCAATTAACCACATATCTCAGGAATGGTTAAAATTACACTGTACAACACTACACTCATAAATATCATTGAGGAAAAATGGGAAGAGATTGTGAAAAACGTTCAAGAATGACATGGACAAAATGAAGTCTGATTTAGAAATCAGGATAATAAACACTCTATAAACTATGACAAATAACCACTAGTAAAATGAAAATATCCGAGAAATGCTGCTCTTTTGACAGACGATAGAAAAAACATCTGTCTGATGTTTGGGATCGATACAGTGACCCCTAATATAAACAGACGAATGTATCGGATTCGTCACGTTGGTATGCAATGTATTAAGTGAGACAGTTAGGAAAAAACAAGGTTGTATCAGTTGTAACAGTATCTGTGTTACAACTTACTAATAATTGTATCAATGTTGTAACAGGTTGGATCAGTGGGTGGTCTGTAGAGTCATGTTAAGAGTTGAGGAGGAGTGATGCTTCAGATGTTGGGCATCTGGTCCTGTGTATGTCTTCATGGGTGGGCAGCAGGGGCACCCTTGGGTTGCTATCTGCCAGTGACTCGTGGGAAACATTGGATCCTTCGGATTGGAGACTGGTAAATGCTAGATATCCATAATAACAGTGTGGGAACCGTGTTCAGGGAATGTCTGATTTTTAGTTGATATAAGATGAAGTTTTTTTCTTGATTAGATTCCAGCTGTATTGGTCTGATTAGAAAAAAAAAATTAACTCATACAGGCTATTATATATTTTTATGCTTACTTTTTACATGGTCTAACAAACTCTCACTCATATAATATACCTTGTTACAATAATTACATGAAAATGTTTTCTCCTTAGTATGCAAATTTATATGCCTATTTAAGTTACGTTTATCACGAAATGATTTTCCACAATAATTACACTTAAATGATTTCTCATTTGTGTGAATATTAACGTGTCTCACTAAATCACCACTAGAAATAAATGTTTTTTGACAAAAATTACAAACATAGTTTTTTTCTTTAGTGTGAATACTAAGATGTCTTACTAAACTGAAGTTACGGTTAAAAGATTTTTGACAAAATCTACACACAATCTTTGTTTCTAATGTATGACTGTTAAGATGTGCTATCAAGGAACTTCTTTGAATACAAGATTTTTGACAAAAATGGCAAACATGTCTTTTATCACTGGAATGAGTTTTAATATGTAGAATTAAACTATCTCTGTGACCAAATGACTTACGACAAAAACCACATGTGTATTTTTTTTCATCGGCACTAATAATATCTTTAGGAATACGTGTTAACTCACTTTCTCCAGGAAAAGAATTTTGATAAGAATTAAGCAAACTTGTTTCCTGATCATAATGACTGTTTAAATGTTTTATTAAACTATGTTTGTCATCAAAAGGTTCTAAACAAACATTACATACCAAATTCTTCTCATCAGTGTGAGTTTTAAGATGTGATATTAAAGCAACCTTTCGATTAAATGTGTAATGACAAAAATTACAAGAAAATATCTCATTCTGGTCTGTATGAAGTCTGATATGTCGTAATAAAGAACCTTTATTATTGAATGATTTAAGACAAACACTGCACACAAATTTCTTCTCACTGGTGTGAATATTAAGATGTATCGTTAAGGCATCTTTCCGATTAAATGTCTTTGGACAATAACTGCAATCATATAATTTCTCATTGGTATGAATATTTAGATGTTTGATTAAATACTGTTTACTTTTAAAAGACTTTTTACAATAAGAACATGAAAAAAATGTATTAGAATGTGCATTTATATAATGAGTCTTCAAACTACGTTCATGTTTATAGATTTTTTTACAAAGTTCACATTTAAATTTTGTATAACTTTGGTTCTGTTGAGCAAACTCATTTTCACTTGCAATATTCTCACAATAACTTTCATTTAACATTATATCATTACTAAATGTAAGACACTTCATTAGAAAATGGTCTACATTTTCATCGACTGTATCAACATCACACACTGTCTCTACACCAAGATCCTGCAACAGAAAATACAAAGTAATTGATTTTAATTTTATTACAATTTAAAGCCTCAACAACAAGGAAGTAGATCGAATTATAAAATTTGATATCAGATTATTACTAATGCAGAAGATAGTTCTATCAAAAAACTATGCTACTTGTCAATCAGTCTTAAAACTTATTCTATTTTTATCTACATCTTCTCAATCTAGTGGCTACATGCATTTGCTGGCTTATAAATGTAAAAGTACAGCATAACAACTTGTTCTAACATGCAAATGTTACCCGTGTAATTGTCTTTCAAATGCCCTATCATTTTGAAAGACTTCCTTTGGGTATTTAATAGGTGGCTAAGGAAAGAAGCAAACCAGCAGTTTGATGAGCTAAATTTGTTTATATCTGATTACTCATGACCGATTATACATATTTCAGAACAAACAGACCACATTACATTTTTTCGTACATGAATATCTTTCAATACTACCTGCAATTTTTAATTTAATTATTTATTACACAAGGTTTACTCTTCAGGAACAATATGTATTAATTTATTATAGTAACACCTTTGTAAAATTGAGACCAAGGGAAAATGAAAAAAAATTCTGGTTTGGCATGTTTGAACTACGAAGGATTGTTTTGTACACATGTAATTGTAAAATTAGCAATAATCAGTCTCTAAGAAAAATTATCTTTTAAAAAAATTAAATTAATAGTAAAGTAAAATAGTATATTGAAAAAGGAAATAATTAGGGGCCACTGACAACTTTTTTGGTGAGATTTTTCATTTTACTCATTAAGATTCCAGAATTAATAAGATATCTGTAGTAATGGGAAATCAGGTAAAATCTTTTTTTTTTTGCAAACTATCTCAAAAACTACTGATCTACCAAAAAAAAAGTTATACCTTTTTAAAGATTAAAAAATTCTGCACATTTTTTTTTTTTTGTTTTGCCAACAATTGCTTATACATTACTTGTGATAAAAAATAAGTTATCTTTTATCACACTCTTTTTGTATTTTTTGATCTTCCCTCAGTGAAATATTTTGTATATTAATATTTGAAATTAACTTTATTACTACGAAAAAACACTTGAAGCAAAATTCTAGAAAAACTGTTTTCACAGTTTAACTTCTAAATTTATCAGGATATAGAAAAAGTAAACAAGAAATCACTTATTTAAAATGATTTATTTGGAAATAATTCAGTCATGGTGTGATTAAATTACAAAGTATTTGTATATTAATTTTTTTGTTTCAAAGATAGTGAATGGTATTTTCTATTCCATATGCTGGGAGCTTATTTCTACTCAATACTAAAGCAATAAATAACTTAGTTGTTAGCAATATCATGGACTTTCCTTTTTGTCCAAATAGTTTTATATATAAATCTATCATTTTCAGGTAATGATTAAATAACTGTTCATTATATTAAATGAATTATGAAGATTGTTCATGAAGTCTTTCCCTCATTAAATAAAAAAATTACTAGAAAAAATAAGCAAAACAATTTTTGGAGGTACACACATACAGGATAAAATATAGATAGGTTTGCAATCACCTGGTAGTAACAGGATAATTAACTTGGTATGCCAGGCTCATCATCCTTAAACACATTTCCTTAACCTAAACGAAATCAACATGGAGACTATCAGTCAGTTAAGAGAATGTTGAAGCTGTTTCGAACAATCATCCAAATCCTTATGGTACAAAATTTCAATTAAGTGACTTCATTTATATGAATATAAAGCGGCTATTTCCCAAATGTCCGATAATCTCCTTTTTTATAATGTGTATGGTAATTTTTGCAACTGAGATTTGCATCAATCAGTTAGGACAGTGTTAGAGTATGTTTCTCATATCAACACAGATTTCTAAACAGAGATAAACAAAATTGAAGAAATAATCATTTAGAAGATTAATTTTTTACAAAACTGCTGTATATGAGGTAAAGTAACTGAACATTTTTAATTATGCACCAACAGATATTTATTGAAGTGTGGTTGGCAGCATTGTGTCCTGCTTGTGTAACTGATTTTCAGAAGCAAGGATACAACATAAAATTTTACGTGAAACTGGGGAAAACTTTAACAGAAACATTTCAACTTTTGTAACAAGCTTATGGAGATGATGCTCTGGGTCATACACAATGATACAATGGTTTTCACAATTTAGAAGTGGTCGTCAGTCAATTGAAGAGATCCTCGATCAGGAAGGCCTTTGACTTCAACTGATTACTCCCACGATCAGAAAATCAACAACCTGGTGCATGCAAATCACTGACTGTCAGAGAACTTGCAGAAGAGGTTAGCAACTCGACTGGATCACGCCAAGATATTTTGACTGAAAAATTGAACGTGCATCAAGTTGCAGCAAAGTTTGTTTCTCATTTGATAACCAAACAGCGGAAAGAACATTGAGTGGATGTTTGTTGGTAATTCTTGAACAACACGATGATGATGAAACATTCATGCAAAGGGTCATAAGAAGAAACGAAAGCTGGGTTTACGGCTACATCGAGACAAAAGTTCGATCATCACAATGGAGTGGCAAAGGATCTCCACGCCCCAAGAAAGCACGTCAGTCTTGATCCGATGTCAAAGTGCTTTCTGATTTTAATGGAATTGTGCATTTTGAATTCTTGCCTCAAGGTGAAACAATGAACCATGCATACTATCAAGGTGTTTTACAATGGTTACGTGAAAAAATCTGCAAAAAGAGACCGGATTTGTGGTGAGACAACTCATGGTTCCTTCGCCACGAGAATGCAGTTGCATACTCAACATTGTCAATTTGTCAGTTTTGTACCAAAGATCAGATGACTGTCCTCCCTCAGCCTCCCTACTCACCAGACCTGACTTCTTGCAATTTTTTCTTATTTCCAAAATTAAAGGCAAATTTGTTACACATCTTAAAGGCCATTTCAAATGAAGCTATCCAAGACTGATTCGCAAAATGGAAACATCACTGGGAAAAGTGTGAGTAGGGGAGGAGAGTACTCTGAAGGGGACAAGGACCAATAATTTGTAAAAATTAATAATAAAGATTAAAAAATTAAAGTTTGGTTATTTTCTGAAGAGACCACATTCTTAGCAATGTTGTGAGTTTTTCTGTAGCAATTCTGGTAACAAGATAGAAAATTACCAGTGATTAATGTAACAGTTTCCAATTATCTATTTGTTATTTAAAAATAATGACTCAAATATATGTAACACACAGTCACCATGGCCACTGGATATGACCCTTTTGATTTTTTCCTGAGGATTTGTTGAGGAAGTTTATTGAAGAAGTTAACTAAGGCTGACATGCTGAAGTAGAAGATACGAACGAGATTCTTCTTTTATATAATGTCTAACATCATTCAAAAGAAACTGACCCACACTTAGACTTTTACTCACTGATAAAGAGAAGCCACATAAAACTTTACAAATTTTCCTGCATCATGCCACAAGCCACTAATTTCAATGAAAACACTTGTCAGCAAAGAACAAATTATCATTTTTATTTTTCACTTTGTTTGTAATTTAAATATTAACAATTAATAAAGTCCAGCAGATTACATTTCTGTATTAGCCTATCATTAATTACCACCCTTTACCATAATTTAGAGTTTTCACTATGTTGCAGTTGACAAGTGCAGTATAGTGGTGGGGGCAATGTAATGGTGTCTTGGTCTGTATTTATTCTCAGTAGAGAAATGGCATTCATTTAGTGCAGTTGTGTGCTTTTTACTCCCAAAATGTCAAGTTTTCATAGCAGATCATGTAAAAATTCACCAGATAAATTTTGTTATATATGTGGAAGTTTAATATTAAAGTTAGATCAATAACAACAAAAAAATAAGAAAAATTATTTTTTATTTGTAATAATAGAATAAAAATAAAAATTGGGCTTCACAGATTTGTTGTGTAAGCTGTAACGTGCCTTTAGCTCAGTGAATGAGACAACAGAAACTCTATGTCATTAGCTGTCCTTAGTGCCACGTGAGCCTTTCAATTATTTTGATGTAACACAAAAGGATTTAAAAAAAAAAAAACATAAGATTAAATAACTGAATGTGCCACCTACTCTTAGAACATAGTGACTGTGATGATATCAACTGACAAAAATGCATATCTTTCTGAGAACACTTGTTATCCCACTTAGATACCACTTCTCAGATATACAGTGAAGACATCTTATCCATCAAAATGAATTTAATTAAACAATTTGGTGTGCGACTTCAGCTTATCAAAACAGAAGGCTGAAAATTTCTACAAAACAAGTGCTGCTTTTAGTGTTTTATGAAATGGAGGGTTCTTTTTGTGTATGTTTTGATACTGATGAATTAATGACTGAACCATGAAGACCAAAAACTTACAGAATAGCATGTTTTAATTGATTCAACTAAGTATAGCCTACAAGGAGTTTTAATCCACAATAAAAACAAGAAGTCACTTACTAGGTTTTGATGATAGAATGGTCATTCTATGGAATGCAATTTAATGTAAGCAGTTTAGGTGATTAGACAGTCATAACTATACAAATGGGCCTTCAACATGGTTTAGAAAATATTGTGGTATTTTATGTTTATAAAATAGTAAAGCAAAATCGCAGTGTTCTTTAAAAAAAACAGATTTTTTTAAACCGATCAAGATGCCCCTCCTGTTCAACCCAAAATTCTTCTTCTTCTAGTTCAAATAAAGCTAAAATTGATGAAAATTATTTTTAAGGCTGTGAATAAAGAAAGTGAAGGCTTTAGATAATTTTTTTTACAGTTAAGCGATGCCGAACTAGGTATATTTAATGGGCCTGAGTGATCTGCCTTATATATTTAAGACTGACTTACCTTGTAAAATCTGCTTTTAAAGGAAAATTAAAAAAACGAACTACAAAGCTTCTCAAGTCACCAAATTGTGGGATGTTGAATGTTGCTAAAAATACATTTTCCAAATCAATTTCTTAATGGAAAATCTTGGCATAATTAGAGATGAACAATAAGAGAGGTTTCATAAGGACATAGAACTATGGAAACCAGATACCAATGGTGCTGGGATCCAGCAATAATTGATGACTCATGCTGGTTTCTATAAAAAAAGACTGGACTCCACATAAATGCAAAAATGAGAAAATATATATTTAAATTAATATGACAGTGTTTAGGGTATGTTAACATTATTTGTAATCTTCATTTTATATAGCCTAACATATGCTTATTTAGTCGAATAAAATATTTCATGATAAAAAAGTGTTTCTTAATCAATTAGTAATATTAATTATTAGGAATAAGTTCAATATTACTTATAACAAAAATTCTGCACGTGTTACAGCTTTTTGAAATTTCTGCTGCAGATCAACTAGAAATAGATATTGCTATAAATAATATATGTTAGAATGGTATAATTTTTGTTTTACATTTTTCTTTATTATTTTTTTTTTTTAAATTACAATTAGAAGTAATAATAATACTAATAGTCAAACCTCAATTTTATAAAATTTTTTTATTGCACCATGATATTTTAATAAATCAACGTAAAAATTTACCTCTATTTAACGTATTTATACCTCTATATAATGAAACTGAGACATACTGCGTAGTAACATAATATATAGTAATTTTTATGAATGTTTTTTTAACACTAATAAGGTAAATTGCACCTGTATATAAAAACCAAGTATTTTTGACAACATTAAAAAATTACAGGTTATTTTTAGAACTGATAATGGAAAAATTTCCAAGATTCTTAACCCATTAACAATAAAATTTGAATAAAAGATTTAAACACGTGTTACTGTCTGCCTTTACATTAAGTAGCGGAATTTCCTGGAATCCATTAACTAACACAGAGCACTAAAATTACTGTGCAAACTTTTATTCATTTACTTACAGTACGTTGACATAATAAATAGAATTCCTAGAAAACATTTAACACACACACCCTCCATTGTTCAGTGCATACATACAGTTCAACAATAACTTTTCCTGGGATTAATTCAATTGGTTTCTATCTTTGGATTACATTACTCATGTTATACAGTACTGTACTGCACTGTTTCTTAAGAGTGCCATACGCAATGTCAAAACGGAAGTGCCTTAGTGTTTCAGAAAAAATTACTGTTATACATGAAGTTGACAAAGGTGTTAAAAAAAAAATATTGTGCAAAAATTTGGAATCCCACTAAGTTCATTGTTAACAATTTCAATAAATGGGTCGTGATACTGTACTACAAGAACTAGACAAGAATAAAGAAAATATAGAGAAAATTAAAAAGTAGCACATATGGTGATATCAACAAAGCCATTTTAATATTGATGACAGTGATGTGCAAAATAAAGCTTTCATTATCTGGGACATTAATTAAAGTAAAAGCCCTGAAATTTGGAGCTGCATTAAGATAAAAAGATTTCCAGGCACCAATGGGTGGTTAGAGAAATTTAAGAAAGTCATTGTATTAGTCATACAGTAATAATTTCTGGAGAAAGTACAAGTGCCACCATAAGTGACTGTGAAACTTGTAAGCATACTGTGTAGAAACCGATTTTAGAAGAATATCTGCAAAAAGACATTTTCATCATAGACGAAACGGATCTATTTTGTTTACCCAACAAAACATTAACTTTTAAAAATTATCCATGCTTTTTTTTGGTAAACAGAGTACGCTAAAAATTACGGTGTTATTGGCTGCATCAATGCTAGGGACTGAAAAACTTAAATATTGGTAATGAGCAAAAGTAAAACTCAGCATTGTTTTTGAGGAGTTAAATCTCTATAGGTAGGCTACATATTTAACAAAAAGGTGTGGATGACTATGAACATTTTTACAGACTGGGTAAAAAAGCTGAACAAAGAGATTACCAGACAAAAAAAAAATTATACTTTTTACTGATAATTGTATGGCACATCCTCCAAAAGTCGTATATTGTCAATTATACAACCTACGGATCAGAGGGTAACAAAAATCTTAAATTGCACTACCTCTATTCAATGGGATTCTCAATTTTGTTATATAGTGCTTTGACAGTATAATATTTTTTTTTTAATGAGGCTTTATTGGGAAAGAGTAAATTCATTCAAAAACTACTGACAAGAACACATAAACACAAAGTATACAGAGAAAAGAAGGTTTACCATAATATTAATTTAACCATCTTTCAAAATTACTAAGAGTAAAATAATTATTTAATAGTATTATAAAAAGTTACTTCAATAAAATGAATTAATAACACTAAAAAAAAAAAGTTTTTGGAGTTCAGTAGCATTTAAGCTTGTTTTTTCATAAACAATCACATGAGAATCCAGTATAAAACTAAAAATCTTATAAACTAAAAACCAAGTAGTACAATTTCCAGTATGTATTCAAAGTGATAAAACAACTAAAAATATCTTACCACTTCTTCATGTTTAACTGACAAATTTCCATTACAGTCAGGATCTGACTTAATATCACCAATTTCTATACGCAGCGGGTCTTCTTCCGTAAGAAAAGATGACTGCGAGTTATCATCAATTTCCTGTAAAAGTGAATAAATATGGTAAAACAAAAATAATTTGATTTAGTTCAAGTAAATAAACAAGATACAATATTTTTATAAACGTATACACATCTACAAATCTTTAAATGTGCATATATAAAATAGCCATTCATTAATAGTTTAAAAAACCAAACAAAGTTTATAAGTAGTTGAATGTTGTTTTCTATTAGCTACTTACTTTAAAAGTAGAAATCTCAATAATTTAAAGTATTACTTTTTATCTTTTACAGCATTTTATTTAAGCCAGGTATATATTTTTAATTTAATTTCTAGCAATGAGTTAGAAATCAGCAAGACACTTTTCTTTCAAGTCTCTCTTCATTTGAAGGAACAAATAAAATCACATAGAGCTAAATCAGGTGACTAAAGGAGGGGCAAGGGAATCATGTGGTTTTTTTAAAATTAAAAATTAGTGTAATGAGAGAGCTGTGTGAGCAGATTATTGTCACGGTGAAAAGACCAGTCACCACCCACCTGCCACAAACTGGACATTTTTGCCACAAATTGTTGGGCAATCTTCTCAGAACCTCCAAATAGAAACCCCGGCTAAAAGTCCAACCTGGTAAAATGAATTCCAAATGCACCACCCCTCTCACATTGAAAAAAACAAATGACTGCTGCCTTGAAGTTTGACTTCACTTGATGAGCTTTTGGGCAAGGTGACACTGCAGCCTTCCACTGTCTTCACTGCTGTTTGGTTTTTAACCATAAAATCATGATGAATCACCAGTAATGATCTTGGAAAAGAAGCACAATTGCATGAATTTTTTTGACATTTTCATCCTTTTGGCAAGTTGAAGAATATTCAGAATGAAATTGGAATCAGTTGACATTTCACTTTTTTTGAAAGTGAGAACCATTCATACACTTGACAGTTAGTTCTCTAGCAGAACTGCATATTATAGATATCATTTTAATTTTGTAATGCTTCTAACTGTGTGTGTGTGTGTGTGTGTGTGTGTGTGTGTGTGTGTGTATGTGCATGTGTAATATATATATATATATACAAATTATAATGTACAAAGTTAAAATATGCAGAATTTTTTTTATTTCTGTATAATTTTTTTGTTGTGTTGGTACACTTATCCCTACTGTGTGTTTACATTGGTAGCCATATTGGATTTTTAGTTTATTATTGGCTGTTGATAACATTACATGTGTTGACATGTTACAAAGGTGATATGTCGGTGCCAAAGGTAAAAAGGTGTTATATGTTAGCTATTTTTAACTCATGGAAAAAATGGAACAAAGAATTTGCATTAAATTTTGATTTAAGAATGGAATAAAGTGCAGCAGTGCACTGGAAATGTTGAATGTTACTTTTGGCGATTCTTCTATGAATAAAACAAACGTTTATGAGTAGTAAAAATGTTTCCAAGAGGGCCATGAAGATGAAGATGACGAGCACTCTGTACATCCCAGCACATCAACAACCGATGATAATGTTGAAAAAGTAAAAAAAAATTATTATGGACAATAGCCAAATCATTATCAGGAGGTTGCAGATGACGTTGGCATATCATTTGGCTCATTCAAAGAAATTTTTTCGGATGTTTTGGGCATGAAACATGTGGCTGCAAAATTTGTTCCAAAATTATTGAATTTTGAACAAAAGTAATGGTGAATGAACATTGCTTAGGAATGAAGTGAAAGACAATCCAGAACTGCCCAAAAGGGTCATAACTGGTGATGAAACATGTATGCGTATGGGCATGATGTCAAAACTTACGCCCAATTGTTCTAATGGAAGCTTCCTGAAGAGCCAAGACTGAAAAAAGCTTGTCAAGTTAGATCGAATGTGAAGGTTCTGATTACTGTGTTCTTTGAATTCAACGGCTAAGTGAAGTTGTACGCTGTTTGAATGAAGGAATCCGAAGAAAACACCCAGATTTGTGGTGAAACAATTCATGGTAACTGCACCACGATAATGCACCAGTCCACATACTTCACTGCTCGTTCATGAACTTTTGGCCAAAAACAATACTGTTGTGATGCCTCAACTTCTATATTCACTTGACATGGCTCCCTGTGACTTCACCCTATTCATCAAGCTGAAAAGAACCATGATAGGATGAAGTTTTACCAACACTGAAGAGATAAAGACAAAATAGCTGAGGAGCTTAAACGTACTGAAAATTGCATTCCAGATTTGCTTCGAAAATTGTAAAAAGCGCTTGTACAAATATATTATATCTGAAAGGGAGTACTTTGAAGAAAACAAAATCCATATTGATGAATAAATAAAGGGTTTTTGAGAAAAACTAAAATTCTGTGTATTTTTATATTAATTGTAATTAATTATATTTTATATATATGTATATATATATATATATATATATATATATATATATATATATATATATATATATATATATATATATATATATATATTGAATAAATAATTGTACAGAAATTTTGCAATTAAATCTAATATAAACAAACGAAGCCACTGTAGTGTATACTCACAATAAAATTAAATGTTTATTTTTAAAATCCGTTGTCCTTTTCTATTGGAAAAAGTATTCTTATTTTTTTACATTATTAATGATTTTTCAATAAAAGTTTTTATATTTATATTACAAAATAATTGGTTATAGAAAAAAATATTATGATTAGAATACTGTATTTTTTACCCATTTGACCAAAAAAACATTTATCATTTTGGTCTTTTCTATTATAAACCTCTACAGAGAGAATTGTGGGAGTATCCCCCACCCCTTGTTACAAAAACTTTTTTTAAAATAGATCATGTTATAATATTTTACTTACATTCTCAAATAAAACATCATCTTCCATTTTAATGTTGTTTGATGATAAACAATCTATTTCATTTTCTCCAATATCAAACTCTTCTTCTTTATCAGCAATTTCTACTTTCAGATACTTGCATGGAAGTGTCTCATCTGCAATTAAGACATCATCTGTTGCACTCATTTTCTGTAATGGTTAACAAAATTAAAAAAATATTTTGAAAATAATGAAAAATTTACTACTATTAAAAGTAATTTTTAAGACCCCAGCCTGTGTTAAATTGTCCACCTCAGCATTTATGAACATAGTTCAACCAATAATATGATAACAGGTTAAATGATTTGAGGCAGTAGTCTAACTTGTCCTTCTATAATACTATACAAGAGAAATTTCTGTTAATGTTCTAACTTTACATGAAAGATAAGATAAATTTGTTACACTCTTAGTGTTTTGTAAATTGTATTATGTAATAGCCAATTGAATTTGTATAAAATGTGCAACTAAAGATATAATTTTTAAATATGTTGTCTAGAGTATTGCAATTAATAATCATTAATACAAATCACCTGTGCATACTACAAAATGACATGCTAAATATAATCTTACCAATACATAACAAAATCTTTGAATCCACGGATTCATTATTTGTTATAAAATAATATATCAGGTAATGCATTAGCTTCATTACTTGTTAAAACAAGTTCTATCATGCTCAATTATAAGTTTACTATATGATCAATGAATTAAATATTAATTATTGTTAAGCTATTAAAGAGGTGTTGCAATTTAAAAGAGTTATCATATTCAAATTATCTGCTCATTCATAAAAATGTGGTTATGTTTGCATTTATAAAATGCTTTTCTTAATATTTTAGTCTAAATTAAAAATTTATAATATTTCTAGGTTAGTGTAATATTTGCTATTGTTAAACTTAAAATTTGAAAAATTCTTTCATTTATGATTAGGCTCTTAAATGACGAACTGTTTGTTTGACATATATAAATGATATAATTCTATTGTCAGCTGATTTTAATTTAACTGTAAGCTGTAAATTAACCTACACACATGTAGACTATTTTTGTATGTTACATCAAGGGGAATAAATAACTGGTTCCTACTAACAATATAAACTGTGTCCTTCATGAACTGATTTTTTTGACAACTACTTGGAAATTAAAGTGTGTGAAGTAAGAATAAACTGCTAATGGGTGGAGTTACACTTAAAAGATCAATTATAATAGATTACTCAAGTCAAATGACGTTAGGTGTAATTCAAATCTCCTTTTCCCATAAAATCAAATGTTTAGTCTTAATGATACAAACTAACTAAAACATCTCAACTGCATGAAATTAAAAAAAAAAAAATAAACAATTTCAAAATTTTGCTACGAATTACTTTTGTAATATTATCATGTTTTTACATTTCTTTAACATTTTTTTTTTTAATACAAAACAAGAATATTTTATTTAAAAATAAATAGATACTTTTTTAACTGTTTTTTTCCTACGTTTTCTCTATAAGTATAAAAAAAAACAATAATTTATAATATACAAAATTATTATTTCTTTCGCTTTGATATTTAATCACGTTAGTTTTTAATTTCAAATTTGAATCAAAAATATTTTATACAAATTTTTTCATTCTTCTTGTATTTTAGGAATCTGTGAAATATCAGATAAGTAAACATTGATCTATTTTGAAAACACTTTCTTATAAATAACATTAACTTTGGCAATTTCTAAGCGCTTTTTTCCTAATAATGTAGTGTGTGACTTTTTTCATTGTAAATTTCTTGAAAGTAATCTTTCAAGGTTTAAGATGAAAACAAATTTAAGTTGCCATATTAGTAATAACAGTTAAGATCTTGATAGTTTTCTCTTCTTATTGATTTATTTATTTCAGATTTTATTACATTTTAAAAATTAATAAGATAAAGGAATAAAGAAAATCAATAATCTTTTGAATAAAATTATGTAGGCTTAATCTTTTAAAAGAAATAAATTTGTTTGAATGGGGATTAAATATAAATAATACTTTTTCAGTTGTTACTATTATTCTTTTAATCTATACTAAGATTGTTAAAAATATAAGATAAATAAATTATATTTTTATTTTTAATAGAATATGTAATTGACTGTTTTGTTCGGATTTGTCAAGATCGTCTTTTTTTTAAATTAAATAATTTAAAAAAATCTTTCTTTTTAGAATATTTTAAGCATACAATCTAAAATTTCCTTCCCTATGGATTGGGAGCCTACCTGTGGACAAGAGGATGCAACCCTAGGCTGTGGATCAGTATGATGGTTATCTGTGAATAAGGGGTGACCCAAATAAGGATCGGTGATCTTCAGACATGATGGGGTACTTGGTGGCATTTGTGCCACTATAAAATACCACAAAGCTGATAAAAGATCATGATGGGGGTGAGTGTGAGCCGGCCCTAGAACAAAGTCTCATGGCTGGTGGTGGCCTCTTTTTGTTAACAGTAGCTCATAACTGCCCTTAACATCATGTAGCGGGACAAGCTGGATGTTGAACGTTGTTCTCAATGCAGACTGTCTTAAAATTTCATGTGGAGTGCTAGGATGTACCCTGTAGGTGACTTACACCATCTTCGCCTGAGCGATGCAAACAGTGGGCAAGAGGTACCTGAACAAGGGCAGGCCAGGCTAAATAAACAAGTCCCCTGAATTTGCCTAGCCAGTATCAATACAGGTATGCTAATTGGTTGCAGCTGTGAATTTGCAGACGTCTTAAAACAATGGTGTGTTGACAAAGGCGCTTGTATAAAAGACATTCTGACCCCCTCCCCACAATAGGGAAAGACACCCTCTCTGCCGCCCCCTCTGTTCTTAGCCCTTATGGACTTTAGCAGAGGTCATCTACAAAACCTCAGCTTTTGACATATTTCAGTCTGCCTCGGCCACGATGCCATCAATGTAAATGCAATGAGTGATATTCCCTTTGGTGTACTACTATTTAATGAGCTCAAAACAAAACACATCTTACCGAGTCTTACGTAAGACTGAAAGGACTTAATTAAACAAAGGAACTGAACTACCTATCCATAGAAAGTAAGAGTGAGTTATACATACAACACGAAACAAAAATATTACATGGAACAATAACATTGAAACAAAACAAATGAAAAAACAAAATTATAAGACAAAACAGTAACAAAAACATAATACTAGAGAAATTCAAGCAGGGCTCTAGATCCCCACAGCAATCAGCAGCATTTAATAAGTACACTATAAAACTCTCCATTATTGCCCATTCAGCCTGGCTCCTCCAGTTTACACAAAGATCCAATGTCGACCTGATAAGAACAAGCAGACAGGTGGTCTCCGTGTACATTAACTCATACTTTGAGCATTCATAAAGAACATGGTAGGTGTCATCAAACGGCTGAAAAGAAATTATGTTATATATTTATTACGGTGTACCAAAGAGGCGTTCTGCAAACCAACAACATTTGGAAAGAGATCATACGTAAACACCCACCCTCTGTCTCATCCCATCTGGCCTGCCATAAGGAATTATAATGTTGTTCAATTTCTCAAACTGCATCTGAAGTCAACTCACTGGACTTCTTAGCAAGGTATCGCTGCTGCTTCTCAGACGCAATCAAGTCTATCAGTTTCACACCTGCAATCACCAAGATTGCCTCTCAGGAAGTAGTACCGTAACCACCAATTACCATTAACGATATTGCCTTAATAATATGACCTGAGCTTTAATATTTTAGCCTGTCCACCCAAACTAACGCTGCATATAGCATAATAGCCTCGCACATGCTTTATACAGTATGCTCATGGTCTTAGAATTAAGACCCCAATCAGGATTAACCGCACATTGAATACCAAAGAAGGTACTACAGGTCTTCTCTGTGACATACTGAAGGTGCTTCTTAAATGGCAGTTTCTCATCAAGAAATATCCTGAGGTACTTTTGAACCGGAACATATTTTATATGCTGGCCTGCCATTGAAACATGGACTTGCCAACTCACTGCAAAACAGCCTTTGAGAAGCATCATCATGGTCTTTTCTGGGCTAAACATCATCTTTGAGTTGATGCTACAGCTTGAGTGGATTTGAGTTCAACCTCCCTCCGTGAACATCCTTTGACCAGCAGGAGCCCACCGCCACAGCATAAGCCTGGATGCTACAACTGCTGGGCAACCTCAGCCGCAGGAGAGAATCAAACTCCACCACTCACAATAAAGACTCTGATCCAAAACTCGAAGCCTGGCTGAAAGAAACTCCACAAATTTTTTCCAGTCTGCATGCCTGTGCAGGAAACGATCCTGCTGTACCAGAATGCTACAATCTCATAGAATTATAATCCGGATTAGCAATCTCATAGGCAATCAATCGTTGATCACTTGAACAATCATCAACACCTTCACATTACAAACATTGGCAGGGATAAACTTACCAATGGTAACATCGATGTTTGTTCCACCAAACAATTGACGCTCATCTACCATACCTACATAGATGGGTAACTCACAAGGTATGTTATATACCTGTAGATCATACTGAGCTAAAAAGCCCTCTATTAATTCATGGCCATCAGTGAAATCGTTATGCCACAAAAGTGACTTAGCATTCACATCCACACCAATAAGGATTCGACCAGTGCCAGATAATTGTAGGATTTTATCCCAGACCTCAAGATTATGATCAGCAGGATCTCTATGCTGAAAATATAAACACTCAAGACTTGAATACAGCCTCATCCATCAAAATATTTTATTTTATAATGAGAGCCATTAATTCTTCTTCAGAAAGTCATCGATCTACGTTGCAGACAGTCACTTTATAACACCCCTTTAGGGTTGACTTTCAAGTCAGATTTTTTGATTTGAAAGGAGTCACAGATGACCTTCACAGTTTCTTTGTCGTCAGCAATGATGACTAACTCCTTCTTTGTCTCTATTATTACCAATTCTCAGGTCCTGCCTCTTTTGTCGAAGGATGACCTGAAACTCGCCTATCTCCTTAGTTGTTTTAGTAGTTGCCCCCTCCCTTAGGTTGAAGAACACAACCTCTAGCTGCTTACGGGACAGACTAGCCTTCCGTCTGTCTTTCAGCACCTTTGCGTACTGTTTATGCTGAGGCAATCCCTGCTGTGGAACCAAGGGAGGGGAGGAAACTTTCTCCTGCACCTCTCTCACCTCAGGCTTAGTAGCCACAATTTTTCATAGCCTTGAGCAGGAACCTCAACAATGGGTTTGAGTTGACTGACTTGAAAAAGAATCTTACCCTGCACATTAGCCTTAGACTTCTTGGGGTTTTTCAAAAATTGAATTAAAAGTCGTACTTCTCTTCAAACGCCTGTACTAATGGGACTGAACTTCCAGCCCTCCCATTACCTTTAGAAAACTACCCAATCATTAACAATTTTTACTCTTTCCAGCCCATAAAGAACTAGAAACACTTGCTTGTTACTTCTCATCCCCAGAGGATGAAGAGTATCGAGCGTAACCTCAATCTCCTCGTGAGGTTTAGCCCTCTTGGACTTACCCATTTTCCCTTAGTTTTAGACATTTTCGAAATCACAAACACAACAAAAAAACTCCTAAACACAAAAAGCACACTGATGTTATAAATAAACAACAGGCAATGGAAAAACACCTTAAAAAACAACTACCAATTGAAACACAAGTAAACAAAGATGACAACCAATAAGAAACAACATAAACAAAATGGTTGCCAATAAACAATAACTTTTAATAAATACCAAAATAAATATTATAATAAACATAATGATTTAAACGATTTAAATCAACTAAATATTTATAATTTTAATATATCTAAATATTAAACCGTCCATGTCAGTCCCAGTCACAAAAAGTCCAAACAAACTATTACTTATACAAGTGGCCTAATAAAGGGTACCTTCACAACCAAAAATTGAGAAATTATACAATATATATATATATATATATATATATATATATATATACACATATATATATATATATACTAATCACTTAAAAAAACTATACAAAACCAAAATCCAATCCCTTACTAATGAATCCTGTTAAGAAACTTTTTAAAAACAAACAAAAAACTGAATAATAAATAAATTTTTCAGCACCTAACAACCTCAACCACCCTAGTTCACATTGCATGTTGAACTCTGCATACAGGACAAAGTAGACTGGGGCCAAAGCATGTGCCATATGCAAGGGTTATAAACTCTACTACTACGGACAAAGGGCACAATAAATGGCACGGCCATCAGCTACGTGACAAAGTCATAGAAGTTGCATGCATTTTGGACTGCTTGATCTCTCAAAATCAGCACACACACAAATAAACCAACAGATCCATAATGATCAATGAACAGCTGCTTAACAAATTCAAGTATCTGGGGTCACAAATCATGCATTGCAGGTCACGTGGATGAGAGTAAACGTAGCGTGGATGAAGGGACACCCGGTCACCGGCATTCTTTGTGCCTTGAATTCTAGAATTCTTGAAATTAAAAGTTTGTGAGAGTAAGACTGGTAACGCTGTATAGAGCTGAGTGCTGACCTATGACAAAAATACATGAACAAGGCACACCATGGAAATGCACATGCTGTGGTGGTCACTTGACCACACGATTTGACCGCATCACAAACCCGAATGTACAATAAAGGCAACTGGTGTTGCACCAATACCCGAGAAAATGAGAGAAGCATGAATGCGACAGTTTGGCTATGCTTTGCGCAGTGACAACCAATCAGTGGCTAAAACTACATTCCATTTGGAGTCAGGACAACCTAAAAGGCTGATTAGATGTCAATGTCCAGCCAGAGAACATGGCAAACCAAACAAAATGGCAGGCGCATTACATATCAGCAGACTCCACCTCTAGGCAGGAACTATGATAAGAAAAGGAAGAAAAATCTAAAACTGAATAAGTTGTTTAAACTTATTCAGTTTTAGATTCTTCAGTTATTCTTCATTATTCAGTTTTAGAATCTCTGATAAATTCACGCTACTGGATTTTCAAATCTTGAATACGGGCATGTTTTTATGGCTACATCTCATACAGAGATCTATTTATTTATTTCCAGTGAATAATCTAATCACTTGTCATTAAATATTATTAATGTTGCAGGCAACACAATGAAAGCTAACTAAACAAACATTTCTACATTCATTAGTAATGTTTTTTACTAATGTTATTAAATGAACATTTAAAAAATACAGTCAAAATAAATATTTAAACTCTTTGAATCTAAATATATATACATATATATAAAAGGGAAAATAAAAACTTACTAACCCTTAATTTAATTCCAAAATTATTATTTTTACTTAATGTACTTCAGAAATTACTTCAATTTTCTTGGATACATGTTGAACATTATACATATCTTGGTTAAAAACAATCTTGCCTGATGACAAGTTCGCTGATTGTGCATAGACCACCACTGTATGCCTTTAGATCTTTTCTATTACATAGAAAGGCACTGTAATAGTGTTTGGGATACAGATATGATTATCAGTATCAATTATCTAATGGTCATTAGTGACCATTATCTGAGATAATGGTCACACAAATATCTGCAGTAGGAGTGAGTACTGCAGATACATCACCACAGGATGAATTTCAAATATTTTGTAAATACGTGAACACAGAAAATTACCTGAAGTGTGCAATGAAATTGGGAGTGGCAAAACAAAAATTACTGTGGCCTTACAATGTGCAGAAATGGAGCACATAAGAATACATAGTGTAACTGTATTTCCACATAGATTTGAAACCTCACCTGATTCATCAACTCCATAATCATTATCATAATCTCACAGCAAATCTATAAACTTGAAATTTCTAATGTTGATTTAGACACCAAACATCAGGAAAAACTTACAACGTAACAAATTATTTTTCTTGTTACAATCACAACAATTAAGATAAAGTAAAACTATAATAATTAATTGAATATAGGAAAATTTTTAAATTCTCTTAAAAATAATTACTTAAAATTTTTTTTCTTACATTCACTTCTTTTAAGACAGACTTCACTAAAGCCTCATAAACAATAATAATGTAGCACGTTGAACTTTGGGAAATTCTAAGCAGATTCATCAAAAATGTAAAATAATCACAATCTGTAAAAACCAGTGTTATGCTAGTTAGTCAGCTGATTAAGTAACTTCTCATAATCTTGTATTTTATTATTAATGGGCCAACCTACAGCCATTACAATTTCCAGTAGTTTTTAAATGCTGAAGCATCTCCTACAGTTAATACAATAACTAATATTGTTGTACACAAACTACACATGTCTTTTTATTAAATATTCTCACTGCCACCACTTTTTAAGTTCTTTTTTGTGATTTAATTAACAACAGTAGCCAACAAAAATAAAAGCCTCTTACAACTAGCTACAGTCTATGCAGAATGCAAAGTGTAGTAATTTTTCTAGTTACAATAAAACTAAGATTTTTATCATTAAAAACCAAAATTTTGATGATATAAGCCAAAATCAATTTAATTAAACCAAAAGCATACTTTTCTCAAATAGTTGTATTTAACAGTTTAAATCACCATCAATTTTATGTTTGTAAATGATTAAGATATTTTATAAAGTTGATATGTACTTCACATAAATTTTATGTGATCTCTATATGTATCTTGTATGAACAGTAACCTAGTGGAAAGGGGAAGAATTTGATATTATCAGTAATAAAAACTAGATTACTTACATTATTATACTACTAATCAGTTATCATTCTTTCAAGAGCCTTAGGAATTGAAAATGAATTAGGATAATTCAGAGTAATAGTACTAGCATGCCCTATTAATTTCAACATCTTCCTCATTTAATGTAACATATTTTTGGTATAATATTAAATGTTATATAGTAAAGGGTATTTTCAAACAGTCAGTTTTGAACAACCAACGTCGATAGTTTTTAATTAAATTAACATTAACTTAAGGGCGTATGCATAACAAACAATTCAATAGTTGATAAAGTATTTTTTTCTTTCACTTAACAAATGCCGAGAAGCTGGAGCAGGAATTAATACACTAATACAAGAACTGTAATAAACAACAATAAGATGGCTAGTCATTAAAATAAACCCTCTCGTAAATTAAACAGCTATACCCAAATTGTGTTAAAAATTTTATTTACTAACAAAATATAATTAACGAAGCCCTCCAAAATTTATCTATCTGTTTGAGTGGAAGCAAATACTTAAAACGATAATGTTTGTTATTTAATAAATAAATAATAAAAATATGTACAATAAAAATTGATACAGGAGAAATAAACTTTATATTAGTAAGAGTTTTACACATTAACGTAAACACTCACACCAGCCAACGTTAATGGGACCAACCTAACAAGTCAACATAATATAATAATTCAGACTTGTTAAAATTTATGTAATTAGCTTTACGACATTTTAAATTATTATAAAATACAACAGATTATAATTTATTCAGTTTGTGCAAGTACAGCGAAAAATTTATTTGATATTCTGAAAGAGAATCGAGAATTATAATGTTGATAAGGAGTATATTAATGGCAAAAAAACATAAATTCAGTCATGTGTGTTATAAGATTCTTATAACTTTTTATTACAAGTAGTATCTTAACCTAAAGATAATTTCTTAAGAACAAATTGAAGTCATAGTCAGTATTTATTAATTGTTTAGTATCGAATTTAAACTTCTTGCCATTATTTTTATGATAAATCATATGTGCAAAAAAAATCGTTTTGAAAAATAACATATTTAATCTGGAAGTTTTACTTTGGATAGTTTTTTATTTAGATTTTCTCATTTTCACTTTTTAAACATAATTAATTTTTGTGGCTCTTTCAGAGTTTGTGGTTCGGTATGGTTGGGTATGTTTGCGACATTGATTGTCAAACTTAAGTTGGCGGGTAGTTGTTCGTGTCTTAATTAATTGTCTTCAGAAGTGCTAATTTTGATGATGTGTTTGTTAGTAATTGAATTTGGTCTTTATCTGAGTATTACTTGTTTGCTTAACCTCCAAATTACATCACAAAGTATATAAATGACGTTTGTTCGTGGAAGTTTTTTGTTGTAAAACTACAATATTTGAAATCAAGGTGGGGGAACATTTTTGACTAGGTGATATCATGAAGGTAAGCGATAAAAAGGGAAATTTGCCCAATTCAGCCGATAAAATATCGGTGGATGAAGTTTTTTCTCGAGTTCAATGTTCGTATAACAACTTATTGTTTAAGTATCGCCATCAGTCTAAAGACTACACCCGACAATTTGCTCACATATATGCAGCTAGACTTAGTAAGATGCGTGACAATCTTATTAAATGTATTGGTCAAAAATGGGGTAAGTTTGCTTGATTATCATTATTACTACTTTGATGAGATTTCATTCTAATAATGTATTAATACTAATTTTAAAAAATCAAAGAAACAAAACCCGTGTTTCCACTTCATTTAACATGTATAAATAGAAAGTACTTTTATAGTTTCAATTTATACACTGTTGTTTTACACTGATTTTGATTTTTTTATTATTGTTTATATCTTGTGATAACACTTAAGATTTTCTCATGGTTTCCCTTGATCCTGCCAGAAAGAGGCTGATGTAATTCTTTTTCTATGCGTGGTGTAGCACAGCTACACATTCCTGATAGAATCTTATGTACAATAACAGTAACAAGTAAAAAAACAGTAACATAATTCTGGAACTAACTGTACTTTTTACATAAATTAGAATAAAGAAGTTTTTTTTTGATCTGCTTCTAATGCAATACATCCTTCCTTTGGCTTTACCTGAAAAAGAATTGCCAGTCATATGTGTAAACTACTTGTAACACGGTTATTTTCATCTTGAAGCATATTCTGTTTCTGGTTTTTAATACAGAGTTTTGCTTGTAAGTGTAGCTATTGTTATTTAATTATAGTCCTTATTATAATTTGGCATTAGTATTACTTGTTTTGTTATTTTTTACAATATGTTACGATATTTATTTTTTATTATAATGTGTAAATTATATTATAGGTTCAAATGTGAGGATAGCACGTTTAATGGATCTTCCTGATATAAATGGTGAGAAATGTGTTGTCATTGGAACTTTGTTTAAACATCAAGAATTGAAACCAAGCATTCTAAAGGAAATTAGTGAAGAGGTAAGTAATATAAATTATATACATAATTGGTGTTAGTTACACTATTAGGTTCTAATTTATTCTTTGTATATATAAAGTAATTATTGAAAAAATCGCGCTATTTGTCCAATGTGAGGACATATTAAATTTCAGATTTCAACGGAAATATCCATTTTGATTATTCCTGAATCCATTTTGACTAATTCTGGCATGTATGTATGTGTGTATCTTGCGTAACTAAAAAACAATTAGCCGTAGAAAGTTGAAATAAAACTGAGTCTGTTGAATAGGATAAGTTGATTTTGGACTGTTGTAACATCTAGTTTGTGCATCTCCCCCTTTGATTGCAATCGACTGGACCAAAAGTGCCCAGAAAAGCCCAAATTGGATTATGGACTTTTTCTTAACTGCAGTAATAAGCCTTCATTGAGAGCTTTTCAACGATATATCATAAGCTGTTCTTATTTTCATTTGTTCCAGAGTTATAGCCTAATAAAATTTCAATTATGAAATATTTGGATCTTACAAAGACACATCGGTTCGAATCAGACTTCATCTTTTTTTTTTTTATTAAATATATTGATTTATTAATAATTAGGAGGAAGGCGACTTTTGGACAGGTGACTTTAGAACTCAGCGTCAAATAATGGGCAGGCAGGAGTAGGTTTCGTGATGAACAAGAAGATATGGAGGAGAGTGGAGTATTTCAAGACGCATAGCGATAGAATCATTGTAATAAGGATAAAATCAAAACCTAAACCGACAACGATTGTTAAAGTCTATATGCCTACAAGTGCCCATGATGATGATGTGGTAGAGTGTGTATACGAAGAGATTGATGAAGCAATTAAACACGTAAAAGGAGATGAAAATTTAATAATAGTTGGAGATTGGAATGGAAGCATTGGAAAAGGCAAGGAAGGAAATATAGTGGGTGAATACGGGCTGGGCAAAAGGAATGAAAGAGGGGACCGACTTATAGAGTTTTGCACGAAGTATAATTTAGTAATTGCCAACACCCAATTTAAAAATCATAATAGAAGAATATACACTTGGAGAAAGCCAGGCGATACTGCAAGGTATCAGATAGATTATATCATGGTTAAGCAAAGATTTAGAAATCAACTCGTTGACTGCAAAACTTACCCTGGAACAGACATTGATAGCGACCATAATTTGGTGATAATGAAATGTAGATTGGGGTTTAAAAACCTGAAGAAAAGGTGTCAGATGAATCGGTGGAATTTAGAGAAGCTTGAGGAAGAGGAGGTAAAGAAGATTTTTGAGGAGGACATCACAAGAGGTCTGAGTAAAAAAGATAAGGTAGAAAATGTAGAAGAAGAATGGGAGAATGTTAAAAAGGAAATTCTTAAATCAGCAGAAGCAAACTTAGGCGGAATAAAGAGAACTGGTAGAAAACCTTGGGTTTCAGACTATATATTGCATCTGATGAATGAACGTAGAAAATATAAGAATGCTAGTGATGAAGAAAGTAAAAGGAACTATCGGCAATTAAGAAATGCTATAAACAGGAAGTGCAAACTGGCGAAAGAAGAGTGGATTAAAGAAAAGTGTTCAGAAGTGGAAAGAGAAAGAACATTGGTAAAATAGACGGAGCATACAGGAAAGTTAAGGAAAGTTTTGGGGTACATAAATTAAAATCTAATAATGTGTTAAACAAAGATGGTACACCAATATATAATACGAACGGTGAAGTCGATAGATGGGTGGAATATATTGAAGAGTTATACGGAGGAAATGAATTAGAAAATGGTGTTATAGAGGAAGAAGAGGAAGTTGAGGAGGATGAAATGGGAGAAACAATACTGAGATCTGAATTTAAGAGAGCATTAAAAGATTTAAATGGCAGAAAGGCTCCTGGAATAGACGGAATACCTGTAGAATTACTGCGCAGTGCAGGTGAGGAAGCGGTTGATAGATTATACAAACTGGTGTGTAATATTTATGAAAAAGGGGAATTTCCGTCAGACTTCAAAAAAAGTGTTATAGTAATATATATATATATACCAAAAAAAGCAGGGGCAGATAAATGTGAAGAATACAGAACAATTAGTTTAACTAGTCATGCATCAAAAATCTTAACTAGAATTCTATACAGAAGAATTGAGAGGAGAGAGGAGGAAGTGTTAGGAGAAGACCAATTTGGTTTCAGGAAAAGTATAGGGACAAGGGAAGCAATTTTAGGCCTCAGATTAATAGTAGAAGGAAGATTCATTTGTCACTTTATCCACTCATCTGATTTTTAACATTCTCCTATAGCACCACATTTCAAAAGCTTCTAATCTTTTCTTCTCAGATACTCTGATCGTCCAAGTTTCACTTCCATATAAAACGACACTCCAAACATATACTTTCAAAAATCTTTTCCTGACATTTAAATTAATTTTTGATGTAAACAAATTATATTTCTTACTGAAGGCTCGTTTCGCTTGTGCTATTCAGCATTTTATATCGCTCCTGCTTCGTCCATCTTTAGTAATTCTACTTCCCAAATAACAAAATTCTTCTTCTTCCATTATCTTTTCTCCTCCTATTTTCACATTCAGTGGTCCATCTTTGTTATTTCTACTACACTTCATTACTTTTGTTTTGTTCTTGTTTATTTTCATGCGATAGTTCTTGCGTAGGTCTTCATCTATGCCGTTCATTGTTTCTTCTAAATTCTTTTTACTCTAGGCTAGAATTACTATATCATCAGCAAATCGTAGTATCTTTATCTTTTCACCTTGTACTGTTACCCCGAATCGAAATTGTTCTTTAACATCATTAATTGCTAGTTCCATGAAAAGATTAAAAAGTAACGGAGATAGGGAACATCCTTGTCGGACTCCCTTTCTTATTACGGCTTCTTTCTTATGTTCTTCAATTGTTACTGTTGCTGTTTGGTTCCTGTACATGTTAGCAATTGTTCTTCTATCTCTATATTTGAACCCTAATTTTTTTAAAATGCTGAACATTTTATTCCAGTCTACGTTATCGAATGCCTTTTCAAGGTCTATAAACGCCAAGTATGTTGGTTTTTTTTTCTTTAATCTTCCTTCTACTATTAATCTGAGGCCTAAAGTTGCTTCCCTTGTCCCTATACTTTTCCTGAAACCAAATTGGTCTTCTCCTAACACTTCTTCCACTCTCCTCTCAATTCTTCTGTATAGAATTCTCATTACGATTTTTGATGCATGACTAGTTAAACTAATTGTTCTGTATTCTTCACATTTATCTGCCCCTGCTTTCTTTGGTATCATGACTATAACACTTTTTTTGAAGTCTGACGGAAATTCCCCTTTTTCAAAAATATTACACACCAGTTTGTATAATCTATCAATCGCTTCCTCGCCTACACTGCGCAGTAATTCTACAGGTATTCCGTCTATTCCAGGAGCATTTCTGCCATTTAAATCGTTTAATGCTCTCTTAAATTCAGATCTCAGTATTGTTTCTCCCATTTCATCCAACTCATCTTCCTCTTCTTCCTCTATAACACCATTTTCTAATTCATTTCCTCCGTATAACTCTTCAATATTAGTATTATATATAATATATTTTTTCAGCCTCTGCAAAGTACAGAATTAGAGACTGTTACCTTTAATTTTTCATGTTTAAAATATTTCAGGCCTAAGCCCCTTTAAGTCCCTGCCCTTAAGTCTGCAGTGATGTTTTTTTAATAATTTTTATTTTTTACATTTACTAGCACTAGATAGGGAGTCTTGGAGAGCTGCATCAAACCAGTCAAATGACTGAAGATAAAAAAAAAAAACATTTACACATTAAATTATAGCTTTTATTACAATAACTATTAATTTCTAATCTAATCTTTGTATGCCAATTTAAATAATTTAGTAAGGTTGTCCCCATCAAATTCTGTTTGCAAATTTATAAGGGTGAATTTACATTTAAAAAAAAAATAATATTTTTAAAAACATGATAAATAGAGAAATAAAATACATAAACAATAAACAGGAATTGTATAATGAAATAAAAATATAAAAAAATATAGCTATAAAAAATGGGTATCATACGCCATTGATTGATAAAATATAATATACATAAAAAATATAATCCAGAATTTTTCAATAACAAATATTACTACATTAATACCCAAATATAAAAATAGTTAAAATATTTATTTAAAATACTCTTATACAAATGAAATTATAGATAACTTGATTAACACATATAATGATAAAAAATATAAACCTGATAATCATATAATAAAACATTTAAAATATTACAATGATAAAAAAGTAAAAAATAAATATGATTCTTTCGATATTTATAAAATAAAATGCAACAATTTTTAATAAATATATACTAAAACGAATAGGTCCTTTAAAGGTAGATTTAATGAACATTTTAATCATTTAAAAATAAAAAAATAGGTTTTTCAAGGTCAATGAGAAACCTATTTTTTAATAATAATAATAAGAAACCTAATAATTTATGCTTATTTTAAGGATAAATTTGTTATTAGCCTTCTAAATCTGCAAACAAAATTTGATGGGAACATTCTTATTCAAATTAATTTATTTGATATACAAAGATAAGATATTGATAAATTAATAGTTATTGCAATACTTTTCATTCTCTTGACTGAACAAATATTTGTTCTGAATTTTTAAAATGTTTTTAAATTTTTTTATTAATAAAAGTAACAAAATAAAAGTAAAAAGCTATAATTTAATGTGTAAATGTACAAAAAATAAGAATTATTAGCAAAAATCACTGAAGATGGGCTTAGTAGACCTGAAAACATTTTGAACATGAAGAATTAAAGGTAAGTGTGTTCTCTAATTCTGTACTTTACAGAGGCTGAAAAAATATTTTATTATATGTAGTTGTTTAAACGTACAGAGGAAAAATAAAGAAAAAAACGGATTATAAAAAATGTAAATTAAATAAATTAATATATTAGTATTATATTATTTTACTAGTTATTAATTATTTTTATATTAGAGGAAGGATGATAATTTCATCCCTTACTGTGGTCATTACTGAAGAAATGGTATATCTCAAGTGGGTAGTATCTTGTAATTGAAAATGATATGAAGTAAGGATTTATCCTAGTGGTTGATGTCGTTCTCATTTGACTAGTTCCTATAGAATACTGTTGGCATCACTCTTTCAACTAAAAAAAATAAAAAATTTGTAATTCTGAAAGTAATTAATTTATTTTATGCTATTTTGAGAAGTTTAATTTATGGCTATGTTATGGCAGAATCACAATGTAACTATCTGGATTAAAATTCGTAAAATACGTAGATTACATTTTTTTTAAATAAGCATTGTAATTTTATTGATTTCAGGTATTTGGTCATACTGAGTGGTTTGGATATGAGTCAGAATGGTGATTTATTTTCACTTCAGTAATTGATTGATTGGATTACAGGATGGTTGGGAGATGCAGATGATCAGCAAAGACAAGCAAAAATTGCAAGATTAGTTATTGCTGGTGGGTAATTTAGGAGTATAAATATACATTTACTTTCTCAGACATCAGTACTGGAATAATTTTTTTTTGTTTTAAAAATAAAACCATTCCATTATTAATAAGTACCGTAACTTTTTTTTTGTCTTCAGTCATTTGACTGGTTTGATGCAGCTCTCCAAGATTCCCTATCTAGTGCTAGTCGTTTCATTTCAGTATACCCTCTACATCCTATATTCCTAACAATTTGTTTTACATATTCCAAATGTGGCCTGCCTACACAATTTTTCCCTTCTACCTGTCCTTCCAATATTAAAGCGACTATTCCAGGATGCCTCCTCTTAGTATGGGGCCTCTAAGTCTGTCTCTTCGTTTAACTATATTTTTCCAAATGCTTCTTTCATCTATTTGCCGCAATACCTCTTCATTTGTCACTTTATCCACTCATCTGATTTTTAACATATTCTCCTATAGCACCACATTTCAAAAGCTTCTAATCTTTTCTTCTCAGATATTCCGATCGTCCAAGTTTCACTTCCATATAAATCGACACTCCAAACATACACTTTCAAAAAATCTTTTCCTGACATTTAAATTAATTTTTTATGTAAACAAATTATATTTCTTACTGAAGGCTCGTTTCGCTTGTGCTATTCAGCATTTTATATCGCTCCTGCTTCGTCCATCTTTAGTAATTCTACTTCCCAAATAACAAAATTCTTCTACCTCCATAATCTTTTCTCCTCCTATTTTCACATTCAGCGGTCCATCTTTGTTATTTCTACTACATTTCATTACTTTTGTTTTGTTCTTGTTTTATTTCTTTCATGTGCCCAGAGATAAGTTGACCTATCTTCTTAGCATCAATGTTATTGGTGCTAAATTACAAGGATATCAATGAGTTTAGTACCAGAAATAACAAGGACCACCTCTTGAGAGACAGCCCTGTAGGCACTAATCACAGATAACAGGAGATGCTGGGCTCTCAACGAAATATTCCTATAATATTTTTACCTCATTTGATGAGCCCAGACAGCATGGTTCTGAAATTATGCTCCCAGTCGGGGTGAACGGCTCTCTTCACACCAAAGAAAGCAGAACAAGCATTTTTGGCAGCATATTTAAAGTGCTCCTTGAATCAAGGATAACACCTAGATACTTCTACAGCAGGATATACCTAATTTGATGACCTGCCATTGATAGACGAGGCCGTTGTGTAACAGCTAGTCTGCTCTGGAGGGAGTATCTAGCAAGATCGAGCTGCCCTGAATTAAATCTCGTTCCTCAAATCTCGTTTAACCAACAAAAGCTCATCATCACTTTCTTATGCCACAAATGTGTTTTTTTTAAAGAATTTCTTGTATAACATGTATAAAAAATGTTCAAGGGTATTAAAATGAATTACTATAAAATACAAAAGAAAAGATCAAAAATTTAAAAAAAATTAATTTTATTAAAAACAATTATTTAAGACACATAGAAGTAAAATGTTATAGCTTGTAAATCCTGATTAAATTGATGTAATCATGAAAGTAAATCCCAAAAAAATTGTTTATTTTTTATTCTGAACTTCTGAATTTTTACAATAAATATTAATGAATGAAGAATTCAGTAGTAATTTTGATCTGAAGGCTTGAAAAATCACAGTTTTTAACAACATAGATTCAACACGAAGATTTTAGTAGGAATTTTAATTTAACGCTTGAAAAAAAATCACACAATTTTTAACAATGTAGATTCGATAAAATATTTAATAATTTTAATCAATTTGTAGATAAACTTATCAGAATTTTGATTTATAACTTGTAAATTATCATCGATATTAACCCATAAAACTGTTTATTTTTGATAACTTATGAATCTTTACTATTAATTTTCACCATCAACGAAGATTTCAGTCGAAATTTTGATCTGAAGGATTAAAAAACATTACAACTTTTAACAACGTACATTCAGCACGAAGATTTCAGTAGCAATTTTGATGTAAAAGCTTGAAAAATCACATAATTTTTAACAATGTAGATTCCATAAAAGATTTAATAATTTTGATCAATTTGCAGATAACATTTGTAGATAAACTTATTTGAATTTTGATTTATACTTCAGATTTTGTTGTCATTTAAAAATATTTTATACGTTTAATTTTTTGGCGAACTTGAGTAAAATTTTATATGAACGACGAACCAGCAGGATAACTAGTAAATAGATGAGTAATGTTCTTATTACACCGCAGATAGCTTCCACCAATAATTTAAGGAGTAGTAATAAAAGAATGAATTTCAAAATCTTGAACATTTTTTAAGAAATCAAATATGAGATTTTAGCAGTTACAATTAATTAAATTTCTGTTATATTTACTTATTAATCTTCTTTGTTCTCTTTTTCTTTTATATTATATTAAATCGTATTCTTTTCTTCACTTGCAGACAGATAAAACAATTATCTCTCTTTAGGTTGAAGTAAAAGTGATATAAGTGTTTTAATATAAAAATTAAAAGTGGTATAATATGTTGCTTAGCGATTAAATTAACAATGATACATTTTTTATTATATATATATATATATATATATACACAATTTTTTTTTCAGTACCTCTTAACCCGTTTTCTAAACCTCTTAACCTGTTTTCTAAACAGAATGAAACAAGCTACCAACATCTTATTAACAAAATAGAGATATAAAACAAATAAAGAAGTCAAATAGGAGCAAGAAAAATAATTTGCATAAATTTCACAAGTAAAGTTATATTTTATGTTATTCTCAAAGTGGGCAATAATATCCCCTTGTTGGCACTGGAGGCTAAGGGGGGGGGGGGGGTAGAAGGCCCACAGAAAATTCGGAGTGTTCAGGCGGTCTAGGAAGGCAATGGCTGATTAAAAAAAAGGTGAAAATTATGTTTTCTGATATTCCAAACTAAAATGTAAAGTAAAATATAAATTTCAACTCAGAAATATATGCTACATTTAAAAGCAGTAACTGCAATTACAGTTTTAAAGAACAAATCTTAAAAACAACAACTGCAATTATTATTTTTAACACACGGTAAGTTTAAAAATGTTGGAGGTGCGCTAGAAAGTTTTTGATTATCAATTGAGAGGTGGACGAAAATGTTTGAGAATCAATGTTTTATGTAATGAAACAGATGATTTAAAAATAAAGATATTATGACAAAGAATCGGATCAAAATTAATATTATAAAAACAAAACTAGAGGACAGAAGACAATAAATCTAATAAAAGTGAATTTTTAATTCATCATCGACCACCTGGAGAAGACAAAGAAGAAGAAGAAGATGGAAGAAGACAGAAGAAGTTCTCTGGCCACCTCAACGGGGCCTCCTGATGGATGCCAACAACCCTGCTGGAGCAACAGACCTGGCTGGCCCCCGCTGAGGAAGCTGCTGGACGCAGACGCTACCTTTCCGCTCCAGCTCGCCAATTGCCCTGGCTGGCGGACTCAGCAGCAGGAGCCAGCCCAGCGTGGGATTGCTCTGGAAGAATCACCTCAGCTGTGTCAACAAAGGACAACCGACGCGGACCCAACACTACAGGGCTCTGGGGGCCACCACTGCCACGCTACAGTGGAGACCCGCTTGCCACTGATGGGAAGCCCGGTCTGATTTCAATGGACAAGCCACAACTCCCCGACTTCACTGGAGACCAGCTTCCAGACCCAACAGCTCTTCTCAAAGCTAACACAAAAAACGGCCCTTTTCAGGGCTACCATAAGGTTATTAATTGCAACAATCCATCAAAGCCAATCAACAACAACAGCCCTTCTCAGGGTTACTACAAGGTTATTAAGTGCCACGTACTGTCAAAGCCATTTGGCGACAATATGAACATTTTTCCTATTTTTAGTTATAAAATCAGCTCCCAAGAGATTGCCATATAGATCTGAATCATCATATACATATAAAATTATATGTTCATATAGCTATGCTCATGTGAAGAATATTGTGAAAAGAGAAGACCGCCATATGATTGGAAAAATGATAACAATGATACTTATACAAATACAGTAGTGTGTAAATTAATTAAAACAGCGATGTTATTAAATAAAAAATTACTTCATTAAAAAAAAAAAAATCGTATCTGTACAATTTGTGAATATTGAGTAATTAATATTTTTCTTAAGTAAATGATATTGCATCGATTCAACAAGTGTACTACACATTTTTTTTTTCATCATCAAACCATAATGATATTATTGCTTTAATGAGATCAATTTTTGCGATACAATTTTTAGTTTTTTTTTTACTACTGCCCAAACATATTCAATTTTATCTCCAGGCTACTTGTTTGTGCGTTAATCGTTGCTAAACTGTTTCCATTATAAGTACACTATACTAATAATATCTACTGTAATTTATGATTTTGTACTTTGCAATATAATGTAACAAAGATACACAGTAGTTTGATTAGTCTGAATATTTCAAAAATAATTAACAACAGCAACAGAAATGCAGCTGTCAGATTAATTATTAAAAATATTATGTAAACTCTATGAACTATGTACTAAACTCATGTATAATGAAAAAGACAACCTTGGCAATGGTTTTTCACTGATCAAAGGAATTAATTATCCCTCCAACTATAATGAAGTAATATATTTATTTCCTCAATCTGGCCAATGTGCTTCAAATATTATATCATCAAATAACAATCTAAAAATAGTAATAATCTAAAAATAACAAGCTATAGCTTTATAAAATAATATATTCATCAATTTAGAATAAGGATGTTGTAGAGCATTTACTCATGTTTCTATGTTGCATAGTTGCAAATATAATTTTGTAATCATTTTATCTTAAGATCTGACAAACCACGAAAGATACCGATCTGAAATTTAAGGATGATAAGTTAATAGAATTAGATATTATGTTGGGTAAAGATTGGGGGATAATTTTATGTTCCACAGATTATTATTATTATCTGTGTAATAATTTTTAAATAGCAAGCAATAATAATTGGAGACAATTAATTAATAATAATGTTTTTTTTTTTAATTTGTACATAAAGAACTCTTTAGTGGAATAACATAAGCTAGTTCAAAACAAAATAAAATCTTTAATCAGAAATATTTTTGTTTGTTACCTGGATAGGCCTATAATCATGCCTTTATAAAGCAGAATAATTTAATTATTATACAATTAGAAAGAAAATCATTATACGAATATTATACTACAAAAAGTGAAAAAACATTACAAAAAAATAATTAAAGCACAGGAAAAGGAAATACTGAAATTAAAAAATCCTATAATAACAATGAAGAGTCTTAGAATCTTCAAGAAGATAGAATTTAATTTTCGATTGTTGAAAAAACTGATGAAGAGGAACACGTCCCCTTTTTAATTCTTCTTTAATGTTCTCAAAAACGCTAATAATATATTTTAAAAGCAATAGAAAGTTTACTAGTTATGTAAATACCAATATTGAAAATAATCAGTAATACAGAATGTCCCATGAAGAAACGGAAAAACTTTCAAGACGTGATCTACTCTTGAAAAAGTTCAGATAAACATTTTTTTTTTGTCTTCATTCATTTGACTGGTTTGATGCAACTCTCCGAGATTCCCTATCTAGTGCTAGTTGTTTCATTTCGGTACATCCCCTACATCCTACACCCTAACAATTTGTTTTACGTTTTATTCCAAATGTTGCCTGTCTACACAATTTTTTTCTTCTACCTGTCCCTCCAATATGTCAAAGTGGCTATTTTAGGATGACTTTAATATATGGCCTATAAGTCTGTCTCTTTTTTAACCATATTTTTCCAAATGCTTCTTTCTTCATCAATTTGCCGCAACACCTCTTCATTTGTCACTTTATCCACTCTCATCTGATTTATAACATTCTCCTATAGCACCTCATTTCAAAAGCTTCTAATCTTTTCTTCTCAGGTACTCCGATCATCCAAGTTTCACTTCCATATAAAACTACGCCCCAAACATATACTTTCAAAAATCTTTTCCTGACATTTAAATTAATTTTTGATGTAAAAATATTATATTTCTGACTGAAGGCTCGTTTTGCCTGTGGTATTCGGCATTTTATATCGCTCCTGCTTCGTCCATCTTTAGTAATTCTACTTCCCAAATAACAAAATTCTTCTACCTCCATAATCTTTTCTCCTCCTATTTTCACATTCAGTGGTCCATCTTTGTTATTTCTACTACATTTCATTACTTTTGTTTTATAACCCATATAAACATATATTCATTACTTTTGTATATAACCCATAACCTATGAGTAACTATAAGTTTTGATTAACCTAATGATACTATTCCCTTATAATAATAAATACATTAAGTCTTAAGTCATTTTACACAGCAGCAGCTGATAGCAGTACATGAAGCATACTATTATGGCAAAACACCTTGGAACTGAATTTTCACTGCTGTAATAGTATGGCAAAATGTGTCTAAAGGTAAATTTCTAATAAATGCGCAAGATTTAGTATCAAAACTTGTAGATAATTTAATTTTAGAAAGTTAATGTAGATATAATAAATAAAAAGTAAAAAAAAAAACTTTTAAAAATAAGTTTTTATTGAAGTTAAACAAATGAAAAATAGACAAAACATTGTACTATTCTTTCTGTACCTAATAAACATTCCTTTTATACACTCTTCAGTATATCAGCATATACAAAGAAAAGGGTCATTTCCAATGTGTTAAGTTTTCTGTTCAACGCCAAGTAAATCATCGTGCTAATGATTAACATCAAATGATTCAGTATATTCAGCGTAGCCTAAACACTAGTACAAAGCGAATTTCTTATCGCACTGATATGGTGCATCCTTCAGAAAGACATACTTAATCCTTTCCACCTGCAGAGAGTTAAAAATTTGTGGCCAATAGATTATCCCCATGGTTAAACTCATGTAACTGGCTTCTATACAATGCTGATAAGGTAAATTTCATTTTATTTACTGATGAAGCCACTTTTACAAGACACAGTCTTCAATTCTAAAAAATAGTCTTTTAAGGAGGGAAAAAACCACATGTTATTGTGTATACTAGTTTCCAACACAGATTTCACATTAATATTTGGTGTGATATCATTTATGACAAAATTTTAAGACAATTTGTTTTCAATGAAAACCTTACAGGAGATGCATATGTTCATTTCTTGAAAAATAATTTCCGGCTCTAAATAATAATGTACCTTTACTAAGTAGAGTGACAATGATTTTCCAGCATGATGGTGCAACACCACATTTTTCTTTAGTAGCCAGAAATCGCTTGAATGCTAATTTCTTAAACTGGATTGGACATGGTGGACCAATCAATTGGCCACCATGATCACCTGACCTAACACCACTAGGTTACTTCATTTGAGGCCATATGATAACAATAGTATACCAACAAAAAGTTAATACTAAAGAAGAGTTACTCATTAAAATACAAAATGCTACTAAATTTGTATGAAACAATTGTGAGATGATACAGAAAGCCACTGGAAATATTTTACATTAGGCAGAATGTTGAGTACATTGTAAAGGAGGGAATTTCAAACTGTTGCTGTAACTGAGGAATGTTATTCAGTTACCATTTATCATTTCATGTATTTTATTTTTTTGTTTTGCTATATTAAGAATAATGTTTATTAGATATAAAAAAAAAATTCTCTGTATTTTTCATCTATTTTACTTCAATAAAAAACTGATTTTTATGTCTTTTTTACTTTTTATTGGCTGTATTTATATCGATTTTCTCAGAATTAAATCCTATACAATTTTACTAAATCTTTTGCATTTATTAGTCATTTAACAAAGCTATTGTACTACAAACCTAAAACAAACTTGTTTTTAGACAATTTTTTTGTTTTATGTTGGATCACTTAAAAACTACTGGAGTTACAGTTCTAGGACCTGTTTTATCCACTTCCCAGTTCAAATTACATAAGAAACCACCAACTTTTTCTCTGGGTCCCAAAAATTACAGTAGGGTTTCTTTTTATTAGTAGAACTGAAATCCAAGTGAAATCTTTTGCTAACCGTAACTAGAAAACAATGCATTTCCACTTTTTTCATTATTTTCACCAGTAGAATATATCCTGAAAGTGTCTCCATTTCTTCGTGGGACATACCGTACATATAAAAAAAAGAATCAATTAATTCTAAGATGGCTGCTAACAAGAAAACCAGTTTAAAGGCAGCTCCTACTGATTTTATCTGTTGTATTCACAAAAAAGCAGCATCAATTTGTATATGTGCACTCTGTGATTCCTTACATCATATAAGTTGTCACAAAGGAAAAAGGTTTGTTGGTTTTGATAACTGCAATATGTAGCTGTAAGAAAGACATAACCTCCAAACATGTCTTCCAAACAAGAAGACATTAAAAATAATGATGAAGGAAATGTAGCAATTTTTGTATTAAAAGAAAAATTAATCAATGTACAAGAATATATACACACACAGCTTCAATAACTAGTGGATGATTTAAAACCTAAATCAGAATCTAAATCTGACAATGAAAAAAGTAAATTAACTTAGTTACTGAAAATGAACTACTGAAGCAGTTAGTAACTGAAATGCACAATAAAAATCGCATATTAAAAAGAAAAATTGATAAACTGGAAAAAGATAAGAGGTCAATGAAAAATTCAAATCAATAAAAATCAATGTTCTTCTACCTTCATAATCTTTTCTCTTTCTATTTTTACATTCAGCGATCCATCTTCATTATCTCTAATACATTTCATTACTTTCATTTTGTTCTTGTTTATTTTCAGGCGGTAGTTCTTGTGTAGGACTTCATCCATGCCGTTCATTGTGCCTTCTAAATCCTTTTTACTCTCAGCTAGAATTACTAGATCAGCAAATCGTAGCATCTTTATCTTTTCACCTTGTACTGTTACTTCAGATCTAAATTTTTCTATACTATCATTAACTGCTAGTTCTATGTAAAGATAAAAAGTAACTGGGATAGGGGACATCCTTGTCAGACTCCCTTTCTTATTACAGTTTCTTCCTTATGTTCTTAAATTATTACTGTTGCTGTTTAGTTCCTGTAAATGTTAACAATCGTTCATCTATCTCTGTATATGAACCCTAATTTTTTAAAAATACAAAACATTTTATTCCAGCCTACGTTATTGAATGTCTTTTCTAGGTCTATAAATGCCAAGTATGTTGGTTTGTTTTTCTTTAATCTTCTTTCTACTATTAATCTGAGTGCTAAAATTGCTTCCCTTGTCCCTATACTTTTCCTGAAACCAAATTGGTCTTCTTCTAACACTTCTTCCACTCTCCTCTCAATTCTTCTATACAGAATTCTAGTTAAGATTTTTGATGCATGGCTAGTTAAGCTAATTGTTTTGTATTCTTCACATTTATCTGCTCCTGCTTTTTTGGTATCATGACTATAACACTCTTTTTGAAGTCTGATGGAAACCTCACATAGGGCAAAGAATTCAACATTTTCATATCGCTAACGAATTTCAAAGTTGTGTGGGGAAAGTTCTACAGGTCAAACCACCAGTAATAAATAAAACTGATAAAGGTGGTAGACTCAAAATAAGAAGTCATATCACTTGTGCGATCCAAAGAAGTAAAGAAAATTATTTTATGTGTGCTATCAGTATAGGAAGTCCATGCGTCTAAAGTGTGCAAAAAAGGTATGTAGTAAGTGTATTCAAGAGAAAAATGACTAATTTTACAATCTATATAGGCCTGAGTGTTTTTTTAGTTCTTGATTTAAAAAAAATGTTTTCATTTTTATTTTGTTTTTTGATAGTGTATAAAGACAATCTCATCTAAGAATATAACCTTGTGAAACCACTAACATTTTTCAAACATTAGGTTTTTAAATTTTGCTGTTGTTATAATGAATTTTTATCTTCGAAAAGTTTTTTTAACTAAATTTATTTTGGTCTGTATAATACTTACAATCTAGATTAGTTTGAAATTCAGTATTTTTTATTTCAGGAACTACTTATACTTATTCATGCCAAAGTCAAAAGATGCTAAATTTGATATTCTTGAGTGGAAGGATTCTTCTTTTAAATGTTTTTTTTTTTTGTCTTCAGTCGTTTAACTGGTTTGATGCAGCTTTCAAAGATTCCCTATCTAGTGCCAGTTGCTTCATTTCGGTATACCCGCTACATTCTTCTACATTTCCTAACAATTTGTTTTACATATTCTAAACACTGCCTGTCTGCACAATTTTTCCCACCTACCTATCCCTCCAATATCAAAGAGGCTATTCTAGGATCCTTAATATGTGGCCTATAAATTTGTCTCTTCTTATAACTATATGTTTCCAAATGCTTCGTTCTTCATCAATTTGCCGCAACACCTTTTCATTTGTCACTTTATCCAACCACTTAATTTTTAACATTCTCCTATAGCACCGCATTTCAAAAGCATCTAATCTTTTCTTCTCAGGTAGTCTGATCGTCCAAGTTTCACTTCCATATAAAGGGACGCTCCAAACATATACTTTCAAAAATCTTTTCCTGACTTTTAAATTAATTTTTAATGAAAGCAAATTATATTTCCGACTGAAAGCTCGTTTCGCCTGTGCTATTCAACATTTTCTACCACTCCTGCTTCATCCATCTTTAATAATTCAACTTCCCAAATAACAAGATTCTTCTATCTCCGTAATCTTTTGTTTTCCTAATTTTACATTCAGTGGTCCATCTTTGTTATGTCTACTACATTTCATTACTTTTGTTTTGTTGTTGTTTATTTTCATGCGGTAGTTCTTGCGAAGGACTTCATTCATGCCATTCATTATCCCTCCTAAATCTTTTTTATTCTCGGCTATAATTACTATATCATCAGCAAATTATAGCATGATTGGATTTAAATGAAGATTTAATCTTGACAATTAGTAAAAATTGCCAAATAAAAAAGCAAACCAATAAAGGCCTTCATTTCAAAAAGGTTTCATCTCGCATTTCTATAGCATTTGGATGTTGTTGCAAATTTTTAACTATTTGAAGTTTTACATTAGTAAAATAAAAATAATCTGTGTAATAGATCATCATTAATATTCGGATCATCTATATCACTAAGGTTTTCATAAAACGTCAAACTATTTATGACTTCAGGATCATCAGTTGAAGCATTAGGATCAATATTCATTATATACAATTAAAATAGTTCCAAAATACACAACGAAAAATGTAATTACTTTTTACAAAATAATAAAATTTTTTACACTACGAAAAAAACACTTATAACTTAAAAATAACAAAAAACATTAGAATATGGAAGCGTATAACATGACGACCGATACAAGGGACCGCTAGACAACAACACTATACAAATAAGAACTAAAGGTCAAAACTAACAATGACAACTGAAAGAAGAGAGCATGTGCAAAAGGTATTCTCGGGTATTGGGGCGTTGAAACAGTTTATGCACAAGTGACACATTTTAAAATATTCAAGCGATATGACACACCTCACCTCGTGAGTTAAGGGTTAATAACACCACATATAATTCCTGCTGATAGAACTATATTTTTATTAAATCTAATCATGAAACTTTAAATTTCATCTAACAATGAAAACCAAATTTTCATTTTCATTTCTTAATTTCAGAAGTGTAGTTTCCTATCGTTTCAATTTAATTTTTTTTTATTTCCTGTCACTTCAATTTCAGTTTTCTTCTTTATAGCAAACTTTATATTAAACTGCATTGTTGTTACCAAATGACCGAATGCATTTTAGTGCAAATCCATGATTATTTTTCAAGGATTTGTTTTTTTGATGATATCACTCTAAGTTACTTAAAACTTTTCTAATACTATTTTATTTTCCGATAATAATTTTATAAAAAAATCACTATCAAGCCTGATGCCTACTATCTCATCATCTGATGAAGACATCATTATCAAATCATAGTAAAATATTAACTCATGACACTTCTTTCCGAAAGATGACTACAGCAAATATGTGTTATGAAATTAATATTATTACTTCACATCAAGCAGCAAACAAAGGAGCAAGTTGTAACATATCAAAACGTGTCAGTATATGTAGTTTCAGCATCTTTTTATTCATCCAATTCACTTTACTCAATATACAGGGAAAAACTTGTTTTTCAAACTTTTTTCTCAAAAACAGAAAAATTGTTCTATCAGCAATAAAAAAGGGAATAAATTTGTTTTAATTACTTTGTAGCATATTTCTTTGTAGAATACTGCAACAATTTGTTAATATCAGAGAATGAAAGCTGTATGTTTTGCTCTTTCTACATGTAAAATTGTACACCCAGTATATCCACACTCAGTAAATTAAGTTTTTTCTCTTTACAAAAGTTACGTAAATCAGAAATTTATGATATTTATATTTAGAACTGTGATAATTATATTAAGACAGGGTATTTGTACTACTACCACACCACCACACTAAATGAAAAGTAAAGGTTTCTATCAGAATGGTAATATCTATCAAAAAAAAAGAAAACATTTTTCTTATCTGTAAACAAAAGATACCTAAGATTCAGAATAACAGAGGTTCTTAAAACCACACACAAAAACAAAAGTATAATATAAGTATAATGTAAGATATAAAGAAAGTATAATGTCTGCCATATATTTCTACATAGATATGTTAAATAACAATGACAAATAACAGGTAACAGAAAATGAGAAATATAAGCAACTCAAGGTTAAGAAAATAGCCAGGAGAATAATAATGCAGCTCTAAATATAAAACTGACTCGGATGAAAAACTATTTTCAGTTAAGTGAATGAATTACAAATAATTAATGAAAACAAATAAATTTTATGACACAACTAATTCTAGTTTTTCATTATAAAAAAAAACTAGATATTTTGAAAATAAATACTCAATTTTATAAAAGCCTGTAATAAAAATTAAAAATTCTACGCCTTAACAAAATAAGTGAGCTATTGCTAACTGTCAATTGAATATCAAACAAATTATTGACTTACCCTTGGCTATATTTACTATTCTTTTTCAAATTAAGATTAGTAATTAATGGCATTCTTGTTTCTAGTTTTCGATTTCGTTGTTGAATATGATGTTGTACGTCCTCCATCATCAGTTTAAATCTATTAATAATGTTATTCTGTATAATTAATGTTTGATAAAGTTCCTCTCGTGGAGGAATATGGATACCACTACCCCTGTAAGAAAATGTAAAAAAAAATTATTAGGGTATAAAAACAATCCTAACTATAAAAAAATCCCAGTTATTAATCTTAATCATTAATTTCTTGTTGTTTTCAAAATGCTGGTTAGACTTTCATCTCAGTGAAGAGATGATAGTCACTCAGTACTGTGTTCAGGTTGTAGAAATGATAATTGAAAATCTCTTCCCAGAATTAAGTAAGCAAAGCCCTGGTACAAGCTATAGGGTGGAATAATTCACTGTGATCAAGAATAATACCCTTTGTGAGCACTGCATATTAATTATTTAGGACTGATCTTGCATACCTCCTTCAGGTTTTTGTGATATTATTATAGTAACACATTCAATAAATTTCATTGGAAAAATCTGCTCCAAAACTCTAACCATCATTTTTTGGTTTGACAGTGCCTGCTTGGATTTATTAGGTTTGTTAGGTCAATTGTCCTAATTGTCAATTTATCTCTGTGAGACAGGCTTTTAAGAACTTAATCACTCAAACTACCAAAAATGGTGGAAGTATAAAAGGTTCCATTTTTTACTTACTGAATTATAGAATTCTGGTGACTATTGCAATTATGCTGTGTTGCCAGTTAATTTTTAACATATGACAACCAGTTAATTTTTGATAACCAGTTTTAGGAAACTACTAAAATTAAATTGCTATGAACTTTTTTTTATCCTGCTGACTGAAAATGAAAAATTAATGTAAAAAAAATGAACCGTATAAACTAATTACAAGAAAAATTAGGCAAATATATAAAATAACATTCTCCAAAAACAGAATTAAACTAATACAATGCTCAACTAATCTAACGGATAAGATAATAATGCAATGCATATTCTAATTAAATTTCTTTTTATAACAGGTCTTCTTTCAAACTTACCAATTTTCAAATGATTGACCATTAAATTTGCCTGTGTACTTTCATACTCTTACCTTTGATTCAACTAATTTAGAATAAAAACAATCTACTACATAAACAAACAATATTACCATCAAAATTAGCCCTGACACCAAAATATTAAGACAGTTACTTACTTAACATTTTTCTTCTTGTCTTGATATGAAATCCAACTGTCATCCAGAACTTTATTAGCCTGTGTCAACTAACTGCTAATGTAATACAAATAATGCTGTATATTATCCAATCTTAGTTTACTAACAGGGTCCAATTCTTGCGAGTAGATCAATTTCTTGTAGCTAAAATACAACAGAACACATTATTTTATAAGAAAATTCTCTTGAAAATTACAAAATTAAATTACTTGTCCCAGAAATCAACTTAGTGATGATTGTTAGTCGCAAACTTGTATTGTGTTAATTAAACAGTGTACACTTTTTATCTCACTGACGGCATATACCTACCAAATAGGAAAAATCCTGCTGTAATTATGTTGATTCGGCAGCATACAAATATTAAGACCAAAATTAAAGAGTGCGCCTACACGATTTTGGAGAAGAATTAGTAGTGAGATCCTTATATGAGATAGCCCTCCCAAAACTGGGACAGAATAAGGAGACTCACATGTGCTTGGAAATGGATGAAAACCGCACACAAACACTGACCAAGAATACAGATAAGGCATTATAGTGTAATGCTTTATGCAACCTGGAAGACGTCATGGAGATCAAATAGCAGAGAAATCATTTCCGGAAGGTGGAGGTGACACGTGGTCTTTTGAAGGGAGGGAGATGTTGAGGGGTCGCGCGTCTTCATCATCCTTAAGGGGAAGTCTACGAAAAGCAGCACATAATCAGACATGATATAAGAGCTGGCACCAGATATTGGAACACCTATTCCTAGTGGCACAATAGTGAGACTCCAGGAGAATTGAGATTTTATACCCGGAAAATGAAGATGAGAACAAATACACAGTATTTACGATTATGGTAGAAGAAGATAATGATGATCTAACTAGACAAATCAGCAAGGTACTGCATGGAATCGGGAAAATGGAAACAACCAGGACAGTGTTCATAGCCCCAAATGACGAGTCTGGTATAAAATTTAGCAAAACAGTGGAATAATGGGCAAGAAGGGAGATGCAAATGGAGGAAAAATGGCCCCTTTTCCTCATTGATGGAGAACACAAGAAGAGAGTCCCACAGGGATCAGCCACATTGATTGTGACGATCAGAAAACCTGACGTAACTTATGCAGAATTATTCTAACAGGTTATGAATGGTTTTGGAGATGGATTAGCAGAGGATATCCTCTCAGTGAAGAAAGGAAGGGCAACGGATACTATGGAGATCCGAGTGACTGATTCATCTCAGAAATGGGAAGATGTGTATGACGTTTGGGAGCAAAGGTGGAGAATGCAGTGTTAGGGGAAGGGACCCAAAATGCTAGAATGACTTCATTCCATGTGAAGGATTTAGACATGGATGCCACCCAGAAGTGCAGGATGCAATTTGTAAAGAGGTGGGCACAGACATTCCGATCAAGGTGTACACTCTGAGGCCAGCCTTTGAAGAGACTCAGAAACCAAAGTGATGCTTTCTTCTAGAAGAGCCAAAATGTTAGCCAGCAAACAGAATCAGAGTTGGGTGGCATTCATGCCGTATCGAGCTTAGGGTTGATGAGATTAGATGTTACCAATGTTGGAATATGGGGAATGGGATATAAGGTCTGTAAGGGACCCAACCACTCAGATTTATGTTACAATTGTGGAAGTGGGAGCCACAAAAATTATTGCGTGCAGGGAGCCAGAGAAATGCTTAGATTGCAGGGAGTACGGACACCGGACCAGTGGCCAGGAGTGTCAATCACATAAACCATGAATTTGCTACAAATTTACATAAATAGGAAGGCAACTGCTCATAATGTTGCATGGTGCACTACGGTGGAGAAGGCTGTTGACTATTTAATAATTGCAGAACCGAATAAGAGGGTAATTTCAACAGGCAATTGGCTGGTGGACACAGAAGAGGACATCTCAATAAAAAATGTAACCAATCATTAGTCAATGGCAAAGGTGAAAACTGAAAGGGGCTTTATTGCAGTCACTTGAAGCCCATGTGTAGTTGCAAACTGTTATATCTCCCTGAATAGCAACATGGAGAGATTTGATGAATTTCTTCACAACCTGGAAGAGCTGATTAGGATGTCGAGAAAACCTGTAATACTTATGGGAGATTTTAATGCTGAATCAATAGAACTGGGTGGTACAAGACTGACTCATCACGGGTATAGATTGGCGACTTTTTTGGGGTTGATGGATATAGTAGTCCTGAGCAGTATGGGAGTTCGGACGTTTGTGAGACATGGTGCTGGAGCAGTGATTGATATCATGGCCATCCCGGAGAAGATCTCCAGTAGAATGAAGTATTGTAAGGTGCTAGATGAAGACTTTTTGAGTGATCATTTAGAGATCATGTTTCATATGCAATTTGAGATCCTATCAAGACCACGAACTCCAGGTGGAAACTGGAAATCCTCAAGCATTTGAGGATTCGGTGGCAACCAGGACTGGGAGCATAAAGGAATGGAACCCACATGATTTTTTTTCGTTTTCTAATGGAGGAGAATGAATGTATTAAACCACAGGCACCATTAGCTACGTAAAAGGTTTACTGGTGGAGGAAAGGAATCGCCAAGCTATGCTCAACTACTATGAAGGCCAGATGCCCTCACCCTGAGGAGTTGGAAATAGTAGAAACTTGTACAAAAACAAACAAAAGGTGTATTTTGCTATGATTAAGAATTCCAAACGAAAGCCTAGAAGAAGCTAGTGGCCAAACTAAATGATGACTCATGGGAGAGGTCGTAATGACTCATGGGAGAGGTCGTATCGGGTGCTGATGAAGAAGTTCAGTGCATCCGTTCGTCCCCCCACAGTTATCCAGGTAACAGGCAACATATATGGTTTAACTCCTTTTTCAGAAGGAAGTAATAGAACAGACCGATGTAATATGCAATAAGAAAAGACGGTTCAATATCGATGAGCTTGAATGGGCAGTTTCAAGGACCAGTAGTTGGAAAAGCTCGACCCAAATGAGGTCTCCAGGAGACTGTTGAAGGGGCTGATGAGCAGACACCACTGCCTCATTTTCGAGGCTATAAATAAGATGCTTGAGCTGGGTCAGTTCCCAGTAACATGGTAAAGGGGAAGCTTGTATTGATCCCCAAGGCGAGACACAACAACAGGACTCCATCCTTCAGACAGATATGTTTGCTACCCTCATTGGGGAAGATACACAAAAGACGTCTAGCTGAAATTGGAATTAAATGAGTCAGGAGGACTATCACCACCCAGTTCAGATTCATCCACAGCAGGTCAACAGTAGACGCTCTCTGTAGGGTAATGAGATGGATCAAGGAGTGTAGGGCGGGCATCCGGAGGACGAGAAAAATACCCTTGATGGTCCCCCTGGATGGCCAAAATGCTTGCAACAGTATTCCATGGGAAACAGTTATGGAAACTTTAAGTAAGAAAAACATTAGCCCATATTTGATCCAACAATCAGAGATTACCTGCGAGATCGAGTTATTGACGGACACAGAGGAGGGAGACACACACATGCAAAGGGATGTTCCTGAAAGTTCAGCTTAAAGCCCTCTCCTATGGAATATAATGTTTGAAGGAGTTCTGAAATTGGAATTCATGGAGGAAGTGTCTTTGGTTGCCTACGCGAATGATTTGATGTTGTTAACAGCAGAACGCACAGAGGACAAAGTGATAAGAAATGCCAACCATACAGTGCAACGTGTGAGCACCTGGTCCAAACTAAAGACCTGTAATTAGTACCAGAGAAAACACAATGGTGGCTGTAATGGGCAGACGCAAGATCAGGTGGATTAGTATACAGCTACCAGGTGGAATCCAAGCTCCCATGTGAAATATCTGGGGGTTTGGTTCTCACAAACGAATAATTTTAATCAGCATTTACTAGAGACCGTAAAGAAGGCTGAAAGACTCACTTATAAAATGGGATATTTAATAGTGAGCAAGTGGGGCCCGAGAGCAGATACTACTGTTGATCACTAGCTCGGTGCTACTGTATGTGGTCCCAGCTGGGATTGGAGCCTTCAACACGAAGAGAAATACACAGAAGTCACTGCAATGAATATTGCAGTGACTAATACTAATAGTATCTAATACTGAAGACATAAGAAGAAAACTTCTGGGAGTGGAAGAGGTTTTGAGTCACAAAAAAAAATTTGTGAAAGATTGAGTCTTGGCTGTGGGGTGGGATCTGGGAACAGCATAGGTGGGCCCGACCTCCTGCCTCACGACTTGAGGCAGGCGACAAAAGATTATTTAAGACAGAGTCCCAACTGCTTGGGCAGAGGCCCTGGGAACGGCATAGCCGGATCCTGGAATTACCCATGTCCTACCAGTTAGAGGCAGGCGCGATGTAAGTAAAAGATCTTGAACTGGCAGGCCAACCTCCCATGCTGGATGTACTGCCAGCAGGTGGGAAGGCCCATTAGAGTCAAAAGGACACTCCCCTGGGATGAGTAATACTTGAATGTTGAACCGACCCAAGGGAGATGAAAAAAAAAGGTACCTTATTATTGGTTTTTCATATGTTTAACTGATGTAATACTGTGTTTATTAGTACATTTTTTAATGCTGGAGAAACCTAAAACCCATGTTTTAAGAAGAACAGGCAATTTCAGACCTAATGCTTTGGGTCAGTTGCATCTCAACATAACCTAAAAAATATCCTACCAATCTAAAAAAAACAAAACAAATTTTTTATCATAACTTTTCAATACCAGTGAACAAGTTTTTATTTTATTTGTACCAAATTACTTATCATTCAAAGGGCCTTCCAATGAGGTATTTAACTATATTGTCTCACCAAAAAAAAATTTTCAACCCTTGAAATTTTAGACAAAATTTTGTGGTAATTTTAAAAACAATTTTCAGAGTTTTAATCTACAATTATAATTATTTCAAACGGTTTAAGAAGTTATATTACAGAATTTCACAGTTATTTTTATCGGACTAAAATTTTAAAAAACTACAACCCCAAATGGTTTTTCACACCTATCGTGCGATGGGGGTGAACATATTTTTTTTTCTTTTCAGCAAAACTCAATTTTTTAGGTTGCCAATTAATGTAATTAAATGTTAGGATTGCTATTTAAGATTTTTGAGTTCGGGGTAGGTGTAGGGGAGTGCGTAGGTTCCATCTCTTTGAAAATAATTTTAAGAAAGTTCCCTTCCGAGAATGGCGTACATGCCTGCAAATATAAGTATGATGGATGTTTACGCCAATGCGTAAAGTAGCTTTTAATCCAATAAATTCAAGGTTATGGTTGAGTCTTGTAGTTATTACAGGCTTGGTAAATTTATTTTGCACTTTTGTAGGGCTTATCATTATGTGCACTTTTAGAATAGGTTGTTTTGGCGTGTTGTTTTCATTATCAACTCTCTCGGCTCCAGTCTGAATGACTGTTGCGTCATCATAATATTGTCAGCGTATTTCTATCATGCATTATTTATTGCTATTTAGTCTTAACATATTAGTCTTAACTGTTTTTTGTTATTTTAATTTTAATGTTGTTGTCAATGTTCCTAGAAGTCTAATTTTCTTTGTCTGCGATGATGTCATTCCTAACTTGTACATATTGAGAAATTATTTTATCAGTCTTACGTAATTCTTTAATGGTCTGCTTGCTTATACAAATAATCTATGTTATGTCTATTGTACCCAAACTTCCCGTTTAAGTATAGAGTTGAAAGGCGGCGTAGATAAAGGTTGTCTTATTATTTTTCATGTGTAACATATTTTATGTGCTATTAATTTGTGCAGTTTGTGTCCAAACGGCTGTAGTCATGCCAAACCAATTCCAAAAGACTGTGGCAGTTTGTGTCCAAACGGCTGTAGTTTGACCTTTGTTGGTCTGGTTGGTGATTGAGGATGATGCCATTTATTAGACTGCCATTTTCTCACTGGTGTGTAATACAAAATCCACGTTTCATCACCGGTAACAATTGAATTAAGGAACTCATCACCATTATCTGGGTAGCGCATCAAAAATTTCATAGCAGATCCCATTTGAATTTTTTTGTGACGTTCCATTAAGATGTGCAGCACCCAACGTGCACAAACCTTTCTGAAGCCTAAATGGTCATGAACAATGCGACCGATAACAGCTCTTGAAACATCAGGAAAAAGAAGGGCCAAGTCGAAAATTGTTGAGCGACGATTTTTTCTGATTTCATCATCGACACAATTCAACAATACCTCAGTGATTATTGAGGCCTTTCCAAACATTCTTCATCATTCATATTAATTCTGTTATTTCTAAACCTTTCACACCATTTTCAGACATTTCTTTTGTTCATTATTCACCGTTCACAGTAACGATCGGCCTATGAATTTAAGCCGGCTTAACGTTTTGATGGTTTAAAAACATATGACTATTGTATTTAATAGTCGGCGGCAACATCGATTTTCCTATATATTTTATAATGTAATAACTCGCATGTAATCAAAGGTACTACAACAATGTGACTACTTACAGACAACAATGCAGTGTGTACACATTACTACACAGGTTAAGGAACGACACAGGTTCACCAAGCTTAAGGAGAGAAACTTCCCAGCGATCTTTACTTTTGAGCAAATTCTTTACTTCCCTCGTAAAAGCAAATTAGTTTACAGGTAAGTAAATTTGAATTTCAAAGTTTTTTTTATTATGCAATTCTCAAAGGCAGATATAGCTTGCACCAGAACAAATTAGGTGAGTTAACATGAGCATATTTAGACATCAATGCCAACTGCTGTCATCATCACATGTGCTACAGTGACAAAACCAGTTTCAAAACAGATTTTGGGTAAAAATGTTCGTTACATTGTTAATTTTACTATTACATTAGTATTCTATTTCTAAGCAAGAAAGTGCCAGTTTATGTTACTTTAGATTGCTTTTATATGTTCTGTTCACTGTTTGAAGCACTATCCCATTTTGTTTGCTGTTCAGTCACAACAATTGAGTGTTTAAGTATTACATTTTTTGTTAAGTAAGCTCTTCGTAAAACGGTTCATTTAGTGCTTTGTTCTGCAAGTTATTTGGTAGTTCTGTTTTTAAAATTTAAGAAATAATGTTTTTGTTTTTACCGTCTTTGTTAGTTTTAAGATTTTTGTTCTACACGCGAGTGAGTCATAGCCATAGCATAGAAGTAAAGTAGTAGAGTATTTTAAATCTGGTTTAGTACATCTAAAAAAATATCATGAATGTCTGTAACTTACATTTCTGATGATTAGGAACAACAAAACATTAATCTACATATTATACGGTAAGAATGATATAATACTTAGCATCGCTTACTACATATTATTTTATTTTAAGACATTTTAAATGTTAAATATAATTACCCAGGATTCTGGCACTGATAATTTCTTGCTTTAGCATCTTCAACCCAATAAAATGTTTCTAACAAAGTATTCTTAAGACAATCAACTTCTGATTTCTGACTGCTCGTGGTATCTTTAAGCTCTTTCCAAAAGTCTTCAAGTTCTTCCATCATTTTATTGATTTCCACCATCTCAGAATTATCCCCAATCTAAATAAAAAGATTTTTAAAACTGTAATAAATATAAAAAATAAAATAACATTTTTTTAAAATTGTTTTATCCTTTATATCAGGGGGGCTATGCATAAAAAACAAAATCTATAAAAAAATAAAATCAAACATCTTTTCTAAAATTCCCGAACTATGACAAAAAGGCTTAGTTAAACACTTTCATCAGCTTATCTTCTTCTTAATACCTATCGCTAGTTAATTTATTTCATTCACGATTATCATGTTCAAATTTTACTACTTCTGACTACATTTTTTCATTCCTGCATATTTTATTATGCATATTTTTTCAAGGGTGAATAATTTATAAAATTTGTCACTACTGATTTCTAAAAATCAGCATTTTTTGTAGACTAGAAAGCTTTATTTTTCCTGATATGATCTGCATAATCCGATTTATATTTATACACTTGTAAATGTTCCTATTAGTGTTTTTTAAATTTCTATTGGTCAATCCTATAAAGAATTTTTTTCTTATTTTGCTCACATTCTACTTTATGACCAGTTGCTTAAATAATTTAAATGAATATAGTTATTAAATGTAAATTTTTAGATAATTTTATAGAAATTACCTAAATTTATGGAAAAGATTAATATATATTTAAACTAATTAATTTTATTTTTATGTTTAGGCTGGTAATTGTTTATTTATTTATATCTTTTATAACTGTTTTTGGTTCCAATGTAATTTTATTAAATTAAACTCGTTATTTAGCTACATATAGTTTTATGAAAACTCCTTAATATTTTTAAGTATAACATCGTGTACTAAGTTTTTTGCTTATCTAATCAATACTTTTACATTGAGGGTATTCATAGTATTTTAGTCAATCCTGTTTCAATGTACAACCACAGTACTTCAAACACTATGCTATTTAATTGTAAACCCGTAGTAAATCTTCCTGCAATAATAAATATCATTAAATGTAAAGTAATCTAACATGAACAAAGTTTAATAATTATATAATAGCCGATTTGTTTAGGGGGCTGCATTCCCTGGACGCTTCACAGTCAGCATTTCAATATTTTTCTTACCACGTCACAGTACAGGGAAAACCAATGCTCGCTCATATCTAAATTTAGAGTTGAGGAAAGATTTTGGGTGAAACCTCATTAAGTGTGACTTGATTCTCAAGAGTGTTTTAATAAGCCACTACCCTGTACCAATAAATCAACTGGTTCTCAAGTTATTGCAATTTTTGCATTTTCAGCATTTTTCTAACAATTTTATAAGATAAGGAGAACCAATGTTCTCATATCTCGATTCAGAGTTGAGGAAAAACTCTGGTTGAGGCCTAATCAGATATGACTTGATTTATCTAGTAAATAAATTAGGTCTTGAATTATTGCAATTTTTGTGTTTTCTCAATTTTTCTTCACAGTTTTTTTTTAAATTGTATAAAAACGAATGCGCTATCAAATAGGAATGTTTTTTCTGTTAAGCCTGAAAATTTCACAATTTTTGGCAAGAAACTGATAAATTTTAGTCAAATTTGTAAAATTTTACTTATAGAGAGAAGAATAAACAAACTTTGCAGTCACGTGAGTGAGTTTGTGTCATAAGTCTGCTGAATCACGTACCATGAATCGGTGCTGATTCATAACGTGGCTATATCTATATACACTAGTCACTGTATAATTAGTCATACAGTAATGATAGCGAGTTTGTCAATGGTTGTCTCTAGATTTTTGAATCTATATTTCCAGGAGACGAGATATTTAATATCTAATATATAATTTAATATAGATATTTAATATTTAATCTATATTTCCATTCATAACGAGATGAATGGCTTTTGAGAAATGGTTTAACAATGTGTTACCTCTTCTGGAAAATAGTTTGGTTATTGTCTTAGACAACACCTCTTATCATTCAAGTAAAAAGGGAAAAAATCCAGCCGTGTCTTGGTAAAAGAATGATATCAAAATTTGACTTAGTTCAAAACCAGTGAATTTTGGTAAGGATGAACTTTAACTCCAATCGTCGCAAACAGTTTTGCGTATTAAAAGTAATTGTAATGCGTATAAAATTGATGAATTAGCAAGATCCGGTGGTAAAATTACCACCACGTGCTTTAATTACCTCCCTATTGTTGTGAACCCAATCCAACAGAGTTAATTTGAGGATAAATCAAAAGTTACATAGCGTCAGAAAATACTAATTTTAAAATAAATTATATAAGAATTTATGCTTAAAAGCCACTGGATAAAACAGACCAGCAGGAATGGAAGAATTGTATAAAACATGTAATGGATACTGTTGAACCAAATTATTGGGGATTGGATAACATAATAGAAAACAAAATTGAGCCTCTCATTCTTTCGGTTAATACCGACAGCATTACCGATTTCTCACAATCAGATGACGATAACTGAATTGAATTTATTTATTTATTATCATAGAAATTTTATCTAAAATATCGTTCAACTTTTAGTGTTAGTGGACAATTGACAATTTTGTAACTTTTAAAAAAACTCAAGGAAACATGTAATAGGGTCAATCCATTTGAAGTGTCCCGAAAAAACATAAGCTGTTTGCTTGAACAATTCAAAAAAACTGAAACTTTTCCACTTCTTTCCTACGTGTTTCAGGACCTTAAAAATATTTGTTTTTTATTTTTTATTTAAGCAGTTTACCGGTGGCGGCCATTTTTGTTACGGTACGCACACCTATTTCTGTAACTGTAAGGGTTTGCAGAAAAAATCATAGCTAAAGAACTATTGGTCCTGAAAGGATGAAACAAAAAGCAATTTAATTGTATTTTCTCAAGGTAAAAGATCGATCCAGTGGTTTATTTACCTATCTCTTTTCTTTCTATGAGAAAATTACCAACAATTTTGAACATCAAAAAATGAGAAATTTCACTTTTAGTAATTTTTTTCAAGAGGCAGGGACGGCAACACAGTTTAAATTATTTTTTATATGTAGGTATATGTTAATAGTTTTACTGTAAATAATATTAATGGTGATATATACTTACCGCTAAATTTTTATTAATTTTTTTTTAAATTCAAATTTTGACATTAAGTAACTCTGATCGGGGACTAGTGATAAAATACTCAAATTTCCACAACTTACAGTGTTTTTATAGATGTTTATGGCAAATAAAAACATTTCTTGTGTATTGTACTAATAAAAAAGTTATAACCTCTCAAAGATCATGAAAAACCTGTTAAAAGTGATACCATTTTGACTCTCTAAATAAGCGCTCCAAGAGGGTTTCTTGTTTTTCACAGTTTTTCATGTTCAACTTTATTGGCAACTTTCTCATAGAAAGAAAAGAGATAGGTAAATAAACCGCTGGACCGATCTTTTATCTTGAGAAAAATGATTAAATTACTTTTTGTTTCATCCTTCCAGAACCAATAGCTTTTTAGTTATGATTTTTTCTGTAAACACTAACAATCACAAAAATAGGTGTATGCACCATAACAAAAATGGCTGCCACAGGTAAACTGCTTAAAAAAAATTTTTTTAATAGTTTTAAGGTCCTGAAACACGTAGGAAACAAGTGGAAAAGTTTCAATTTTTTTTAAATTGGTCAAGCAACCAGCTTATGTTTTTCTAGGACATTTCAAATGGACTGACCCAAGAATAAACAATTTTAATGAATAAAATACTCGTGTTATTGGATGTACTGAACAAGGTTAAAGAGATTTATTGATCATTTAACATGTATTAATTTATTTAAATTTAAAATATCTGTATAATTTTCATAAAATATAATAGCTCGTGGTTACTGAATATTAACGTTGTGCACTTTCTTTTATATGGATTTACACAAGATGCTTGTGAGAATCAGCCATCTGATCACTCGTGTATGCAGTTTATTTACTTCAGCTGTTTAAGCTAACTGAATTAGGTTTACTTACATCAATTTAGCAGAACCTTTCTTAAAAGCAACAAGAACGTTATTCTTAAAGCAACAGGAACAGTTTATATTTAAACATTATTAAAATAAAGTCGATGGTTTTTCACACACTTTTTAAATGTTTTCTACCTCACTTCTTGTAAACATGCTTGTAATGACATTCTCCAGCAGCCTTCACCCTATCTTGCACAAACTCACCTGGATCTTCTTCTTTTATCTTTAGTGAAACTAACAGTATAAGTTTTTTCTTGTTTTCCCAATAATATTATTGTTTTAGCCTCTCACGGTTATGACAAGCACCTCCAATAGGCTTCGTATAAGTTACAATAGATTCTGCATGTTGCTATTCTTGAAACCTTGGACACGTAAGCGAGTGCCGTATGGTACCACGCTTTTAGGTTAGCTCTAGGAGCTAGTTAGGACACTGGTCGCCAAACTGTTTCGAGGCTCAGTAGCTGTTTGTGGCACGGACATTTGGTCTTATGCTTTAGGGCGACTGAATGGGGTGGTGGCGGGAGAAATGCCAAGCAAACCAATTATAAATTTACAGTAATATCGCTTTTAAAGCTATATAAGTGTGACGTCTTTTGGTGCCATTAGCTTCCTGAATGAATGCATGTTCTGAGGGCCACACATACCATTTGGCACTAACAAGATTTAACTGGTTGTCATAGTAATCAATGTTGGTTTACATACAATATAATTAATTTATTATGAAAATTTTTTTTTTTTCTTTTATTTCACCACTTTCCAACAATTACCCTTTCTGAAGATTGCATAACAGATTCTCCTACATTCAGCTTTGATTTTACTACTTCTTTTGGCGTTTTGATCACTTCTTAGAGTGCCAGTAGTGTAAGTTTTTTTAATTCTAATAATTTCTTTTCTAAATGGTAAAAATTAAAAAACTATCCATAAACAGTGATTGTCAGGTGTTTATATATATATATTTTTTTTTCATTAAACACAAAACAAAATTTGACACACGTCCTTTATCACCCAGGTCATCTGTAGCACCACTTTAACTAGGATTTTCAAAATTGTTTCGTCGGGCTCAGCAAGAAAATACAGTTTAATCCTGTATTTTATGTTTTTTATTAATATATTGTCAAAAAATTAGGAACCCACGCCACAAAACCATGGACTCATCTATACATAATTTTTTTTAGAATAGTAAAAATTAGCCATTTTTTCATTAAAAGAAAAATCAATTAATTGTTTTATCTTATGTATACAATTACCGTCCTGTTTTCTCATTACTACAAAAATGAAGAGCTCTCATAATTATGGAAAAATTTATTCCAGCCCATACAATTACAAAAACTGGTATATTAAACAAATAATGGGTACACTAATAATCTTTTACTCTGTTCAATTTAATTTTCTCCAAGTGTAAAAATCCCAGAAACATGAATTCGTCTTTTGTTACAGGTTTCTGTGATGATAAATGAAAAATTTAGGGTGATTAATTTCTGTTCTAAGATCTTCTGTATAATTTATTCGTTTCATCCATATTCATATTAAAAAACTTATTAGCTAGTAGTTGAAAATAGTCAACTGGTTTACAAACATTTGAAATGGGAATACAACGATCAGGAATTTAAACAAAATCAATTTTTTTTTAATTCTGGTGGATGGGTCACCCACACAACATTACTTGCCACTTTTGTATTTGTTGTTTGTCAAGATGATTTTTGGTATAGGTTTAATTATACTGATGTCATTTTCAGTTATTTGAACACTATTGTCATTGGTTTCAGTTTCTCTATGTATAGTTTGCACAGTGTCAGTACGATTTTCAGCTTCACTCAAAATCACTTTCACTCTCCGATTGGACATCACTGTCATCTAAATTCAGCACTAAATTCACTGTTACTACTCTCATTTTCCAAAATATGTTTTAGTTGTTATGCTAATAATATCTTTTTAAAAACATTAAATCGTATTATTCACTGAGACCCAGGATTTCACCACCAGCCCATTATAAAAATAACAGAGATACCTTGGGACCACAAACAATTTTATAACACTAAGTATTCTACTAACATAGCCACATAAAGGATAAAAGCTGAACTGAAAGACTAGCACAACTAAAATCCATTCCATATGACTTATGAATAGATGGCACCGACAGCCGCTGATATAACTCCAAAGTGGCACCTGATCCAAGTGGTAATGTGATCTGATCTGATCATTGGTTAACTATTCTTGTCTTTATTCAAGGTCCTTGCTCAACTCCATGAAAAAATAAGAAAAAAACGACCCGAATTGTGGAAGAACAAGTCACGGGTTCATCATCAGGACAATACTGCAGCTCACACTGCATTGTCTGTCAAGACGTTTCTAGCTAAGTACAGGCTGATTCAAAGAAACAGGAAATTTTGAAAGTTGTGTTGGTAGCCGTGGGAAATTGGTACCACTTGATAAGTGGTGCCAGCCTCTGTAACCTAACCTGCCATTTAGTTGTCATGGATCCTTGGAGTGGTGCGCAACGTGCATTTGCTATCTAAGCGTTTTACAAACAGTGTGGAGGGAGCGCGTAGAGAATTTCGCCGTCATTTTAATCTGGGACGGCACGACCGTGTTCCATCAGCACATCCAATTAAAACATGGATATCTAACTTTGAGGAAACTGGTTCGGCAATGAAAAAGAAACCTCCAGGCCATGAGCGAACCATCCGTACACCACAGAATGTTCAAGTTTTACAAGATGCTGTCACACGAAGTCCACATCGGTCAATCCGTCGTCTCTCAGCATCTTTACAATCGCATAGTTCAAGTGTTCGAAGAATGTTAGTGAAGGACTTGCAATTCCATCCATACAAGTTGCAGATCGTCCAGGAACTGAAACCGAACGATGCAGTTGTGCGAGCACAATTCTGTAATGTAATGCTTCAGAAGATAAATGATAACGAAGAGTTTGTTCACGAACTGTGGATGTCAGACGAAGCGCATTTCCACCTCAGTGGATTTGTTAACAAGCAAAATTTCAGATACCGGGCACAAGAGAATCCTACGCAGATACACCAGTGCCCGTTGCACAGCCAGAAAGTGACCGTGTGGTGTGCTATATCATCTTATGGTGTTATAGGCCCTTATTTTTTTGAGGATGACAACGGTCTTGCGATTACAGTGACGTCGGCTCATTACGTAGCCGTGCTTGAAACCTTTGTTGTGGAACAACAAAAGACATTTCCACCGATTCTTAACACAGCCTGGTTTCTGACGGAACAACATCACATACTGCATGAATATCGATGGCAGCTGTACGCCGATTGTTTGGACAACGTGTCATTTCACGAAATGGTGACATTAGATGGCCTCCCAGATCGCCTGATCTCTCAGATTGCGATTACTTTTTGTGGGGTCATCTTAAAAGCAAAGTGTTCCACAGTAGACCTGCTACAACGGAAGAACTGAAGGCAAAGATCCGAGAAGCAATTGCGGAAATTCCAGTTGACATGTTACGTCAAACCATGAACAATTTAACGAAAAGACTTCGAGAGTGTTTACGTAGAAGAGGAGGTCACCTGCAAGATGTCATCTTTAAAAAATAAACTAAAATGTATATATCTTAAAATGGCAACATTTTTACAATTACATGAAATAAAATTCATTTTCTAAAATAAATTTTTCATTAACTTTAAATAACGTTTTTAAATTTTTTAATTTTCCCATTTCTTTGAATCACTCTGTATAACATCCCAGTGTTAGACCACCTGCCTTTTCACCTAACCTGGCACCATGTGACTTATCTGCTCCCCAAGGTCAAATCTGCATTAAAAGGAACAAGATTTCAGACCTTGTCACAAGTCATGAAAGAGCTCACAGAAGAAGACTTCCAGCACTGCTTCAAACAATGGAAAATTCGCATGGAGTATTGTAGGGATAGAGAAAGGGTGTATATTGAAAGGGATAATAACTAAATATGCATAAATTTTATAAAATAAAATATTTTACACCATTAATCTCGTTATTTAATAGCCACACCTCGTATATTATCTCATTACTATGATAACTGTTTTTATTACTCAGGCAAAACTACATAAAAAGATCAAAATAGTTAAAATATCAATCAATCAGTAAATAATAACAGTCAATAAATAATATTCAACAGAGGGGATATAAATTTTGTTTCTTTATCTGTGATACAAGTTTACAAATCATATTGTTTTAGGCAAGAAATCGTCCAATATTTAATATAAGTCAGAGTACTCAATAATATGAGCCATAGTTTAAAATCAAGATTTTAATGTTGTTATGCTTATGATCAGTTTATTTCAAGATAATTAAAAAATAATTCAAATACATTAAGTAGCAAAGCATCAATCTCGGTCAGCTTATATGTTACTTACAATTAAATTATTTTACTCTAAACAATGTAAAAACCATTATAATAAAGCATGAGCATGATTATAGATGAAAATAAAAATCACTAATTTAAAAACTTAATCTTTATACATGTAAATCTGATGCTCATGTACCACATATTCACTATCCTTTATATCCACCAGGCTTGTAGTTGGAAATTACTTACTAGAGTAATTTTTCATATCAAAGTACGCACACTAGTTCAAATTTGTTCTGTACTATCGTTTCAAATAGATTATTAAATTCATAATTAAATTAAGCAAATTATTTATTTCTGGGAACAAATTTTTTTTTTTTTATTTTTTGTAAAATACTACAATCTAAAACATAGTTAATTTTTGCACTAAGAAGGTTAATTTCAACTGAATTTTAATTAATAAGCTAAAGCACTTCATTCTTCAATAATACAAGCAATACAATTTTAAGTTCCCTCCTTTTGAAATTCTGTGCCACTGAAAAAAACACTAAGCATTTCAAATCAAGATAAAATTTGCACTGTGAATCAATTTGAAATTTCATCTGAGAATGCATGAGTGGGTAATCTGTGTTAAATTTTGAGTCATAATATCTTTATTTATTAATTCTAAATTTATTACTGACGACTGAAAAATAAAACAATTTCCTTAGTAATTCTTTGGGAAAAAATGAGAATGGAAATTAATGTTTACTTTATTATCTTAGATACCTTCTGCCCAGATTCTTATTTAAAAGTATTTTCTGTTTGTATTTTAAAACTATCTGGATGGAGGGAGGGAGATACAGAGTGAGAGGTGAGAGAGAGAAAATAAATGTCTTACCTTAAAATCCATAGTCCTAACAGAATTAATAACTTCCCTAAGTTCTGCATCAAAATGCTGAACTTCCTCAATTATAGCTGCATTAACTACCTCTTCTCTCATCATCAAAGACTCTTGGCTGCTATCACTTGTAGTTTCATTATCTAAAAATAAATACTTTATTTATATTAGTCCACAACTGTACATTATAAAGGTCACATTAGGAATGGCTTCTACAATTAGTGTTTCTTGTTCAAAAGTTTTTGAAGAACAATAAGCCTCCTTCACTTTCACAGGTAAAGGGAAACCCCCAAAGACAAATGCAAGTAATTGAAAGAGTTGATGACTACTGAGCTATCCATTGTCGACAATGAAGATCACAGAAAGGCATCGAAAAAAGTAGTAGGCAGAATTCGGTAAAGTTTTCTTCATTGATGTCCTGGGAAAACTGGCAACATGTTGTTCATCTATTTGTTACTGTCCAGAATTAAAACAGATAAAAGAATCGCCATAGACAAAAAGAATGGTGTATCCTGATTCACAGAACCTGAACACTAAAGATATGTCATTGTCAAGGGCAAGAGCTATCCTAATAATGAAAAATTACAGACGAATAATAACTCCTTTGTGAAGGAAGTAACAAGCAAGATAGTAAGGTACAACCCTGTAGATTTTGTGATGGAATGGAAGATACACCGTGCATTACTCTGTCAACATCCTGCACATCTCCATCAGAGCCTCCTTTCACACCCTCAGCCTCAAGGTGAGAGTACCCATCATGATACTGTAGAAGCTGACCTTGCAAAGACTGCAATAATAGGAGCCGGCAGATCAAGCCCCTCCGTAGGAATATTTCAAGAGACAGACTTCATCCTTTGAAGCCCATTAATATTACTGTTCTGCATTCCAATTTTAGGTATCAATCTTCAATTTCAGGTAAAGATCTATTTTTATTTGATGATAAATGAGGCACAATAGCAGTCACTCAAGACATGATAACTTGCAAGGCAAATATTTTTCTCTATATTGGTTGCAATTGGTCTGCTGAATCATCAGCTTGAATATAAGCCTGGTCACACTGGTAACAGTAGAATCAGCAAACACGGTTTCTAAAGTTTTAAAAACTTAATAATCATAGCGAGATATCTAGGTTTTTTCGTTAAATTCAATATTACAAAATTTTAACCGATAAAGATTATTCCTACATTTGAATTATTAAAATTTATGAATTAAAACATCTTACATTTAAAATTCAGCTACTAATTGCATAATACAAAACTACTTTACTTTTTTATGATTACTATTACAAGTATTCTATTTTATTGTATTTTATTACATTATATTTAACAAACAAAATAATAAAAACAAAAACTGAGATGTAGTGCATAAGGATATATTATCTACTTACTGATAAAAATGAAATAATACTTCACTATCTGTTCCAAGAATTTTTTTCATTTTTAAAAATAAAGTAATTTAGCTTAATGAACTATAATAAACATAATGAACCTTCAGATCAACCCTTTCTTTCCAATCACGTAAATTCTAATTAATGCCCCCCCCCTCCAGGGAGTGAAAATTTTATATAATTTTTTTTTTTTGTTGTAACACAAATACATTCAATTATGATAGGAAAATAACTATACCCTATAAGCAAACTTAGTATCTGTTTAATACATACAAGCATCAGATGGTAGAGCACATGTAGGTGTAGAAACTGGTTGTACAGGGGCTGAAAAACTAGCTATAGTGGCTGGAGACTGATTAACAGGAGGAGGCTGGATGATCTAGAAATTAACAAAAAATAAATTAAAATAAGAAATCAGAAGTAATAGATATAAATTTATAAATATAAACTAATAAAAGTTATATAATTAATCGTAGTTTGTTTTTACCTTAAGAAATAATCTGGAAAAAAATTAAAAACATGTGTCAATATTATAAGGAAGCTCACTTGCTCAAGTCAGGGAGGGAACTTAGATGTGCTCAAGGTATGTACTACAGCTCACACCTATCTATCTACATTCCTAAAGAACATTGCTGTTTTGTTTGGGGCAACAATTTTCATACTTTAAAAGGCAAAATCCTAATTAAAAGTCACCATGCACAAAGGCACAATTCGACTCATCCCCGCTGAATGGTTTTCTGTATAATCCATTACGACTCTTTTCAGTTACAGGACTGGGCCCATTAACTAGAGAATGGAGAAAAGTTAATGGCAATTTAATACTCCCATTCAAAAATTATGAATTTATTTGTATACACATTTCTTCATGAAAACCTCCATGGATTACCAGCCAACATATTTACCAGTTCAACTGTACTAAGAAATGAAAAGACAGAAAGCAAAATCAATTGTCTTTCTTATATCTATATCATACTTGGTTATGGGCCTTATATAAGTGTAACTCTGTCGCTCTTGTTTTTGCAAATGGACCACGTATTATATTCGCATATGTGCTTTTAATGACATAACTGAATGCTTTTTTAATCTTAACTAACAAAACAATAATTTGTTTTTCCTAGAGTGTACATTGCAATCTGTTCAACTAATGAACAATAAGTAACCTTTGATATTTATGACATATAAATGAGGTGTACTCTTCTAGACACTCAAGCGGACCATTGCTAAGATGTGCGGTTAATTGGACCCCAACCAGCAAAGTATACCAGTAACCACTGTCTAGCATTCATATCCATTTAAGCAGCTAACCTTTACTAGGATCTGAACCTCAGAATCTAAGACTTTGAAAATCAGCTATTAAACAAGTGATTTGCAATGAGTTTTACTACAGACTGAACTAGTCTAGTGGTAAAAGTAGTAGTGGACTAGTCTTGTGGTTTTTCAAATGTAAGTTAATTCTCGAGTCAACATTGACTGAAAAATCTGGATTTGATTGTATGATGCATAATCGTCCAAGAAGTTACACCACTCAGAGTATTACCATCAGTGTATTATTATTATTATTATTATTATGCTTTTACGGCCAACATGGGACCACTTAAGTCAATTTTAGTTGGATCTTTTCTGAGAAAAGCGTGTTATTTTACTCTTTCGAGCTGCCCAGTATTTCTTGATCCGTTCAGATCTTGCTTTCTTTTCTTCATCTGTAAAAAAACACCCTCTTCGTTGTATTCTGTCTTTTGTTTAAATCTAATGTTTTTGTCTTTAGGCTTTGTAATTTTTCCAGTTTTATTCTGTATGTCGGTCAGGGAAATTCCCAATTCTTTCATATCTTATCTAATTTCTTTGATCCATCCTACTTCTAGTTTTTGGAACCAGAGCTTCTCAATGATATTTCTTGACAGTCTTGTTTCCGGTGTCCTTATGAGATGATCAAAGAAAGAGATTCTTTTTTTCCGCATAGTATCAGTAACAGGCTCTATTTCTCGATACACCACCTCATTTGGCACAATCCACCATTGGCCTTCTTTATGGTGTTTTTTATTGATACACGTTTTGACAATTCTCCTCTCTATTTTCAGAATTTTATCAATTCGTTTTTCTGAGTGATTTTGAAAAGGGTCTCGCTTCCGTAGGTGACTTCTGGCTGAACTACGGTTTTATAATGTTTAAGTTTTGTTTTAGTCGAAAGGCATTTTTTGTTATATGTTGACCGAGTTAATTTTTGGGATTTAATCATTTTATTTGTCCTATTTTGTCATGTCACTTTTTCATTTAAATTATATGTTATTATTTCCCCTAGAAATTTAAATTGTTTTACTATTTTAATTTTCTGATTGTTTACTGCAATGTGCTCTATTACCAGAGGATCTATGGCCATTAGTTCAGTTTTTTGAAAGAGATATGAAACCCTATCTTTTGTGCTACGTTTTGAAGGCTCATGATTTATGTTTTGGCTTCTTGAATATTATTTGCTAAAAGAGCGAGGTCATCTGTAAATCCCAGGCAATTTAGTGTGATGGAGTTTTTCTTAGTAACCATTTTTATATTTTTGGGATTTATTTCATATCATTTTTTCATGACAAATTCAAGGGCGCAATTAAAAAGGAGTGGTGAGAGGCCGTCTCCTTGCCTCAATCCAGTTTTTATGGAGAAGGATCGAGAGAGTTCACTCTGAATTTCACTCCGGACTGGGTAACGGTTAAAGTTAATTTTATCATGTTTACGAGTTTAGGGTAAAGGCCCAGGTTTCTCAGAATATTCAGCATGGATGGTCAGTGTATACAATCATAGGCCTTTTAAAGTCGACGAAGGTGATTATTAATTGTTTTTTTCGTCTTTTCTATAAGTCCATCATAAGTTTTAGGGATATTATTTGATTCGGGCAACTTCCCCATGGCTTAAATCCTCCTTGGTACTCCCCAAGTTCTAGTTCAAGTTGATCTTTGCATCGGTTGTATATGATTCTCGACAGGATTCTGTATGTGCAATCCAGGAGAGATGTGCCTCTGTAGTTTTACAGATTAGTTTTAACCCCTTTTTTATGTAATGGATGAATGAGGGTTGTGGTCCAGTGTTCTGGAAAATTTTCTTCGTTCCATATTTTCACGAGGCATTTTCACGTAGGGAAGTTTTGACTGAATAAACTGATGAGTGTTTCCAGAGTTCTGCGAAAAGCTGATCTTCTCCGCTTGCTTTGTAGGTTTTTATTTCATTTAAGGCTGCGAGAACTTCTTGAATTGTTGTCAGGTTGATATTTACCAGTGAAGTTTTAACTGGAGTTTCAGTGTCAATCTCAAAAAGCTCTGGGGGGGCGTCACAGTTGAGGAGTCTATTGAAGGTTTCTGCCAAAATTTCAGCGTTTTCTTTATTGGTGTGGGCCATATTTCCTTTTTTTCCTCTCAGCATAAGGGTGGGTGGTTCATATCTTTGAAGAGCCTGACCAAAAATTTTATAATAGTTTCGGGAGTTAATTTTCTTGGAACTTTCTTCTATTTGTTGAATCAAGTTTTTTTGGGCTTGTCGTTTGGTTCCTCTTATAATTTTCTGAGTTATTTTCCTTTGTTTGGTGAATTCGTGGTTAGAATCTTCAGCTTTCCAGGTTTGGTGGTTGATCCAAGCCCGGTGTCGGTCTTCGACTCCTTTGTCACATTCTTCATTCCACCATTGGTGTTTTTTTCTTGGGTTTATAGGGGCTAGTTCTTCAGCTATTTCTTTCAGTTGGGATGTCAATTCTTTTAAATGATTAGTTAATTTGATTTTTTTAGTTGTTTCTTCAAAGATGGCATCGTTTATCAATTTATGTGGATCATAAGCTCTTATGTTTTAAGGTTGGGATTTTTTTCTTTTTATGTGGGGTGAATTTTATTTTAACTTTAATCAGTATCCAGTATCTGTTCCTCTCAAGACTTTAACTTTATAAATCTCCTTGTGATAATTCTGGTCCATACAAACATGATCGAGTTGCCATTCCCCTTTTTTCCAATCCGGGTGTTTCCAAGTCTTCAATTTGTTTTGTTTTCTCATAAAATAGGTGGATTTTGAGATCATATTATGGTTTCTGCAAAATTCGACAAGTCTTTGGCTGTTCTTGTTAGTTTTCTTCTGGGCAGGCCATTTTCCGATAATATCATGATATCTTCATTCTTTACCAAGTTGGGCATTAAAGTCTCCTATTAAAATCTTGGTGTGGGTCTTATTTATGTTTGCAGTTTGGTCAAGAAGTTCCCAGAATTTGTCCATCTTTTCTCTATCTTTTTTAAGATTGTTTTTATCATTGGTGGGAGCATGGACATTTATTATGGTGTAGAATTTATTGGCTGATTTTAGGGTTAAGGTTGAAATCCTGGGGGAGTAAGACTTAAATCCTATGATTGAGTCAATTATTTTAAGATTGATTGCAAATCCTGTTCCGAACTGTGGGCATTTCTTCATCATACATTTCCCGGGAATTCCTTTGTAAATTCTTTAACCCTCAGATTAACCCTTCTTGATCGGTGTTTCTCATTTCTTTAAGTCCTGCAAGTAGGGTTTTTTGTTTGTCCATTATGTCTGTTAGAGTTTTTAGTTTGCCTGGTTGAGTTAGAGAATTAATGTTGTGAGTGGCAATGTAGTTTATCTGCTTGTGTTTTATCCTCAATTTTGAAGTTGTGTTGTTTTTGGGTATTTCCAAACGCTCTGATTCGTCATTATCTTTTAAGCAGCTGCCCACCAGATCAGAGTTTGCCTTCTCTGGTATTTACCAGACGGTGGATTTTTTCTTAAAACCCTTCCATATTTGACTTTCAAAGGCAAGTCAGCCTTGGGTGGGAATAAATTCCTGAGTTACAACTCCAGATGTGATCTAGAGAGGTGATTCTGATTTAGTTCACCAGTAAAAATCTCCACCTTTCTAACTGGCAATCCAGACGAACCAACAGGGAGTTGCAAACCGATTTTCTTAATTGAGATTTTAAGTATGGAGAAAAGTTTAAAATCGGTTATGGAATCATTTCGTCAGTGTATTACAATAATAAATCTATTTCCAACATTACAAATTTAAAACTAAATCATAAAAAGATACAACCAACCTGAAACTATACGCTAAATTTAATATTAAATACGAATTAAGTCTAGAACTTATAATTACAAATAATAATATACTGTACTTATATTAAAATACATATTACATATCTGTAAATATATGAATACATGTGACAAATACATTGTAAATTACAAACTGTCTATATGATAGTAACTGTTAAAATCTATTCAATAAAAATTAATAAGTGAATCAAAGAAAATTACTCTTCATCCTTTTCCCCTTAATGCAAAATAAGCAAAAACAAAACAAAGAACATAGTTAATTTAGATCTGACAAAATTTCTAACAAGAGTTGAGTCATGACACTATGAGTATTAATTTATCACCCACTACTTTCCAAATAACTTTAACAAACTAACTATTTAATAAATTATTTTTTATTTACTATCAATACATTATATGCATAGAAGTAAACACAGCAGCACCCACCAGATCCAACCTCTGTGTAAGAGACTCCTGGGTATATCCAATCTACACAGCACAGTACTGTAGCTAGATATACAAGCATGCTTAAACTTGTCTGTGTTAAATCATAATAACTAATTTTGTTACATTATTGTATCATACAGGGGGAAGTACATACCATACTATAAATATAGTCTTGTTTACTAACATGAAATAGAAGTTTGTTTTAATTTAACCAGTACAGTACAGTAGTGCAATCTTTGTCCATTAACGCATAATCATATTAAAAGTGCCGCTGTTACTGTGAATTTTGTGAGCAGGGTATTGAATCTAGTCTATTGTATGTGTTCACTAATGGTTACTCAAAAACAAAAACGCATTGTGTGTTCACTGCAACAGAAGCTTTAAATGCTTGAATGACTTGATAAGAGTGAGTGTACCAAAACATTCTTTAGAATTGAGAGTCAACATTACTACGATTAAAGAATGGAGTAAAAACAGAAAGGCCCTCGAAGCACATACACAACCAACGAAGAAGATACATTAAAAAACCAAAAAATTCTGAGAAAGCTTAAATCAATTCACCCACCTGGGTACCTAGCCAACCTTTCACAGCATTTTGAAGTTTGTCGTCATCATCAAAGTGCAGTGACATAAGCTATTTCTTCATATGAGTGAAGAGATGGAAAATCACTTGGCACAAAGTCCGGGCTGTAAGGGGGATAATCAAAAATATCCCACTGGAACCGATTCAGAAATTTTCGAGTTCTTCAAGCACTGTGAGAATGAGCGTTGCATGCAAAAAAACAACACTGGATGACAGCATACTGTGACCTTTGTTCTAAATGGCTTACCTAAGTTTCTTAAAGTTTCACAGTATATGGCTCAAGTAGCTGCTTGCATCGCAGTACTTCAATGACAATAAACTTCAAAATGCCATGAAAGGTTGGCTAGGTGTCCAGGTGGCTGAATTTTATGAAGGTATTTTTTTAATTTTATTTACTACATTTTTTTACTATTTTTCAACGCAGTTGAAATTTGTAAAATGTAATAAAAAAATGTAGTTTTAAGTTGTATATAATAAAATATTTTTATAAAAGCAGTAAACATTTTTTTATTTATAGCCAAACAGAGGTTACTTTCAGAACCACCCTCATATTTCTTGTTGCATTTGGAATATTACTTTTGCCCAGATTAGCCAGATGAGACTGAATTCAGAATGGAAAGGTATGGTGGTATTGTTCCAGGATTTTATCAATAGTACTCTTCAAATTTTAGTTAATGCAATTTGGATATTTTTACTTAAGAGTTATTCTAGCATAACTGCCTTTCTTTTTGAAAATTTTAGAATTTCAGTTATGTTCTTAATATGAAAAGAAGCACTGTCGATTACTAACATAAACCAAAGAAGGAGATTACAGGTTAGTCATGTGTTTTACTAACTTTTTGTAATGTTTTGAATTCACATCACTGTGTAATATTCTCTACACTGACCAAATTTAAATATTAATATATCATTAGGAATGCTTTCAGTTCACAGCCTGCATGTACAATAACCCGCCTTTGGCCTTTTGATTTCTTTTTTTATAACCCTTACTTGGGCCATTTAACCATGCAAAACCTTTTCGTGAGTGGAATGAATATACATTGCATCAGAAATGTCGATGACATATTCTTATTCTAATAAAAAATCTTGAAACAATTATCACTTTTCTCCAGCTTTTAAAACTTTTTCATTATCTTCATCCATTTCCATCTAAACCCCATTTTTTTTTTTTTAATTTTTAAATCTATGTCTAGATCCTAATGTTGATTTTTTAGTACTACTAATAATGTTTACAGTAGCATATCGGACATTGAATTCTGGGTTTAAATTACACATCAGGAACTTTTATGTACAATCATTTGTTTCGAGACACTGGAAGATTCAATGACCCTCATAAAAAAATTGGTCAATTTTATATCTGCACGTACTTAAAAAAAAAAATATTTTTAGAATTATTAAATGAGCTGAACTCATTTGTACAATGGTTTAGTTATGTACCAAAGTTCAACGGTTAAGTAATAGAAAAATTCTTCTAACATTTGTTAGTAATTTGATGAAGATGTTTTACAAAAAGAAAAATTATTGAAGAACATTATCACTATCTTTTGAATTGGGATCATAGATGCAAAAGAAATGAAAATAAACAAATGGAATAGGTATAGGTAATAAAAATTGTATTTATTAAAATTAAAACTAAGCTACAAGGGTGAATCAAATATAAACTGGAATTCTTGTTGTTGTTGACACATAGCTAGGAGAGGGGCATGGCTTCTCAATGTTGTACATAGGGATGCATGGAGAGGATCCCACTCTTAGAAAGCCGCTCACTACTATTTTCTAGTTAGTATCACTGTTGGGTAAAGTTAACAAAAAACACAGCTCGTATTTGCCAAAAGAAATTGGACTTTAATGAGAAAGAAAACAACTGAACTTATGTTAAATCATAACCTTAAAAACTAAAAAGAAATTATGAAAATAACATAATTTAATGATACATAGAATATCAACTGAAATCAGCAGCTGAACAATGATGTTAAATGAAAAAAAATACATGAATATACACTTTTAAATACAGTTTTTGACAATATACATTTTTTACAAAGCCTTAATTTTAATTGTAGATTTAGAAAAACATAATATCAATAGAAAAATGTAACTGGAAAACAGTTGTACTACGGATATATACTATAATATGACAAATGGCAATGAACGGATGTCATTAACTTAGATAATTAAATTACAATAGTTTCAATATAAAAAGAGTTAATTACAATATAATCGCATTGAAATTAATTGAGCACGTAAAATAGGTTGCAGCTGAAACGATGACACAACTTTATGTACGTCACCTGTTGTGACTGTACGGTGAGTAAATGGGTTTTAGACTAAACATGAAATTGAAATTAAAACTTGAAAGGCTTAGGTATGATGAACTGAATGTTCCACAAATTTTAATGATAACATAACTGTTTAACGTAATACGTAATGAAAAACTGAACTTGCCTGTAGCACACAAATATTTGTAAGAGACGAACTCGTGAATGAAGGTAAAACGAATACATACTGTAAATTCCTGAGCGTAGTCCGCCGTGGTGTATCAGGAATACAGGGGTGAGAATGTGGCTTCGAGGTTGAGCAAGACTGGGCATCTGAAATGTATAGCAACGAGTTTGAAGAAATTCTGCTTCGCTGAAATTGTAATAAGAAGCTGGAGAAAATTCGGCGTCAACAGAATTGACAGCTTGTAATGATTGAAGCACTTTCCACAGAGAAGTAATGTAGAATTTGAAGAATAACTTAACGAAGAAACGAGGCTGGACGAACATAGAAAACTGTGAAATCACGAAAAACTGACGAGTAGAACTAGAAAATATTTTTGACACAGGAATACCGCACTGTGTATGCGAATATGGAGGTGATGAAGAGATTAGCACAAATCTTGAGAGCGAAACGTAAAGGCGTCTTTACATTGTGAAGGTCTGGTCAGCTCTGCCGAAAAGATGGCGCGAACGAAAAGAGGGGAAAACCGAGCCTAGGCAGATCTAATAGAGTGTGTGTTGGCAACAGGAGATGTGTGCAAGTATTAGTATGTGAACGAAGCAAAAAGGGAGTGTATGAGAGCAGCAATAAATTTGCGAGAAATGAAAACAGTCGGTCACTAGAATGACAGAAATCGCCGTCTGGTTGACGCCAAGGCTCGAATAAAACAAACAAATATAAACAAACAGATACACATAAGACAAGCCCGAAACGAAACATAGTAATAAATACATCAAGTCTGTGATAACAACATGACCCAACCCTAGCTTTGAATTCATTGGAAATACCGAAACTTTACGCATGGCGTAAACAATCACCAATGTCAGAACAGAAGGTACCATTGCGCAACACACAATGTATTATTACTAAATTTCTCACAGCGGAGGATGTGAAACCAGCCAAAATTTTGAGAATACTTCAGACACAAAGACTCCAGTGTATGATAGGCATAAGCAGTTTTTGGGAGGACGAGAACTAGTTGAACTACTTGGTCACCAACGTTGCCTAAGGACAAGTGCTACTGCTGAAAACATTCTCATGGTCCCATCACCTTATCAAGGATGATCGTTGATTAACAACTGCAGAAATTGTTTCTGAGATCGGAATAAGCTATGGCAGTGCTCAGGCAATCATTACTGACGATCTTGCATTTAAAAAAGTGGCAGCACAATGGGTTCTTCTTCTTCTCATCAAAGGTCAGAAGCTCTACCAGCCAGAGGTGTGCCAGCAGTTGTTAAGTCGTTACAAAGCAGAAGGAGAATTTTTTTTTACATTGAACTGAATGAATGAATGAATTTTGAATTCATTTGAATCAAAACAGGCAAGCATGGAATGGCAAAAAAAAGGGAGAAACTGCACCCATAAAAAGTTAAAACTCGACTGTTAGCTGGAAAGGTTCTGGCCACAGTATTTTTTGATTTCAAAGGAGTTTGCATGTTGATTTTCTCCATGAACATTGTGCAGTGAATTCTGCATACTACTGCCAACTTTCAGACGAAGCAAAACTCACAAATCGTCAAAAAAGACGTCAATTTCCAATTAGAAGCGTCATTCTGCTTCACAACAATGCTTGGCTCCATATCGCAGCTCAAACTCAAGAAAAAATTACATCCTTATTCTGGACTACACTGACACACCCGCCTTACAGTCCGGAATTATTGTCCTGCAATTATCATTTGTTTGAGCCACTAAAAGAAGATATTTGAAGGAAGAAATTTGAAGATTATGCTGCTTAAGTGTTCATGTGCAATCGGTTGACATCATGCCCACCATTTTATCATAATCGGATCAAAAAGCTACCTTTCTGCTGGGAAAAATGTTTCCAAAACAAGAAATTATTTATAAAAATAATATTGTGAGTACGTATTTTTATTATCCTTCAATAAATTATAAAACAAAAATTCTGGTTTACATTATATTTCAAGATTCACCCTTGTAAATGATATAATTATCAAGAAAAGTGTTTTCAGTTGTTTTACTTTAAAATTTTGTTTTAGAATGATATGTTTGATTTAAAAGTGAGCAAGGAAGTACAAGTGGAATATGTTTTTAGATTTTTTGATGCAATTCTCAAGGCATAAATTTGAGTGAGGTAAAAACAAAAAAAAATTTAACTTTTCTCTATTTTACTTGGTTTTTATGTACTAAATAAACGTTTCAATCCTAAAACAAAATTGCATAAATTAAAAAAAAAAAAAGAAAGCAATTTGGGAATGAAATAAGATCTTCCTAAATTTGTTACCAAATAATGAAAAATGATATAAAGCTTTCATCCTCATTGACAAAGATGTGCACAATTAATGCAGTAACTCAAGCAGGACAACACAATGGTAGTAGGTAGGTAACTGCACACAGATGTGCAGATGCTGGTGTTAACAAAAACTGACAACTAAACAGGTGACAGATGTTTGTGCTTACATTTTAATGAAATGAAATTTAATCTACAAGGTGTTAACAAGACAGTTACTATCATTTCTATTTAATCAAAGCAACTAAAGCTAAATGATAAATCTTCAAACATGTTACATATGATAACTTCCAATATTTTAAAAATATAAACAAATTCTTAATATATCTAGCACCTAATGAAAAAGCAGATAAAGCTGCTTTGATATAAAGGCTTTCTGCAGTTCTGTTAATGTGGAAATATTAAAGAAAATTCATTGATTTTATTTTTAAGATTTCCACAATTCAACCTAGATGTATAAACATAAAAATTTATTTTACATCCAGACACAACACATGAATCCAAACACAAACTAGTTAAGAGATTTTCCAATGGGTGAATTTGCAAGATCAGAACTTTTGTCAGTTTGAGAAAGAACTTATAAATAACTCAAAATCAAATACAGGAAATAATGAAAAATAAAAATAATGCAGAAGAGAGAATAATAAAAACTTATCCTGTTCCGAATCCTATTCCTGAAACTCTTTCATTGTCTGAAAATACTATTAACAACTAGCTACATTATCTTATTTCTATCATGATTATGAGTCTTTTTTTTTTTTTTTTTATAAATTTTACACAAGACAAATAAAAAAAATAGAATCTAGTTCTTATTAATAGTTGTATTTCATAACTTTTAACAGAATCAGAATATGAACAAAGATAAATGCGAGTTAAAAAAAGCATATTTTAAAGTATATACCAGTGGTACCCAAATGTTTCTAAGTTGCAGCACCGTTTTTCAATTGAAATTTTTCCACGGTGCCCTACCCTAAGTAAAAGCATGACTACTCGTAAATAAGAGATAAAAATAAATAAAACTCATGTATCTTCATTATTTTTTTTTAGTTTATTAACATTAAATGTCTTGGTTCAATTAATTATAAAGCTTTTACAATATTTTGCGGCACCCCTGTGAAGAGGCCATGGCTCCCCAGAGTGCAGCGGTGCACAGTTTGAGAATCACCGGTATATACATTAAAAGATTGTACATATTACATATTAAGTATGCATATAAAATTATACTTGTTAATTGCAGTGTTTCAGTCTCCACTTTTCCTAGTAATCCTGGCATAGAAATTGTGCTGTTTTTAGTACAATAAGTAGTGTCAGGTTGCCTACAATTGTTGTATTTAATGGCACAAATATGCACGCATACTACAGTGATGGAACTTCTTACAAGCTTAAACACTTACTTTTAATAATAAAACCACTGTATATATATTGAGTATTACCTACAAGCTCAACACTGTTTGCGTGAAGCAATTAAAAAAAACGCCTGGATTTGTGGTGAAAATTCATGGCTTTTGCACCACGATAATGCTCCTGCTCACACTTCATTGCTTGATTGTCAATTTTTTGCCAAAAACAACACTGTAATGATACCCCAGTTGCCATATTCGCTAGACATGGTCCTATGTAACTTTTTCTATTCCCAAAAATAAAGAGAACCTTAAAGAATATATAAATGAATTTTTTATCGTATTATTGGTAGTGCATTATGCATTCTTTCTAATTCTCTGTAGGACAGCCAGTTTTTATATCCATTCACTTCAACTGTTGTGGTTCATTAGTTTTTTGTCCTTACAGGTATTTGACCTCATATTGTGCTTTGTACATAAAGTATTGTATTTATTGTGCTTCAAATTACTGATGCTTGGGTTATACATGTTTTATTTATGTAATTTTAATGGGACTTCTTACATATAAGTGATTACATAATAAGTGGTAAAAGCCAATAAATGATGGGATCACTATTTTTTAGGGTGTAAAATTCATATTATTATGTCATACTTTATATTAATTATGGTTATTGTACATCGGTATATTTTTATTAGATTTTGATGTATTTGCTGTTTAATAATAAACTAGTTAACTTAACCGTTTTTATTGTATTGACCGGTCGTGTTCTTAAGTATATTATAAAACAATTCACATCCCTTATCCTCCATCATCAACATTTAGCCCTATCAGAATTTAAAATGTTATGCCGTCCTTTCCACCAGTTTTCATCTTTTATTTATCCACTGTTTGCCTTCATTTTTATGCTTGCAGCATAAACGTTTAATTTAAAATTTGTAAGACTGTCAGTGTCTATTAGCACCTTTTACAATAACTTATGTGAAAAGATGTTTTTTTTTATTGTTAGGATGCTACATAATAGCTATAATTTCCTTTTAATATTTTTAATTTCCTTTTTGTATAAATTTAGGAATGATGATGATGCAAATATCGAAAGATACCTCTCATTTGATATGTTCTTTTCAGTTAACATTATATTTTATTTTTAGTTTAATATGTTTATAATAACATCTGTGTGTCTATTATGCTTGTTGTTTTATTAATGTAATGTTTTATTATCACTTCTGTTCATGATAGACATAAAGTTTCTGATATATTGTTATAGATTTATGGCAAAGTTCATCTGTTAGGATTTTCATAGACCTTTTTTAATGACTAATAATCATTTCCTATGAAAATGTGAACAATTTATTCTATTAAATAGTTTTTTTGTTGTTGCCTTTTTTTTTGTCTGTTTAAAATTTGAACACACACACTAGCAAGTAAATGTTGAAAGTACCCACCCAATACATATGATTTTCCTGGTAATTATTCAAAGTTAACCTGTTGTTTAAACACAGTTTATGATAAACATACATTCTTTTTTGGATAAATACATTTTTAATTAATCTAAATACTATTAAGTTATTTCATTAAAATAAAGATTTTAGAAGTTTCTAAGGGGGAAATATGCATAAAATGTATACCAGTTATTGTGCTATTTTGTATAAATTCTGTCAGGGGTTAAAAACATGATTCTGACAGAAAACAAATTTGAAGTGAAAGAACTATTCAGAGGCATGTGCATGAATGAAATTACTATAATGGAGTTCATTATAGAAACATAAGGGATGACTGTTATAACTTAGTCACAACTACTGGAAAAGAGTCTTTATAAATAGTGCAGGGGCATACTTGCACAAAGAATGTGTAGCAACATATATCGATTCACTGGTAATAATTTCATAAAATTCTGATCATAGTTAACCATTACAATAATTCTAAAAACCACTCTAGTATTCTAAATACATAAAATTTAATATTCTACCTGTAATGGATGGCTTGGTACTGAAGCTGGAGTAGATGATGGGCTGCTTATGCTGCTGATAATATTAGAAGATGGTGTAAACCCTTTATCGAAACCAGCAGAAGAAAAATTTGGAGCACCTTAAACAAAAAATCATAAAAGAACAGTGACAAAACAATCTTTTTTTAATTATTGTAGAACAGCTAATAATACATCATAACAAACATATATAAATGTCTATACCTCATTAATAAATAAATAATACACAATGTTTTAAATAATTTCAAAGCTAAAATTCATATAAAGGTTTAGATACAGAGAGCGCATTACAAAGTAACACAAGATCAGTAATAACGAAACAAGGCTGTTTCAATATAACTCTGAGTTTATTTAACTACAAATCAACTCTATCTCCTTCATAATAGTTCCCTTGGTAGGTAACGTAATGCCGAAGAAGTTGCACCTCAAATAAGTGACGGAAGTCACTAATCGGAATTACTCCTAGTTGAATGATAATAGCTTTTCTTAATGTTTTCCATCCCATGATGTTATTCTCCAAGAGGTATATTTAGTTCAGGAAAATAAAAAGTTAACGTAGATATAGATCAGATGAGTAAGGGGACTGAGGAATGTAGGAATGCCCTTTTTAACAAAAAACAAATTCATTCACACACATTATTGAACCACAGGACATTGTCACAGTATAACATTTAAATGTTTACAATATATGATCGCATGCAAACAACACTTTTTTTCTTTTTTTTTTTGATTTGCTTGGCATTTCTCCTGCCACCACCCCATTCGGTCGCCTAAAGCATAAGACCAAATGTCCGTGCCACAAACAGCTACTGAGTCTCGAAACAGTTTACGGACCAGTGTCCTAACTAGTTCCTAGAGCTAACCTAAAAGCGTGAGCGGAATAAGCGTGGTACCATACACCACTCACTGGCGTGTCCCACCGCCCACTTGTCATATATCATTAAAATAGGTAGGCGCACCCCGTCAACTACTAAAACACATATGACTATCAATAATTAAATTTATCTCATCAAAGACAGCAATTCGCTGCCATGCCTAGGTCGCTGAATGCCAGCAAGTACCTATCCACCATTAAAGCGCTTAGAGCCTTAATCTGGCTGGTAGCCAGCCATATCTCTCGATTAGCTTCCTACAGCAGCGTGGTAGGGGTCTTTTCCCTTAGGCAAATTACTGATGTTGGTTGAACAAAGCAACCAGATCAAGCAACTCCCATACGGTCTGACAATGCAGCTCTCTCCACATTGACTCACCGCTTGTGAGTGGCCAGTTTTCTACTTGACCTCTAAGTTCCAGGGTGGTCTGAGTTCTGGCGTCCCCAAGAGCTCAGCAGTCAAACATAATGTGCTCGTTTGACTGGGCCTTCCCACAGACACACAGCTCATCAGCTGCCAGGCAGAACCGAAACAAATATTGGTATAAATTTACATGGTTGGAGAGCACTTGGGCTCCCATTGCCCTTAAACACAATGGAGAGGCATACCATCCCCCCCAGATCCTATATAAATCTCACCATAGTAAAATGTTGATTAAACTGTTTGTTCTTTAGTTAAAAATTTTTTACTGACAATCCCCTGGTTCTTAAAAAAAGTAGATGAGTGTGCATTGATCTTGGGTTTGCTCATTCTTGTTTTTTATCAGATGAAATGCCTGAAAGAAAGAAATTAAAAGAATTCCTGTTCCTTGGATGCATTCCAAGAAATTAAAATACACTACCTTCTGTTGGATAGAGGTTTTCCACATATTGTCGTTAGTTTTCAAGGTCTCTAGATCGAGGTTTATCTTAATGGATTTACAGCCATCTAAAAATACCTCGTGCCACTCAAGGCTTTCAAAAAAAAAAAAACATTTTATTTAAAAATTGATATTTCCAATATTGAACAGATTTTTATCGCACATAGTTGCTTCAAATTGTGCTCTTCCGTTTCACAAAAATATACACTAAAAAATAACCCGGTGATAGTAGTACAATGTGTTATGTACTGAAGGTCCATTTGATGTTTAATTAAGTATCATGTGAAAGGTGAGTTCACAGTGTGACCTTATTATGCCCTATGCAAGCAGTTTCATTACTTTCTTCATAGATCATTCCTAAATTTATACAAAAAGGAAATTAAAAATATTAAAAGGAAATTATAGCTATTATGTAGCATCCTAACAATAGAAAAAAACATCTTTTCACATAAGTTATTGTAAAAGGTGCTAATAGACACTGACAGTCTTACAAATTTTAAATTAAAAAAAATTGTTTCTCACATTTACTTCTGTTTAACAGTATGCTACGGTAAATTAAACGTTTATGCTGCAAGCATAAAAATGAAGGCAAACAGTGGATAAATAAAAGATGAAAACTGGTGGAAAGGACGGCATAACATTTTAAATTCTGATAGGGCTAAATGTTGATGATGGAGGATAAGGGATGTGAATTGTTTTATAATATACTTAAGAACACGACCGGTCAATACAATAAAAACGGTTAAGTTAACTAGTTTATTATTAAACAGCAAATACATCAAAATCTAATAAAAATATACCGATGTACAATAACCATAATTAATATAAAGTATGACATAATAATATGAATTTTACACCCTAAAAAATAATGATACAAATTTACCACTTATTGGCTTTTACCACTTATTATGTAATCACTTATATGTAAGAAGTCCCATTAAAATTACATAAATAAAACATGTATAACCCAAGCATCAGTAATTTGAAGCACAATAAATACAATACTTTCATGTACAAAGCACAATATGAGGTCAAATACCTGTAAGGACAAAAACCTAATGAACCACAACAGTTGGAAGTGAATGGATATAAAAACTGGCTGTCCTACAGAGAATTAGAAAGAATGCATAATGCACTATCAATAATACGATAAAAATTTCTTTTATATATTCTTTAAGGTTCTCTTTATTTTTGGGAATAGAAAAAGTTACATAGGACCATGTCTAGCGAATATGGCAATATATATATACAGTGGTTTTATTATTAAAAGTAAGGGTTTAAGCTTGTAAGAAGTTCCATCACTGTAGTATGCGTGCATATTTGTGCCATTAAATACAACAATTGTAGGCAACCTGAAACTACTTATTGTACTAAAAACAGCACAATTTCTATGTCAGGATTACTAGGAAAAGTGAAGACTGAAACACTGAAATTAACAAATATAATTTTATATGCATACTTTATATGTAATATGTACAATCTTTTAATGTATATACCGGTGATTCTCAAACTGTGCACCGCTGCACTCTGGGGAGCCATGGCCTCTTCACAGGGGTGCCGCAAAATATTGTAAAAGTTTTATAATTAATTGAACCAAGACATTTAATGTTAATAAAGTAAAAAAAAATAATGAAGATACATGAGTTTTATTTATTTTAATATCTTATTTACGAGTAGTCATGCTTTTACTTAGGGTAGGGCACCGTGGAAAAATTTCAATTGAAAAAAGGGTGCAGCAACTCAGAAACATTTGGGTACCACTGGTATATACTTTAAAATAGGCTTTTTTTCAACTCGCATTTATTTTTGTTTATATTCTGATTCTGTTAAAAGTTATGAAATACAACTATTAATAGGAAATATCAATAAACTTGCTAAATATAAAAAATAATTTTTTTTAAAAATTAATTTTTTTTTTAACTTTAGAGCACGTTTAAAATAAAATCATTTTATTATGTCACTTGCATCACTAGTACTGAGAAATCAGAATGAATTTTCTGTACTAAAAAAAGTTTATTTAGAATATTTTACATTCTATTGTACACACAAATAAGAGTTTTTATCAATTATTTAATATAAGAAGGCAATATGAAAATAAGACAATATGAATGGTATGCACAAAATCGTCTTCACAATAAGAAAAAGTTATTCTAACTTTTTCTTTTAACTTTTATAGTTAACAATAAATAAATACATTTTTACATATATAGTTTTATAAATATTTTTTTTTATAGTTAACTATAACTTTTTCTTAACTTTTCAAAGAAACAAATAATTAGATAACTTTGATGTATTGATTCAAGTCATTTAACTGCACAGCTTTTATAAATAATACTGGTGGTCAAAAACTCACATGATTTTAATAAGCACATTTGAAAAAAAATTGCATAACAGATTTGTTTGAGCATTTTTAACTTTTCTGCAAACGTTATACTGTATAAGCATGGTGATAAAAGATTTAAATACAGGGTTCTCACAAAAATTTCACTTTCAATTTCCCTGACTTTTTTCTTTTTTTTAGTTTAAAATTATGTCTTGTCATTATGAATGTCTCCTCCACCGTGATGGTAAAATGTAATGGGAATGGTATGGTCAACTCACTCTACAGTTGACATAATTTTAAACTATGACGACCACTGTTGTATTATATTACGTTGCATAAACAAATTTACATGACAAAGGGGTTTTAGTTTTAATAAGATAACATAAAAAAAAATTTTTTTAGTTCCCGATGATGGAATTTTATTCTTAAAGCCCTTGAACACATATATAAAAGAATTGTTGGTAAGTGGGTTTTTTAATTATTAATTACAAACCAACTAATTTTGGTTGACCTTTTCATACGAACTAAACAATAATATAAACTAACAGCCTGACATTGACTAAAAAATAAAGGAACAAAATAAACTCTCTTTTTGATAACAACACTTAAGAAGAAAACACACATTATTTGAACTTACAATAGGGCAAAATCCACAAATATTCTTTTGATCCTGCAATACATCCAGAGTTCACTTCAAAGAATCCTCCAACTTTTGAATTTTTAAGCTGATTGCCTCTTCTTCAATCTGCTGTTTAATTTTTTTTCTGTACACAATTTTTTTTCTTCTTGTTGCTTCTTCAGCTGAATCCTCATTTTTGATTTATTAGGAACATCACCTACCCTCTTCTTTTGTCTTCATTTCTTCACCTTAAAGGTCCAAAATAAAGGTCATATTACTTTCTCGCCCCTCTGGCCAACATTTTCTGATCTATTTTAACTTCTTGCAAACTCCAAAAAATTTTGAAGCGTCATAAACAATCCTTTGGTCCACAATACTTTACTCTTTTTGGTTTTCAGAGAGTAGAAAGTTCACAGACAATCCCGACTCCACACTAACATTACCACGTGAAAAAATTAGTACTAATTTCAGAACTTCCCACAACTCAGAATATTTCTTGTTCTTACATGACATGGAAACATAAAAATCATCTAGTCTTATTTATTTTTTGTCTGCATCATGAAAAGCATCTAAAAAAGTATCAAAATCTCCTTTGAGATCATTCTTTGCCTCATAAAAAAGTAGTCTGACTTTTAGTTTTTTCAGCTGTATCTACTCAGATTTTATTTTTTTCTGATAGAAAACTTCAATAAGATTGTTCATTTGTTTCTTTCCAAGATCAGGTTGTGAAATAATCACTTCAGAGTTTAGAGAACACAGTCCAGCATCAGCTTTGAATTTCAGTGAATAATCCATAACCGTAACTTTAAGAATGAATTAAAAAACAAACATCAACAAAAAATATCCTTAGATCCTGTAAAATATTCTGACTAGTCTGAGACAATATTACTAAAATAAATTATTTTTAGAATTTACAACAGTTATGATGCTAATTACTTTTGCAAATGCGGAGGTGAGGGCTGTGTCATCCAAGTGGTCTGAGCAACATTCGGGGAGAATGCTGTAGCCTGTAATCCTCCAGAAATAACTGAAGGTGTTTGTACATTTCCATTTCCTTCTCAAACAAAAGTAATATTCTTAAAAGGAGCAACTTGTGCTACAGTAACTGATACTGGAGTTTTATTTTCTGAACTTACAGGTTCAACTGATGCAATTGGTTTAGGAACTGAAACCTAAAACATGTAACAATTATTTATTAGACAACAAACAGATCTATTTCAATCTAACAAATTATAACAAACAATTAATAACAACAAGAAAAGATAAATTATAATTTTTTTTTTTTGGGGGGACCAAAAATGATTGTACGTATCATCGCTCAGAAAACAAAAATATAAAATATAAAAACAAAATACAAAACACATTAGAACTTTAAAAACAAAATTAAAATATGAAATACAAAAACAAAATAAAAAACCTAAACTAAAACTATAACACGAATAACAGAACTTTTTTTTATTTTAAAATAAAAATTACAATTTATAATTTAACTACACACATTAATCATGCAATATAGATTTGGTAAATAGATGTGATCAATTTTGCAAGAGTTCATTACCAAAAAACAACACTAAAAATTTACCTCATTGAATTTTCTTAGTAGATTATTTTAATGTAATAAATAAAAAAAATATAGCAGACTTAAAAAAAAAAACATTCAAGTAAGCAACTTAACCACATGACTAAAAAAAAAATAAATAGTTTGGAATAAGAAGATAAACTAGAGTGTTTTGAGCAATACTAAAAGAACATACACAGTATATCTGAAAAGTTCTCGAACTAAATAAAATAAAACCAGAGATTTTATTAAGATAAACAAATTTACTCACATAAACAATTTACTCACTCGCCCTCTATATAGAACCCTTCTCTAGTAATACACTCATTGCAGTGCCAATAGGGCCCATCTAACACTCTAAAAAAATTACTTTGTGGGATCGCCTTCAACTGCTCAGTGCCCTTTGTATGGCCGGAATGTCGTCAAAAAGCATCCTTTCATCTTCAAGTTGAGGTTGAGTTCCAGAAACAAAAAATAGTCTGCTGGAGCCAAGTTGGGTGAACAGGGCAGGTGAGACAAAACTGTGATTTGATTTGTGGTGTAATACGGTGTATTGACATGTCTGCTGGGGCATTGTCATGGAAGAGAGTCAGTGAAACTGCCTGGATCCCGATACTCGGGCTAGATTCGACGAATGCAATGCATCAAGCATTTCATTACTTCTAAATAGAATTTAGAATTCACAGTTTGACCGGTTGGGACAAATTCATGATGAATCCCTTCGAGTCGAAGAATGCAATTAGCATCATTTCACTTCAGATTTTTGCCGCCTGACTTTCGCCAGTCTTTGTGCTCCAAGATTCACCGAAGTAGCAGATTGAGCTTTATTTGAAGATCATACAAGAATCACCAGCTTTCATCCCCAGTTACAATTGTTTGAAAAAAATTCAGTTCGCTATCAGCAGTTTCAACGAAGTCTTGAGCGCAAGAAAGACACACCTGTGTTTATTCCTCAGTCAAGAAGTATGGAATGAAACGAGAGCACTCTGAAATTTTCTGCAATTCATTTTTTTTTGTTAGAATTGTACGTACCACATCTTTACTGATGTTTAGCTGTACTGCTGTGGCCTGAAAGGTGATATGAGGTTGTTCGAGCAAGAGTGTGCACACTTTCACAACATTTTTATCATGAACAACTGTTGACGACTCCTATTTTATTTGTCATAATCCAACGACTCTCTACCATCTTTAAACAGCTTCCACCCCACATATATGTTGTAGTACAAGATGCAGCTTCATCACCAAATGCTTGCTGTATGATAGAATAAGTTTCGACGACAGATTTTTGAAGTCAACACAAAATTTTATTGTGCTCCTCTGTTCCATATCACGAGCTCACACAAGGTCACATGAACACAACATATGCAGCCAAATATAACTCTAGTCTGGAGTGACAAGAAGTGATGAGATTTTGTACACCCATTTATCAAACACTGTACTACATAGTTCCTTGGTTGTCCAAGAGATGGCGCTATTTGTATCGACTACAGCCATTTAATTCAGGAACTTTTCAGACCTACTGTGTATAAGCAAACATTAACTTTGCAAATTTTTAAAACATTTTAGTTTTTTTTTTAATACATTTGCAAATTCAAGAACAATGGATGAAAAATAACATTAACACCGGTCTGATTTCAAGTAGAACACAGGAATCAACACAGCAATGTAAGCTGCTGCATTAACCTTCGGAAAACACCAAATGGATAAAAGATGCATTGATAGATTTTTGGAAGTTTGTTTTCCCTGATCTGACATTGCCATGATTTCTTCTTGCTCTTACCGTGACCCAAATAAAATTATTAATATGTTTGTCTAAATATAAATTAAAACTCATTAAGTCAAATTATTTACATTTTGGTATGCTAATTTTAGGATTTTTTAACAAAGATAACTCTCATGTTTGTAAACTGAATGATCCAGTTTCATATGTGTACTCTAACATGTAGTTATATGTGGTAAGTCAATTATTATCCGCAGTTTAGTTATATTTTTGTTTATGTTGGTAGTACAGTCATGTTGCGTAGATGACACATGCGTGATTTAATTGTTGTTATGTCTGTGCAGGTTTGATGTTAGTAGGTTAGTTCCATTATCACTGCCCTGCTGTTAAACATGGCTGCTCTGCTTTCTATTTGCACCAAAGAAGAGAAAAGTTCAGCGATCCGTTTTTTGTGATCGGAAGGTGTATCAGGGGCCAAAATTCATCAAAGTCTTTTCGTACAGTACAGAAACAGTATTTTGCCGCAACAGAGTGTCTACGAATGTATTGAAAAATTCAAAAATGGTCGCACAAGTGTTATGCACGATGAAGTAGAGAGAAGACCATTTACCGCCACAAATGAGGAAAACATTGAGCATGCACGTGACATGGTTTTCTTAGACAGACGAGTAACTATTGATGAAGTGGCACATCGTCTGCTAATTAGTCACAGTTCGGCCTACAAAGTCATCCACAACAGACTTAGGTTTCATAAAGTCTGCGCAAGATTGGGTCCTAAAACAACTCACACAGTTGCATAAACAAGCATGCTTGGACATCTGCCAAAAACATCTGGATCGCTAAGGTAACAAACGGGATATCTTAATCATCACTGGTGAAGAAATATGGATCCATCATTACAAGGCGGAGAGTAAACGACAGAGCATGGAATGGAAACATCCAAATTCGATCTGAAAAAAAAAGTTCAAGACCCAACAATCCGCAGGAAAACTGATGCTTACAGTTTTCGGGGCTCATTAAGGCCCAGTACTGGAACATTATGAGGAAAGGGGCACAACAATAAACAGTGCGCATTACAGTGAGATGCTTACTGCCAAGCTGAAGCCTGCAATTCGAAGCAAACACCGAGGACTGCTGTCGAAAGGTGTTTTGTTGTTTCACAACAATGCCTGTTCACATATTGCTGCTTACACTGCTGAAACGCTATAGAAACTCTACTTTGAAGTCCTGGCTCATCCTCCGTATAGTCCTGATCTTGCCCCTTCCGACTACCACTTGTTTGGTCCACTCAAAGGGGCATTAAGAGGCTGTCAATTTACCTCAAACGAAACAGTGAAAGAAGCGGTGCATTCCTGGCTCGCCGCTCAACCAAAAACCTTCTTTTATGAGGGCATCAGGAAGCTTGTACAACGATGGACCATTTGAAATGCAAAGGGACTATGTTGAAAAATGATGTATATGTAAGTTTCCTATTTGTATTGCAATAAAATTTATAACTACATTGCGGATAATAATTGACTTACCCTCGCACAAAAGGGCATTCATAAATTATTCAGCCCATTTTAGGTGTTAATAAAAAAAAAACAAAGCAATATACTTACGTTCATGTTTTATTGATGAGCAGGGCATATCAAATAGTTTTGTTTATTACACTTAATTTCAAACAAGTTCCATATGAGCAGCTTTTGTGGGGCATAAAAGTTTTAGACAACATTCGATTTGACACAAAATATTATGAAGAACATCTTGAGTTATTCCGTTAATTACTCCTACTTTTAGTTCACTGTTGTTGACAACCTTCATTGCATACACAGTCTCTGACAAACCCACCCAAAAAAGAAATTGAGTGGCATAATGTCAGGGGATCAAGTTGGCCAGGGAATTGGTCCATCACTGCCGATCCAATACTGAGGAACTTGTTTGCGTACGTAGTCCCTAACATGTAAACCCTATTGAGATGGTGCACCAGCGTGTTAGAAATAAACAATAGATTAACAATGCTGAATTTATGGTACTGCATACTCCTGTAACATGTCTAGATAAGTAGCACTAGTAACCATCGGCTTGGCAAAGAAGAATGGTCCAATCACTTCATAAGTAGTCAACACACACCAAATGTTAATTTTCAGGCTATCACATTATGTTTGTCAAATGGCATGAGGGTTCCTGCTACCCCAAACCTGACAATTATGACCATTAATGCGACCAGAAACATGGAAAGTAGCTTAATGAGAGATTATTTTTACTAAAAAAAAAAGCCATTATTTTTGTTCACTTTATCAAGAACATCCATGGCAAAATTGTAATGGCATGATTTATCTACATTTTCAATTCATGCACCAACTGAATTTTATATACATGAAGTTTAATGCGCTTGTGTAGAACATTCCTGATTGTTGAATGACATATTCCCAGTTCTAAACTCGCACAGCGAGTTAGCGATTTAACCAGATTTCTCTGAAAGGTTCCTTTACTAAAATCATAACTTCCTTGGAAACAAGTCTGGCAGCACCTTTTTTGTGTACTACACTTGTATCCTTGAACTGCTGATACCAAAATTTACATCATTAGGTAGATACTCTAAACAAAAACCATACTCAAAACAAAAATGTCAACAAACAGCAACAACAAATTTGCTTTCATGAAACCAGAGTATGCACATTGCTTTCTCCTGCACGGTAGCCGATGCTCGACTGATGATCCATCCTGTTAATTCAAGGTCATCAGTAACTCTAGTACCTACACTAATGTTTGAAAAAATTAACATGCGCCACACTGCTTTGTTGATTTTTTATTAACCCCTAAAATGACTGAGTAATTTATGTTTACTCTATACTTAATGTGTTATTATTACCTAAGAAAAAATATTTTATCATGAAATTTTACTTTTAAATAATGTATGAAACAATGAAATACTTTAATAAAAATCTTCCTTTTTAATTAATTCTATCTATCAACTGTTACAAAATTGTACATATATGTACAAAATATATGTTTTATTTTAAGAATATAGACTTTTGTTAGGTTATATCACTAACAAGCTTAATACTAATATTATTACTAACAAATAAAATGGTATCAATCATTCAGGCATTGACAACTCTCCCCCCCACCAACAAATAAAAATGACATCATTACTTTGGCACTTAAATCTATAAAACAAACAACAATAAAAAAAAAATACAAATAATATTATAAGTCCAATAAATTGACTATTTTAAATGTTGCTCTATCGATCTCAAAAAGTTATCTAGCAGTGTGAATGGCAAACTCACATTTTTATAATCATATTATTATTCATTTCAGAACGTTACAGAACGTGTTTAGTGAGCTTGTAAAATTTTCAATTTATTTTCCAATTTCATTTTTTAATTTATTTACACTAATTTTTAAGATATGTTAATTATCATTAAATAATATCTATTACATTAAAATAAACATAAACATAAGTAATACTGATTAATCAAATAACACCGATAAAATGTTTTAGTGAACTTAATTATTTTATTTAAGAAGTTTAATTTTAATTTTTAAAATTCAGTCATTACAAATAAACTAGTTTTAATGATGGATAATATAATTATAATGTAATCACAAATGACAAAGAGGTACATGGTACATCGGTTACATGAAACAGCCTTGGTAATATTAGAAAAGGTACTGCGTACGATGAAGAGGTTATAAGTGGAATGATACTTTTGCCCATATTATATACATACATAATGCTTATATACATATTTAATGTTCTAAAAGAGTTATCTTCTTACAGCGTTAGTAAATAATGATAATCCACTTAAGTCAGAGGGTAACTGTGGAGGAGAGCACAATGAATCAGCTGATAGTTGTAACAAGTTAACAGCAAAGAACAAACACAACAATCCTTCATGTGAGTAAATGCACACAAGTGGCATTGGTGGTAACTTCTGATTTTCACCTAAACAAAAAATTTCATATTAAATTATAGAACATTAAATATTTAATTTATATAAAAACATATAATAATCTTAAATTAAAAACAATAATCACCACTATTCACCACTATAGTGATTTGTAGTGAACTGCACTCAGTTAGATCAAGAATTATATACTTTTTTATGATGGAAGTGACAATCCAAGAAACCAAAACGCTGAGGAAGACCGGTGGATTTCAAAACTAGGAATACTGTTAAAGCTGTAATGCCAGGGAAGAAATTCTTTCCACAAATAATAATAAGTAATGTTAGGAAATTACCATCACACCGACTCACAGATAGTTTGGTAAATTAGATAAGACTTACTAAATTAGATAAGATTCACTCGGTTCTAGACAGATTTTTAAGAACCGAGATAGCCAAACTACACTGTAAATTTAAGCGGTAAGTACATCGATCGGCAAAACTGAAAACCTGAAGACACCAGATACAATGAAGAAAGATAGATCACGTGAATGGAATATATCTAGACAGATTGGTCCCTGCCCCAGAGACCATAAAAATCAAAGAAGTACAGCCAACCGATCGACAAATGGGGTTGATCAGAGAGTAGCAATGGATGTTTCAGGACCCACCTGGCCTTCCTAAGCAAGAAAGGACCACGGATGCACATAATGTTTGAGGCCTGTCTAGACAGGAGATAACTCCTGGTAGACTGTCAGAGAATTTTATGATTTTGAACAATGAGAGTGACACACCAGCTCACCCAGATCACAAGAAGGCTTACCGCAGAGAAGAGAAGAAAAAGTCACACTACTTTATTTAATTTTATCAGGACAGCAGAAACACTTCACAGTTACGTAATCCTTAGAACAGACTAATTTTTCATGCCTAGGAATAGCATGTATCAAAGCATAACAGCCTGATAAGTTTTGGCGACAAACAAAAAAGACATCAATGATAGATTACCCCAAGGAAGAGTATACTGTATGCTTGTATCAACAGTAAGTCCAATGGGAAATGTTTCTTCTTGATGTGATTTAGCTAAAGGCAACTCTGCTCTTGAAGCATCTTCTTGAACCCACTGCAACCAATTATTCTCACTTTGACAACCAAGGACACCTAATTCCATACTATTACCAGAGCCAACTATTAACACTCCCCTGCAACAATTATAGATTTTATAAGTAAAATTAACTACAAAGCTAATAATAAATTATTAATTACCCTATTAATTGCTTAACTTATAACAAATAACCGCTTAATGTTATAAATACTTTGAACAGCTCTACCGAATCTCAGAATCTACTGATAACTATCAGTAGATTCACAGTGCAATCAAAAAGCCTTCGTTCACAATAACAAATATATATCTGTTAACATTCAATAACAATCAACTAATATAATAATGAGTTCATCATAGAAGGATGCACATTTAAAGACATGGGGATGGTATTTTCTATAGAAGATTGATGATTGATTTCATCATCCCATTGAGATTAAACACAATTACAAGAGCTTCTTGATCAAATATTGTTATATTAATTCAATAAATGAAAATTGACAATCATAGTCTTCTGTAGCTGAACAAAGATACTTTCCCTTGGATAATTTTTTCTTTGAAACGGACCGCTCTAATTAAATACAAGACAGATTCAAATATGAACTATAGTTTGGTCATCGTTCAGCAAAATGCAGTGAAAGTGGTACTACAGGAAACAAACAAAATTATTCATGGTCACTTGCCCCTCTTCATAATTACTATTGTACCATTAATTAATAGTAAAAGATCAGCAAGTAGAGGCGCACATTACCATAAAATAGTACATTATAACCACATTCCTGACCAAAAAGTTTATGAACTGTCACAAACTGGTTACAGACTGAAGAGACAATGAGTACTCACTGTTAAGTTTTTAAGAGTAAAAAATATCGGAGATGAAAAGTGAACCGCATGAGCACTAGTCATGGACTTCCATAAGATAAGGAAAATTTAGTGATTGACACACCAATCTGGAAGTACAGGCTAGTAATTGTATATAAATAATCTGAAATAATGAACGTCAGCAAAGAAAGGGTAAAATTAAACATCAAAAACCACCTTTAACGGTTAAAATGTATGACCAATGAATTCTGCTGCTGTTAATACAAGATTAAATACAACATTGCACGCTCAAGTATCACAAACATTATCATTACAATATGAGAAGAAAGAGATTCATTGTTTGATGTCTATTGTGACAACAGCCAAAATGCTGGGTGATTACTTCACACAAGAGCAAACAATGGAGAGTAAAGCACAAGGATTTCCTCACAGACTAACACAATAAATGCTGAATATTGTTTGAGATTTGTCATAGGCAAAGTTTCCAGTTGGAACAAGACTGAAAAGAACACATCAATGTAATTCTTCCAGGGTAACAATCAACTACATGTCACGGCTTACAAGGCCTCCACCCATAAACTGACAATAAACTTATTTCCTTAAAGTCCAGACTTTGCATCCTCAGACCATCTAAAGTGTATTTAGGAGGAAAAAGATTTGATAAAACAAGGATGTTAAACAGACTATTCAACAGTGAACACAACTGCAATCAACAAACTTCTTCCTGAGCAGCAACTGAAAGCTTACCTGGGGTTGAGGAGAGGTGTTTTATTGAAAAGTAGTAGTTTCTGTTACATATTTGTCTTACATTAACGTATGTGATACCATTATATGTCAGCAAGCACTTGGTTAGCGTAAAAGGAAAGAATTATGTAAAATTTTCTTTATAATTTTGTATTTCATATTGTATTTTGCTTTAAGAATGCAAAGGAATATTTTTTGTCATTGAACTCCAGCAGATGAACTCGAATGTTTTGTACTCTTTAAAAATATTAATTATTTCTTTTATTCATATATCTCTAAATGAGTTGTAATTATTAAAGGAAACTAAAATAAGTTCATTTATTCAATGTGCTTCGTAACAAAAGGCAAATTAAACTTTTTCACATTTTAAAAAATACTTCATTTTATAAATTAATTCTCTTTCGTACAGTTAAGAAATAGAATAATATTTTTTTTTTAAATTTATGACTGTTCTACAGCATTAAATTAAATCAACTTTTAGGATATCCATTTTTAATATTATTGTTATTATTATTAACTTGCCTTTAAAAATTGTTTCATGTTTTCCTTTAAAAATAAAAAATTACTGTACACTTTTTAATTATACATTCATGCTTTATCAGATACCTTGAGCTATAAAAAATTGACATTGGAAAATAAGGGTGAAACTTTCCTTCACAATAATCTCAAATTTATTAATCGAGTTAATTCCTGAACTGAAAATAAGAAAAAAAAACTTGAAATTCTGTATGATTAATTTAAATATGTTGACTACGTTTCTAACTATTAATTTAAAAAAAGGTTAACATTTCAAGTATGCTATAAAAATGAAAAAAAAAAAAAATATATATATATATATAGGATGATTCAAAGAAACGGGAAATTTAAAAATTAAATAACGTTAATGAAAAATTTTTTTTTAGAAAATGAATCTTATTTCATGTAATTGTACAAATGTTGCCATTTTAGGATACATACATTTTAGTATATTTTTTAAAGATGACATCTTGCAGGTGACCTCCTCTTCTACGTAAACACTCATGAAGTCTCTTCGTTAAATTGTTCATGATTTGACGTAACATCTCAACTGGAATTTCCGCAATTGCTTCTCGGATCTTTGCCTCCAGTTCTTCCGTTGTAGCAGCTCTACTGTGGAAAACTTTGCTTTTAAGGTGACCGCACAAAAAGTAATTGCAAGCTGAGAGATCAGGCGATCTGGGAGGCCATCTAATGTCACCGTTTTGTGAAATGACATGTTGTCCAAACAATCGGCATACAGCTGCCATCGATATTCGTGCAGTATGTGACTTTGCTCTGTCTTGTTGAAACCAGGCTGTGCTAAGAATCGGTGGAAATCTCTTTTGTTGTTCCACAACAAAGGTTTCAAGCACGGCTATGTAACGAGCCGACGTCACTGTAATCGCAAGACCGTTGTCATCCTCAAAAAAATAAGGGCCTATAACACCATAAGATGATGTAGCACACCACACGGTCACTTTCTGGCTGTGCAACGGGCGCTGGTGTAGCTGCGTAGGATTCTCTTGTGCCCGGTATCTGAAATTTTGCTTGTTAACAAATCCACTGAGGTGGAAATGCGCTTCATCTGACATCCACAGTTCGTGAACAAACTCTTCGTTATCATTTATCTTCTGAAGCATTACATTACAGAATTGTGCTCGCACAACTGCATCGTTTGGTTTCAGTTCCTGGACGATCTGCAACTTGTATGGATGGAATTGCAAGTCCTTCACTAACATTCTTCGAACACTTGAACTATGCGATTGTAAAGATCCTGAGAGACGACGGATTGACCGATGTGGACTTCGTGTGACAACATCTTGTAAAGCTTGAACATTCTGTGGTGTACAGACGGTTTGCTCACGGCCTGGAGGTTTCTTCTTCATTGCCGAACCAGTTTCCTCAAAGTTAGATATCCATGTTTTAATTGGATGTGCTGATGGAACACGGTCGTGCCGTCCCAGATTAAAATGACGGCGAAATTCTCTACGTGCTCCCTCCACACTGTTTGTAAAACGCTTTGATAGCAAATGCATGTTGCGCACCACTCCAAGTATCCATGGCAACTAAATGGCAGGTTAGCTTAAAGAGGCTGGCGCCACTTATCAAGTGGTACCAATCACCTACGGCTACCAATACAACTTTCAAAATTTCCTTCACGAAATGGTGACATTAGATGACCTCCCAGATCGCCTGATCTCTCAGCTTGCGAATACTTTTTGTGGGGTCACCTTAAAAGCAAAGTGTTCCACAGTAGTCCTGCTACAACGGAAGAACTGAAGTCAAAGAACCGAGAAGCAATTGCGGAAATTCCAGTTGAGATGTTATGTCAAACCATGAACAATTTAACGAAGAGACTTCGTGAGTGTTTATGTAGAAGAGGAGGTCACCTGCAAGAGGTCATCTTTAAAAAAAAAATCAAATGTATGTATCCTAAAATGGCAACATTTGTACAATTACATGAAACAAAATTCATTTTCTAAAAAATATTTTTCATTAACGTTATTTAATTTTTTTAATTCCCCGTTTCTTTGAATCACCTGTATATAAATATAAAGTAAAAATTAAAAATCTATAATATTGTAGTTTACATTATGAAAAGTACAAAGAAATATGATTTTCTGTTTTTTTTTATTAATATTACAAAATACATGTACAAAGAAACATTTGAGTCAACCGACACATTTCAAATGGTCATAGATAATATATGAAAACAGAAATCCAAATGAAACCATAAATATGTTCATAACTAATGTTCTATAAATATGTTCAAATATGGTATTTTTTACCTATAATTACCACTTATTTTTTGAAAATTGCATTAAGCAGATGATCTCTGTTTATACCAATGCATTATTTCAAAAACTTCCCTCATTCTCTGCTGATTTTCTAATGTCCTCACTGTTTGTGAAGCTCCACAATTCACACTAGACACACTATCAGGTTCTTAAATTTCTTCACTGGGTTGATACAGTAATCAAAGACTGAGTGCAACAAGCAATGAACTTTCATCTAAAAACATGCTGCATTTTTGTCTCAGTTTTTGTTTTGAATCTGCAAATACAAGTTAACCAAGTGTTGTTCATTCCAAGGCTCCACTGAAACTGGTTTCCATATGAAATGGGATCCACTTCTCTACTGTTCCCCTTCCCACTGACCATGGTTAACTTGCACCAGTGCAATAACAAATTTGAAAAGTGTCAGTCAACTCAATGCCATTCTATATTAGGAAAATAAGATCCTAATTTCTGAAGTGTTATAATAATCTATTTTTACAGAAATATTTGCATGTTTAGATCACCCTCACACTGTTTTTAAAAAACAAAATCAATCGTTATTGCTTGTCTAAGAAGGAAATTCATAATCAGAGCCCTATCAGTAAAACGAGGGATGATCTTGTTGACAATTTTACATGTAATTTTCACACATTAAAAATAACAAAATTACTTGCAAATTGTTCACTCTATGAAATCATAACTTCACTGAAGCGAGGTAAGTAGCAGACAATAGATAACGTTGCTCATCCTTTTTGGTACCAAAAATAATCATGAAAAATATTCTTAGATTGACCCACATGAGAGACTAACTCCTCATGGAAGATACTTGCTGTTCATTTGTCACACTAATATAAAAATGTCACTAAATTCATAGTACCAATTTCCTGCATGCTACACAATTATCATTGCGTATAAACACAATAAACTTCAACTAGAACAGTAACTACAAACATATAAATAGCAGCATTCAGATGTTAAGAAACACAGTGTTACAAGTGTATGCCATGTTATAGGTCATATTTCTTATATATGAATTTTATATTTTTATAAAATTGAATAATAAAATATGTATTATTAATATTTAATTTTATATATATATATATATATATACTTAGAAATAATCAATTATTTTTTTGTTACTGTAGTTGTCCATATTCCCCTCAGTACCAATTATGTCAAAGACTAAAGTATAACACAGATTTCCACCAACAGTACAGAATTCAATAATGCCTCTTACCTTATTCTTATTGTTTTTCCATTTTAAGAGCGCTTTCAAGAGTTTTCCTCATCATCAATTTTTTTTAAATCACATTAAATTCAAAAACATTAAAATTTTTGTATATTATAAAAATAGAAGTCAAAAGTTAAATAAAATATTTTGTGTGGCCAGCCACACATACAGTACTGTACTAACATTATTTAAAATTTTTATTTAATTATACGAATGTGCTGTTATCTATGGCAGTTTTAATAAGAAAGTCATTATCAAACTCTGTACATTAATCAAGTTAAACTTTTGTCTATACATGTATTCATAATATTTTTCTAAAATATTTAATTTTTTATTATTATCACATCCTTTTACAATTTCTATTACTTTTAAATATATATCTGAGTCAGTGATTGAATGTTTATTGATTATTAAACGGTCTGCAAGATTGAAGAAACCCAATTATTGCTTTTATAGTTCTGCAAACCTTGCTCTAAATGATCATCTACTAGTTTTCCAATATAAATTTTTGTTACAATCATTGCATGTTATTTTACAGATACCACACAACAAATTATTAGGATCATTATCATTATGGATTTTCAAATGTTTTATTATATGATGGTATGGTCTATATGCTGGTTTATATTTTTTGTCATTATAAACATTAACCAAGTTCCCAATAATGTTGTTAGTGTAGGAGTATTTTATATAAATATTTTCATCACCGCATTTATTATTTATCGGTAACAACGTTGTTGTATTATTAGATTTCAATTTCTGTTTTTTATAAATATTATCAATTAATAATGTGTTATATCCATTTTTTATTGCGATACATTTTATAATATCTATTTCTACATCTAAGTTTTTCTTTATTATTCTGTGTGTAATGTATCACTCACTCTATTTAACACATTTGTAAATGTATTAATTTTGTGCCCAAGGATGATTCGATCTGTTAATGAGGGATACATTACACACAGGCTACTTTGGCATTGCACAGTCATAACAGGCTACTTTGATTGCTTGTATACGAATCATTTTTGTTGAAATGGCAATGCCATTTTGCTGATTTTCTTGCACTCATTTTAAAACTTCAGTCTCGAGTTCTGGCCATTTCGCAACTTTACCACGTTCTGCGCGTTAATTGAACAACATTTCCTTCTGACCACGCCAATTCTAATCATTTTTTCTGTAGACGGAGGTCCAAAATGTCTTTCAGCTTCCCTATTTTGATGTTCTTCCACATATTTTACAACCTGCAATTTGTAACTTGAAGTGTAAGAATGTCGCCTATTTTTTCCATCGCTAAAAATTACCAACCTAACACCGCAACACGTCAACTCAATACTGACAAACATCTGTAACTGATTACTCTGATAAGAGATTATGCAATTCAAATTGGGACTCCCCATTCTGAGCAATGATGTGCTAGAGGTCACGTGAAGGTTACGCATCAACTCGATCACGTCATTCACCCGCTATAAGGATCTTTGTATATAAAATGGAGTGCGTATAACTTTAAAAACAATCTTTACCTTCATTGTATAAGATGCACCCCATTTTTAAGATGAATTTTTAAGGTAAAAAAGTGCATCTTATACAAGAAAAATATGGTATTTAAAAATAACAGAAACTGTAAAAGGATGTGATAATAAAAAATTAAATATTTTAGAAAAATATTATATATACTAGTATAGACAAAAGTTTAACTTGATTAATGTACTGACAGAGTTTGATAATGACTTCCTTATCAGAACTGCCGTAGATAACAGCACATTTGTATATTTTATTAAATAAAATTTTTAAATAATGTTAGTACAGTAATGTATGTGTGGCTGGCCACATGAAATATTTTATTTAACTTCTGACTACATATTTTTATAATATGTTGCATATTATAATGTATTTGAGTTTAATGTGTGATTTTAAAAAGTTTTTATTATTGACGATGCGAAAAACTCTCAAAAATGCTCTTAAAATGGTAAAACAATCGGAATAAGGTAAGAGGAATTATTGAATTCTGTACTGTTGGTGGAAAACTGTGTTATACTTTTGTCTTTGATGTATGTATTATTTCCTCAAGAAGTAAAACCGGCAAGATTTACTAGTGAATGTTTAAACATCAAAACAATATAGTAAAAAGGATATTAACCGTGAAAAATTTTGTTAAGTGGATCAAACAGTTTTAATCAGGCAAAATACATATCACCAATGTTCATAGCAGCTTAAGACTGGTAGAAGTTTTGACCGACACTTTACAAAATTGCATTAATAATTTTATTCGCCAAGACAGACATATAAAAATTTGAAAACTGCTGAAATTAATAGTGTCAAGTATCAGTACTGTCCATTCCATTTTCTTTGATAAGCTGAATTATCATAAAAAAACATATTAAAGTCGGGTTCCAAGGCACTCGATTCAAAATCATAGGCATCTAAACTCACATTTGTATGGAACTTAAACTGGTTTCTGACAGACGGCGATGTGAGAATTGTATAACATCATTTAGTTTAATGTTTCAAACATCCAAAATAATTTAATGATAAGAAGTGAATAGAACAAATAGTAGGTGAAACCAGTTCAGTTAAAAAAAGAAAACAGATACCAGTGAGGTTAATCTGTCCCTTGGATCAATTCTAAAAAGCAAGCTCAAAAACAATGAAGATCATATTACTGACACTAATACCAAATGACTTTTGTGTAGCTGGAGAATGCATTTGATGAAATAAAATGTACAAAAGTAAAATAAAATAAAGTATTTAAGATTTTAAGAAAATTTAGATTTAAAATACAGAAGTCATTTATAATCTGCAAAAAATAAGGTAGTAATTCTAAGAGTAGAAGAACGAAGAAAGGCAAGGCTCAGAAACGAATAAAAGGCAGTAATCTATTCCTATTGTTTTTTCAACTTGTATGTCTAACATGAAGGAAAAATCTGAGAGTAACTCTGTTTTCTCAAGAAGAAAAGGTTAAAATGTTAGGATTCTGTTCTTTTGGCGGAAACTAAAGATAAATTAGAAAAAATTCTGAATGACATGGGTTTATTACTAACATAAATTTATATTAAAAATAAACAATAGTAAAACATAAATATTAATGTAAGGATACACAATATATAAGAATGAGAGAACTTTATTTAGAAACCAAAATTACAAAGGATGAAGAAAAGCTAATCGGTACAAGCAATAAGAGGTTCATACAGAAAAGAGGACTGATAGAATCAGAAATAGATCAAAGATTTATAAAGAAATTCTTCAAAATTATTGCGGGGAGTGCAGCACTTTACGGTAGCAAAAATATGAAAATTAGAAAAGAATAGAAAAGAAAAGAACAGAGACCTTAAATACAATGTTACAAGAGGATATAATGAATATCCTCTTGAGATGAAGGCATCTCTTAAGATGGATAGGAAAGAAGAGAACGTTTTCTGGCAGAATTTTGAGAAAAAGTGTACTTCATTAGCTGACCATATATAAAGATGGTTAAAATAAGTTAATACGTAGGTAAAATAAGGATACGTAGGAGGTAAAAAGGATAGAGGAAGGCAAAGATGTGAAAATATATGAAACAAATAGTCGAGGATGAAGTTCCAGTAAACACTCTCCCTACAAATATGCTTTTAAAATATATTACCGATTTTATATAAAACTGTGCTTTGCTGAAAACAGAATACCAACATATAAAGTCACAAAGTTTTTTGTATAAACTGAACAGAAATCCTTTAACTACGAATTATATAACAACCCTGAAATCCCAGTTTATTAAACGTGGACTACAAATAAATAAGAAAAAAGGTAGGCACCATTTTATACTTATCAGATGAATGAAGAAGTCTCATAAGCCGATACAAACTTCCTAGCTCATGCTGCTTTTTCTATATGTATAAAGGTGCCACAAGCATTGTAAACAAGACCTTCAATAGAATTACGAATGATACATTCAAAGAAACAAGTATTAGTTTCGTACTCATAGGGAAAAGAGAACAGAACAGAAGCAGCTTTTAAAATACATTTTTTTTTTCTAAACTGGGACTCTATATTAATTACAAGCACTTATATCTTTGAGGTTTATTTTAACCAATCATGCACGTAAAAGTAGTTATCCTTACATTAAGGCATCTCAATAAGATATTGAGGACACATGGATTAAGTCAAGCAAATGGATTGTCAAGATGTAAAAATTATATTTTCTTAATGAGTAGTCTGTTAATTTTCAAGAAGTTTTTACAATATCTAATTAAATATAAACACAGTTATTAAAGATTTTACAAGAACCAGCTCATTAAACCATTTCTAATTTTATTCTTACTACATACCCTTCAACTTTCAGGTTGCTGCTCTCAGAGAGTTTCCACGCATTATGATACCATCAAGTTATTAAGGGATTTCATTTAGAAATAAATATTTTATCAATTTGTAACACTAAAACAAATAAAAAAGTAAAACAATAATAACATATTAAGATTTTCTATTTTAGTTAATTTTGAAAAAACCCAAAAACGATAAAAAAGGATTATGAAAAAAATTAAGTTACTAATTTATAAATTTACTTGCTTTGCCTCATGCTCATGTGGTAGTCGTCAAGGTTATAAGAAATTCCCCAATTTTTTCAGATAGTGTTTTTATTCTTCCTTTAGTACATGCAAATCTGAAGTTCATAAACCCTAATGAACTCTAATATCCCTAATTAGTTTCCCTAATGAACCCTAATATCAAGTTAGGGTTCAAGAACCCTAACTTGATATTAAACTGCTAAATACCAAGGGCACACATGTTCTTGAAGAGTGATGTTCAAGTGAAGGAAGTAATACATATAAACAAAAATTTTAACAAGAGTGTAGGTGCAAGACCTAAGGTGCAACCATATCGGAGAGGTATCTGTTGAGAGCCAGACTAAGGAATGATTCCTGAAAGAGGGCAGCAGCTCTTTCAGTAGTTGTTAGGGGCGTGAGTCACAATGACTTAAACGGCCGTATCAACATCACTCAGTCCTCTGAGTACTGCGCAGCTGAAAGCAATGGAAAACTACAGCTGCTTTTTTTCCAAGAAAATGTGGCTCTCTGCATTTTCACATAGCAACAATGGAGGCGCCTTCCTTGGTAAAATATTCCGGAGGTAAAATAGTCCCCCGTTCGGATCTCCGGGTGGGGACTACTAAGGAAGGGGTCACCAGAAAATTAAAAAATAACATTCTACGAGTCGGAGCGTGGAATGTTAGAAGCTTAAAAAAGGTTGGTAGGCTAGAAAATTTAAAAAGGGAAATGGATAGGGTGAATGTGGATATAGTAGGAATTAGTGAGGTTCGGTGGAAAGAGGAAGGCGACTTTTGGTCAGGTGATTTTAGAGTAATTAACTCAGCGTCAAATAATGGGCAGGCAGGAGTAGGTTTCGTGATGAACAAGAAGATAGGGAGGAGAGTGGAGTATTTCAAAACGCATAGCGATAGAATCATTGTAATAAGGATAAAATCAAAACCTAAACCGACAACGATTGTTAACGTTTATATGCCTACAAGCGCCCATGATGATGATGAGGTAGAGTGTGTATACGAAGAGATTGATGAAGCAATTAAACACGTAAAGGGAGATGAAAATTTAATAATAGTTGGAGATTGGAATGCAAGCATTGGAAAAGGCAAGGAAGGAAATATAGTGGGTGAATACGGGCTGGGCAAAAGGAATGAAAGAGGGGACCGACTTATAGAGTTTTGCACGAAGTATAATTTAGTAATTGCCAACACCCAATTTAAAAATCATAATAGAAGAATATACACTTGGAAAAAGCCAGGCGATACTGGAAGGTATCAGATAGATTATATCATGGTTAAGCAAAGATTTAGAAATCAACTCGTTGACTGCAAAACTTACCCTGGAGCAGACATTGATAGCGACCATAATTTGGTGATAATGAAATGTAGATTGGGGTTTAAAAACCTGAAGAAAAGTTGTCAGATGAATCGGTGGAATTTAGAGAAGCTTGAGGAAGAGGAGGTAAAGAAGATTTTTGAGGAGGACATCGCAAGAGGTCTGAGTAAAAAAGATATGGTAGAAAATGTAGAAGAAGAATGGGAGAATGTTAAAAAGGAAATTCTTAAATCAGCTGAAGCAAACTTAGGCGGAATAAAGAGAACTGGTAGAAAACCTTGGGTTTCAGACGATATATTGCAGCTGATGGATGAACGTAGAAAATATAAGAATGCTAATGATGAAGAAAGTAAAAGGAACTATCGGCAATTAAGAAATGCTATAAATAGGAAATGCAAACTGGCGAAAGAAGAGTGGATTAAAGAAAAGTGTTCAGAAGTGGAAAGAGAAATGAACATTGGTAAAATTGACGGAGCATACAGGAAAGTTAAGGAAAATTTTGGGGTACATAAATTAAAATCTAATAATGTGTTAAACAAAGATGGTACACCAATATATAATACGAAAGGTAAAGTCGATAGATGGGTGGAATATATTGAAGAGTTATACGGAGGAAATGAATTAGAAAATGGTGTTATAGAGGAAGAAGAGGAAGTTGAGGAGGATGAAATGGGAGAAACAATACTGAGATCTGAATTTAAGAGAGCATTAAAAGATTTAAATGGCAGAAAGGCTCCTGGAATAGACGGAATACCTGTAGAATTACTGCGCAGCTCAGGTGAGGAAGCGATTGATAGATTATACAAACTGGTGTGTAATATTTATGAAAAAGGGGAATTTCCGTCAGACTTCAAAAAAAGTGTTATAGTTATGATACCAAAGAAAGCAGGGGCAGATAAATGTGAAGAATACAGAACAATTAGTTTAACTAGTCATGCATCAAAAATCTTAACTAGAATTTTATACAGAAGAATTGAGAGGAGAGTGGAAGAAGTGTTAGGAGAAGACCAATTTGGTTTCAGGAAAAGTATAGGGACAAGGGAAGCAATTTTAGGCCTCAGATTAATAGTAGAAGGAAGATTAAAGAAAAACAAACCAACATACTTGGCGTTTATAGACTTAGAAAAGGCTTTCGATAACGTAGATTGGAATAAAATGTTCAGCATTTTAAAAAAATTAGGGTTCAAATACAGAGATAGAAGAACAATTGCTAACATGTACAGGAACCAAACAGCAACAATAACAATTGAAGAACATAAGAAAGAAGCCCTAATAAGAAAGGGAGTCCGACAAGGATGTTCCCTATCTCCGTTACTTTTTAATCTTTACATGGAACTAGCAGTTAATGATGTTAAAGAACAATTTAGATTCGGAGTAACAGTACAAGGTGAAAAGATAAAGATGCTACGATTTGCTGATGATATAGTAATTCTAGCCGAGAGTAAAAAGGATTTAGAAGAAACAATGAACGGCATAGATGAAGTCCTACTCAAGAACTATCGCATGAAAATAAACAAGAACAAAACAAAAGTAATGAAATGTAGTAGAAATAACAAAGATGGACCACTGAATGTGAAAATAGGAGGAGAAAAGATTATGGAGGTAGAAGAATTTTGTTATTTGGGAAGTAAAATTACTAAAGATGGACGAAGCAGGAGCGATATAAAATGCCGAATAGCACAAGCTAAACGAGCCTTCAGTAAGAAATATAATTTGTTTACATCAAAAATTAATTTAAATGTCAGGAAAAGATTTTTGAAAGTGTATGTTTGGAGTGTCGCTTTATATGGAAGTGAAACTTGGACAATCGGAGTATCTGAGAAGAAAAGATTAGAAGCTTTTGAAATGTGGTGCTATAGGAGAATGTTAAAAATCAGATGGGTGGATAAAGTGACAAATGAAGAGGTATTGCGGCAAATAGATGAAGAAAGAAGCATTTGGAAGAATATAGTTAAAAGAAGAGACAGACTTATAGGCCACATACTAAGGCATCCTGGAATAGTCGCTTTAATATTGGAAGGACAGGTAGAAGGGAAAAATTGTGTAGGCAGGCCACGTTTGGAGTATGTAAAACAAATTGTTGGGGATGTAGGATGTAGAGGGTATACTGAAATGAAACGACTAGCACTAGATAGGGAATCTTGGAGAGCTGCATCAAACCAGTCAAATGACTGAAGACAAAAAAAAAAAAAAAAAAAAAAAAAAAACAAGAGTGTTAACATGTACTTTTTAATAAGTACTGTTGAAAAATATTTTCTCATCTAGAGCAAAATGTTAAGCAAGTGTGGTATGCAACCTGTTAATGGTTGGAAAAAGACTGCAACCGGCTCAAATCTCAAAGTTGCCTGTCTGTGCTATAGCCTCAAAATTTTAGAGCACCTGGACACACAAGATTATAAAGAAAGAAAAATTTTTATTTCAAAATAATTCTTTATTCTTACAAGCATTTATTCTGAATACTTTGTAAATTCAGCAAAAGTTATTCTTTAGAAAAATTTTAAGTTATAAATATTTCATATTTTATAAATGTAATCCTAGCATCTACAAAAATTTACTATAAGAATATACTTGTAGTTGTCAACTACGAAAAATTCCAACTTTTATTTTTTTAATTTCTTGGTATTTGAACTTGCCAAAAATTTATATTTTTTTAATATATGGGTCAGCTATCGACATAAAGACTAAGTATTAAAAAATTGACAGCATGTGTTAAGAAAAAAAATATATGCAGTTTTAAAAGGAATAAGGGGTTAATACATTTAAACAGTACATACAGATCAAGAGGGAGCTCTGTTGAACAGTACACTTCATGGATTACACATCTAGTTATCAGATATATAAGGCTACACTAATTTTGAAGTAGGTTTCAAGAAGTTATAAAGATTTTAAGGATTTAAGAGTGCGATTAAATGGAGCCAACTACTATAAGTTGCTGGGCTTTATAAGACAGACAACTTTCAGAAACAGTTTAATACTGAAATAAAACGCAAAGGGATGATTAGGGTAAGATACACTGAAATCTCACTATAACAGCATAGAGAATGACAGTTTTTGCCGCTAAAACAAGATTCCCATTGAGAAAATTAAACACAAACTTAAAAAATCTATGCAATATTGATCCTTACACAGATTTAGATTTTTAATGTAAAGTCACTCAAAAAATTTGTATTACGCAAATAAAATCTGAATGTACAGAGAAGAAACACATCCTTAAGAATGAAGACACCAGCTTTTGAATAATCCTAGCACCTTTAAAAATGTAGTTTTAAGCAAAGTATTGCGGTACGCAACACATTATTATGCAAGAACATTATGAAAATACAATATTCACAAAATATGAAAAAAATAAATATTTACTTAACATACACATTATCTATCCAGATATATCTGCAAATTAAAGTAATTTTATTAATTACTGACACTACCAGAAAAACTTTACGGCAAACTTAGAATAGCAAACATTTTTAACTAGTTGTTTTGATTTGTAATTATAGAACTTCAATTTTATTTTCAATATTTATGATTTCCTGCTATAAAACCTATGTGATAGCATCGGAAAGCACGGAAATAGTATTATGAATATTTTATATGCTACAATCAAATTATTTTATTTGATTGCAGCAGTATCTTTGTTTCAGTATCACAAGCTAATCTCACCTTGTCGCCAAAAGATGCTGATGTAGCTATACAGTTGTCTGCCCCTACATAAAGAACCAAACCTGTTTCCTTAAGAAACTGTAGAATAGATTAAGTATTGTTCATTTCTCAACAAGGCCAGTATATAAAATTAATTTTTTACGGTTATATTTTCTCATGCTTTTCTAGGTTCAGTGCATTATCTGTAAATTAAACTTTTTGGGAGTGAGTCTTCGATAAGTATACATTTTTTTTCAATAGTAATATTTTTAACATTTTATAACACTGGTTCATCGATTGCAGAATATTTGTAATACTAGCCGAGAAGGCGATTTTAATTTTTTTTTTTTAGTCCAGTAATATTAACATGTTTCTGTCTGTAGGAACATTTTATATCAACTTTGTCTAACGTGCTCAAATTCTGGAGAAGAAATTTTTTGGAGTTAATCTCATTAAAAGGTTCAATAATTTTTTCCTGTATTTCTGTACCATGCCTACAGACAAACTAGGTCAATTAAATTTTTTCCAGACACTGACTTGTTTAACATTCCTTCCTAACTTGCAAATTACAATAATTTGTTTGACCAAAAACAAACTTTCTCGTTCAGAAGACAATTTTAAAAAATGTTAATTTAATAACTAATGAAAATAAAAGCTACAAACAGCAACTCTGAGAAAATTAAAAAATAGAGAAGGCTAACATGGAGATACAAAGAGTCTCTTAGTATGTAAGAGTTACATAGAACGTAATTTAAACACGACTCAAAAATTACATTTTATATTTTTTTATTCAGATGTATGTTAGATGATGAAGTGAATAAGAGAATTAGTATGCTTAAAATTTCTTGTGAATGACAGATCAGAATCCATCAACCAATAATATTAACTGCAGAATACCACACTCCTAACACAGAATACAGGGAAGGCTATCTTTATGGAGTAATAAATCTAAAATTTGTTTTACATTAGTGAGGTCATTTCAAGCAGGAATTGAAACATAACAGAATACAACATTTAAATTAATTTGTATATTTTTACAAGCTATTTTATTGAAGACATACATCAACAAATGGGATACTTACCCGAATAACACTCTCAGAGTTAGTAAACAAATCCTGATAATATGACAGCGGCTTCTTTTATTTTGTAACAAAATGTATGATACTTTTATTAATGTATCATTATATCTAACCTTCCTAAGAACAAAAGTAACTAGAAAAATAACCACCTATTTTTTTTTTTTGTGGGCCAAAAACGCCTGTGCATTATCATCGCCCGGAATTTTCTTTAATAAAAAGTAAAAATAATAAAACTAAATAAGGTTTAAAACTAATATAAATTATATAATTAAAATTTAAAACTAAGTTAAATAGGTGAAATAAAACTCATAACTAATATCGCAGACGGAGTCTTTAAAATATAAAAACTAAAATAATAGAAAATGGAAACTATATAAAACTTAATTAATTCCGTCAGGGAGTGCAAAAGGCTCCCTACTCAGATAATAAAATTAAAGACATAGAACCAAAAAAATCAAAATTGAAAGCAAGGGAAAAAATTGACAAAAACTCTTCTAGCATAAAAAATATTTATGGCAATATTAAACTTTTGCAGTTACCTGTACTACGCAAAAACAGAAACATTCGGTTCAAAGTTTCATTATCATTGCACAAGATACCACGAATGTTTCTGGGTAGATCAAATTAACAACGCAACGCCGCAAAACATATGCAGTCTATGAGAATGTGGTGCACAGTCATGTGGCAGTTGCATCGTGTGCATATGGGTGCTTGTCCTCCTGACATTAGGTACTTGTGTGTGATACTCGTATGTCCTATCCGCAATCGGCAAAGGATTACTTCTTCATGTAGAGTTTTTCTGCAAAAGGAATCCCGCGGTAACAAAATCTTTAATCTATCGAGTTTATTATCGACGGTAATCGTCCAGTCACTTTGTCACCTTGCTCTCAGTGATTGTTTTACACGATTAATAAAATCAGAGGTAGTAACTCGGGTGGTGAAAGGAAGTTGAATACACGCTTCTTTGGCAACATAATCTGCTTGTTCATTACCTGGAATCCCTACGTGGGTAGGGATCCAGCAAAAACTTACTTCTGTGTTGCAATTATTCAACTCGGTGATTGCATTGTAAATTTCAATGACGACAGGATGTTTGCAATAAAAGTTTTCTAACGCCTGGAGAAGACTACATGAGTCACTGCAAATAAGAATAATTCTACATTTAAGGTTAATGATATTTAGAGCCTTATTTATAGCGAATACTTCAGCAGTGAACACACACTCGTAATATCGGGTAGGCCAAACATATAAGTTCTTTCATTGACAACAAAAGCACAACCAACGGTATCATCTTGTTTCGATCACTGCCTCTGGGTTCATCTTGGTGAGGACACACTGGAACATTTGCCAGAAAATAATAGGTAGTGTTGATTGTTTATTGTACGTCGTAAGATCAAAAGTAAAACTTACAAGGTTTATTCTCCACGGAGGATATGAGCACAGGTATGATGGAAAGAACGACGAGTGTCAACACTTATATGCTGCAGCAGACGTCGGGTACGGACACCTACAGGTGCAGTACAGCGTGGACGGTCCTCACACTTTCTTAAATTAATAATTCTAAGAACTGATCAAAAGCCGGATGATTTGGCTGTCCTCTGAGACGGGCAAAATAAGATAACAAAAGCTGGTCTCGTCTATCCCAAAGTGATGGCTCACTACAGTCTACAAGTAAGCTTGTGTCAGGGCTTGATCTAAACGCACCTGTGGCAAGCCGAAGAAAAGCATGATGTACACCTTCCAGCATTTTAAGCACAGTTTGACGAGCTGAAGAGTAGGCGACACAACCATAATCTAAACGGGAACGAACAAGGGAATAGTAAAAACGTAACGTACATACATGACCGATCGGCTCCCCAATTGGTGTTACTAAGGACCCGCATCATATCTAAAAGTTTGGAACATTTTGTCCTTAATTCCTTTATATGTTTGACCCAAATAAAACAGCTATCAAAAATCAAACCTAGAAACTTGACGTAAGGAGAGATAGCAACAAGCTCTCTGTTCAGAAAAACTTGCGAAATAGAAGGGTTTCGTAGCCAAGAAAAGACTACACATTTGGTTTTGTCGGATGAAAATGTGAAACCAGTAGTCCTGGACCAAGCCTCAAGGCGAAATATAGTGTTCTGTAGTAGTCGCTCTGCTGTGGCGTTGAACGGCTCGCAATGTAAATAACAAAACCGTCAACAAATAGAGAACATGAGACAGGAGCCTGTACACAATTGGTAATACTGTTTATGTCCACAGAAAATAAGGTGGCACTTAATAAATACACTACCTTGAGGTACTCCATTCTCCAAGACGACACTATCTGAAAGTGAATCGTCTACACGAACACGAAACGATCGGTGATTTAAGAATTCCCGGATAAAAGCAAGCATATTGCCTTTGATTCCCCATCCCTTGAGGGTGTTAAGAATATCACGTCGCCAGGCTGTGTCGTACGCCTTTTTTATATCGAAGAAGATAGCGACGAGGTGCTGGCGGTTTAGGAAGGCGTTTTGTATGGCTGTTTCCATTGACACTAAATGGTCAATGGATGATCGTCCTTGTCGGAAACTACTCTGTTCCGAAGATAGAAAGCCATGTTTCTCCAAGTACCATGTAAGCCTGCGGTTTACCATTCTCTCCATTATTTTACATAACACGCTTGTTAAAGAAATAGGGTGGTAGCTTGAGGGATCGGTTATGTCTTTACCGGGCTTTAGTACTGGTATAATAAATGCTTCTGACCAGCCGGGCGGAAAGACTTGTTCGGAGAATAAACCATTGTAAATATTCAAAAGATATTGGTAGTGCTGAGTTAGGAAGGTGTGAAAGCATACCAAGGCGAACGTTGTCTGGTCCAGGGGAAGTGTCACGTGAGTTCTTAAGTGCGTGTAACAATTCGTTAAATACGAATGGAGAGTTCAATTCACGAACCGAATCACCAATGTTTAACGACAATATTTCTATCTGTACTTTGTACCTCTGAAAATCGTTATTATATCATGAAGTGAGAGACACCGAGGGGAAAGATTTTGCTATAGTCGAAGTTGATGAAAGGAGTTCTCCTTCATCAATGAGACCGAGAATAGATTGTCTCGGTGATCCGAAAATTGCATGGATTTTTTTCCACACAGTAGACGTGGGAGTAGTACGTGAGATGGTGTTCACATATTTTATCCATGAATTCCCCTTAGCGTTCAAGAAGACCCGACGGCACACCGCTCTAGCCCTGCGGTACAAATTTAGATGTTCTGGCCTATTATTAAATTTGCGTAGTGCTCGCCGTCGATTCTTAATAGCACATTTGCAATCATCATTCCACCATGGAACGGAAGGACGTTTAGGATTACCCGATGTTTGTGGGATATATCTGCTGGCAGTTTCAAGTATCATAGACGTAAAAGAGGAATACTGCTCAAGGATGTTCGCGCCGTCGTCATACTGTGATTGGAAGGCTTTATGATATCCATTCCAATCCGCCCTTTCAACAATCTACCTCCGTGGCCTTCTCTTAACCTCGTGGTCCATACCGAAACCAATAATAATTGGTTTGTGGTCACTGCGGTGAAAGTCATCACAAACAGATCAATCAAGATAATGGAGTAAATTCGGTGAGCATACAGAGAGATCGATGTTAGACATAGTACCAGATGATAAAGACATGAATGTGTGAGATCCATTATTCAGCAAGCAAAGGTCTAAGTCTTGTCTCACACTGTGTATATTTCCTCGAGTGGAGCAGAAGGTTGAGCCCCAGGAAACATGGTGGGCATTGAAGTCTCCTACTATTAACGACGGAGATGGTATTTGTGTGAGGAGATTTGAGATATCCAGAGCACTGAACTCAGTGTTCGGTGAGAGATACAGATTGCAGATATGCCACTTGAAGGGGATAGAGATCTTTACTGCAACAGCAGGAACGAGAGTGGTCAGTTGAATCCTTGTAGTCGACACCTTATCCTTCATGAAAATAGCTACTTCACCACTCTCTCTACTGTACTATACAGTCGTATCTCTCACAGAAGTATCCTGAGTGCTATTGGGTCATGTTGTAGAAGATGAGTTTCCTGGAAACACATGATTATCGGATCATGTACGTGTGCCAGTACTCCAATATCTTCAATGCGGGACCGAAGACCTCTAACATTCCACTGAATAATCTTCATAAGGGTAAAAAAATATAAACAAATAATATAAATATACTTAGGAAACCATATAAAATATAGTTGTATGCGATTCGGTTTTTTTTCGTATTCTTTATTTTAGATAACTCCGACGCCCTTTGGTCGGGAGGTTCTTCAACCATATCCTCCAGTATATGGGGTGATGGAGGAGACATTAGAATGGAATGCCGCTACTGACATCCCAGAGGGGGTGATTATGTGGGTTTCATTTACAAGGAGCTTATTAGTTGGCTTACTGCCAGCTGTGATAGTCCCTGCCCGTACCGGTAGGAGTTTGGGAGCAGGAACTTTCGTATCACACTTTGGATTCATTTACTAAGACTTTTTATTCATCTTTGTCAGTTCTGAAAGAGTGGCTGTAAGCGAAGCGACTTGATCAGAAAGCATCTGAACGAGTTTCTTAAGTTCATTGCAGGATCCGCACTGCCGATTATGAACATTTGTAGTAATTTGTTTTGACGCAGCGGTGGCGAAAGATACATTCGGTTTGACGAGATTCCGTGAGTCGATTATCTTTCTATATTCCCTGCGTGCAGCCGGGAAAGATAGCTTCTGCTCAGTACAGATTTTGAGAATTGCCTTTTCTTCTTTAAAGGTCGGGCAATCTCGGGAGCCAGCTGTATGTGAACCACTGCAGTTCGCACACTTTTCACTTTCCTCGCGGTTAGTGTCACCGTGACCTTCGTTAGCACATCGAGCACAGATGTTGTAGTGTGACCGTACCCTTGGCATCTGAAACGTCGCTGTGGGTTGAGTATGAATGGTCGTATCCGAACCGAGAGGTAACCCGCTTTAATCTTCTCCGGTGAAAAAGGAAGACTGAATGTCAGTATAAGAGACGGTGTCAGTTCTGTTCCGTTCTGCCGTTTCATTATACGTTTCACTTCTATAATACCTTGAGCACAAAGTTCATCAGCAATTTCACTTACATTCATTTCCAGAAAGTCACGACAAAAAATTACCCCTCGGCTGGTATTTAGGGTCTTGGCATGCTGTACTTATGTTTATGCCGCCCATATTGGCGAGACGTAATAGTGAGCGAGTCTGCTCATCGTTAAATGTTTCCACCATGTAATTTCCTAATACAACCGGGGTGACACATTTGTCAATAAGGAAAGGTTTTGAAGGGAGCCACCTTCCTGATTATTTCGAAAAACAAGAAAGCGAACATTCTTACACCTGACATCATCTTCGTTTGCTGTAGCAAGATTATCCTCGTCAGACGAAGCTGACCAAGGCCTTTTCACTAGACTGAAATTGGTGTTTTTTCAGATGGACCACCAACCATCATAGAATTTACTGAAGGAACTGTAATTTTGGTTCCACGAGAACCGGCGATATAATAGACCACTCCAGCAGAGCGCACGCGTACTGGAGCTAGAACTAAATACAACTGGGTTTGTTCTGGTGCCCAGAGGACATCGTTCGAGACTCGCTACGTAGAGCCATTCAGCTATCGGCACGATAGTTCCCACCTTGGGTTACACCACCGAGTGTAAATGTAAGAGAAAATTGTGTTGGATGTTGTCGGGTAGTCGAGTAAATGTATATGTTGTAATTCATGTAGTGTACCTGGTGTAGTATACGTGTGTAGTGAAAAGTATTCTGCAGCTAAGTGTGTAGTGGGAAGAAAAGCTGCAGAGGCTAGGCCCGTGATGACGCCAACCCCCAAGTCTTAAAAGAATAAGGACTCCCCCCGTTTTAAAGACTCCCCGTCGGGGAGTCTAACCACCTAAATGGCCAGGAAAATATCACCGCTACAGTTTGTGGAATTTTATCTATTGCAAAAGAAAAAATACAATAGATTGCTTAATACAGAAATGTAAAGGGACTGATTGCTGCTAAAGAGGGCCACTAAAGCAGAATAGTGAAACAGTGAAGAAACGGTTGCGTGATGGCGGCTCGGAGGTTCGTCGCTTATGCTGATGACACACTGCTACTGTTTGAAGGGAATTTGTGTAACGAGGTAAAGTCCGAGCTGCTCATGCTTGTGAGACGCTCCGATTGTGGAGTCTCCAACATAAGATGATTTTCAGCCCAGAGAAAACGACAATGATGTTGCTTAAGGGCCAACTGGCTGCTTCCCGACAAATCCGGGTTCTAACGGCTAGTCTCCCCGTTCGGTACATTACGGCTCAAAAATACCTGGGTGTTATCCTTGATGAAAATTTTCAGTTCAAGGAACATCTACAGTATGCGGCGAAAAAGGTCACTGATGCTTTTTATGGAATCCGTAGAGCCGTTCATCCCGATCGGGGATTGAATTACCGTACCGAGCATATCCTTTACAAAGGTGTCAGTGAAGCTATTATGTTTTACGGTGCACCTGTCTGGGCTCACCGCATGGATTTTAGGTGTTGCGCAAACATTTTGTTGCGGGCCCACAGACTCCTCTTGCTGGCTGCTATATGCGGTGCGCACGCGTGTGCATGGGCGTGTTTAAAAAATTAAATTTTTACTTTTTTATATGAACCGGGTCAATCATAGGTCATATTTTTTTTAGATATAATCAGCGACTATGGTATTACAGTTGAGGATCGTGAAATACTCGGTCACAAAATAATGTTTCTTGAATTACTATGAGCGGCTGTAAGACCTAATAAATATAAAAAAGAATATATTACAAGAGTTACAAACTACAACTTATTAAATCAAAAACTTCGAGGCAAATTTACTCAAGTGGAAATCATAAACATCAAATCTTTTGATTAATCTAATTAAAAATGAAATTAACAACATAATCGCTATAAAAATTCTATCCACGAAGGTCGGTACAATAAGGAAATACACCTATTAGTTGAAGAAAGTGATAGACGTAAGTATTGTACAAGAAAAATCCATTTCAAGCAGCGTTTTACACTAAATTCAAAGATCTACAAAAAAAAGTTAAAAACTAAATAAGAATGAGCAAATAGCACCGTACTAAGGTACAATTTGATAATAGTTATGGCTCGATCCACAAGCGATTGAGAATTATAAACAAAACTGTTTAAAGGAAAAAAGCAAACGATTAAAACGATCTATATAGATAGAAACAAGGAATTACCCTGATAACAGGGATATTACAAAATGCTTTAACAGCCATTTTATTAATATTTAGAAAAAAAAAAACTAAAATTTGTTCAAACTCCTGCTCAACATCTTTGTATCTGCTGAAAACAACGGCCAGTGAAATTAATAAAATTATAAATAAATTAAAACGCAAAAGTTCTAATGAAGATGGCATTAACTGAGGAAAATTTGAAGACGTACTTGCACATATTACTTCAAACATAATAAATAAACATTTCAGAGAGAGCACATTTCCAAATTGTTTAAAGAATGCCAAAGGTCTTTGTCATTTACAAAGGGCACAATGGTCAGGATCAGACTCTATAATTTTTTTCCAAAATAACAACTTAACAAAAGTCGGATTGAGCCTCCACAAGGTACACCTGGATATATCCAGTACAAATAGGAGATCAAAGTCGAGAGTTCTAAGGTTCAAGCCCTTGTAAAGACAGTTGCTTTTATATCAATTTAAATGCTAGACTGTGGATACCAGTGTTCTTTAACCACACATCTCAGGAGCGGTTGACCTGAGACTGTACAAGACTATACTTAATTTACATTCATACATATCATCCTCATTGATCCTCTGAAGTAATACCTTAACGGTGGTTCTGGAGGCTGAACAGAAAAAAAGTAATACAAATAGGAGAAATTTGTCCAGTGGATGAACTGGATCTAAACATACCTCATTATCACCTAACTAGATCGCATCTACAGTTGTAACTCAAGACCTAGTCCCACTACAGGTGACTCCTTGGCAGTCAACTGTGAAAGGTCTTTTAAGGAATACTCCACAAACTGAACCAAGCAACACATGAGTTCAGAGAAGGTAGCATTCAGATACAGTGGGCTGCCACTTAGAAGATAACATACGATCAGAAGCATTGGAATGCCCCGATACTAGGTGAACAAGAAAAACACAAGTCCAAAACATCAAACAAAAGCAAATCACCTACATTTGCACACACAATGTAAACTCACTCACGCAGACTATTAAACAAAAAATAAAAACTGGCCTAATGGGACCAACACAAAATTTTCATCATGGGTCTGCAATAAATAAGAAACACCACCAAAAACCAGGACACCACGGAATCTGAAGGATGTAGAGCCTACAAAGGTATACCTCAGAAGAGAGTGTTGAAAAATGTCCCACAGTTTGGAACAGGCTTTTTAGTCAACCTCAAAATAATAAACTTTACACAAGAATTCAAGTCACAATCCCTCAAGAATCTCAACACTCACCCTAAAAGCATGTATTAAATTTACACTATAATAAACGCCCATGTACCCACTAATAATAAAAAACCTCTCCAAAAGACCGTTCTGGTATCTACTCAACATGACTATAAATAACATCCCAAAAACCTTGTTAAACAATCTGAGACTTCAATGCTCAACTAGGCAGAGAAAGAAGGTACCGCGAGTTCATTGGAAAATGGCCTGCCCAAAAGAAAACAAACAACTGACAGAGACTACAACCTAATTTTAAAATTCACATATTTCAAATGGATATCTCGAAAACTCAAAACCTGGAAACACCCCTACACTACAGACTACACTAAAGGAGAATGGCAACTAGACCTCTAGACAAACACCACCAAGGAGATCTAAAACATAAAAATCCTCCGAGGAGTAGACACAGGCTCAGATCAATATGTAGTCAAAATTAAATTTATTTATAAGTAAACCAAGCCCCTAACACTAAAAGAAAAATGGACCGCACCCAACGAATCAATAAAAAGTACCAAAAAATAACATTCGCAGATAAACTTAACGTCTAGTCAACAACCTTAAACAAATCGCAGAAGAATTGGCCCAATAAAATCCCATAAAAAACATCAATAGTAGAACAGCAAATCTGAAGTAAAACAACAGCAAAACCTAGTAAAACAAAGAAAAGAAACCACCCGAACCCTAAGGATAATAAAAAGACAACAGGATAAAAATACACTGAAGTCAATAGAAAAAGAATTCAATAGAATATAGTCAAGAGACTACTACAAAACCTTAAAAAATCAGCTCCAAAAAAATGCAAACCCCCCCAACCATACTAATAAAGAATGAAAATGGTAAACTGGCCTGTAACAATAGAGACAACGCAAATATCCAAGCTAAATATTTTTAACTCCAAAACTTCAACATAAACAACCCAATAACAACAATACCAGAAAACATCAACCCACCCACAATAAAAGAAGTCTACCAAGCACTGGGTGTGATGAAGAATTACAAAACATCGGGTAAACAGACTTTTGTAGCGATCTCTGGAAACATACAAAAAGATCAGTAAAAATTTCCCTTCATCAACAGCTTGTCAACATCTGGATCAAAGAAAAACTACCAAAGCACTGAACAACAGGGAGATTTCAGATCCTGGAGGAGCTGTCCGGACCAGATCAAGGGTCACAAGATAATAATGGATTACAACAGGAAAGGAAACACACAACATGGTGATAACATTTGTAGATTTCAAGAAAGCTTACGAATGCATCTATAGAGAAACTTGAGACTAAAAATTCCAAGACACCTCAGACTACATACCAAATTAGTAAACACGATAAAACTGACTCTCACAAATACTAAGTAAAAAGTGAAATTCAGAGACCAGCTCTCGAAACCATTTGAGATCACAACAGGACTGCACCAAGGCTGTCACTTATTAATCAACTGTGCTCTGCAATGATAATGAGGGAATGGCTCAAAAAGTGCCCCCCAAAAATAAAAATAAGCCGAAAAATCAATACAAACTGTCTTGGTTTCGTAACAACCTGGCACTGCTAGCAAATGACATCAACAAAGCTAAATCACAGATACTAGAACTTCAAAACATTTTTGTGTTAAATAAAACTAGCCTCAAAATATCACTCAAAAATACAGAAATTATGCCCCAAAAACCAACACAATTAAAAGAAGTAAACATAAACGGTAATAATATTAAAATAGTAACCTAATTTAAATATCTCAGAGAAATAATAACAAATATAAACAAAAAATCTGATGTGAACACCACATGACTTTCTTGTACACCTATTAAATTACATATACACTTTTTACAATGAAAAGTATAAAAAATTTTATTTTATTAATAACTTGTGATACTTTTTCATATTTTCTTTTTAATTATTATTGAATTACTATTTATCGTAAAACTTTTTTTTCGATCAGAGGTTAATAATTATTAATAAATCAATATAATTAAATTAAAAAAAAAGAAAGGTTACAAAAAAGGAGATGAAGTCTGATTCGAGCTGATGTGCCTTCCCCTTAAAGATCAAAAAATTTCATTAATTAAAATTTCATTTGGCTAACTCTGGAACCAATGAAAATAAGTACCACTTATGACATATCGTTGAAAAGCTCTCGATTAGAGCTTATTACTGTAATTAAGAATTGTTTGGACACTTTTGGTTCAGCAATTGCAATCAAAAGGGGGGTTGCACAACTAGATGTTACAACAGTCCTAAATAAAAAATTTCAACATCCTATGGCTAATCGTTTTTGAGTTATACAAGATACATACATACACACATAGATACATGCAGAAACTAGTCAAAATGGATTCAGGGACACTCAAAATTGATATTTCTGTTTAAATCTGAAAACTGATATTTTTTATGATCGCAATACTTCCTTTACCTCGTATAAGGAAGAAAAAACCTTGATCCAAACAAGAAGAAACAAACTAGTTTAAGCACAAAAATAACCTAGTACCCTTACAATAAAAAATGCCTATCAATAAATGCAAAAAATAAGACTCTTCTACAGTTATAAAACCAGAAGCTACTTATGCAGCAGAAACACTCTTCTACCTGAATGAACAATCAAAGACTGACAGAGTCCTGAAAATCTAAATTGGAAGAACCTTCATGAACAAAAAGTACCAGAATGACTGGCAGTGGTGGATCGTGCCCAACAAAGTTTTGTACAAAGAGTTAGAACCAATCACTGATACTATGTGAAAGAGGAGATTAGAATTTTTTGGACATATCATGAAGATGCAAGATTTGAGACTTCTGAAGCAGCTGGTACAGTACAATCTCGACTTGAAAAACACCAAATCAGGATGCAGATGGATCAGAGAAATAACAGAAAAATAGAAGGAAAAGACCTTACAGCAATAGACACAAGACACCTCAGACAAAATAAAATTAGACAAGAAAATCAATGACAAAAACATTTGCTTCACTCACAAGAAAAAACACAAACATTTTCAACACTAAAAAAGGTACAAAGATCGGAACATATGAAAACGTACTGGGAAGAATGCAAGGCCCAAACAGTCCCAACAAAGAGGCTTTGATAATGGACTGACTAAAGTGATCCTAGTAGCCATAAAAGATAAGAATAATAATAATAAACATTTCAGGGAAAGCACATTTCCAAATTGTTTAAGGAATGCCGTATTTGTCATTTACAAATCTGCATCAAGACTTCAAACCGGTAACTACAGACCACTATCCATTCTATCAGTAATAACAAAGCTATTTGAAATGATTATGATTACTTAAGATAGTTAAGATTACTTAATTATATGAGGGATACTTGGTTATTTAACACAAGACAAAATGGTGTTTTGTCTTGACAGGAGAAATACAGAAACTATTGATGCCTCCCTTAAGGAATTTATCTACAGAGAAAGGTTGACAATGGAAACTCAGTTATTGCCTGCTTTCTGGATCTACAGAAAGTTTTTGATGTTGTTGTACTCAAGGAGTACCGATTGAAAGACTGAGTGGTATTGGTATAATTGATGTACCATTATATATTTTTAAAGATTACCTGAATCTCAGAACTCAATTTGTAGCAGTAAATAATAGTGCTCCTTTAGTGATAATCAGTGGAACTCCACAGGGTATTGTCTTTTGGGCCCTATTTTATTTTTAATATATATTAATCGACAACAATAAGATTATATAAAAATCTGATGCTTCACTGATGATAATTCTCCCTTTTTATTTTGGATCTATTGATATTATCTACACGGATGCTCAATAACATCCAGGTATTGTAGCTGATTGGACCAAAGCTAGCAACATTAAGCTCAATGAAGGTAAATGCAACTATATGATTTTTAATAAAAAGTTAAAAATTAAAGTCAAAGTTAAAAGTAAAATTAAAAGTTTAAAACCTCTGGGACCGCTGTTAGGTATTGCCTCAGAGGATGAGATGAATGGCAATTTTTGTAGTGTGTAAAAATGCCATGCCTCTCAAGATTCAAACCCAGGACCTCCAGATGAAAGGCTGAGACGATACCAGTTGTGCCACAGAGGCCGGCACAGCTCATAGCTTGCATATTAACATAACTACTATTAAAGAAGTCAATAATACTATATACACAGGACTAACACTGGATAGAGGCTTGCAATTTGATAAACATGTAAAAGCCACATGCAGCAAAATTAACAAATCTATTCATCCCTTGTTATAATGTTTCACACCTAATGAATAGAGAAACCAAATTCAAGATTTATTACGCTTACATTTACTCTACATTGAATTATCTTGTGGCCTTTTGGGAACAAACTACTAAGAACATTAATGATATGCAAGTAACAGAAAATAAACCGCTAAAGGTGTTATTTTGTAAACACAAAGGGACTCACTACTTTGAGAACTTAAGTGGAACTTCATTGAGAGCCTAAGTTAAGTTACTATCAATATGATATTGTTAAATTGGACAGTGTAAACTTAATTAACAAAATTATGAATAATCTTTTTTATTGCTTTGAGACAAAACTGTGACAATTCCTAATCAAGGACGTATCACAACTTTTATATTTTGCCTAGAGCAAAGAACATCATCAGGAAAGAATTACTTTAATGACTGCACAATGGTACAATGAACTCCCTGAAAGCTTTAATGTTAATTTAAAAAATTTGTGATTCCTTTTCTAAAATGTACAGTTTATTAGTTTCTATTGTTTTGTGGACATATTTTTTTTTCTTTTATAATTTGTTTTTTGGGTTCAATAAATAAATAAATAAGATAAAAAATACATATAGCAAATTTAAATGAAATAATTAAAAAAATAAACATACATTTCCATAAGTCTTACCTTTAAAACCAGTGGGGCATCCAACAAATAACAGACCATATTTGCTTGCAGAATCGACTAAATTTAAATAATCACTAACTGAGATGGTAGATTCATCTGGAATGATTCGCAGCCGACTAAATAATTTGAACTGAAAACCCTAAATAAATAAATACAAAATAATGCTTAAAAAAAGGCAAATAACCTACTTAAACTAAACAGCTATCGTGAAGTATTCTTTGTAAATTATAATCAGTTTCAATACCATAAAAGATACTGTAATATACCATATAGTGTAATTACATGTAAACTCAATATTCAAATACTGATGACATAAAAGATACTTTTTTAGAGTATCAGGAATAGCTCTATTAAAGAACTTATTTTCAGTTCTTTAACGATTTGTATGAATGAACCACTAATGGTCTAACTAATAAATATTTTAATGAAATTCCTGCACAATATATATATATCAGTTTTGAGTAAACTGTCATTCACTTAACCACTCTCACCCGCTAACCAAATCAAATAGAAGGATAAGTAATAAAGAAGGCAGTGATAAATTTCTTCAACAAAATCTTTGAAATCCTATGTAAAGTAAAACCCCATCCACAGTAACTTTAAATAAAATTGTCTGAATATTAGTCAAATTCTATAGCTGTATTCTGAAAATTGGTCACATATGTTACATACAATATTAAATACTAATAGTTATCCAATCTTCTATTTGTAATCTGTGCACGATAAGGAAAGTCCAGTAGTGAAAACGGCATATCTTAGTAGATGCAACAAAAAAAAATTCCATTTAAAACAAGGTAAAACTAAACTAAAGTAACTAATTTATTTATTTTAATTTAGCAAATATAAACTAAAACACAATTACAACTTATGAATGATAAATTTTATACCGTATGTAAAGCGCCAAACCTGATCAACCCAAACCCAAAATTTTCATGATAAAAGGCAATACGTTATCACTCTGTCACAAATGTTGTAAGCAAACAATGGAATGGCAAATTGTCAAATATGAAACCGAGACCATTAATACATATACAAGAGTTAAATTGTTTACTTGCAATAGAAACAATTCCGCAGATCCAAAACTGGTTAGTTTATAGTTTAGGTCGGCGATTCCCAAACTCTGCACTACGGTTCCCCAGGGAGACGCGGCCTCTTCAAAGGGGTACCACAAAATACTGTAAAAGCTGCATAATTAATTGAACCAAGACATTTATAATTATTATTTTAATGTTAATAAAGTAAAAAAAGTGTTTAACAGATCCTGAACTACTAAACAAGTGCTTGCACAGACTTTAGTTGATTAGAAATCAACTCGTCGACTGCAAAGCTTACCCTGGAGCAGACATTGATAGTGACCATAATTTAGTGACAATGAAATGTAGACTGGGGGTTTAAAAACCTGAAGAAAAATTAATTTGGTTTAGAACTTCATAATGAGAACCTTAACATTAAGTTTAAAGGATTATATTTTTTAATTTATGAACTATGCAATTATGTAAAATAACCAATATGAAGTTAATATGTATACAACTTGCACCTATATGTATACATTACACAATACTAATAAGGTTAACTAAAAATCCAGTATAAAAACTAAATTCTAACCAGCCAAACTTAAAAATTTCAATAATTATGTGGTTTAAATTTAATAAGGTGGAATATAGGATTTATTTAATATTTTAGTTTAAAAGAACAGTATAAAAAATAACAAAGTAAGTAAATAAATAATATAATGAACACAAAATACCCATAAACACTTGCCTGAACATCGAGATGGTTAGGAGCTGTCAGAGTACTTGTCATTATTATTATTATTTTATTTAACTTCACTAATACAATATACAATGAACAAACGCTGTAAGCACAATACAACCGTTCTAGCAACAACGAATTAAATATAATTCAGTGCTGCCACCATTAAAATATTGCTACCTAAGGTGTTTGTACTTACGTTTACTTGGAAAAACTGAGATTTTTTAAAACAATTTTTTATTGAAAAGAGTTAAAAATTATTTCTTAAAATAATTCAATGCATTTTGTTTATTCATTTAATTACGATAGTAATAACAATTATGTGTTTATAATATACGTATGTGTAACGTGTATAATGTTCAATTGCAAATAATCCAAAATTAATTGAGAATATATTTTTTTAATGTACATATTTAGTTTTTTTATATCTTTACATTCTAAGTGTATAATACTTTTTCAACCGTATCTACCCCAGTAATAATCATAATAATGAATTACAAGTTCAGCAGGCGTACACCTTTAGAATAAGTTTTTCTTAATTTTTATGTTTCTCGTGAAGAAAATTTCGCTTACATAATTTTTAAAACGTTTCTCTCATCTCATATTGCGTTTTTACTCAACGCATCGATAGTATTTTTATACTAATTACAACAAATTGAAAATTACTTTTAATATAATTTTTATTCGACTACGTACAAAGGAGTAGTGATAATGTATTTATGTTTGTTGCCTTTTGTAGCTTCACGGATCCAACCAATTAAAACCAAGTTTTTTTTTGGTAGTAACAGGTCTTTGGTCTACAAGTAACATGGACTATCTTAAACTGTTATCTATAATGTAGCGCTAACCCATCGGGTTGGTCTAATGGTTAACTCGTCAGCGCAAATCAGCTGATTTCGAAGTCGAGAGTTCTAAGGTTCAAATCCTAGTAAAGTAGGGTTGGTAGAAAAAACCCACCGGGTTGGTCTATTGGTTAACGCGTCTTCCCAAATCAGCTGATTAGGAAGTCGAGAGTTACAGCGTTCAAGTCCTAGTAAAGCCAGTTATTTTTACACGGATTTGAATACTAGATCGTGGATACCGGTTTTCTTTGGTGGTTGGATTTCAATTAACCACACATCTCAGGAATGGTCGAACTGAGAATGTACAAGACTACACTTCATTTACACACTCATACATATCATCCTCTTAAGATTTATCTAAACAGTAGTTACCGGAGGCTAAACAGGAAAAAGAAATAAAGGGTTGGTAGAAAAGAACCATTGTAATGATTCAAATCACATAAATCAGTTAGTTGACGAGATTTAGAATCGTTGATTCGAGTCGTACGAATCTCTCAGTGTACTCGGTGCCAATAATTATTAAGAACAAACAGAACATATAACAAAGTATTTTTATGAAATACTGCAACGCAATACCAAAAGACCTTGACAGCCACTTTTGTGTAAAGTATTGGTACATATAAATAAAATGCATTTAAATTTTAATAATTAGTATAAAACTTACTATATTTATTATCAATGGATTTCTCAGACAACTGATTTTGAGTTGACTATCGCATTATTAAGTAGATTCTGAGTACACTACAAAAACTTAATGAAATTTATATCCAGCCAATGTTAAAAAATATTACAATGACTTCATTTTTAATAATCGATGTAAAAGTATGCGATACACAACTGTTGATTGATGAACTGTATAATGTCAACAAATAAATAACAAAGCAGTAGGTCTTTACTAAATTTGTTTATTCTGAAGTAGCAAAGTTTGATTTGATTAAGTTAATTAGTTTATTTACAATATGCATTGGTCAGCAACTAGATCATCAACAATTTCTTCATTGTATACTTTACAGTCCACGTCACCAGACGGGCGACAGGTCTGGCAACTTATAATTACTAATTGACTGCAACCATTTCAATAATTTGGTTCTGGTACAAATCAATTAAATTTATTCATGATTAGTGAGATAAGGAATGGTCAGTTGCACAACACTTGATGTACAGCTGTAGTTACACTGTGCAGAGTTCTGTGTTCGCTTTGCATTTCTATATTGTGCACGGTAAAAATCTTGTAGATTCTGTGTAATTTTTGTTTACGTCACCAGACGGGCGACAGGTCTGGCAACTTATAATTACTAATTGACTGCAACCATTTCAATAATTTGGTTCTGGTACAAATCAATTAAATTTATTCATGATTAGTGAGATAAGGAATGGTCAGTTGCACAACACTTGATGTACAGCTGTAGTTACACTGTGCAGAGTTCTGTGTTCGCTTTGCATTTCTATATTGTGCACGGTAAAAATCTTGTAGATTCTGTGTAATTTTTGTTTACGTCACCAGACGGGCGACAGGTCTGGCAACTTATAATTACTAATTGACTGCAACCATTTCAATAATTTGGTTCTGGTACAAATCAATTAAATTTATTCATGATTAGTGAGATAAGGAATGGTCAGTTGCACAACACTTGATGTACAGCTGTAGTTACACTGTGCAGAGTTCTGTGTTCGCTTTGCATTTCTATATTGTGCACGGTAAAAATCTTGTAGATTCTGTGTAATTTTTGTTTACGTCACCAGACGGGCGACAGGTCTGGCAACTTATAATTACTAATTGACTGCAACCATTTCAATAATTTGGTTCTGGTACAAATCAATTAAATTTATTCATGATTAGTGAGATAAGGAATGGTCAGTTGCACAACACTTGATGTACAGCTGTAGTTACACTGTGCAGAGTTCTGTGTTCGCTTTGCATTTCTATATTGTGCACGGTAAAAATCTTGTAGATTCTGTGTAATTTTTGTTTACGTCACCAGACGGGCGACAGGTCTGGCAACTTATAATTACTAATTGACTGCAACCATTTCAATAATTTGGTTCTGGTACAAATCAATTAAATTTATTCATGATTAGTGAGATAAGGAATGGTCAGTTGCACAACACTTGATGTACAGCTGTAGTTACACTGTGCAGAGTTCTGTGTTCGCTTTGCATTTCTATATTGTGCACGGTAAAAATCTTGTAGATTCTGTGTAATTTTTGTTTACGTCACCAGACGGGCGACAGGTCTGGCAACTTATAATTACTAATTGACTGCAACCATTTCAATAATTTGGTTCTGGTACAAATCAATTAAATTTATTCATGATTAGTGAGATAAGGAATGGTCAGTTGCACAACACTTGATGTACAGCTGTAGTTACACTGTGCAGAGTTCTGTGTTCGCTTTGCATTTCTATATTGTGCACGGTAAAAATCTTGTAGATTCTGTGTAATTTTTGTTTACGTCACCAGACGGGCGACAGGTCTGGCAACTTATAATTACTAATTGACTGCAACCATTTCAATAATTTGGTTCTGGTACAAATCAATTAAATTTATTCATGATTAGTGAGATAAGGAATGGTCAGTTGCACAACACTTGATGTACAGCTGTAGTTACACTGTGCAGAGTTCTGTGTTCGCTTTGCATTTCTATATTGTGCACGGTAAAAATCTTGTAGATTCTGTGTAATTTTTGTTTATTTTGGCTTTTATTTTGTGACTGTAATATTTTATCAGTTTTGGATATATTTCACAAGACAAAGTGAAATTTTGAATTACTTTAAGATATTACATATTACTATTTAAATATTTTTTTATTTTATGTTGAGCCTATAAAACTTCAACAGTTACGGGGTTTTCATGCCACAATGTCTTCTAAACAAAATAATGTGTGGTATCATTTTAAAAGAATAAATAATGAAAAAGCTTGGTATAATTAATGTTTATCCAAATAATGGTTAAAAATGGCATAACATCAAATTTAGCGTGACATCTCAGACAGAAACATCCCACAATTGATCTCAAGAAAACAATTGCTTGTCCTTCTGACGATATTGAAACATTAGTTAATGAAACTAACATATTTATGACTGAAAATAATAACCCATTAACTTTGGCATATGTTGATGTTTAATAAACCTCATCTTCTGAACTGCTTCCAATGAAATTGATCCATCAGTCCTGACCACATCTCACGACTTCTAAACAATCACACATTATGAGATATGGAATGAAATGTATACCACCAAATAAATGCAGGGCAATTGATAATCAGATATTAAAATTTGTAATGAAAGGTTTCCATTCTTTTAGAGTAGTAGAACAACAAGAATTCAAAGATTTGTTGAATATGTTCAACTCAACATTTCCGATCACTAGCAGGAAAACAATTTCAAACCGTCTGTTGAACTTACGGTATATTCAGTTTCATCATCTGATTACAAGAAATTCATAGTGCTGTCAGTATTAAGAGATACAATGGGAGGCTCAATTTTGTTTTCTATTATATTATCCAATCTTATATCTTATTTATATATATAAATAAAAATGAATGTTTGTTTGTTTGTCCCATATGCGTTCCTATACCATTCATCCGATTGTGATGAAACATTGGTGAGTTGTTATGCACACACCCGCGAAGATTTCTGAATTAGTTTGGACCCACTAGGTGGCACTGGGATTGAGATACTTCAAAAAATTGTATTTATGGTCTGATTAGGCTCATATTCAGAATATATGTTACTTACATGGAAAGAAATACCTCTGCAAAAAATGGACCCACTAGATGGCACTGGGGTTGAGATATTTGGAAAAATTGCATTTATGGTCTGAATTGGCTCATATTCAAAATACAAATTAGTTATGTGAAAAGAAATATTTTTGCAAAAAATTGGAAAAAGGAGAAAGAGAAAATGGGAAAAAGAGAAATGTTAAATTTTGTGAAGTTCTATAACGTACAGTTTTTTAATGTTTTATCAAACTTTCATTTGTGCTCATTTAATCTGTATACATATATATATAAACATATATTGTTACCACATATATGTCTAATTTAATATCAGCGGACGATAATGGTAGCAACGATGTGAGAGGAGCGCACAGTATACGGACATGTGGGTACAAGCTTCACTCCCACCGCGCAGTTCTCCCACCATAGCTGCGCTGCAGCCCCATCACTCTCAGGCTCCAATAAAAGAGCATGCACGAGAGTGAATTGGCAATTCATCGTCGACCACCACCTGGAGAAGACCAAGAAGAAGAAGAAGATGGAAGAAGACAGAAGAAGTTCCCTGGCCGGCTCAACGTGGGATCTCCCGGTGGATGCCAACATCTCCGCCAGAGCAGCAGGCCTGGCCAGCCTGCCGATGGAGTCACTGGATGCAAACGCTACCTTCCCGCTACAGTTCCAGCTCGCTGGGCTCAGCAGCAAGAGCCGACCGAGCTTGGGATTGCTCGGGGAGAACCGCCTCGGCCGCGCCGGCGAAAGACGACCGACACTGCGAGGCTCTGGGGACCACCACTGCCATGCTGTAGTGGGGACCCAACTGCCACTGAGGGAAAGCCCGGTCGGACTTGAAGGGATGAGCCGCAACTCCCCGACCTCGCCGGAGACCAGCTTCCGGACCCAACAGCTTTTCTCAGAGCTAACGCAAAAAACGCACCTTTTCAGGGACATCATGAGATTAGTAAGTGCCACGTGCCGTCGAAGCCATTCCACGACAATATATATACTGAAATCTAGCAGCGACAATACTGTTGTCCAAATATCCAAATGCATATCCAATCCAAACAAACTTCATTTATCACCACCTACTAGATGACATCAAGAGTTGTAACTTGGGACCTAATCCCACATGACCCCATTACAGTCAATCATGAAAGGTATATTAAAAAATACTCCACCGGCTGAACCAAGCCACACCAGAGTTCAGAGAAGGCAGCAATCTGATATGGTGGGCTGCCACAGAAGATAATATGCAATCGAAAGCATTGGAATGTCTTATACCACACACAAGAACAAGAGCAATACAAAATTCACAATCAAACTGACCCTACAACTTTACAACTTAATAATATAAACTACAACTTTTAATATAAACTCACTCCTGCAGACTGGTAAATTAAAAATAACAACTGATGTAATGGACCAACACAAAATTCTCACCATGGGACTGCAGGAAATAAAAAATATAGACCACGATGCCATGGAATCTTAAGGATATAGGGCTTACAAAGGTATATCTGAGAAGAGAGTGATGAAGAATGTCTCACAGTTTGGAATGAGCTTTTTGATCAGCTTAAAAATAATAAACTCTGAATAAGAATTCAAGTCACAATCCCCAAGAATCTCAACACATCCTAAAAGCATCTAATAAAATCTACACCATAATAAATGCACATGCCCCCCCCACTAATAATATAAATAATCTCAAAAAGACAATAAACAAAGAAAAAAGGTTCTGGGTCCTACTCAACCAGACCACATATAACACCATAAAAATCATGCTAATCAACTAATTTAAGGCTTCAAGGCAGAGAAAGAGGATACTATGACATGATCAATAAATGGCCAGCCAGAGAGTACAAATGAAAACTAACAGAGTAATAACGAAAATGGACGATCACTGTAGAAACCAAAACATAATCTCAAAGACCACATATTTCAAGAGGAAACCTAAAAACCTGGAAACTCCCAGACTACACTAAAGGAAAATGGCAGCTCCTTCAGATCATGTCTTCATGATCTGAAGATGGACACCATCACAAGGGGATCTACAACATAAAAGTACTCTGACGACAAAGGCACTCTGAGACTGTACTCTGAGACAAAGGCTCAGATCACTACATAGTCAAAATTAAAATTAAATTCATTCTCCAAAGAAAGCAACAAAACCAAAAATAAAAGAAAAATAGATCCTACCAAACTAATCATGAATGAAAATTACCAAACAGCAACTGAAAAGATAACAATCACAGTTAAATTTGAAGACCTAGTCAACAACCTTAAACAAACTGTAGAAGAATAGGCCCCAATAAAAGTATCAATAGTGGAACAGCAAATGCGACAAAACACTGCGAAGAGCCATCAAACATGGCTATTATACCCATCTCAAAAATTAGAAACATCCTTCAAAAATCTAGTAAATCAAAGAAAAACCACCACAACACCACAAGGAAAATAAAAAGACTAACACCATAAATAAAGACACACTGAAATCAACAGAAGAATTCAACAAAATTCAGCAGAGAGACTACCACAAACCTCCAAAAGTCAAATCCCACAACCCTACTAATGAAGGTGAAAACAATAAACCTGGCCCATAACAATAAAAACAATGTGGAATTCCCAGATAAATATTCCATCTCCTAAATTGTGAAGAAGAAACATAACTCTTAAACTTCAACAGCAGCACACCAATAACAACACTACTGGAAAACATCAATCCTCCCACAATAAAACAAGTCAACCAAGCACTGAGTGAATGGAAAATTACAAAGCGGTGGGAGAAGATAGACCTTTTGCACCTAAGTCCAGCAAAAATCGCCCTTCATTTACATCTTGTCAACATCTGAATCAAATAACTACTAGAATATTGAACAACAGCCCTTATCAATCCACTACACAAAAAAGTGAACAAAGCAGACCCTAACAACTACAGGGGAATCTCACTCCTAGACACAACATGCAAAGTTCTTTCAGGAATCATCAACTACTGAGACCAGATAATGAGTCTCATGCTAATAATGGATTACAACAGAAAAAGAAGCAGAAACATGGTGGTAAAACGTTTGTCGACTTCAAAAAGTATATGATTGCATCCACAGAGAACCTCTACTAAAAATTCTAAGACACCTCAGACTACATCCCAAATTAAGAAAGTGACTCCCACAAATAATAAACCAAAAGTGAAATTCAGAGGCAAACTCTTAGAACCATTTGAGATCAGAACAGGACTGTGCCAAGGCAATGGACCATCACTGCTAATACCCAACTGCACTTTGGAAATGATAATGAAGGAATGGTTCAAAAAACGCCTTCAAAAATAAAAATAGGCCAAAAAATGAAAACAAACAGCTTTGGTTTTGCCAACAACTTGGCACTGCCAGCAAACGACATCAACAAAGCTAAAACACAAAATACCATTCTGTAAAAGCTAAAACAAACTAATACCATTCAAAAAGACAGAGATTATGCCCCAAAAACCAATGCAATTAAAAGAAGTAAACCTAAACGTTAATAAAATCAAAATAGTGACCCGATTTATATACCTCAGAGAAATAACAAACTAAACAAAAAAATTTCAATCCAAACAAATTAGCTAAAGCCCAAAAATTAACCTGGTACACTTACAATAAAAAATGCCTATCAATAAATTCAAACATATGACACAACTACAGAGTTATAAAACCAAAAGCTATTTATGCAGTAGAAACACTTTTCTACCTGAATGAACAATCAAAGAGTGACAGACTCCTGAAAATCGAAAGAATTAGAACCTTCATGAACAAAAAGTACTAGAAAGATGGGCAGCAGTGGAACGTGCTCAACAAAGTTGTGTACAATATCATCTTAAATACGGTATCACTGATACCATGTGTAAGAGGAGACTAGTATTCTTTGGACACATCATGAGGATGCAAGATTTGAAACTTCTGGTACAGTACAATGTTGACTCAAAAACACCAAGTCAGGATACAGATGAATCCGAGAAATAAGAAATGATCTGAAGAAAATTGGCCTTACATTAGAAGACACCACAGACAAGATAAAATTAAATGAAGAAATCAAGGACAAAAAGACTCACAAGAAAAAAATTCTTAACATGAACATTTTCAACACCAGAAACGATACAGAAATTGGAATGCATGAAAAAGTACTGGAAGGACCACAAGACCCTAACAGGATAACTGAAAATTTGGATAATGGACTCTGACTAAAGTGATCCCATGTGATAATAAAAAATAAAAATAGTAATATTATAACAATAAAAGACACATCTTTATATAAATGAAATTTTAATTTAACACTAAGATCTTTGAAAGAATTCTCTAAGTATTCTTTGTAAATTTTGATAATTGTTAAATAGCTCTGTAAATAAATTTTATCAGAGCATTCTCGACAGGAATAATGACTTACATGCCTAGGATTCATATCAATGAACCATCTAATCATTTCTTGTTCATTGATTAACCTAAAAGTCTGTGTGTTTTTACTTCTTTTATCTGTGATTAAAAAACCTGGAAATTTTTTAGTTAATTGATTGACCTGTATTCAAGTAATATCATGTACGGGATATAGTTATATATATTTCTATGTTGGAAGAATATAATTCTATGTATTTCAACTTCAGACAATCCAATATTAAGAGAATTTATCACTGAAATTTGTCAGTTTCTTGTAACTGCACAGTCCTTTTTTTCCTTTCCACAGCTTTATTTGAAAGACTCCCTCTGTGAATCATGAGACCTTGCTGATGGTGAGGGTACTTGAGTACTCAGTGATACAGAGTAGCAGGACTGAAGATGCAACCATATCAGAGAGGTATCTGTTGAGAGCCAGATGAAGGAATGATTCCTGAAAGAGGGAAGCAGCTCTTTCAGTAGTTGTTAAGGGCGTCGTAGGTCAGGTCGACTTAAACGGCCATATCAACATCACTCTAATCCTCTAAGTAGTGCGCAGCTGAAAGCAATGGAAAACTACAGCTGCTTTTTTTCCAAAAGAATGTAGCCATCTGAATTTTCACGTAACAAGGATAGAGACACCTTCCTTCGTAAAATATTCCAGAGGTAAACTAGTCCCCTGATCAGATCTAAGGGTGGGGACTAATAAGGAAGGGGTCACCAGAAAATTAAAAAACCCATTCTACGAGTTGTAGCGTGGAATGTTAGAAGTCTAAAAAAGGTTGGTAGGTTAGAAAATTGAAAGAGGGAAATGGATAGGATAAATGTAGATGTAGTGGGAATTAGCGAGGTTCAGTGGGAAGAGGAAAACGACATTTGGTCAGCTGATTTTAGAAAAATTAACTCAGCTTCAAGCAATGGACAGGCAGGAGTAGGTTTCACCGCCAGGTGATACTGCAAGGTATCAGATAGATTATATCATGGTTAAGCAATGATTTAGAAATCAACTCGTCGACTGCAAAGCTTACCCTGGAGCAAACATTGATAGTGACCATAATTTAGTGACAATGAAATGTAGACTGGGGGTTTAAAAACCTGAAGAAAAGGTGTAAGATGAATCGGTGGAATTAAGAGAAGTTTGAGGGAAAGAAGGTAAAGATGATTTTTGAGGAGGACATCACAAGAGGTGAGTAAAAAAGATAAGGTAGAAAATGTAGAAGAATGTGAGAATGTTAAAAAGGAAATTCTTAAATCAGCAGAAGCAAACTTAGGCCGAATAAAGAGAACTGGTAGATAATCTTGATTTCAGATGATATATTGCAGCCGATTGATGAACGTAGAAAATAAGAATGCTAGTGATGTAGAATGTAAAATGAACTATCGACAATTAAGAAATATTATAAACAGGAAGTGCAAACTAGCGAAAGAAGAGTGGATTAAAGAAAAGTGTGCAGAAGTGGAAAGAGAAATGAACATTGGTAAAATGGACGGAGCATACAGGAAAGTTAAGGAAAATTTTAGCGTACGTAAATTAAAATCTAATAATGTGTTAAACAAAGATGGTACACTGATTTATAATATGAAAGGCAAAGTCGATAGGTGGATGGAATATTTTGAAGAGTTAACGTTGGAAATGAATTAGAAAATGGTGTTATAGAGGAATAAGAGGAAGTCGAAGAGGATGAAAGGGGAGAAACAATACTGACATGAATTAAAAGATTTGAATGGCAGAAAGGCTCCTGGAATAGACAGAATACATGTAGAATTACTGCGCAGTGCAGGTGAGGAAGCGATTGATATATTACATAAAATGGTGTGTAATATTTACGAAAAAGGAGAAGTTACGTTAGATTTCAAAAAGAGTGTGTTATAGTCATGATACCAAAGAAAGCAGCAGCAGATAAATGTGAAGAATACAGAACAATTAGCTTAACTAGCCATGCATCAAAAATCTTAACTAAAATTCTGTACAGAAGAAGTGTTAGAAAAATACAAATTTGGTTTCAGGAAAAGTATAGGGGCAAGGAAACAATTTTAGGGCTCAGATTAATAGTAGAAGGAAGATTAAAGAAAAACAAACCAACATACTTGGCATTTGTAGACCTAGAAAGGGCATTTGATAATGTAAACTGGAATAAAATTTCAACATTTAAAAAAAATTAGAGTTCAAATACAGTGATAGAATGATTGCTAACATTTACAGGAACCAAGCAGCAACAGTAATAATTGAAGAACATAAGAAAGAAGCCGTAATAAGAAAGGGAGTCTGACAAGGATGTTCCCCATCCCCGTTACTTTTTAATCTTTACATAGAACTAGCAGTTAAAAATGTTGAACAATTTAGATACGGAGTAATAGTACAAGGTGAAAAGAAAAAGATGATACGATTTTCTGATGATGTAGTAATTCTAGCTGAGAGTAAAAAAGATTTAGAAGGAACAATGAATGGCATGGATGAAGTCCTATGCAAGACTACTACATGAAAATAAACAAGAACAAAACGAAAGTAATGAAATGTAGTAGACATAACAAAGATGGACCACTGAATGTAAAAATAGGAAAAGAAAAGATTATGGAGGTAGAAGAATTTTGGGAAGTAGAATTACTAAAGATGGATGAAGGAGGAGTGATATAAAATGCCGAATAGCACAGACGAAATGAGCCTTCAGTCAGAAATATAATTTTTTTAGATCAAAAATTAATTTAAACGTCAGGAAAAGATTTTTGAAAGTATATGTTTGAGGCATAGCTTTATATGGAAGAGAAACTTGGACGATCGGAGTACCTGAGAAGAAAAGATTAGATGCTTTTGAATTGTGGTGCTATAAGAGAATGTTATAAATCAGATGGGTGGATAAAGTTAAAAAAATGAAATGGTGTTGCGGAAAATAGATGAAGAAAGAAGCATTTGGAAAATTATTATTAAAAGAGGAGACAGACTTATAGGCCACATATTAAGGCATCCTGGAATAGTAGCTTTAATATTGGAGGGGCAGGTAGAAGGGAAAAATTATGCTGGTAGGCAACGTTTGGAATAGAATATGTAAAACAAATAGTTAGGGATGTAGGATGTAGGAGGTATACCAAAATGAAACGACTAGCACTAGATAGGTAATCTTGGAGACCTGCATCAAACGACTGAAGACAAAAAAAATTCAAATGAAGAATCCTTCCACTCAAGAATATCAAATTTAGCATGTTTTGACTTTGGCATGAAATTTTCAAAATATGTCCTATTTCTAGGTGAGCAATTACAATAGCACAGTTCTAATGGATAGGACTCTAGTGAATGAGGGGTTAATATATGGCAAATCCAGTTCTCTTTTCTCCTTTATTCTTACTGTTTTCTCATCCTTTTCAATGCTTACCCAAAAATTCTGATGGCTCAAAAATTATTTCATTTCCAATAACTTCACGAGTGGACACATCGTTCTGAATAAATCCTGTCTTCAACTGGTAGGATCATAACAACACTTTCTGGCACAATTACAATTTCCTGTTAAGGCATAACATGAAATACTATTAATTGTTATTGATTGACTATCAATAACAATTCTTAATGTACCTATTACTGTAAGTTTTTCCATCAACTGAAAATTAAAAAAGAAATTGTTACTCAAGGAAATGGCCTTTCATTTTAGTAACAAACAATTATGGAAACGCAGATTTTAGTCATAACAGCAAGGATATTTATGTTATACTTTAGAAGAACACAACACCATATCAATATCAACATGTATTTCTAGGAGGGAGGGAGTCTTCTGAATCCTACCTTTCATTAATTATAAAATAGGCTCTTTAGCCCTCAAAACCTAAACAATTTTAAATTTGGTGTTGGAGCTCCTGGTTTAAAAGCCTACATTTTTATAATCACCAGGTTAGATGGTAGAAATGAATTCTGGTTCAAAGGATGTGATATTGTTGAATGTTTAGTTACGTAGTTGCATGTCATGCTATTAAAAAAATGTGTCATCAAAGGAGTATTGTTCTTGGGTGCAAGCTAAATGAGGGAGAAATTCTCCCTCTCTTGAAAATTACCATCAAACTAGTAATCAAATATGATATTCATATCAGAGTCTGGTTTTTATGCATTAATCACATATTCTATTCAACAACACATATTCTAAATAACACAGAAACAATAAGATTTATAGAATCAATCTGTAAAGAGTTGCTTCCATCATTATGGGGAATTGGCCAATAAAGAAAACTAAATACTTCACAACCAAGTAATTGTTACCAATTCTCTCATCGAATTTGGACATCAGATGGTAATTCCACATGAAGATGTAGAAAGGGCACACCAAGAAGCTGTCATGCTATCAAATTATTTGGCTCATACGCAAGATACTACTGAAAATCCTCAAAGCAGGGAGCTGCTGCATGTTTTGATGATACACCAAATCAATGGTCAAGGTAAATTGGCTTTCACTCATTGCAAACGATAATCTTTAAGAGCACTTTGAAACAACTTCAACACTATAATCTAAAGTAAAAGAATTATCTTAACTGTTACATGCCTAACAGAGGGGTAGAGGTTGTCTATCTGCTTGTGGTCTCTCATACTATTCAGTTTATTTTTTCCCGTTTTTTAATGAGAGATGGATTAAATATTAAGAGTTAAGTAATATTAGTGGGCGATTTGTAAAATGTAACTGACAATACCAGTTATTACAGGGGAGGAACGACATGTGGGGAATATACATTGTAATAAGACAGACCACGAGCGGTTATACAACCTCTACTGAATTCTGTCATAATGCGGTTGTTTTAAAATGTGGTTGTCAAATTTGCATGTTTTAGGGTAATTCTGTTACATTTTGGCACATAATTTGTAATGTATTGAACTAAACTGAATGATACAATCTGTTAACTCTCTTGATGTCATTATTACAAAGAAAATTTACATGTACTGCTAAATGTAAAACTTCAATAGTTAACACCGTATTTTATTACAGGTTAGAGATCGGTAAATAATTAAAGTTATATTCTTCAGTACCACTTGTAATATTGTAGGAAAAGATCTTATTAGTAAGTTTTACAACTAATTAAGAGCACAGAAATAGTCGATACCAAAACTCATTGTGTGTTGTAATGAAGCTCAAATTTTTTTTAAACTTACACAGATAAAAACAGAACAGACCTTGTTTTAATAAATGGTTACTTACCATGTTTGTTGGTGATTCATCCAAATAAAAAGAACTTGCATCAGGATTTGCATTGGTAAAATTTCACAAGATCTTTTCCCTCCATCCACATTAATTTGAGCACAATCATCACTCATGTGATTTATATGTAAAAGGCTAGTCTCAAAATTATTTCACTAAAATGATAACAATGTTACTATTGATAAAATCAAATAGTAACCAAACAGCATATAACCCCTCATACAATTCACAAAATGTAGCCTCTTAAAACTCTAGCCTTCATATTATTTTTAAATTAATAAAGTAAAAATTATTACCCTAACCAGATGAAGTTTTATTTATTGTTTTGGCAGAAAAGCAAACAAGAACTAACAAAAAAAAGTTCAAAATAAAAAAAATAATATCCTAATATTATGGAGTTCTTTTATAAACTAATATAGAAAGGAACAAACTTGATTTGATATACATTATTTAACGATAGTTCATTGATAAATTATTGCTGTTTAAGGCAGGTGCATTCTTCAAAAACCAAACTATAGTTTATTAAACACGTCAGTGTTTAGCTCTAGTTGCATACATTTTATTGGAAGAAAGACTTTATTCAACAGCAGACAAAATGTTAGTCTGTTGTGTACTTTGTGTCTGTTATAGCATATTAACGATGAAGTGGTTTTGATTGTTAAGAGGAATCTTAAATTTTATGTAGAGCATCCTTTTTAACACAGAATTTCAAAATATTGCCAAATCATTGTGAAATTTCTAAATTATTTTTCAATATGTCAAAAAGCGTTTTTCATTTCTTATTTACAAATATATATATCATAAAATATTCTTTTTATAATATTAATTTAAAATTTTTAATTTAATTATATTTAAGTATCATTCTTATTATAAACAGTTTTTAACAAAGCTTTGAAATACAATAAAAACAAAACAGCCAGAACTGGGAGAAGGGATTCTTTGAGCTGGTACATGTGTTTTAAATATAATGCATACAAATTGCAATGTAAAGATACCTTTTTGTTTCATATATTAGAAGCTTGAATACATCAAAAGAAAAGTATCCCAAAAGATGTTGCAATCGGCAATACAATTGTTGTTCAGGTAAGTCTGCAAGACATAGTGAGTTACTTGCATTAACAAAGTTACTGAGTTTTAAAAAGTAACTAATATTTAAAGGTTTTGAATAAGATTCCCAAAATATTTATACAAACAGAATCGAACAATGAAATGGTAAAATAAATATTTAACCGGTAGTCGTATAGTTTGGAAAAAATGGAATATACAAAGTATCTTATATTTAGGGACAAAATAACTGATTTAAAGATAAGTGAGCAAATCTAAACAGTAATTTTTCAGTAGATCTGGATATCCAAGAAATCTGTTCATAAGTTTTAGATCTGATTATTCTGGCAAGAAAAGCAGTCTGTATTAATATAGATGGTAAGTTGTGATCAGAAATAGCTTTATAAAATCTCTGCTTGTAATTAGTCTAGCTATCCATGTATAATAATTTTTATTTTCTTTAAAGAAATCCTATTGTGATTTAACTAGAGAGAAAAATAATGTTACAAAAGATACATTGGATAAAAGGTAAGGTAACCAACTTAACTACAGAAGGTGAAAAAAATGTCAATTATCAATAGATGATAATGGTAAGGTCTTTAGAAGAGAAATGTCAACTAAAATTTTAGCTTTGCTTAAATATCTTTAAAATTTAACTATAAATTTTATTAATATTAGATTTATAAGATAGGGCTGGATGTACATATTACCAAAATGGTTCAAGATTATGCTTATATCTCCCGTGTAATTGTTGAATTTTAGTATTACATAAGTTTATTCATTATTTATTGAAGAGTTTTGTTTGAATAATTAGGATAGTGTCTTGTCATGACGAAACTATTTTTTGAACCGCATTCAATATTTTGTGATTTAGAAGTTAATCTTTGTTAGTGTTTCCTAAATTGGTATTATTATAAATAAATATGATTTTAAAATTAATTATATATTTATAAATTGTAAAAAGATTTCAAGGTTGTTTATGTTAGAGTAGAATATAAAACTGATCATTGCGATGATTCCAATAAAAATACAATCCCACTAAGTATCAGAACTAAAAAAAATAAACTGTAAAGATCAATTAAACATGCAATTTGTTTTTAATACTGCTTATTTGCAGATGTGTGCTGCCCTCATTGAACAGTCATATTTATACAAACAAAAAGATGAATGATATTCTGTTAGCACAGAATATCAATCAGGTGGAAAAACCTGGCTTTTATGATCATTATCAAGATTAGATATCTCAATACATAAATTAAGGGGTATTAATGAAGAGTATACTGATAATACATGGTTTACAGAAATCGTATGGGCAATAAGGATAAAAGAAGAGGATTAGCATCATGGATTACTCATGATTTAAAATACATATCGTGATGCTGAATAGCTACGAAACAACACTGTTACGAACTAGAAGTTGGAAAAGTTATGCAGAAATAAAAGGAATTGTAGATCACATTAATGGACTTAATGTAAACACAAAATATCTTGTTTATTTTGAATGTTTTATGCAGGTGAACTTAGTTTATCGATTTGATATCTTCTAATGTTGTTGGATGTGATGTAATTCAGTTAAAAGGTATTAAACTTTTGAAACCTGCAGTTCTATGTACCTGTAGTTTCATGTATTTTCCAATGGTGGAGATGTCAAAAATCTGCTGGTGTGGAAGTCAACATTCTAAACACTCACAATTAACTTTATATTAGAAGGCATATCAAAAGCAGTACAACAGTATACAGGAATAAATATTTTACTTTTGGTAGAAAAACTTGGTAAACTGATTTATTAGAAAATTAAATCTTGATAAAATAAACTATTATTTAGTTAAAGGCAAGCTAAAAGAAATTTATTTAACAGTACTCAATAGTGCAACGTACTATGCAATTCTAACGACCAATTTAATTTATATATTTTTGTTTGTGCTTGTTAAAAGGCAGAAGGCACCATATGAAATTTGCTAACCAGTAAAGAAATCAGTCTCTGCTTCTGTCAGTCTTGATTTCAGTTTGTTATCTCAACATTTCAGTTCTACTTAGAGCACTTCGGCTCAGCTTGATTCCTCAGCCACAGTTCATAGAATACAATTATATCTTGTTTTGACATAGGTACAGCTTTTGCTTTTGATACTATTTGTTTCATCTCAATACAAATCACGTCACCTTCTTAGTGCACTTTCAACAGACCTTAGGTTAATTAATCTTATACAATGAAGCGGGGTACGAAGAGTCATGATGGTGTAATGAGGAAAATGAGTTGAAAATAAGAAAATATCAAAATGTTGACAGACGAAGCCAAAAGTTCAAGATTCCCATGGAGATAACATTATGCAGAATTAGATAAGGTAACAATATATAAGGGGATGACAATAGGAAACCGGGCAATGCAAGAAAAAAGATAATGTAGAGCTCAAAATGAGAATGAAACTGAAACAAGATGACGATCTTTGAGACCTAGACCGAAAGCAAGAATGAATCCAAGCCCAAAATTGAATTAAAATGAAATTAAATAAGGCATGGTGTGAAGAATAGAATTTAGTAAAGCCAAGTGTGTAAGCTTCTGGTCCCTGTTTGGTGCCATTCTGTAAGCTTCTAAACTACACCAAATAAAACTTTTTATTAAAATAAAAATTTAATTTTTAAAGAATAAAAATAAAATAAAATGAACTTACTAATGTTGGGATTTGTGAAAAAATGTACTAAGCCTATGCTGCTTGATAAGTTTACATCCTAAGATTGCTCTCTCGAGTTTTACAAGAAACCAGTTACAGTAACTCAACACATCAAAAAATGTTACTAACAGCAGTGAATAATTAACACCAACTGCGTCTTTTCGAGAGTCTCCCAGTCTAACTGCCACTGCCATTTCTGAGAATTACTCAATCTGTATGAGTGCGTGTATGCACACTAACATAACGCTTTCAGTAGGGAAAAGTTTGCTCCCATTGCAAGGATGATGTCATAAATATAATAAAAAATATAAAATACAAATAAAGTATTTTACGCATAAGATAACATCACATTATGACAGTAATACTATTAACACCTAATATAATAATAATCACTTAATAAAAAATAACAGAATGTTTCTTACATTTAAATTAACTTATTAACTGTACTAAATTCCTGTAAATTAATTATGAAATGTATTTTTAATACTTTCAACTTTTAACATAATTCTAAACACTTTCTTTTTTTACACAAATAATATTGAAATTATTTTTTTAATAAATACTAATTCTAAACAAAATAAAATTATTTATTTATATAAAAACATTTCTTTAAAATCAATTACGCTTTTCTCTGGAATAAAAAATAATATATATATATATTTATTTAAATTAAATTTTTTGTAGTCCATATTTCTTGTGTTTGTAAATCCTAGCTAATTACAAAATATAAACTTATTCAGCCGCTACACAAGAACAGAAATAAAGAACACTTACCTACTTTTCTCTTTCCATCAAAGTGCTTACAACCTAAGCCCACCTTCAGTAATATTTTTACAAAACTTTTTTTTCTCTTTTCACATTTACATTTTTGATAAGTTAACATTTTTATTTAAAAATCTTAACTTATATAAATGCGAAGAGAAAAACAAAAATTTTAAAAACATTACTGAAGACAGGTTTAGGCCTGAAAGCACTTTGACAAAAAGAGGAAAGTATGGTAAGAGTGTTCTTTATTTCTGTAATTGCGGAGCGGTTGAACAAGTTTTATTTTGTAATTAGATATATACATATATATATATATATATATATATATATATATATATACACAAATTTTTTAGAAATATATATTTTTTTACCTCCTCTATGAATCATCAGACCTTGCCGTTGGTGAGGGGGCTTGAGTGCTCAGGGATACAGAGTAGCTGGACCGAAGGTGCAACCATATCGGAGAGGTATCTGTTGAGAGCCAGACTAAGGAATGATTCCTGAAAGAGGGCAGCAGCTCTTTCAGTAGTTGTTAGGGGCGTGAGTCAGGACGACTTAAACGGCCGTATCAACATCACTCAGTCCTCTGAGTACTGCGCAGCTGAAAGCAATGGAAAACTACAGCTGCTTTTTTTCCAAGAAAATGTGGCTCTCTGCATTTTCACATAGCAATAATGGAGGCGCCTTCCTTGGTAAAATATTCCTGAGGTAAAATAGTCCCCCGTTCGGATCTCCGGGTGGGGACTACTAAGGAAGGGGTCACCAGAAAATTAAAAAATAACATTCTACGAGTCGGAGCGTGGAATGTTAGAAGCTTGAAAAAGGTTGGTAGGCTAGAAAATTTAAAAAGGGAAATGGGTAGGACAAATGTGGATATAGTAGGAATTAGTGAGGTTCGGTGGGAAGAGGAAGGCGACTTTTGGTCAGGTGATTTTAGAGTAATTAACTCAGCGTCAAATAATGGGCAGGCAGGAGTAGGTTTCGTGATGAACAAGAAGATAGGGAGGAGAGTGGAGTATTTCAAAACGCATAGCGATAGAATCATTGTAATAAGGATAAAATCAAAACCTAAACCGACAACGATTGTTAACGTCTATATGCCTACAAGCGCCCATGATGATGATGAGGTAGAGTGTGTATACGAAGAGATTGATGAAGCAATTAAACACGTAAAAGGAGATGAAAATTTAATAATAGTTGGAGATTGGAATGCAAGCATTGGAAAAGGCAAGGAAGGAAATATAGTGGGTGAATACGGGCTGGGCAAAAGGAATGAAAGAGGGGACCGACTTACAGAATTTTGCACAAAGTATAATTTAGTAATTGCCAACACCCAATTTAAAAATCATAATAGAAGAATATACACTTGGAAAAAGCCAGGCGATACTGGAAGGTATCAGATAGATTATATCATGGTTAAGCAAAGATTTAGAAATCAACTCGTTGACTGCAAAACTTACCCTGGAGCAGACATTGATAGCGATCATAATTTGGTGATAATGAAATGTAGATTGGGGTTTAAAAACCTGAAGAAAAGGTGTCAGATGAATCGGTGGAATTTAGAGAAGCTTGAGGAAGAGGAGGTAAAGAAGATTTTTGAGGAGGACATCGCAAGAGGTCTGAGTAAAAAAGATAAGGTAGAAAATGTAGAAGAAGAATGGGAGAATGTTAAAAAGGAAATTCTTAAATCAGCAGAAGCAAACTTAGGCGGAATAAAGAGAACTGGTAGAAAACCTTGGGTTTCAGACGATATATTGCAGCTGATGGATGAACGTAGAAAATATAAGAATGCTAGTGATGAAGAAAGTAAAAGGAACTATCGGAAATTAAGAAATGCTATAAACAGGAAGTGCAAACTGGTGAAAGAAGAGTGGATTAAAGAAAAGTGTTCAGAAGTGGAAAGAGAAATGAACATTGGTAAAATAGACGGAGCATACAGGAAAGTTAAGGAAAATTTTGGGGTACATAAATTAAAATCTAATAATGTGTTAAACAAAGATGGTACACCAATATATAATACTAAAGGTAAAGTCGATAGATGGGTGGAATATATTGAAGAGTTATACGGAGGAAATGAATTAGAAAATGGTGTTATAGAGGAAGAAGAGGAAGTTGAGGAGGATGAAATGGGAGAAACAATACTGAGATCTGAATTTAAGAGAGCATTAAAAGATTTAAATGGCAGAAAGGCTCCTGGAATAGACGGAATACCTGTAGAATTACTGCGCAGTGCAGGTGAAGAAGCGATTGATAGATTATACAAACTGGTGTGTAATATTTATGAAAATGGGGAATTTCCATCAGACTTCAAAAAAAGTGTTATAGTTATGATACCAAAGAAAGCAGGGGCAGATAAATGTGAAGAATACAGAACAATTAGTTTAACTAGTCATGCATCAAAAATCTTAACTAGAATTTTATACAGAAGAATTGAGAGGAGAGTGGAAGAAGTGTTAGGAGAAGACCAATTTGGTTTCAGGAAAAGTATAGGGACAAGGGAAGCAATTTTAGGCCTCAGATTAATAGTAGAAGGAAGATTAAAGAAAAACAAACCAACATACTTGGCGTTTATAGACCTAGAAAAGGCTTTCGATAACGTAGACTGGAATAAAATGTTCAGCATTTTAAAAAAATTAGGGTTCAAATACAGAGATAGAAGAACAATTGCTAACATGTACAGGAACCAAACAGCAACAATAACAATTGAAGAACATAAGAAAGAAGCCCTAATAAGAAAGGGAGTCCGACAAGGATGTTCCCTATCTCCGTTACTTTTTAATCTTTACATGGAACTAGCAGTTAATGATGTTAAAGAACAATTTAGATTCGGAGTAACAGTACAAGGTGAAAAGATAAAGATGCTACGATTTGCTGATGATATAGTAATTCTAGCCGAGAGTAAAAAGGATTTAGAAGAAACAATGAACGGCATAGATGAAGTCCTACGCAAGAACTATCTCATGAAAATAAACAAGAAGAAAACAAAAGTAATGAAATGTAGTAGAAATAACAAAGATGGACCGCTGAATGTGAAAATAGGAGGAGAAAAGATTATGGAGGTAGAAGAATTTTGTTATTTGGGAAGTAAAATTACTAAAGATGGACGAAGAAGGAGCGATGTAAAATGCCGAATAGCACAAGCTAAACTATCCTTCAGTAAGAAATATAATTTGTTTACATCAAAAATTAATTTAAATGTCAGGAAAAGATTTTTGAAAGTGTATGTTTGGAGTGTCGCTTTATATGGAAGTGAAACTTGGACAATCGGAGTATCTGAGAAGAAAAGATTAGAAGCTTTTGAAATGTGGTGCTATAGGAGAATGTTAAAAATCAGATGGGTGGATAAAGTGACAAATGAAGAGGTATTGCGGCAAATAGATGAAGAAAGAAGCATTTGGAAAAATATAGTTAAAAGAAGAGACAGACTTATAGGCCACATACTAAGGCATCCTGGAATAGTCGCTTTAATATTAGAAGGACAGGTAGAAGGAAAAAATTGTGTAGGCAGGCCACATTTGGAGTATGTAAAACAAATTGTTGGGGATGTAGGATGTAGAGGGTATACTGAAATGAAACGACTAGCACTAGATAGGGAATCTTGGAGAGCTGCATCAAACCAGTCAAATGACTGAAGACAAAAAAAAAAAAAAAAAATTTTTTTTGTTTAAAACTTATTAATTACTGCTTAACAGAGATTTATCACTTTTGGGTTAAATAATAAATTTGAAATGAAGATTTTATAACAAACCTCTAGCTCTTTAATCAGATTTTAAAAATTAGAGGAATTTATTTTTATAAAATCTTTAAAACTTTTTATGATATAACCTTCTCCCTCAGATTCAGTGAATTACATATTGCCTTTTGTTTATTAACTAAAACGAGTGCGGGCAGGCTTTTATTGTGCACAGTGCGTAGTATTATAACTATAAAACTAGCACGTTGAATACTGCATTATATTGTTAGTAAAAAGGGAACGGCAGAACTACAAAGGCACTACATTATCTGTCTAACTTCACCTGGACAAAAAGCAGTATTCTGGTCTAACATTATCTGGATATCACTTGTCCATCAGATTACAAGTCATGAAGTCATCATAAACAAGTTTTTTTTACACTAAATATAGCATTAAATAACTTTTGAATTATCAGAGTATTTTTGGAATAACGAGGAAAATAGTTGACAATTTTACCATTTTTAAGATTAAGCGCTTCAATCTTTTAGTAAAATTAAATATTAAATATTATTTTTAACATTTTACAGTTAGATAACAATTATTTATAGTTACCGTGTTGAATATTTTTTAACTATTTGACTAATTCTTAATTGCAAATTAAATGTAAAAAAATATTTTCTCTTAAATTTTTTTCTAGGGCTTCATCTCCATCTTGATACTTTTGTATCCCAGTAAATTATAGGATGTTACATTTCCAACAAAATTTATTAAAATTTTTCTTTTGGTACATATTAGGGAGACTAAGAAAATAGATTAATAGAAACAGTATTAAAAATTATTGATACTAGTCAAAAAACTCACAGCAGAGCCAAGAAAATCTACAGTACAGTATACTTACACTACCTCAGCATTTATACAACTTCAATTTAAAGAAATGAAAATCTTTGAATAAATACATCAAAATAATGGAACTAAGAGCTACACTACTAGATAAATCAAGGTCAACATAAGTTGATATTGCTGAAAAGCCGAATGTTAGGTCCCTGAAAATCTTATTTCCCATTTTGGTGATACTCCCTGACCAGTTAGTCCCAAGAACTCTCAGCCAATCCCTGTGTTTTTTATGTTTTTATGGCGATACCTTAAACCTTACAAATCAAAATTTTTCCACAAGACCTCAAAAACTAAGGATGAATCGCCAGAGATAATCCACCATGGAATTTAAAGTGTTTGATGTCCTTTAAAGAGTTTTGGACAGAAAATTTTGTGCAGAATATGCTAAAGCACATAGGCGTAGAAGGAGAAGCTTGCTGCATACAATCAGATAATCAGTGAGAAAATCTACCAGATTTATGCTTTTAAAATACATATATTACATGGATATAATGTCTTTGAATGAAGAACCAAATGGTCATTCATGATGTGATCTGTATAATGTAACAATCAGAATAAGATATTTCTTTATCAGAAAATAAAAATCACTGTATGTCCAAAGTGCAAATTACATGCAAATAGAAATTATATAATTTATAATAGAAAATATTTATTTGTTGATCAGATTATTTGTTGTATAAAATTTAGATACAGAAAGGTAAAAAAAAAGTTTACAAACTATGTTACATAGAATTCATTTTCCTGCAAAAAATTGAATTTGAAGCATTCAACTTAGGTAAGCACAGTAGTAATTTCTAGTTATTTTGTTGAAGAAATTAAAGGGAATTTCACCTTATTGACATGAGAAACAACATCATATCAACAGTAAATAATAAGAATCATCCAAAAAGTTCTGTGAAAATAACAATTAAGATGGTTTAGGCAGGCGCATAAGATAAATCAAATAATGCAAAATTAAAAAATTCTTATTTAAAAGAATAAGTAAATTAATAAAATTATTAGAGAATATTTATTATCTTACTTTATAAAAGGTTTAAATTCAGTTATTATTTCAGCTTTTATTCCCTCCTAACCTAGAGTCTGCAATTTTCAATGATACCAAGCAGCTATTACTAACTCTTAATTATAGTGATATGTATCATCTAATCTAATAGCAAATTATAAAAAAGGGGGGGTCGTTATATTTTTCTAATTCATGGAAATTAACAAATACATTATTATCTATATGTCAAGAGTGTGATACCGAAGGGGGGAGGGGGAGGGGGGATCTCTGAGTGCAGTCTATTATTTTTATTTGTAGTTTTGCCACTGTGTTTTTCATGATGGCCATTATTTTGGTTGATTTTATATTTATATAATTATTTTGGAATTTTATTGTTTATTTTAGGAGGTCTGCACTTAATTTTCTTTATGAAAAGTTTTTTTTAAAAATCACATAATGTATATAGGGAAGCAACAGAGGGAGAATTCCTATCAGCTTCCAGGTTTCATATAAATGAATAGATATTTTTATTTTTATTTAATTTTTTAATTTATTGTTATTCTCTAAAAATCAGACAACTAAATACAACTGCTGATTAACATCAACATATGGAAAAATGCTTTTTAACTTTTCATTAAAATTTGAACACAATGTTTTTGTCATAAGTTCACTAAATAAAATTAGGTAAAAAGCTATAAAACAAGTTTATTAAAATAAAAATTAAACTGCGCTTTAAAATTTTTGAATTAAAGATTACTTTTTAAATATATGTGCAAGCGAGGGCAACATTAAAATCAATCGGTATTGTTTTGGCTTTGATTTAAATAAACTTACACTAAAATACAATAAATATTTCTATTAATCATTTTAAAAAATGTTGAAATTTTACAACACTAAATCATTTAAAAATAAAAAATGAAAGATAATGTTTTTAAAAATCTAATAATATTTATTTCTAATTAAATTTATGTAACTATATATTTTTGTAGATCATATTCTTAGTTAAAAAAAAATTGCTGTTAATATACAAAATGCAGTTTTGTACACACAGATAAAACAATTACAACTTATGCTCATCGAGTAATTTATTTATTTGACACAAATATACATGAGAATCCAAGATTTAACATAACGTCTACAAATTCTTCCTTTCTATGTGCCTCCTATCTGAAATGAAACATCATTAAAAAAGAGTGCAAAAAGGTTAATTTAACAAACTATTGTATAACATATTAAAAAAATTACACTTACTCTATATATTCATAGACAAGCATTAACTCAGTGAATGCCTTTATGTGATTGATATGCCGCAACTACATGACATAAAATTCCAAATAAAATTTGTATGGAATTTTATTTCATACTCATTTTTTTGCATTAGACATGAACAGACATTTGTAATCAAATAGCTCTCTTTATGGTACATTTAAGTATGGTGTCAAAGCAGCTTTTCTAATTTATAGAACATAATTTGTATCAGTTCTACAACGTACGTTTTTGTAAGATGTAAGATTTGTTTCAGCTTTGGCAGAGATTTGTGCTTTGGCAGAGAATTGCATACAGAGTCTGTATTGGCAGTCATGTATAGGCAACATTACTCCAGTCATATTTGTGTTAGTTGCCATGCATAACCTAACTTAAAAGAATGCTAAAATCATTGTCCCATGACTTGTGGTGTAACTTAACAGCCAAAAACTAACCTGCTGTTAAAATCTGGAGATAAATTTGTGAGTTTAAGAAGCAAATTTTGTGAAGGGGAAATCTGAAAACTGTCGTTTGTTTCAAGATAGTAAGGCAAATTCATAATGAAGAATGTGTTATATAAAAAAAAACACATTTAAAAAAGAAAACAAAAAAGTTACATTGCATTAGCTTACTACAAGTTTAGAATACTTATCACCATCGGTTTGTTAGTTGATAACATGATATTTCGCTGATGATAATAAAATGAATCTATGTTTTGTGTTTTTTCAGAAAAAGTGATTTATCTCTGAAAAAAAATTTGATCTCTTAAAACCTGTTTTCTTTCACAAATTCTATAAGTTTTGAGTTTTAGTAGCTCAAGTATCTAAGTTTCCAAGTGCTATTTACGTTAGATAAATTACTTCTGGCAAAATTTAGAACACGATTCTTATTATTACTTTGTATTAATGTAAACAATCTAGTACAGAATATAGAGGTAAAAAATATCTTACCATAATTTTAATGTGCAAATACTTTCGCAGGATCCTGCATCCTCAGTCACAATTGAAAAACCTAAAATATACTAATACCAATAGTTGACTTTCGCGGAATCCTGCATCACTTTTTTTGTCAAATTTTTTTGTCGTTAGTTTTTTGTTTATAAATTTTTAATTTTTTCTTTGTTATTTGTTTGATGTAATTATAGAACTATGTGGCGACTGATGCAGGATCCTATGAAAGTTGACTATTGATATTAGTATTTTTTAGGTTTTTCTGATATTGTGTTTTGATGAGAAGTTATTTTTTGAATTTAATCAGCACGGTGGTCGGTATGTTAATACAACATAATTTTTAAAAAATTCAAATAATTCATTCATTAACATATTGACCACTGCGATAATAAAATCTAATATTAAATGAAATTTAACCCACCCAAAGATGGGGTAAATAGGTAAACTTACCATATTAATTTCAAGAATCGTTCAATTAACACTATTACCATTTTATTAGCGAAGTAGTGAATATGTTAATGAATTATATATTTATATACAAAAGGCAAGTTCTAAAGAAGGAATGATATAAACTATATCTAATAATTACATCATTATTATTCAACTTGAAAGACTTCCACATTATGATTAGAACAAATTTTTCTTATTTCCTTTTGACACTCTTTGCAATTCAAGCTCTCAATATACCAGATATCAACTATCCTTATTACAATAATTGAAAATAATCCCATTTTTATAAATAAAAACTGACAACAAAAGCCAGTATTGTGTTGAAAGATAGACTTGGCAAGGGTATCATGGGCTATATTACACCACCACCACCTACCGCTATAAATATACAAAATAAAATTAAAATATATAAATTTTGTGTATGAGGTTAACTTAACCAATGCTCGCTTTGCTCACTATCCTTGATTAGCAAGCGAAGGTTAGGTTTGGTTCGATTATATATACTTTTAGGATTTATTTAGGGTTTTATCTCACATATTATTATGTTTCACATATATTTTGTATATTTATAGTCATGGTCGTACAACCCATGAGACTACTTGCTAAATCTACCATTTGATGTTAACACTTTATTTAAGAATAAGTGGCAAAAAAAAAAATTAAATACTGAACTGTATAGACGAATCTAAAACTTTGTTATTATGGTTCCTACAGCAGTGTAATGTGCATACAACTGTTATATCAGCCATCTTCAACTAATTATAATAAACAAATTTTATCACGATAAAAATAGTTAAAAGTAACATAAAATAATTAAAGTTTTTCCCTTTATTTTTGTTGTAATTTGAGTTCTAATTACTAAAGTTTAGTCAATAAGTAAGAGTAGTAGTAACCAATTTAATAGAAAACTATGGCTTTTAACGATTTTAAAGTTTGTGATTTACGGAAACTAATGATTTAGCTACTAACATATTATTTCACATCCTTTTACTTTCCTAGATGTATTATGTAAAAAAAAAAATTAAACTAAAAACAACCATGCTGTGCTGTACAACCACTTACCTTCCAACATAAAAATTTGCGAGTATGCAGTTCAACTCCACATTGTTTTCTGCCTATGTAAAATAATAAAAAAACAAAACTATTAAATTAAAAAATATAAACATTACACAAGCCTGTGATGATGGTTGTTTTTTGGTTTTTGATAATTAACTTACATATTTTTTTTTTAGCGTTGAATCTGAAAATAAACAAAATTGCAAAGATGTGATACAGTAAAATAGATATACACTTTTTTTTTAATAAACTAATATAATATATACACTTTTTTGGCTAATACTACGGCATTCTTACAAATAAACAATTGAGTGGTATCCTCAGGTATGGGGTCATTGACCTTTTAATTTCTATTGAAAATTGCCACAAAATAAGCCTAATTTCCATTATACAGCATTTTTAAATTAATTTATTTTTTACTATTTAATTAATTTTTATGAGGTATGTCATGCCTTTGGTAACCACTCCCATTCTTCACCTTATAAAATACAATAATTTTATTTCATGTGTCGAAGTTTTTTTGGAGGGCTTGCAATCTGGTGCTTTGCGGTTTTCCTTCTATGTTCTCTATATGGTTCATCTTGGTGTAACATCCAGCAATATTCTTCAATCATCGTAGTAGTTCATTTTCCTTGATATCTTCTTTCCATTTCTTTCACGTCCTGATGAAATCTCTTACCCGTCTTTTCACTAACGGCACCCAGATTTTCAGGAAAATAGTCCACATGTAAATTTAGGAAGTGAACCTTCAAGCTCGTGGAATAGCCTAAATTTTTGAACTTCTGCAGCATGTTCACGATGAATGATTTGAAATTTGGGTCCTTCTTATCACCCAGAAACTTGGTTACTACGTCTTTAAAAGGCTAACTGGGCTTTTCTTTTTCTGCAAATTCCACTTGTTTCTGAAAGTTACCATTTTTGAGAAGTTTTCTAATGCAAGGACCAGTAAAAACACCCTCTTTTAAATTTGGTGCTTCATAAGACTGGAATTTTTAAAACATTTACCTTCTTTTGGTTAAGACTTTGACACATGCTTCATCAAGCCTAACTTGATATGCAAAGGTGGAAGGAGAACTTAACTTGGATCTACAAAAGCTTTTCGAAGCACATTTTTGGTTCCGCATTCTAATGAAGTTTTTTTTGCCCAATCTTTCCTTATCTGATGGTTTTCTCTGTCTCTGCTACCACCATTCACACAAAAAAAGGAAACTTTGTATACTCCTTGCTGTATTAGGAGCAGCGATATAATTTTGAGATTACCGCACGAAATACACTTACGATTGTCATATTTAATTTTATAGAGAAAAAATTCCAAATTATTGTAACCCTCTTTTCACAGGACAGAATTTCCAACAGGTACTACCAACTGCTACAAGGTTCTTCTCTTTAAGCCTCATACCAAACAATTCTGAATTTTCTTTGGTCAGATGTTAAGTCTCAAACCAAATCTCTTAGTTCAGATTGCGAATAAAGCTCTGGTGCAGTTACCTCCAACTTCGTACTCCTCTTTGATGTTATCTTCATTTAAATCATTTGTGGAACCGTCTGTTTCAGGTAAATTTTCTGGGGGAATTGGCACTGGTACGTCTGAACCATGAGGAACCGGGTATAAAGCAGATGGCATATTTGGATTCACGATTCTTCAAATTGAAATTGTGAAAATCAGTCAAACAAAAGTAACAATACTTTTGTTTGACCACCACTGGAACTCTTCTTGTTTACCCTTTGACCATTGTCTAAGTCTTTCAACACATGTGTAGTGTACATATGTGTTGTGCCCAAATTTTGTCTTTATCTCCAATTTTCACTCTGAAATACACGAGGTACACTTGTCGAAAGAAAGTTGGTATATTTCTTTTTTGCCTTTCCACCATTAATTCACTACAAATGTAACATAAAAAATCTGTAGAATTTTTGCAGCGTCTTAAAGCCATTTTGAAAACGGAAAGCTTGCTTTATGGCCTGAAAATTCATTTTCCATTGACAAAAACATGTTTGATCAGAGGATGGAAAAAATTCTATATATGCATGCTGACGGTTGAAACAGCATTGATAGTAGTTGCACGGTGCATGAATGGTGCAGATAGCTGTTAATATGTTAATCTTGTTAAGTCTTGTCACAAGCTGTTGGCCAAGCTTTCCCATCTTGTCATCTTCAACCCAAACTCCCCCCTGCTCATCCTCTTCAGGCCACTTAACTACTTAGCTATAAGAATGCATAGTATAAGCCAAAAAGGTGAATATATTATATTCGTTTATTAAAAGAGAAAATGTTTTTGTCTTTGTTATATAACATTTTTCAATTTTTTACAAATTTTGAATTTGCAAAAAATCCTGACGTGATGGAAAAAATTAAGGTTATTTTCAGATTCAGCACTAAAAAATACATAGGAATCGATTATCAAAAGTTAAAAAACATTCCACAACCCAAATTTTGCAGGCTTGTGTTATTAAAGAAAATATAAAAATTACATAATAACAAAATGCAAAAGAAATGTACTTACAAAGAACGGACATAGTCTCCGTAAGAAAACTTGTTTAATATGTTAGGATTTCAAGAAACATTTAAATTTTTAACTTTATGTGACATTAATTGAACTCTAGCACCTGCAGTTGATCCGATTAAAGAATCAGATTTTAGAAAAATATGATTATTCTACCGCTGACAATGTGGAATAATACAGTAAACCTTTCATAATTTAAAAATAAATCTATAGATCACGGTCTTGCTTGTACAAATAGGTGTAAATAATGTACCATTCTTTGCCTTGTTTGGTAACAGCTTCTTTGTAGAGCAAAAATAAAGTTCAACAGAACTGTAACCTTTTATGTTCACAGATCACAATGTTTGTAAACATTGTAAAACCTTGTACTAGTACAATATCAAAGGTACAGGTAATACCAAAAGGCGTATTAGGGTTCAGAAATGTGGTTGATGATTTGAAAAGACAGAAAATATTAAATGAAAGAAATTGCTAAAATCACAGAATGGAGATTCAGCTATACAGATGGGGATCTACCTAACAAGCCAAACTTTTAAGTATGATGACTCATTATTTAATAAAATATAATTAATTGTAAGTTCACTAATTATAAAGCAAACTTTACTTACACTTTAGGTTTACTAGCAGGCACTGCATTTTGAGTCACAGCAGCAGGCTTTTTCTTACCAGCTCCCATCTTACGAAATTTCTTCACATAAGCCTCAATAAGGCATTGTATTTTCATCGGATTAATCTCACCAGACTTGTTATGACAAATCTGTTAAAAACAGTTTTCACATTGTAATAAGTAATAAAATAATAATAGTTTTTAAAAGATCTGAGAAATCTTTTCTCAAGTTGACAGCGCTAATGAACCGGTCATGTTACATACTTATTTTCTAACTCCAACATACATGTGTAATCCATGTTAGTATGTCTATCATTAAACGACAAACTAAGTTGAATTTGTTCTAAAAAATAAATAAATTGTTAATGAGCATTAATATTATCTAAGAATATAAATGACAGTATTAAAAAAATGGAAGCTTGAGTGGCACAAGGGTCCATGAGAGCTATAGTATATACCGATTCGCAGTTCATATAATTGGTGCTCATCTACCATTACAAGACAAAAAGATGAACATACTTAAGGTGGATGTTCACATCAATCCGGGATTTTTGTTATACTAGAGCGTAAATGGAGATTCCTGTGCACTCTATTGGTTGTACACTTGATACAAGTGTTGGCTACTAATGCACGGTGTACTGGCACGAATTATTGTTAAACGACAACAGTCAGTCATAAAGAACATGGCGTCCAATGTAGTGAATGGATATCTGGAACAGCGAATTGTAATAAAATTTCTCGTGAATGAAGGCACATAAAGCCCACTGAGATTTATTCCCGACTTCTTATTCCTTCCATAGTACGGTGATTTGACTCTTAGTCACAGTAAAAAATTTGAGAGGTGCAAACATTTTAAAGAAGGCCATACATCAGCGAGTGATGATCCCGGTCGAGGCAGTTCAGAGTCTACTGTAGTCATTCCCATGAACATTCATCAAGCGGAAGAACTAATCCTTAATAATCGATGAATAACTTGTCAGCAAATCGCAGAAGCAATAAATGTATCTGTCACAACTGTAAACAATATCATTAAGGACAATCTGAAGTCGCTCTAAAAAAAAAAGTGGCCTGGTGTGATCACTAAGATATTCTGTTTCTGCAGAACAATGCCCGAACACACACAGCCTACCGCACACAATATGCGTGCTACAAGATCTTGGCTGGGTGTTACTGCCACACACCCCTTACAGTCTGGACCTTGCACCCAGTGACTTTCACCTATTTGGGTACTTGAAATTGTTCTGGGAGGCCAGTATTTCAACAGCAACGATGAAGTGAAGCAGTCAGTCCAGTCTTGGTTTTGACATAACGACAAATCTGTCTATACTATGGGTATCCAAGCGCTAGTGAAACGCTGGGATTAATATATAAATGTAGCAGGGGATTACAATGAGAAATAAAAGTATTTCTTACTATCACAAGTGTGTCCTACATTTATTAAAAATTAACAGTCCTAGATTGACCTGAACGCTCCTCGTAAATAAAGAAAATATTTTAAGGAGGTGGTAGGATTAGGTTTTGAAATAGGAGCTAGTTTTCCACAATGATCTGAAGAATTATACTTGTCAAGATATTGTTTCAGAAATGTTACCAGCATAACAACAATCTATGCTGATCAAGAAGTACTCATATGATACAATGTAATGTCTATAGTTCTCTGTTAGGCACCAGGAAAATGATACCAGACACCAATGAATGTTGTCACTGAACTTCTGAAGCTACTACTCACGTTAATAAACAAAATGAGAAAGTGATGTCACATATACAAAAAAAAAAATACATTTTGAATAAAAGCTGCATGTATATATATACCACATCTTTAGAGTAAATCATAGTATTAAGAAGTCATCTTTTCTCCATCTGAAAATTAAACATTAATATATGATAATCAGCCAATACTACATTATTTATTCGTATGTGGAAATGCAATATAAAAATTACAAATAAATTAGGTTTATATCCATTACAGCAAACCAACTAATAAACAACAAACATTCTATTTCTGATATTAACACAAATACAAATGAAATTTCAATTTGATAAACCATCAGTATTTAAGGCAGATTGTCTTAAAGAACTGCAACGGATAGCAATATACTTGTGTAAATAAGAGCCAATTTTCATTGTTTTAGTATTTTTGTAATGCAATTATAAAATTATTTCAATCAAGAAAAATTAAGGTAACACATGTTTCAATATTCAGTACTAGGTGGTTTATTTAACAAATTTAAATATATATATATATATAATATGTAAAGGGTATACATTCATTGCTGACACTAAAGTGGTCTGAGAAGTGATCACATTAGTCAGTCCATGATGAAAGTCTCTTTGAAGGGACTGTTACAGCCCCTTCTATATATATATAAATATATACATTACATATACACATATAACTATATTTGTTTAAAATAATCAAAAACACATTTGACAACCCAAGTACAGAATTACAAAGTAAATAAAACGACACTTACCATATATTATATATTTTAATATATTTTATAAAAATATTATATATTTTTTCTTTAATCCAATAGCACTTTCATGGGATCCTGCATCATCAATTGCATATAAATAAAATTACATAATAATTTTTTTTTAAATTACGATCATATATACAAAATATGAAGTCAATTACAAATTAAAATATATACCGTGTAACCTGGCCAGCCAATGTTACCAGTGTAAAATTCTTAATTGACGTTAATTATATTTATCATATGTACTTATTTTATTTAATTAAGATCATATTTTGTATATATGATAGTAATTTTAATCTTTTAATTTTTATTCTAAAAACAATTTGTAATGTTTAAATTTATATACAACTGATGATGTGGGATACTGCAAAAGTGCTATTGGAATAAAGAAAAAAAAAGTTAAGTGTTTCCTTTCCTCTTCATTTCATCTCCTTTGTAATTCTGTACTTGGGGTGGTCAAGTTGATTATCGACTAAAAACACACGATTATAAATAATAATAAAATTAAAATATTTACTTACTTCTTGTTTTTATAATATTTAACATTAGTGCTTTTGTGATGCACACTGCTTGATCAGATGTACAAATTCGAAGAGGATGTTGTCTCTTTTTGATTAGGTTGTATAAGGGTAATGGAAGGAAATTTTTATTACATACTGCTATCTTAGACTAGTTACAGCGAGACTGTTATAGTTTCTGACTATGATCAATAGAAATTATTCTGATTGATTGAACTGTGAATTTGACTACGATTAATAAACATTTCCCTCCTTTACCAGTTTGCAAACTAATTAAAAGAAAACAAGTCTCTTTAAATTTATTTTTATTTTTACGTCTGAGGAAGCGGTGTTCATCAAGAAAGCACAAATGTTAAATATTACAAACACAAGCGGTAAGTGAATACTTTTATATTATTAGTATTACTGATAATAATTATTATATACTGCTATGATGCAGTATATATGATGGTTAACTACAAATTCATTAATATATACATACACTCAAAACTGAATATGGATGCTTACGAACAAACAATAAAAATATGTTGGTAAAATAACCTACTACATCTAATAGCATAACTAATTTTTAGGGAGCAAGAAAGTTTGCAATATACATCTTATGTCAAATTGCTGAATAGACAGATTTATGACATTTTATGCAAAACCAGAGTTGTATCTAATCGTTTTAAAATGTAAAATTTAAAACACAGAATTTATCTTGAAAAGTATGCTCAGTATGTAAAGGGTATACATTCATTGCTGACATTAAAGTGGTCTGAGAAGTGATCACATTAGTCAGTCCATTATGAAAGTTTATTCGAAGGGACTGTTACACAGCCTTGTGATCCTCCCAGTACTTTTTTATACATTCTGATTTCCACGCCCTTTCTGGTGTTGAGATTTCTTCTTATGAGTGTGAAGCGAGTGTTTTTGTTCTTGATTTTCTTGTTTAATTTTATTTTATCTGTGGTGTCTTCTGGTGTAAAGTCAATTTCCTTCAAATTCTCTCTTATTTCTCTGATCCAGCTGCATTCTGATTTGGGGTTTTTCAAGCCAAGATTGTACTGTACCAGCTGCTTCAGAAGTCTCAAATCTTGCATCTTCATGATATGTCCAAAAAATCCTAATTTCCTCTTACACATAGTATCAGTGATTGGTTCTAACTCTTTGTACAAAACTTTGTTGGGCACAATCCACCATTGCCCATCTTTCTGGTACTTTTTGTTCGTGAAGGTTCTTCCAATTCTTTTGATTTTCAAGAGTCTCAGAGTCTTTGATTGTTCATTCAGGTAGAAGAGTGTTTTTCCTGCATAAGTAGCTTCTGGTTTTATAACTCTGTGGTAGTGTAACATTTTTACATTTATCAAGAGGCATTTTTTATTGTATGTGTACCAGGTTAATTTTTGTGCTTCAGCTAGTTTGTTTGTTCTTATTTGGATTGAACTTTTTTCGTTTAGTTTGTTAGTTAATATTTCTCGAGGTATATAAATTGGGTTACTATTTTGATTTACCGTTTAAGTTTACTTCTTTTAATTGTGTTGGTTTTTGGGGCTAGTTTCTGTCTTTTCGAGTGATATTTTGCGGCGAATTTTATTTGCAATGTTTTGAAGTTCTAATATCTGTGATTTAGCTTTGTTGATGTAGATTACCTTACCAGCAGTGAGGATCGTTGGTGAAACCGAGTTTGTTTTGATTTTTTGGCCTATTTTTACTTTTGGGGGCACTTTTTGAGTCATTCCTCATTATCATTTGTAGAGCGCAGTTGAATAACAGCAGTGTCAGCCCATCGCCTTGGCACATTCCTCTTTTGATCTAAAATGGTTCTGAGAGTTTACCTCTGAATTTCACTTTTGGTTTACTGTTTGTAAGAATAATTATATTTATTAATTTGGGATGTAGTCCGAATCATCTTAGATTTTTAGTAGGATTCTCTGTGGATCCCAATTATCTGTTAATTGGAAAAGCCAGGCTCCGAATGGGTGATTTGGGAAACTTTTATTGCATATTTGGAGAAAGAAAGGATTGCTGAAGGGGTGTGATGTTCTCTTGGACTTTCCTTCTTCGTGTTTAAGTTTGGCTTTATTGCTATTTTGTTGCTCGGTTAAAGATTTTTTTTTTGTTTCTTGTCGGTTATGTTATGTTACATTACTTATTATTATTATTGTTATGTTTTGATTTTTTTGTGATGCATTTTATGATTCATTGTGTGTTAAACTCATTTTTACCTTTCGGGTAGGTAAAGTTGAGTTCCTTTGTTCTTGGAAAGTCATTGTCTTATTGAGACTTGGCAAGATGTGTTTTGCTTGGAGTTTATGTTATTAGTACACCAATGGAATTGGCATCAGTGGCATCCTGCCTGAGGCTTGACTGAAAGATGTCATTGCTGAGGTACTGAAGATGACCTATGGTAAAGCCCATAAGGGCTAGGTATGGAGGGGATGGCATGGAGACTAAAACCATTACATGGAGGGCGTCTTGCTCTATGGGACAAGAAGTGGTTGCAATCATACACTTTCTTGAAGTCTACAAACATTACCACCATGTCTCTGCTTCTTTTTCTGTTGTAATCCATTATTAGCTTGAGACTCGTCTCAATAATTGAGAATAATTCTTGAAAGAATTTTATATGTTGTGTGTAGGAGTGAGATTCCCCTGTAGTTGTTAGGATCTGCTTTGTTCACTTCTTTGTGTAGCGGTGGATAAGGGATGTCATCCAATGTTCTGGTAGATCTTCTTTGATCCAGATTTTGACAAGATGTTAATGAAAGGCGATTTTTTCTGGACTTAATGCACATATGACATATCTCTTGCCGCTTTGTAATTTTTCATCTCACCCAGTGCTTGGTAGATTTGTGAGGGGGTTGATGTTTTTCGGTGGTGCTGTTGTCACATCCGAAAAATATCAACCACATGAGGGGGTTGATGTTTAGGAGTTCTGTTGCTACATTTACTGAGAATTTCTGAATTATCTTTAGAATTTAGTGAGAAAATTAATGTAAATACAACCAATAAAAAGTAAATAAAATCTTAAAAGATTTTTTTTTTTTTTTACTGAAACAAAACGGACAACTTAATAACACCGAAGCTACCCCTAACTGAAGTTATAATAAAAAAATTACAGCCCGAAAAGATGAAACCAAACTTAAAGCTAATAATTTAAAGCTACAAAAATTTAAGATAAAGCTTAAAAATCATTTTAGAGGCAGATTTTTAAATCATTTTTTAGGCTGTAATTGACAAAGCTGTTGTGATTGAGTTTTGCATCACATCTAAAGCAAATTAAACACATGAAAGATTGACAAAATGATTCTTTTTGCATTATTATCCGGTATCTCTGTCGCAGTGTAAGAGTCTTAAGTGTTCAGAGTTGACAATTAGATTAGATTAGATGTAAATCATCCAAGCATGGATCTAGTGAAATAAGCTTACTTTGTTTATCAGTAACCTGATTCTTTATCTCACTGAATTACATGGATTGTGATTGACATGTAAAAAAGTACAGAGTATGATCTAACTCAGTAGTAAAATGTACTAAAATTACATTCAGACTGTTTGGATTTCATATGCTGAATGAATCTGAAACAGAAACTAAATTTTTCTGTTTGTATGTAAAGATGAAAATCTTTGTGTTCAATCATATACAACATTAGATATACATGAAGTTAATATAGTTTTACGCCTTTCTAATACGCATTCAGGATTTAAATTATCATCATTTAATGTAATATTACAATCCCTTGGCTAATGAGAAGAAGACTGTAATAGCTAAGGAAGACCACGCCACCATAGTGACATATCAAGTAACCTGCTTGGTGAAAAGCTCCAGACAATATGTCTGCTGGATTATCAGAGAATTTGATGTAATACCGATTGGTAATTGAAGTGTTTTGTTGAATGTCAGAAACTATTACCTATAAATACTTTCCGATTCGAAGAATGTCCATGAATACAACAAAGTGCTATGATTGAATCAGAGTATAAGTGTATCTCATCAAAGTGTATAATGCAGTTATACAACCTTCACAAATAAACTTGAAAATAGTAAACAACCAAAGAGTTCAAGTCTGGGTAATATGATTTGTTACGAGGGGCTAACATTGACTTAGAACAGTAAATTAGTAATTACATGGTTGGAGTATAAGTGTGTATATAAATATAACAACCATATACAGGCATCAGAAAATCCATGTAATTTAATAGAATGAATTTTTCTATTTTTATTAAACCTAATGGATCTACTTATCTTACATGACTATTTAGATGTAATTGATTATACAATGAAAGCCACTGTATTAACGGTTTGGGCAGTCAACTTTGAGTTGTCATAATTACTACATAAACTGTTTGTATGATTATAATAATAAGGCCAATGAGTCCCAGAGGATCACAGACACCTGCTGTGATGGAAAGAGTATTCCTTTTAGTATAAATTTGTAAATTGTTAGAATGAGTGATTTGGAAATTTAGTGAATCTGACTTTTTGTTCCTTAGAACTCTTAAGAGTACATATGTTGTGTTCTTGATTAGATAGTATGGATGAATTATGATAAGACAAAGAAAAACTGCAATTGTTAGAATACCACATGTGAAGTGAAAAACCATACTGTTGTAATAATTTGGACATATCGTTCTTTAATAGAATAACTCCATTTGGGTAATCTGAACCGGTAATTAGATCATCGACATAGAAATAATTTTTAATAGCAAACAAACGTAAGAATATATCCTAATTTGGTTTCTTGGCGTACAGGATATTTTAAGTTTCAAATAAACTTTGTAGGTTTGTCAGTAGGCTACCTGTTATTTCTGTTAAATCAGCACATTGCAATTGGAGTGAAAAATTTTGACAAATTTTCCTTTCCTTTGAGATGAAAATTAACCGGTTTCTTTAAATTGTTTTAAAATAGCATTCACTGCCGCTTGACCAACACAACACACAGAAGCTATCTGTCATGTCCAACTGATATGCTTAGAGAGAAACCATTGTCAAACTCAATTTAAAAGTTTTGTATAAAAAAAAATGAAATAAATTTTCAAACAACATAACAACTTAAATAACGAATATCTAATAACCTCACACTACACAGACAACTTAATGAGTGTGGTCAAGCAGTGTACCCACAACATGGAAGTTACAAAAAAAATTCCCTGTGTTATCGATTAATGCCCGTTTACTTCTGCAAAATAATCTGACTGTGGAAAGATGTAATGAAATTTATTTTTCATAAAATGGATAAAATTGATGTGAATCAAAAATTTTTAAGATATATAAAGTATAGAATATAAAGTAAAGTTTCATATTTGAAATTATAGTAATTTTTACAAAATATCCATCACCATTTAAGTATTATTCTATTAGTCTTTTATAACAAAATTAGTGATTCAACTTAAGTTTTAAATATCTTTTCAGTTTTTTCTTATATTAGTATTTAAGTAATTGCTACAACTTTTTAATGACATGATGCTTGTGATGTTTTAAAACCAAAAGATTTTTCATTAAATAATCTGCAAAACTCAGATTTGTCACTAATTAAAATTTCATTATATTCAAAAAATAATTTTTAAATTATGGTTGGTAAATGTCAAACTGCTTTATCAGAAGATGAACATATTAGACAGGATGTTTAAAGAAATATATGATACAAAGTTACGAAAAACAAAATAAACATTTACAGTAAATAAGCTTTTGTGCTGACGCATACAAGGTTAGAAGCATCAAGTACGCACAGACCTTCAGAAAAGCACATTAATTTTTCTGAATAGAAATAAACCTAATGTCATTGTTAATCACCACACTTTTAAGTAATAACCTCAAGTTCTGGCATATTTAGTGACAACAAAATGGATAAAATACAAAGGTAGTGGAAGTTATATAATAAATTTGTAGTTTAGGATGAATAGAAATCTCAAGGAAGTGAGATTTCATAAGGTAAATTCCATGCCTGATAACCTTTGGAAGCTTAGTCACTGATCTTTCAACTCATCTAATTTATGACAAAAAAAAATTACAGAAATGTAAATATGTTAAAAAATTTTAGGCCTGCAGTTACGTCAATAAGTAAGTGTTGTCTATGTTAGTACATACTTCAAATATGAGCTATATCATTTAAAATTTTGTACAGACAAACAATCTAATAAATTAGTTATCTCAATCTCTAGTAACTGAAAATGTAACAAGAACTGAGAAATGTAATTTTCTATAAAATCAAAATCATATTAATTAAAAAACTAGAAAACTTAAATTTTCATTTGCATTTTGATAATTGTTCACTTTCAAGTAGGGGAGTGAATCACGTATACTCTGCAACTGTGTAAACTACAGCCTAATGTCAAACACCAAAAGTTCACGGCAATTATCAGCTACAATAAAAACTTTGCATTTAAAAAACATATCGGCGTAGTATTTAGTTCAGTATCCTATACAAATATTTACCTACACCGGTAACATACGCTTTGTAATACTAAGCAAAAGTTACATTTACTATTAACAGCTAATACACAGGAACCTGATAATTAGATCAAATATGATGCTGCTTATCGGTAATACTTCAATCTTTAAATAACATATCAGACAAATATTTTCTACCGACCTCTACATACTGTTATCTTTCAGATTTTGCATCGTTGCTTCCACCATATTGTCTGGGATCGCACTCATTTCTTTTTGTATGGAGATTTTGAATCTTCAATGAAGCTAGCGGGTATGGGAGGCCGGTATAGTTTTAACAATCGATGTGTAACTGATAAACGACTAATCACAACTAAAAATTCTTAGGTAAGGTTATGGGGGTTGTGGTAAGAAACTACTGAGACAAACGGCAATCTTAGCAAAACAGGATTGCCACTACTGCAAAAATAAGACCTCTGGTCTTACAGACCAGTAGCTCTGTTAAAAGTGTTAATTGGATAAAATTTTTTTTACATGGTTTATTATGTCAATTTATTTATTAGTTTTTAAAAGTTATTTAATACTTTTTTTAAATATTGGATGGGCTTAATAAAAAGGCTGTCATATTATTAAAAAAAAAAAAAAACATAGATACAATACAACCTAAATAATCATATAAAATATTTAGGAATAATGATAATAAAATGTTATAGAGGAGATTTATATTGTTTGCAAAATGCCAACATCCGTCTAGAAAATCATTCATAAAATAATATTGTTATAATTCCCTTGAACACTATCTTATTTATATTTATATATATATATATATATATATATATTATATATATCTTATATATATATATATATATATTATATATATCTTATATATATATATATATATATATATATATTATATATATATATCTTATATATATATATATCTTATTTATATATATGTCAAAGAACGTCAGAAACTCGTTAAAAGAAAAAGAAAAACTAATAGATTATTCTATGCGGGATCTCGTACCATCAAGAAGTAAACATAATTCTAGATTTAAATCAACCAATTAACAATAACAAACAAAATAAAAGCTTAAAAAACACACACTCCTAGAATACAAACTTCGTAACAACAACGCCCCATTGCCCAATATCTTACCACACTTGCCAACTGCTACAACCCACTATATCTTTAATAACATCTTCAAAAACGATTATGTTGATTAATCATTTCACACTTTTGTTTAAATTTATAAATACGATATTTTTCAAGTATATTAATTTTTTTACTGTTTATTTTTATAATCAGTAATTTACTACGCTTACATTGCAATTAAATTATTAGTTCCATCTATGTCGCAGACGGTTTACATAAATCTCAATCGTAAAAAAGAACGCGATAAATTAACGAGCTCTTCTTCAAGAAACGATGTGTTACAGTCTCTAGTCTGTGTGGAATGTACAATAAATTAAGCCTACATCAGAGTCTTATTTACTTCAAAATACGGTTCGAATAACTAACCGCTTCGGTGTAATACCTCAGGTGTAATTAATCTACAAATATGAACTTAGCCGGTTCATATTTCGTAGTAAATAAAATACAAGTTACTATCATTACACGTTAACATTTAAATTTTATATTATATTGTTGAAAAAGATACGTTAATGAGTGTGTATGTTGGGAGTAAGAGCTCTAAATTTTGATAATGATGCATTAATATATAAAATATCAGCTAATAAAATAGGCTAGCGGAATATACAAATTTAGTAAGAAGGCAGAAATTTTTATAATTAAGAATTGATACTCGAGTCTGAACATACTGCCCGCCAAATAACATGCTATCATTTTTTACAACATTAAAATTAAACGGTATAATAATATGAAAATATATATGTTCTTGCACACTTGTACTTGTCTATACAACTAGGATTTCTTTGAATGTGTTCATGATGCAGAAGACAAGTCCAATGGTCCGAATAACCATGGTGCCATTGGATAGAAAGTAAATTATGACTTATTGCACCTTTAGCGACTTAATGCATTTAACATACACACAATATCTATGTTGCATATATGTGTGTGTGTGTGTGTATGTGTTTATACATGTGTGCATGCTATATGTGTCAGCATATGTGCGTGTAGCACTATAATGTACATGTAAACCTAATATAATAATTAGTCTAGAGTAGAATGCTAGAAGAGCATATGAGTAAGATATAAATATACAAAATATTACATTAATAATGAATATGTAACATTTATCACAATTTAAAGAATATTCATACAATACAATAATTAAGTCACAATGATAAAGTATAATATCAATTGACAAAATTATTTTAATATTCTGTTACACGTGAAGTAGTTTTAATATTCAATTAATTGTCAGATACTGGCAACAAACAATTTAGGCATAGATCTTCAGAGCTGACCATTAATAGAATTTAAATCAACAACACTGCTACGTTGTGGATAACTTGCACAATGTGGATCTGTGTGTTGATTCCAACGCAAGGTGAAGTATTCTTGTTGATGATCAACACTAAATTTCCAACAGAAATGTTACACGATAAAGGTGTTGCTGCAAATAGATTGCATGAATTTTTGAAGTAATTGCAAATGGCCTAAACAATTAATTGGAATTTTTTTGGAAATTAGGTTCAGGAAAAGATCTGAATCGAATCCAAATTGTTAAGCAATTAATAACTTATAACTTCACCTTTAAAATGTTACACAAAACATTACTAATTTTACATCTGTTCTAGCTAGACAGTATGTTAAACATATATTTAAAAATGTGTAAACTAAAGTATGAAATTATTGGGATTTAATATGATTAATGTAAATTTAAGGAGTAAATAAAGGAAGTGTAAATTATCCATAGTTTATTTATCTGGCAATTACTTTGTGCGCTATTACCACAACCAAATTACATCGCACCTGGAATGGCATGGCTGTACATTAATTTTGGTCCTCCGGGCCATATATTTGAAAAATTGAATAGACCAGATAATTAAGTTGTAATATTGTGATATATATAAATACACTGCAGCTTAGCAAATTCAATCTTCGTCTGTAATCTTCAATTATAATAATAACTTCTGGTTGAACGAAAATATTTTGGAGTTTCTTCCCTACATTATCTACATAATATTAAGACAATTAACAATTATTAAGACAAATATCAATTAAAGCCTCCATTACAAGAATTGGAACATTCACAGACAAATTTGATGCGCCAAGGTGACAGCCACGCCTGGCAAGTCAAATTACGAAATCTGCTTAAACTGCAAAAGCTCTCAATAAGGGCTCATTAGATGTTTATTTTGCAAACAGTTTCTTTTTACTCTCTACATACTTACTGTTCAGAAAAAATTAAATAATTTAAACGATTCAGTACATGTACATGTACATCCACTCCAGTCTATATCGAATAAATTAAAAAAATTTATTATATAGCTCTGATAATATTGAATGAAAACATTTGGAATAAAGTGGTCGGCAAAATTCTTAAATAAATCTTGCTCAGTATTACGCTGACGCCACATGAACTCACGTTGTCAGGTACAAATCGATCTTTTGCCTTTGGGTGTTGAACTGCTTCTTAATTCAATTCTTCTCCAATTTCCCCATGCATTCAAATGTTTGGGAGTGTGTGTATATGTGTATATATTTTTGAAGATCAAAAATATTTTCTGAGCGATTCACAATTATATGAAATGTAATTTCCCAGCAGATTATGAATTCTAGTCGCCTGAAATAATAGTAACGCATAAGAGCCTGCTCTTATGTAATTAGTTACCAATGATAGCAATGAATCAGCACTTCTACCTGGTATCACGAACATGATTTCTCTACAAAACTCTCCAAATAACCGATGCTGAGCTAGTATCCAGCCGATATAATTCTTCATTTTGAAAATATGCTTTTGTCAATTTCAACAGTTATGGCAGGCTTGCTGGTTTGTATTTTCTATCTGATATTTGATGATTGTTCATTAAGTAACAAGCGCAAACCTCTCATGTGTATTTGCACCGGTTGACTACTGTATTGATTTATTTTTAATTCTTCCTCTCAAAATTTAACCAAAGCCCAACAATAAATGAAAAAAACCATTTTGTAGAAAGGAAATTTTGAACTAATGATAAATGTTTCTAGTTGCAGCTGTTTGAACTCCCTGTAGCCATCCCTTGAGTACGTGCACCGATCCTATGAACCCATTAGTAAAATCATGTCATGACCGCGTTAACATCTACGCGGATTACAGAGAATGCCATAATTCTGTAATAATACAACAGAATTATTTTTATCTGTAATTTGTTCAACAAGGCATATAAAATTCATGTTGACCGATTGAACTACCAAACACAATTTGAGAAGAATATGTAACACTATGCAGAATACAACTGCAATAATGTAATTATTTGACGAGCGGTTAATGAATATACAATGTGTATAACCTTAGTGGCTAAATATAATCTGAAATGTCCCAGATAAATGTTAGAATGATAAATAAATACGTAAGATTAAGTAATTTCAGCTATTAACATTTCTTGACAGAAAAGTGTTATGTAGACTGGATATTCTTCCTACCCCCCTGAGAAACTCAAAAAAGGATTTTTTTATCCCCCTCCCTTTCTAGGGGTTTGAATAACACCAGAAAATATGTTAGCTATCAGGTGGATATTAATTAATATGAAAAGATTTCTACCCCTTCAATAAAATTTTGAGATATAGGACCTGTAGCGTGACAAGGTCTACCACAATCTTAATGTTTTGGGTCATATTTTGGAATAATAATTGGAAAAAACCTTGTTTTCTTAATAAAAATTTTAATAGAAAAATTCTTGTCATTCTATTTTAAAATATATAATTTTATTAAAGCCATAAACAATGTTAATAAAAGAGGAAGGTTGTTCTCATTTTTTAATTTTTTTTTAAATTCATTTCCTGTTATTAATAATCATTATTTTATTAAATTGTCATTTCTGCTTACTTTTCAGAGTTTTCATCCTTCTCTGGCTGAGGAAGTATTCCCTTACATTTTAACATGTAAAGTTTTCAACAACCTTTTGACTAACATCATGTTTCACGTGAAAAGTAAAAAATAATGGAAATGACTTGGCTCTTAAGCTAAACCTCTTCACCCAACCGGTTCGACCGATTAGAAGTAAGAATGGGTTATCACCATTCACCGGATAGTAGAAAACCACTTAACCCCACCGTCAATTTCAGACGGCCCGATTTGAGTATAGGTTATAAACCCCCTTAAAATTGACTCCCAAAACTTTTACATTTCAATTTTCAGGTACCCGAAGTATTAGGAAGCAGTAATAAGAGGAAAGGACCCGATCCCAGGAGAACGCACAATTAGTGCACAAACCTCTGTGAAGAAGAAGCAAGCATTTATGCCACCCCCTGGCATTACCAGAGAGAGAGAGAGAGAGAAGTCAAATTTTTGTATGTTGCTCTACGAGCATAATTTGTTTTCCAGTTGCATGATGGGTACTTCGTAACATAAATTGGTGGAGGCGATTGTCATCACATAAAGTTGGTATCAGACATTGGTATTTTGGAGTTCTGATCCAGTATTTTTGTACATCTAATTTCAGGCACTGTCACGTGGTTTGGAGACTTCGTGACATATTTTGGTGGAGGCACTGTTTGTGTATTGTGATTTTTGATATATTTTGATGGAGGCACCGTTTCTGTATTGTTATTTGTGACATATTTTGGTGGAGGCGTTACAGACCCATAAGGTCCATATGTCCTGGATGCCTCCTGCATCCATCATGACTAGAATTAATTGTAGTTGCATATATGATATTATTGTGCCAGATTACATCGAAACTGAAACATCCGATTAGGAAATATCCAGCTTCTGGAATTTTTCAACGCTAAAATTATATTATTTGGTTAGTCATAAAACAGCAAGATCTGCAAAACTTACATGGGCAAAATTTGAGTTGATTAGCCTAAATTTTTCTTTTATAGTTTACTGTACGGCTTTACAATATATCTCTATACTGGCAAGGAAAGTAAAAAAAGTTATAAACAAATTTTTAGATTTGAAAAAATCATAAAGAAAATTTTACTTATTGTTTATCAACGTTTACTTACAAAAAAAAAAAAATTAATTACATACTGTTTTACCAGAAACCCTAATGATAAAAGAATCAGTAACCGATTAAAAATGGTAATGGAAAATAATTAGGTTCTAAAGTATTATATGATTTGTATAAAACTAATTCTGTTTTCTAGAACGATAAAGAGGATGTATTGCAGATTATTTTAAAGAAGAGTTTGATTTGTTTGACATCTCTCTCTCTCTCTCTCACACTACTATTTTCACAACATCTTCTCTAATGACATTACTAAACATTAATTTCCTAAAATTAATACATTCTAAACCAATTATTAGCTACAGTATCTATTTTCTCAATTTTTGTTGGAGAATGTATCTCGCATATATCGCTTAAAAGTTGTGATGCAAATGAAATAATAAAAATGGTTGTTAAAAGATTCCTTTTCTAGTGATTTAAGTACTTAATGTTGTATATTTATTTTACAAGAGATAAATATTAAAAATTAAAAAAATCCATTTCGGCAAGCCGGAAGGCGGAGATAGATTTCACCGGTGCTAAGTAGGGGATAAAAAATATTTCAACCGTAAAATTAAGGAAAACTTCAAATTTAATTAATACGACAATGGTCTCATGTGAAAAAAATTTTCACATATTCAGCATACAACAAGCCCATCTTGTTACAATTCCAGCAGTATTTTGGTCATCCCTTGTCGTAAAAGTTGATCATATCAAAATTTGGTTCAAAGGTTTTAGGTTTAAAAATATAATAGCTTATCTACTATTAATTCACACACACACACACACACTGCCTTGAATATTAAAAATTACTGGAATAACTCATAATTATTAGTAAAAGAATAATTCATTGAAAAATTACTACGTACCTGGAAAAGATATATTTAATTCTAGGTAGATTTCAAAAAAAAGCTAATGGGTACCATGATTCTACTTAACGAAAATTCCAACATCTTCACGTTTCACATCCCCAGACCCAAAAACCACCGTCAGCTCAAAAGTTTATATATATATATATATATATATATATATATATATATATATATATATATGTCACTTTCTTGTGGACACAATAACTGCCATAATTTTGCGCCAATCACTTTCAAATTGTTCCTTAAACTCGTCCCAAAATTTCGGTCCGGTTTATTAACGGCAAAAATCTGACCATGGAGGTCAATGAGGGTCTTTTTCGAAAAAACCAAAATATCGCTATAACTTTCTTGGTAAGTAAAATACTGAATTCGTTTAACATTCCTACTATTTTTTGGATAAGGGCCTAAAACCTATATAAGTAAAGTTTTTTGATATCACCAAACATCGGCCCAGGGGGTGGAAAAAATTGGGTTTTGAAGACAAAAAGTATCATACCTCTTCCCGACCCTAGATCCTGGTACAAACCTGGGTCTATGGTCAGAGGGAGGGTAAGTGATAATGGCTGGTTGAAGCCACAGTGAGTAGCTACATTACTTGGTTGCTCTAACTGAAGTTAAACTTTTACCAAGAGTTGGTTGATGACTAGTATCTGTACCACGGTAGAGCTGGCTGTCCCTAAGGTCCATTATGAGCCCCAGAATAGATCTACTCTCAAAAATATCAGTTCTTGATGAAGTTGAGTGAGCGTATAAAAAGAATGTTGTGGGGGCATGTTAATGAGCATTAAACTGTTAAAACAAATCATGAGATATTGCATAAATGGATGAAGTCTTTTAATGAATACTAGTATTATAGTTTTACATATACATATATAAAATATAGTAAAGCATTGGTAGTACCTTAATTTTATGATGTGGCTGCGCAACTTTAAGTTATCACCACTATGACTAATCCATTGAGCATATAGAAGTAAAACTTGGACGGTCGGAGTCTTTGAGAAGAAAAGATTAGAAGCTTTTGAAATGCAATGCTATACGAGAATGTTAAAAATCATATGGGTGGATAAAGTGACAAATGAAGAGGTGTTGTGGCAAATTGATGAAGAAAGAAGCATTTGGAAAAATATACTTAAAAGAAGAGACAGACTTATAGACCATACATTAAGGCATCCTGGAATAGTCGCTTTAATATTGGAGGGACAGGCAGAAGGAAAAAATTGTGCAGGCAGGCTACGTTTGATATATGTAAAACAAATTGTTAGGGATGTAGGTGGTAGGCGGTATACCGAAATAAAACGACTACCACTAGATAGGGAATCTTGGAGAGCTGTATCAAACCAGTCAAATTACTGAAAACAAAAAAAAACTTTAATGAAATAAATAAAATTTAAATAATTTAGACAGAGGTAACTTTAAAAACCCATTCATTAATATTTTAAATAAAATTTTATAAAAACAATTTAAACTAAAAAATACATTTCTAAGTTGTCTAAATAATATGGACATTTAAAATATCATTATCAAATTACAAATTGTGTAATTTGTACATTTGGTACCTGGTAAGTAAATATATGAATAAAATACCCAGAACTGTACTGCAGCATATAAAATTTGGTACCTGTTAAAATTTACAACATATAAAGCGAGATTCTGAATACACTTTGAACTAGGTCAGCGCTTATTAAATTTTCTACCTGTTAATCAAGAATCTAAATAACAGAACCTGAAATTTGCAAGAGCATATCAAATATTCTACCTGTTAACTAAGAATTAAAATAATGTACTTAACTGTGTCAGAGCTTATCAAATTTGTTATCTCTTAAGCAAGATTCTAAGCGATACACACTGAAATATGTCAGAGCAAATCAAATGTATTACCTGTTAAGCAAGAATCTGAAAAATACACCTTGAACTGCATCTGAGCATATCAAATTTGCTATGTGTAGCACCTTAAGCTGTGTTGTTTTTACAATATATAATTTTAAAGTATTATCTTAAAAATTAAACCTAATTAGAACATCGATCCAGCGGAATGTATTTATTAATTCGGAAGATTTTATTATTTTAAAATGACAACAGAAAAATGTTAAGGAATTTTAAGAGATATAACTTCCAAACGATTTTTCTATTATTCCGGTATTGAAGAATATTAAAATAAAAATATTTTTCAACGGAATAAATATTCAAGAAAGATTTATCATAATGAATTTACTTCTATTTTCCACGTCTAATTTTTCCCTTTTGTACTTGTGCAGCGGTATGCATTACTATTCAAGCCTTTTTAGTTTACCCCATTTGTGATTCTCTTAAGAATGCATTTTCACACCATAATATGGCCAGTCCAGTCAGGAATTAAAAAAAAGATTTATAAATTATATTACTGAAACAAAGAAAGAAAAACATCTTTGATGAAAATGATTTTAAATCTTAACTGGAACATTTTAAGTTACAAATAAGACTAGATACTGATGATGAATAGCAAATAGAATACTCTGGTGATTGATGAAAATCCAAATTAAAATGCGGTATTAAATAATACAAATACTAAATATAATATTGATATTACCTTTATCTGCAGAATTATAAAAAAGAATTAAGTCTTATTTTTATTTAGTTATACATGAAAAGGTACTGTTTCAACAAAGATATGAAATATAATTACAAAGAAATTGTATGTGTGGTCAGTGGTAGGTGTAGAATGAGGTAGGTGCAGAATGATTAATTTAACCCACCGGATGGTCTAGTGATGAACGCGACTTCACAAATCAGCTGATTTTGAAGTCGAGAGTTCCAGCGTTTGAATCCTACTAAAGGCAGTTACTTTTATACGGATTTGAATACTAGATTGTGGATACCGGTGGTCTTTAGCGGTTGGGTTTCAATTAACCACACATCTCAGGATCGGTCGACCTGAGACTGTACAAGACTGCACTTCACTTAACACTCATACATATCATCCTCTGAAGTAATGCCTGACAGTGATTCCCAGAGGCTAAACAGGAAAAAGGAAGAATGATTAATATCAGGCGACAGGATGATTAAATGAAAAATTTTAATCTCGCATAATAAAAGAGAAGGAACTCGATTTTAATTTTACATGAATTGGGAAAATGATTAGGCACCAACAGACAAGACGGGGCGTGTGCCCTAGAAGACTAAAACAGGATTGGGGTTTTATCTGCAGTTTGTACAGACAAAAGATTTAATGTAACATATTTTTAGTTTTAATATTCCTGTAAAATTTATCAGTGATAATAGTAAAGCGCCTTAAGAGATAAAACTAAAAAATGATTCCTCACCAATATACCGTATAGTTCTTTGATGTTTCTATGCAGGAGACCAGTATACTTACAAATACTGTTTATTTAGAATTATATTTGATTTAAATAAAAATAATTTCTTTAATGCCACGTATTTTTAAAATATTTACGGTAAGAAAGAAGCTCTTTTTAAATGGAAGCTAAAAGAATTTGATAAAATGTTGTATCCTTAAATTTGTTTATAAGTAGATAATCTTGGATTTAATTTAAACAGCCTATTAAGTAGTTAAAACATTTAATAATAAATAATTATTGTCCTTTTCCTTAAAATCAATTATATTTTAATTTAACCTCTTTGAAGATGCATTTCTAAGTTAACACTTGATAATCCATTTAAATTCACTTTTTGAGGTGGAAGAACCCCATTTACAGGCGCCGAAGCAGTGTCAGACTCGCTAACAGATTCCGCAAGCTGTTAAAGAAAATGCATATGTATTCCTGCGCACTACCGACTGTACCTCCACCCCTGGCTATCCCACCTCCTGGGAAACCACTAATAAAGCATTACTTCTGAAGGGGGGTAAGCACCTACACACACATTCGATCTCCACAAGCAAACATCATCCACACACACACACACACACTGCTGATCACCACAAATACCTAAAGAGAAAAACATTCAGTAAAATAGATCACCTAGCAGGTACTAAGACGTACCACACACATTTATACATTCATACAATCAAGCCAACACAAGCGTACCGCAATCAAGAAGACATGATATGATGGCCACAAGACATAACTTATCCACCAAAGTACACTCAAAAATTTATACTACACTTAAACATAAATATTTTAAAAGAGCAGAATGAATGATATACATAAAATGCCCATCAATTTGATGAATGAACGAACTATTATAGGTTAACTAATTTAATATTAGTAAAACAATTTTTTTATGATAAAGCATTCAATATATTTCTAAGCTACATAAAAAGTATATGCAATTGTATGTATACAAAATTATTGTATGAATAATATTAAAATGACTACATATGAGCAAACAAAAGCACGTAAATATAATATGTATATGAAATATCAAGTAAAAACATTTATGTCTTTCCAAAGAGGTTAGAGTTAAATATTTAATTAAAAGATTAGGAAAATAGTACTTATTAATATTTTTTTTTTAAATCCTATTATCTACAATGCATTAAAAAAACTGAGAATTCATATAAAGAACAAAATTTAAGTGTTTCCCAAGTGTAGTACACTTGTAGTATTATGAAAACATCCTTTGAATGAAAACGTTTCAATATTTTCAAAGCCAGTTTTTTAATTCTGAATAATTTTGAAGAATTTTCATATTTTATCACACTATTTTATAATGTCATTAGAAACAGAACTTATTTTAAAGTATGTAGAATGTATTCATGTTGTTGACAATAAAAAATTTAATGATATGAAAATAAATGGAACTCTTACAATACATGTTCATTTTGACTACTTGCTTAAAGCAATGAGTATAAACTGGAGTTGTATGTCTCTTCCTCTATGAATTTTAAAGAGATTTTCACAATCGGCTACATAATGAAATAAATTCAATAAAATAATGGAAAAGAAAAGTGAAAAATTATAAATGATTTCAATGACAATTTTATTTAAAATAATTAGCTAGCTATATGATATGCATCTAATGACAAGGGAGGTATATAGAACATCAGTACTTAACCACTAAAAACCTTATCTATCAAAGTTAATAATTACCTAAAAAATACATTATAACGTAAACTAAAATTCATTTAGGGAAAAAACACTAGAAAAATGAAAAATTAGTAATTAAAAAAAATATGTGCTTATCTCTTCTTTCAACCTAATCACCTATAAAATCACAAATAAATATAAAACGTGCACTTGCTTGAAAATAATTAAAAAATATAATTAAACTTTTTTGATACAGTATTCCAAAATTTGTGTGCAGGTGGATAATTCACTAAAGATGGCAATGGATCAAACCAAAATATCAAAAATGGATTAGAACAAGTTTGATTTAGATTTCAATATAATTGTGTATTATATTCTGGTGATATTTATTAGTGAACTGAAAAAAATAAAATAAATTTAGGCAAAATATTTAACACAGGATCATTTACACATATATATATATATATATATTAATTACGCAATAAAACACCTTTACAAAATATTTCATATCAGATTACAATTGAGAGACCCAGAAATGAATACGGTTAACTGACATACAGGAAAAACTAGTAACATAAGGAACAAAAATAATTGAAATTATCTTTAATTAAAATTAATTAATAAATTTATTAAAATTAATTAAAATAAAAGATAATAGGTCTCCTGGGTTAAGTAGAAATATAATCTAACCTAACTTAACCTACACTCGCTTCACTTGCTAGTCAAGGTTAGCGAGCAAAACAAGTGTAGGCTAAGTTTGGTGGATCTTATAATAAATATATATGTATATTTATTTGGTTATTTCATAACCGAACATGGACATATATTTATAGCGGTGGTCATATAACCCATGACAACCAAGATAATTTCTTAAGAGTTATAAAATCTTGGGAAATAAATGAATATATCTACAATAATGAAAAATATTAGTACAAGTGATAATCGGCTTTTATTTTTAGAATTTTCTAGAGAATCACAGGAGAAAGAAATTGAATGATGTAGATCTGACAATGTGTGGTTCATCAGTAAGATTTGGTTTAACAATTTTGTTTAAAAAAAGATTCTGATTTTTCTAGCGGGGAAACACAATTATTATAATCTGAAAAGAAAGATAAAATAACAAATTATGTGATATTAAAACTTCAACTGTGATTAATTTTACGTAGCGATAATTCCAAATAATTCATTAACCAAATGAATCAAGACACCCACGTTCTCAAGGGCTACATTAGGCAACATTCCACTGGATCTGATGTTCATGATCAGTTACTAGCATTTCTAAACTTATTTACCTTTTTTTACTGTGTAAAATAAAATGTAAATAAAGTATACTAACTAAAAAAGAATGAGTGTACTTTAAATACGATATAGAACTGCACATTACTGTTGTTTTCCTAATTCAAAACGAATTAAAATACATTTTTCTCTTTTAATACAGTTTTTAAAAAAATATTTCCTATTTCAGGAATAATAAAAGTATTCAATCCATAAAACAGTAAAATTAAGATAGTTCCTGTAAGATATTCATTATATAAAGATATTTGTACTTATTTTCAGTAGGCCTTTAATGGTAGCCAAAAGAAAAAACAATGTTCAATATACATAAATTATATTTACTATTTATACAACTAATGTATCTTAGATGTAATATAAAAATTACGCAATTCCTATAAAATTATAGAAATCATGAAAGACATTTTATATTCCTTTCCTTTATAAAATTCATTTTAGTTCATACATAAAATTGATCAATTATTTTTATACAAAAATTTCTCCATATTGATGTATCACATCAAAAAAAAAAAAAAAATCAAATCACCCTTTTTTTTTTTAATAGAACAAATTTTGTAAATTGGAAGTTTATTATTTAAATAGAATAGATTTTAAATTTAAAAACGAGATTTCATTTAAAAAAGTGGATCGTATAAATTCTAGCAATGAGCTATTAAAAACCATGTTGAAATTTTAATTTAGTTTTCATCAAGCAATAAATGAAAAAATAAATATTTAACTTTAAACCGATATATTAAAAAAAAAAAACTATGTTGTATACAATAAAATAAATCAAATGTTCCTCACTTTAAAATAATGTCCTAGACTGTGTGGTTTTTCCTTTCTAGAAAATTCTTCAGTTACACAAACGACACGCATAAAGGTAAGCGATTTGATGAGACTTTAAGATGTCTCTTAATCGGCACGACGTTATAAGATTTACAAACAACTTTCTTACTTTTCTGTGTTTCTGATCGGTCGGTGATATTAGAGGAGTTTATTCGCTCAGACTCGAGCGACTCGTTTGAAGGATTTGGTACGAGTTTAAAAGAATTCAAAAAGAACTTAATTACTTTTCGGTGTTTCTGAGTGAGTGTTACAATTGTTTACTCGCACTAACAACCCCCTCGTGACTAAACCCCCTGTTTAAAATATAAATCTGAATTTTAAATATATAATTTAAAATAAAAATTAGAATCTAATTTCAATATGATTTTATTTATTTTTTACCTGCATTAAAATATTATTTAATAAAAACATTCGTTATCAGAATTGCTAATCTAGTTGAAAATTAACAAATTTGTTTTTTGAATAGTAATTTACAGAACTGAACTTTCGTTTTATACACCGATAATTATATTTTCAATTAGGAAAAGTAAGAAAGAAAATTTAATAAAGAGAATATTTTATGTTCTCTAAGACTGAAAACGGTATTATTTGATCAATTAAAATTGGTAAATATAAAATGTATTTGGTTATAAATTATTTTCTAGACATATATTTTTTTATTTTATTTTAATTGAATACCTTAGAATATATTATTCATAAAATACATTTTATTAAAACATTTGTGTTGAAGAAATTCGAAAAATTCAAATTCGCTTAGTATGGTTTTAGCAGTCGGCTGTTGAAAGATAAGTTAAATCCGTGCGTAAATATTTATTTGATTTACTGATAACCTTTTTTTATTGTAATGGTACAGTTTTGAATTTATTTAATAATACATGTACTCGTGTACGCTAACTTTTAAAATAATATAAAACGAGATTGATTTATTTCTTCTTCGCAAAGCTGAACAATTGCTACTGTAAAACAGTTAAAAAGATTAAACGTGTGTCCAGTTTAGTCACGTCTTTCTATATCCCGCTTATTCTTTTCTCATTTTACTCCCTCACTCCTTTCAGTTTGTTTTTTTTTTTATTATAAGCTATAGTGTGTGTATCTTATTTCATGTAGCACGTACTCATTTTTGTCCTTGAAAATTGACTAAACGGCATTTTTTGTTTTAAATATTACCATCAAAACAACACAGATTTTATTCTATACTCTTGACCATAGGGGATAAGACATGTTTTTTTCTGTACTTATAAAAGTAAAATTAACAACTATACTGCAGCTGCCTTTCTTTTTTTGTTTTTATCCCTCTCAGATACAAACACATACACACACACACACACACACAGAGAGAGAGAGCAACAGATCAAAAGACTTTGCTTTGAAGGAAACACAGCAGCGACTAATGGTTGTAAAAATTGATTTTTATAAAAATGCTACCGTATTTTTATAAAAAAAACTGTTCTCCTGGAACAAATTGTAGCGTGTATACGTATCCTTGAATATATTGTTAATTTAATACGTGCATTAATCTGCACATATCAAAAAAGTATCTTGGAATTAATTTTTTTTTTTTTTTAATTACAATTTAATGTTTTCGGTTATGTGTTTTTTCTTTTCATCGGCTTGTAACGGTCGGGGTTCAGATGAAACACGAGTGCTGCAAAGTGTACTACTCTCACGAAGATTATTAAATTCTACAAATCAATTTGTTGTTTGCGATCTAAATTTATCACACTAAAAATGTGTTCATAATTTTCATAAATTCATTCGTTGTTTTCTGTTAAAATTTGTTCGGTTTAGTTTTTAATAATAAAAGTTGATATTTTTTTTTGTTTTTCGTAGACTTCATTTCATCTATTTTCTCAAAATTAAGTTCTCTACACGTTTTCTTAATCAAATTTACGCATTTTTCAGTCGTTTAACAAAATTATTGTACTTCAAACCTAAAGAAACGTGTTTTTCGTCACTGAATTTTTCTGTTTTACGGTGGTTATCGTTAAATCTATGGGAGATACAATATTGGGACCTGCTTTATTCGATTTTTCAGGTGAAAATCATAAGAACCCGTCAAGTTTACTCCTTTTATGACCCCCTTAAAAATTAAGACGTTTCGGTTAGTCTTTTTTGCTTAGTTTTTACACGATAAGGTTTCCGATTTAAGTCGTGAAGAATCTTACGACAATATGTGTATTTTACACGATCTTGGTGCGATAATTTACCGTATAGATATTTTTCGGACCGGCAGATATTGTTTTTTGAATACGGGCTGTGGCCTACGGAGTCCTGACGAAAGGTCGCCTATTTCGTTTTTGAGTTTGAAACGGACTCCGTTGTGCGCCGTTTTTTAACCGAATCGTGCACTACTCTTTATCGAGGGATACTGACGTTCGAAAACTTAGCGAAAATATTTTACGTTTCTCTTGAAAGGATCCAACGCTTCCTCGATAGCAGCCCTTTCCTCGATGGAATACTGTATTTTAGAATAAACATAATCGTAAAGAACGAAACTATATCGCACTGTAGCAGGAACAGTTTACAACCGACAAAAATAGACGATTCGATAATAAAAGCGAAGTGTTTAAAAAAAAATTAAATATAAATAAAATAAATGTAATAAGTAAATTTTTTATAATAATAAATGCTTTAATAGAAAAACAATACTTCGATAGTCAATGATAAAAAATAAAACAATAATTTATAAAACTGTATCGTTCATACGCTGTCAGAGGTAATTATTTTTTTGTTTAATTTTGTTGGGATGACAAGTAAAAACAACTTGTCAGTCTGACTACTGCGACGACGGTGCGGCGAGAGGGGGGAGATGAAACAAATGCAGCAGGTGGCTAACTTCACTCTGATTGGCTACCCTCGGACAGTACTGGTCACGCGATGGTACAACAATTCAAATACAACCGTAAATGTGCGTACGTGTGTGTGTATTGCGGTCGAATAACAAAGTTAATATCCCTAATATATTTCTTATAAAGACGTTCGATATAATTAAATTAAATCAAGATTTGTCGATCATTTTATTTAAAATAATAATTAATCTCCCTTAATTTTAATATTTTTTTTTTAAATATTACGATTAAATTTTTCAGTTTTGTAAAGTAATTTACAAAAAAAAATATTACCTAATAACAGATAAAATTTTTCCAGTTTTATTTACAATTCGATCTCGTAATCTTTATTAATGCAATAGCATTAATAAAGATTAATCCTAACACGTATTAATACCTAATACATTTTTATATTTATTTATTTATTTGTATGGGCAATAGACCCACATTCAGTTCGTCACTTACTTTTATTTCAAATTTTAATAAAGCGTATAAAAAAGCCAATTCTGACCGAAATTTTAACATAGAACTTTCTGTCTACCTGTACCACCTACAATTCTGGTGTCTATTGCCAATGTTTTCATTACTATTATTTTTGTTTTTACTTTTTATTCTCGTAAATACAAGTTTAAAATTATAATTTATCACCGATAAATTTCAAGCATTTTAAAATACCAAATTTAATATTTCAGAAACGAATAAAAGTGAAATACAAAATACCGTAAGAATTTGGTACGAAATTATATACTTATTTAGAGAATACGATTATCAAAATAAGAGTCGCTCTTGGAAAGTAATAAAACATCACAATCACTATCATCACCCCGTCTCTTAAACCTCACTCTGTCCCAGACAGCGCGAAAATTCTCGAACACTCGCACACTCTCTCTCTCTGTGAGTGCGTGTGCGCGCGTAAATTTTGAGGGGTATAAAGATCATTTAATTTCTTACCGAAGATGCACTATAATGAATAATAATTTCGTTATCGGTTCTAACTTCTCAAGGGCGCTTTCAATTTCCAACCTCCACGATATTTATTTTATTTATTAGTTATGTTAAATATTATAAGGAATAAATATAGTCAAATCAAATTTAATTCGAATCTCTGACATATTTTTTTATGTACGTGTATCGATTCTATGAAATTATTTCATAAGTACAAAATTATACTTCTCACTGTAAAAGGAGAGTAATCCCGTCTAAATTTTTTAAACGCTCAAGTTGATCGTCGCATCGAATTTACAAACTTTAAATAGACTTTTAGTGAAGAAATTATTTTATCATAAATGTTGTTTTTAAAAAGATAATTTTATAAAATGTAAACTATACACTTTATATTTTAATTTGTGTAATTAAATATATATGTATACACACATAAGATGATTTAGGAGGAAAGAGAAATAATTTGGGAACCGATTTTAGAGCTTGAAATTAAGAAGAAGGGTTCGTACAAACATATGTCCGAAAACAGTTTGTAATCGAGTTACGGCTAGCAAATTCTTTAAGAAGAATTAGGAAGAAGCCGTTTCCCGTTAAATACTTTACATAGCTAATATATGTTGTCGCGTAACAAGGTACTAACCTACTGAAACTGAAATGATGTTCAGTCGTACAAATGACACCTTCACTTCTTTCACCTCAACGAAGGCTGTATATACCGAACATCATTACTATCAGAGAAAGCAATTCTTATTGGTACCCCCTATACCAGAGACGGTTTATAAATATCACAATCGCAAAAAAGAATGCGACAAATTAATGGATTCTTTCTTCAGGAAACGATATATTATACACAAACTCCAATCCGTAAGCAATGTAGTAATTAAGTCTATATCAGATAGTTATTCTACCGATATAATTATTTGTTTCTTATTATTTGTTTCACTTTTACAAAATTAATAACAAAAGTTATCGTAATCAATTTTTTTTCATAAAATGATCAACAGTTTTGTAAAAATAAAATCGAACTAGCGAGTTACAAATTAAACATTTTAATTGCAGCTAATTACTTGAAAAATTTATTTTTATGAGTAAATCCAGTATAGACTTTTCTTTATACTTTTGTTAATGATTTTTTCTTTATAAATTTAAAAATTATAGTTTTTATGAATGAAAAAAGTCAAGGAAAAGGGCAATAGTAGTAGATAAAAAAAATACCGCTGCCTCTCTACTTTTCAAGTATCGTGTCGGGTTACATGAAAACAGTCTTTTTTTCCTGTTTAGCCTCCGGTAACTACCGTTTAGATAATACTTCAGAGGATGATATGTATGAGTGTAAATGAAGTGTAGTCTTGTACATTCTCAGTGCGACCTTTCCTGAGATGTGTGGTTAATTGAAACCCAACCACCAAAGAACACCGGTATCCACGATCTAGTATTCAAATCCGTGTAAAACATGAAAACAGTCTGGTTTGTCTTCTTTTTTTTTTTAGTATCTTTGTAAATAAAAAAATTAAAATTAATTACAATATCTTAAAAAATAATAATCTTTATAATTGTACAATTTAATTAAAACGTTGTAGTGGCATCAACTTGATCGATATTATTTTTGAAAAAATTATTCTTCTAGGTTAAAAACGCAATATTATTTTATAAACTGCAAATATTACAGTACGTGATAAGAAAACAAAAATAATAACACTTATTTTAAGCTATATTAAAACAATATTAATATTAAAAAAAACTTACCTCGATCAATAATGAAGGTCATTAACCAAAACAAAATAAACAACGTATAAGAAATAGTTAAACAAGAATGACCGCAGACACGAGGATCCAAATTGAACTGCATATCACATAAGATTCCATAAGCTTTCGTTCTCTGCCACGCACGTTATTTCTCTGTCGCTTCAAACTACGTCCGAACAACAAACCTGCAAAATAAATTATGAAAATTAGCGCGCCAACTAAAATGTATTGGCTACACTGTACTGTTTCTCCTCTCATAATAACAACCGACAGTATAGCATTAATGTTTTACAGATTTGAAAACTTTTCATTTTACAAAATAATAATTGAAACCAAATTTTCGCTTAAACCTATGTATACAAAGTTAACAAAGGAACGTAACCAACGTTAAACTGTAATGTTAAGGTTTTCAGTTATTTCGTTTTACCTAATATTCAATTTACGGATATAATTTACACTCACGCATATTTTCTTTTAATATAAAAAAAGTTTATAAAAAAACGTAATAGCGTAAATAAAAATGTTACGTCACCACTTTAGTGTCACATAAAGTAGCATGCTTGCCTGCTACACCAATGGTGTCGGGTTCGATTCCCTGTCAGGATCTGAACACACTTTTACAATAACTTAGACCATATCGTCTTTAGTCACAGAGAAAAAAAACAAAAAAAACAGGATCATTTATTTTAATATAGATAAGAAATATTAATGAGTACATAGGGGGTTATGATATAAAAGGATTATTTCTAAATTTATCTCAGCAAGCCGACTACCGTATTTCACAGTAGAGCCCAGCCCGTCTATAATACAAAAAAGCGCGCGAACACAAACGTGCAAACACACATTTAGTATGGATTTATCTCAAAAATTATACTTAGATATTACAAAGTAACTTATAATTTTTCGCGTCTCACTGCATTTTTGTAATCGATTTGTCACCTCGGTAACGCAATAGTGAAACTGACTATACTGAAAGTCACAGGTAATTAATACTTCAGCACGTATCAACTAATCACCTCGCCAGTCGCCGAGGTGGAGTAGTAATGTCTTCCCTTTTTATCCGAAAGGTCCCGGGTTCATATCCCTGTCAGGCTTTAAATTTTAATTCGCTTTAGAATTGAAATACCGTACTTCTACATACAACCACCAACCTAATATTATGGTGAATATTTAATAACAATAAATTATTGAATTAAATTATAATAGTATTATCGTTTCCGCGAGCAGAACAGGTCAGGTTTTTGTACTTGTCGAGTTAAAGCCTCATATAATTTCCAGTTCGTTTCGTTATAATTTCTTAAACGTCCTTTATTCAAAAAAAATTTGGAATTTTTTTAAAGAAGATTAAATTTTTGTATTAAATTTATATTTAATTTTTAGGGTTCGGTTACAGCTCGGGAATCACTCCATATATGTAATACTTGTAGGGAGTTTTATGCGTTAAAAAAAAAAAATTAAATTGAAGATTCGATTATAGAGTTGTTATCAATTGCACGCATAATCGTTATTAAAAAAAAATTTAAACTCAATTTGATTACCACAGAGTTCAATTTTTCTGATGTAAGTTTTTTAAAAATAAGTTCGTAAAAAGATTAAAAACGAAAGAAAAAGGATTTAAATAATGAAAATCTGGAGGTTCGATTCTCAGTTTAACAAAAAAAAGACTGACAAATTGAAAGTCGCGATTTCGATTCTTCGTTTCCGCACAAAATCACATACTTAACGTTGAAGATCCTGGGTTCGACTCTCACAACATAATCCTTTTCAAAACATAATCGCATTTATAATATTTATAAAATATTTCGCCTAGAATCAATTTAGTCTCCATACAGTTAAATTTATTTATTTAGAGCTAATTAAAAAAAAACAAAAAAGGATATTGAAGAACTAAGTTTCGATATTATTGACTTACATCCGTGCTGCTTATACGTGTATTTAAAATACAAAATAAATAAATAAAAATGATAAAAAAAATAAAAATGCCGGGTGATGTGAGAAAAAAAAAATGAACCGAAAGGCTCTATTTTAGTCAGTATTATAAATTCGTTAATTATTATACTGTTAAAATTGCTTTATGCAGTTTAACCTTCAACACAGCTGTTGTGAAGGGTGGGGGTACCACTCGTAGCAACGGGATTGTAGACAGCCGTCGCCGAGCAGTATGATTTATATAAGTTATGTTACACTAAATAACCAGCTTTTTTTTTATTAATTTATTTTACTCGTATTGACAACATACAAAGTATGTACAATTTTTTTCATTTCCACAGCGCCAACCGTTATGTATTGCATCACAGGATGAGATGAGATGGCAATTTTGTAGCGGAGGAAAATGCCATGCCTCATCGGAATTCGAACCCGAGACCTCCGGATAAAAGGCCCCGCAATTAGTCGAAAAATGTTTGAGATATGGAGGTTCGAATAATCGACGTTTTAATAAACATTAATCTCAGATTATATTTAATTTGAATCACAATTTTGTAACAAGAAAATCTCTCTGATAATTCGAGAGAGAGGGAGAGAGACAGAGAGACCCTCTGTCTCGCTTCCTCTCAATCACTGATCCCCCTACCAAACCCTCTCTCAATTTCTCTCCATCACCGTCGCTCTCTCTCCCGCCCATTCTCTCTCACTCAACCCCTCTCTCTTCCAGTCACTCTCTCACTTTCCCCCTCCGTCAATCTCTCTCGCCGTATGCGGTGGGCTACTTAAACATGATTTAATTTTTTCACTTTTCTCGCTCAAAGTGCATTTTTACAAAAACTTTGTAATAAAAAAATTGACCGTTAAGGTTTTCGATACTTTTTAAATTTATTAATGCCTTTCCGTTCGTGAAAAAGCTTTAAAAAATTTCTCGTGGGAATTATAACAAAAAAACGGTAACTGTAAATTAAAAATTTACGTAAAATTTAACCTCTGATCCAAAGATTTTTCCCGACGAGAAGAAAAGTTACAACGTCGTTTGTAGTAATAAAAAATTACGCGTATAGAATTTTATTTCGAAAATACGAGTACATCGTTAAATTATGTTACTTCAATTTTTTTTTAATTTCAGTACTCCTTTGATCAGCCAAAGAAACAGTTTTTTTTGTAATTTCTTTATTTCGCGTCGTTTATAATTGTACGTAAAGAATTATATGAACTGTAACCGATAAGGAATGCCAAACGATGCCGAGATTCGAACGTAGTATTATCGGTATATCAGTCGCTTAATTTATCAACCGATCGATCTAAAGAGGGTCGTTATATCTTTCTTAAAAATAGTTTTCCTCTAAAAGAACGATCGACTATACATTTTTAACAATTTTGTGATTTTTTTTTTAATTTAGCTTAAAAAATATAAATTAAACACGGGAAATGTTAAATATAAAAATGTGTAATGAACTGTTTGTTGTATATATGTCGTACTGTTTACGAATAATTTCTGCTTTAAATATTATGTACGCATAATTATTAAGATATATGACAATTACTCGGTGTCGAACTCAGAACCTCACATAAATTATAAATATCGGTCGCCTTCTACAAACTCACTACCGATGTTGTTTTCCTTTCTTACGATTAATTATTGTTAAATATGTATGTTAAATAAAAAATACGGCGATAGATTTCTAAAAATATTTTTACAAATTTATTAAAATGATTATTTGTAGCTTTCTTTCCTATCAAAAATTATTTTTTTCAAATTTTTGTGTTATTCCCGAGAATACATTCATTTATGAATATTTAACATTAACTGAAATCGGTGAAGAAACGGTAAGCTATTTTGGGTGTCGAACCTAGGAGCTCCAGTCAATCAGAATATTCTTTTTACAACGATACAGATGCGAATTATTTTCTCGCTTAGCGCGATTTATTTTCGTTACCAGACTTAAAACTTAATATATCTAATATATCACTCACGAAATACCCTTTGCTTATATCAGTTTAGTTAAATATATACACCGTTAATGGCCAAATAACCTAAAATACAACCATATAAGTTGTTTCTCTTTATTTATTTATTATTATTAAATTTATTAATTTATTTTGTAAAAATCAATCGGCGTTAACATTTCTAACGGAATCTAACATTTTTAATCTAATAAATAATTTGAATAATACATACACAGAATAAAACAATTGCCAATTATTGTTTAAAAAATTGTAATAATATTAACAAAATAAATAAAACTCACCTTAAATCAGTAATAAGAAATATCTCAATAAAAAGATGAAATTTGGATAACGTTACATGTGGATTACGTTAGACTAAACAACACTGTTATGTGAAGGCTCTACGTATTCATTCGCCTATCTACCGATAATTCCCGCCAATAACTAACTATAAGACAAAACATCTCGGTGAATTTCGTTAGTTTACACTCATGATGCGCTTCTCCATCCCCCCCCCCCCCACAAACCAACCGTCATCGATAGACACATCGAAAGACACAACCACTTGTTTTAAACAACAACAATATTATAATGAAAAATTATTACATCTAAAATTCGGTTCGCAAACTGTTTCTTTCACCCTCAATTTTTTTTTAACATAAGACCATCGGTTACACGTCCTCTAATATTAAATTGTTTTTAAAATTTACTATCGATCTCGCCCGACTTATAATTAGATAAAATATTAAAGAGAATAAATTTTCACTTAAAAATTAAAAATGGACATATACTACAACACAGCCAACCGTACACAAAGGGGTTATAACGAGATTTTTACTTATTATTTAATTGCATGTAATAATCATTTTATATACGTAATCAAGTTCATTATACAGTACAATACAATTTTGTTATTAAGTGTTATTATATTTTTTAAATATCAAATCAGGAATTAAAAAAAACAGTATTAATCTTTTTTAGATGTAACATGACTTCCGTGCTATTAGAGAGGTAGCTACTTTACCTGCTAGACTAAAAGTTCCAGATTCGATACCCGGTTACATCTAGAAAACAGGACCTCAGAAATGGTCGGCCTGAGACTGTACAAGACTACACTTCATTTACACTCGTACATATCTTCCTCTGAAGTATTATCTAAACGGTAATTACCGGAGGCTAAACAGAAAAAAAAGAAAAAGGTTAACCCGATTAAAAAAAAGTGTAGGTACTGGGTACGGCTCTTTGAATTAACGTTTTTTGTTTTTTTTTAATATTTCTTTCTTAATTTGCACATAAAAATAATTCTTAACCCGACAAGAAATTCAAAAACAAATAAATAAAAACCATCGCGAACACAAAGCTTAAAGTTGCTTTAAGTTGTTTTATTTTATATTTTTGACTTTATTTCCTGCCACTGGGTAAAGGGATATATAAAAGCGATAAGACTCTGTTAACGTTGAACGTACGTGATTGGAGTGAGGAACGGTTACATAACTGTGTACAGCAACAAAACGCTGATGAGACAGGGCGGCAACGAACGTTTATCTTCATCACGCATTATAAAAACAAATATTCATAATCTATTTTATCTTAAATAATTTATTAATATCAATTGACAACATTAATATCCAGTTATTTTTTCTCTTTAATTATGAAATAAGGATGGCAGTTTGGAAAGAAACATAGTTATTATTACTTCTTTTTTTTTTAACCTCCGGGATCACCGTTAGGTATTACTTTCAGAGGATAGGATGAATGATTTGTAGCGTGTGTGAAAATGCCATGCCTGACCGGGATTTGAACCCGGGATCTCCGGATGAAAGGCCGAGACCCTACCCCTCGCGTCACGGAGGCCGGTTATACTTAGTATACTTGATTACTTTTTTATAATCGTAATTTATTTTTCTCGGAAAACCACAAAAAAAATTCACATAAAATAATGTAATTATAAAAGAAAATAATAGTTTATAGCAAAATTAAAGCATTTTTTTTTTTTAATTATTGATTACAGTTAAAAAATACGTTTACAATAAATTATATTGAAAGTAGTTTAAAAGTGTTATAATATTAAAAAAAAAACCCTTTCGGCACGCCGGAGAGGTAGAATTAATTAGAAAGGTAGATTTCACCGGTGCTAAGTAGGGGATAAAAAAGATTTCCACCAAATTAAAGTTAAGAAAAACTTCATATTTACTCGATACAAAAATAATTGCACGTGAAAAAAAGTTTTACATGTTTAGCGTACGACAATTTTAGCCCATCTTACAATTCCGGCAATATTTTGGTCGTCCCTTGCCGTAAGGGTTGGTCATATCAAAAATTGTTTCGGACAAAAGTTTTAGGTAATGTTTAGAGGATTAACGATCACTTTAAACCGATTCGATATTGTGCCTATTAAGAGAGGTATGATTTTTTTTGTCTTCAAAACCCCATTTTTTCCAACCCCTGGGCCAATAGTTGGTGATATCAAAAAACTTTACTTACATATATGTTAGGCCCTTATCCAAAGAATAGTAGGAACTTGAACAGAAGTTCAATATTTTACTTAATAAGAAAGTTATAGCGATGTTTTGTTTTCTAAAAAAAAGCCATCCCATTTCCAGTCCCATAGTCCGATTTTTTCCATTAACAAACTCGATCGAGATTTTGGGTAGTTATATTTTATGTATCAATTTGAAAGCGATTGGCGCAAAATTACGGCAGTTATCGTGTCCATAATATAAAATAAGTGAAATATATATATGTATACTTATGATATGTAGTTGAAAAGCCCTCAGTGAAGGCTTATTACTCCAAATTTTTTGGATTTTGGGCACTTTTTGTTCAGTCGATTGCAATCAAAAGGGGAGGTGTACAACTAGACGTTACAACAGTCCTAAATCCAAAATTTCAACAATCTAAGGCTAGTCGTTTTTGAGTTATGCGAGATAAATACGTACAGACGTCACGCCAAAACTAGTAAAAATGGATTCAGGGATGGTCAAAACTGATGTTTCCATTGAAATCTGAAAACCGAAATTTTTCGCGATCATAATCTACTTTCTTTACTTCGTACAAGGAATTAAAAACTATTAACTCGAAAATTAAAACTAATGAATGCAGTAATCTGTATTATTAATATAAGGAAGTAATAATAAATAAAAAACTAACATTAGTAAAATAAAAAGATGGCTCTGAACAAAATTTACTTCCTGTAATAACTTTGTACGTAGTGATGATTGTGTGAGGGAGTGTGTGTGTGTGAAAATTTCTGGAATGTTCCGACTCTCGTCCATCTCTTCGCGCCATAATTCGTCAACAAAAAAAGAACTGCGTGTGTCAAAATGTGATACGTTGATGAGACATTATATTTATAAAATTATTTATAATATTATTATTACCTGTTCCATTATATAAAGCAATGTAGATAAAATAAACCAAACTTATATATATATTATCTAATCTTTTCTTTCTGATAATTTGTTAAATTAATATTACTGTTATTAACGATTAAAGTTGTCAAATACACCAAATAATATTTATTTCTTTAAGATCTGTAGCGTCGTTATTAAAGCCGTATCAAATTTTGTTTACTTACTCAGTATATTTAGCAATATTTTAAATGAATCTAAACGACCATTCAGAAAAGAATTCAACATGTAAACCGGGTAAGTTCTTTTAATAATAATATTTTATATTAAGAAAAATATTTTATATTATATTTTATAATAATAATATTTTTATATTTAAGTACGAAATTGAATAATGTGATTTGCATGTATGTTATATTAATTACAATGTTACGTTAAGTTAGCAGTAATTATCGGAATTGTAAGGCTTTAAAAAATTATTATTTATAGCTTAATCAAATATATTTTAAATAAAATAAAATAAAATTTATACAGATTACTTTATACATAATAAAAATAATTTGCTTTCAAGTAAGTACAGATACAATAAAAGAGAGGTTTCTGATTCTTTTGTAGACTAAATTTTTTGTATTTAATTTCTATTTAAATGTGCTCTAATAATTGCTACTTATTAATTATTTCGGGTGTCAATATTTTATTTAAATTCTGTTTTTTGTTTTAAAAAAAAATTAGATTTCTGTTAATAACAAAATCTTTTATCTGTGTCTGCATTTGATGATTAATAAATTAGCTATGTATTTTAAAAAGGTAAAATGGCCTTTATTGTTGCATGAAATACTTTTAAATATTTTCTCGCTTTTTTTAAACTTACATTGATGTGTTTTGCAGATCAAAACGGTCGGTTTTTATGTTAGATGGTCATATTTATTATTAATTTTTTTTTTCAACAAACATTTATTCTGATTTTTTTAAATATTTTTTATTAAGCTTGATAGCTTACAACATAATAAATGAATGCAACTTTTAAAATTCACCTGCATGATTAGCTAAATAACATAGCCATCAGTACATAAACAGGTAATGATGAGGCCTTCAATTATTTAATTTTATGTAATATTCAGTATATATAAATATAATTACAACTAAAAAAAAGATCCATATCATTTTTTTAAACATCATGTCTCTTTTACTTTCTCTTCAAATACTTCATTTCTAATACTATAACCTCACGGGATACTTTTCTAAACAAAACATATTGTTATTACCTGTTCAAATTCACTATTCTAGAATACGTGTTTGGTTCTCAGTGAAGATTTCCTCATCGTTCAAAAATAATATTCATTATTTTATCATTGTAACTAGTCTCTAAGCTCAATCAACTTGTATAGTTCTTTATACTCTCTTCTCTAATTTAAAAAAAGTTTTACACATACTGAACACAAACCAAAACTCACCAGCAACAACTTCACACATAAAGCTGTAGATTGTAAACTGGGTAATAAATCATGTAATAAGTGATGTTAGTTCAATGAATCTTGGTAAGCAGTCACTAGTTAAGTGGCAATGTAAAATCCCATAGGTTTAACATATACAAATGTACCCACGGCAAAAACTTAGGATTATCTTCAAACTTAATTGTTAAAATATATACAGCAGCATTTAAAAGTAATATAGTTACTGTTTGTTTATAACGATTAAATATTAACAACAAATTATTCCACTTCACTGAGAATATCTCGGGTATGTAATAATAAAATTTATAAGTTAAAAAATAATAAAATAACAAAATAATAAGTTTGAAATTAATACAGACCTACACAGGTGAAATTCTAAACCACAATAAGGAAGTATCAAAGGTCTCCCGACTAGTTCAGTATACTCTCCAATAACATCACTTGGTGTTCTTATATACACAATATATATTCTTAAACATTTCTTTTAATTCTGATATGAAATATCTGATTTTTATGAAAATTATTTTTAAAAAAAGAAACTATGTAATTTTATTAATAGGAATATTATTTTAAAGTAAGTAACTTGATGAAGTAATTTGAATAACCAATATTTTAGTATTAAATAAGTAAACAATATTTGCCAACCCCTACTACTTTGCAATATAATATTTACCAGTGAAAAAAAAAATTAGTCTTAAAAATTATTTAAAATTACAGCCAAATAAACAGACTTCTCTTTTTATTGTTATGAACTTTTATAATAGTACGCTCGCACAACACAACACACACATGCGCGTGTGCGGGCATGCCTAAGATGGATGACTCATTATGGAAAGAGATAAATTATAGAGCTTTTACAGTATCTAACGTTTTGAATGGAGCCTGGATGATGAATACACAAGATCTGTAGTTTTATAGTAGTGGGTACTTCAAATTTCTCTCAAACCTTTAAAACAGTGATTCCCAAACTGTGCGCTGACACCCCAGGGCAGCCACAGCCTCTTCACAGGGGTGCCACAAAATATTGTAAAAGCTTTATAATTAACTGAACCAAGACATTTATAATTATTAATTTAATGTTAATAAAGTAAACGAATAATGAAGATTCATGAGTTTTATTTATTTTTATTTCTTACTTTCATTTAAGGTAGGATGCCCTGGAAAAATTTTAATTGAAAAAGGGCGCCATGGAAAGGGGGCCATGACGCAGAAAAGTTTGGAAACCACTGCTTTAAAACATAAAACAGACCCAAAGCTATTATGATGCCATAAAATTGAAGTTTTACTTTATCTCTACATTAGATTATTTGTAATAAAGCCAACTAGGGCACATAAAGGTAATTTTTTTCTATAATTAGCTTTTTGTCCCACCCAATTCCTTAACCGTTAAAATATAAAACTGGAACCTTTTTAATATATTCTCTGACAGAAAATTAGATTTTTTGTAAGATTATGAATTTTACATAACTATAATAAATTTTTGATACAGATTTAAAAAAAAAACGTTTGTTCCTATTCATCAAATTGAGTGTATTATTTAAGTGAAAACCAAACATATAAAGAGCATTTAAAAGCATTTTCCAAGCAATAATTTTTCCCATTTTATAAAATGTAGCACCATTGTAACCTGTGTTTTTTAAGTTACGAAAAAATTTGACTTTAGAATGATTTTATTTAAATGTTATTGTGCAACATATTATTTTTATTCATAAATGATTTGTCTACAGATTGTTTACAAAATTGATAATCTTGGAATTTGAAATTTGTTTTTTTTATTAATAAATGTGTGGTCGACTCTTTGATATTAACTTAAATATTAACTTAAATATTAAGTTAATATTAACTTAAATGTTTGTTATTTATGATAATGTTATTATGTTTATTGTAGAAATATTTTTTTATATGAATTGTCTACAAATAACCAAAGTTCAGTACACTAGATAAATACAATAATCTCATGCAGTCTACATATTAAAAAAAAATTAAATTAAAAAACTCCTCATCTAACAAAAAAAAAAAAAAAAAACTACTAAAAATATTATTAATCTGTAGTCAATTAGAAGAGATAATTTTATAATACCCATAATTAACATTGCATTAAGTATAAAAATGAATATGTATAATTAATTTTTTAATTACATATCAATATGACTAATTATTATTAATATTATGACTAATTAATATCAATATTATTAATATGGAAGAAGTGTTAGGAGAAGACCAATTTGGTTTCAGGAAAAGTATAGGGACAAGGGAAGCAATTTTAGAGCTCAGATTAATAGTAGAAGGAAGATTAAAGAAAAACAAACCGACATACTTGGCGTTTATAGACCTAGAAAAGGCATTCGTTAACGTAGACTGGAATAAAATGTTCAGCATTTTAAAAAAATTAGGGTTCAAATACAGAGATAGAAGAACAATTGCTAACATGTACAGGAACCAAACAGCAACTGTAATAATTGAAGAACATAAGAAGCTGTAATAAGAAAGGGAGTCCGACAAGGATGTTCCCTATCTCCGTTACTTTTCAATCTTTACATGGAACTAGCAGTTAATGATGTTAAAGAACAATTTAGATTCGGGGTAACAGTACAAGGTGAAAAGATAAAGATGCTATGATTTGCTGACGATATAGTAATTCTAGCCGAGAGTAAAAAGGATTTAGAAGAAACAATGAACGGCATAGATGAAGTCCTACGCAAGAACTATCGCGTGAAAATAAACAAGAACAAAACAAAAGTAATGAAATGTAGTAGAAATAACAAAGATAGACCGCTGAATGTGAAAATAGGAGGAGAAAAGATTATGGAGGTAGAAGAATTTTGTTATTTGCGAAGTAAAACCACCGGGTTGGTCTAGTGGTGAACGCGTCTTCCCAAATCAGCTGATTTGGAAGCCGAGAGTTCCAGCGTTCAAGTCCTAGTAAAACCAAATATTTTTACACGGATTTGAATACTAGATCATGGATACTGGTGTTCTTTGGTGGTTGGGTTTCAATTAACCACACATCTCAGGAATGGTCGAACTGAGAATGTACAAGACTGACTACACTTCATTTACACTCATACATATCATCCTCATTCATCCTCTGAAGTATTATCTAAACGGTAGTTACCGGAGGCTAAACAGGAAAAAAAAGAGAGAGAGAAGTAAAATTACTAAAGATGGACGAAGCAGGAGCGATATAAAATGCCGAATAGCACAAGCTAAACGAGCCTTCAGTAAGAAATATAATTTGTTTACATCAAAAATTAATTTAAATGTCAGGAAAAGATTTTTGAAAGTGTATGTTTGGAGTGTCGCTTAATATGGAAGTGAAACTTGGACGATCGGAGTATCTGAGAAGAAAAGATTAGAAGCTTTTGAAATGCGATGCTATAGGAGAATGTTAAAAATCAGATGGGTGGATAAAGTGACAAATGAAGAGGTATTGCGGCAAATAGATGAAGAAAGAAGCATTTGGAAAAATATAGTTAAAAGAAGAGACAGACTTATAGGCCACATACTAAGGCATCCTGGAATAGTCGCTTTAATATTGGAAGGACAGGTAGAAGGGAAAAATTGTGTAGGCAGGCCACGTTTGGAATATGTAAAACAAATTATTAGGGATGTAGGATGTAGAGGGTATACTGAAATGAAACGACTAGTACTAGATAGGGAATCTTGGAGAGCTGCATCAAACCAGTCAAATGACTGAAGACAAAAAAAAAATGCCAATTTCAAAGCAGAATAAAGCATTCATACATGTATAGAATCTTTCAGTAAAAAGTAAATATATAAAAAGACTATCCACTGTCAGAAACAATAATAACCACAATGACCACAATTAAAAATAAAGAAATGACCAGCTATTCTAAAATCTCATTTTACTTATTTTTATATTTCAAAAAAATGTAGTCCCACTTTTATAAAATAAACATGATTTGCAATACAAGATTTTTAAATAAGTATAATTAATTCAAGTTCATCTTATTCTTTAGTAAATCCTAAAAACTTTTCCATCTAAGCACTTCACCATAGTATAAGCTGCTATTTTAATGTTGGGAGAAACTGACATATTGGAAGGGTATGCAGAATTTCCATTATAACATAAATTCAGCCAATTTTCCTACAACACAGAGTTAAGTATTACCAAACTTTGGTAATTTATCCCTAAATTCTCTCTACAAAAATCTAACCTTAACCCTAACCTCTCTCCACACAATGGATTAATATCTGAGAACATGTCTCAATAACTCACAAAACTGATAGTTAATTGACTATAGTACCGATAATGTGCCGTGGACTTTGACCTTGCACGGGTCACCCGCTGTCCAAATCGGTTTTCAAAATTTACATCTTGTGTTTTGCTGATCCTAAGCACATATTAAAGTATAAAACAAATTAATGTTCATCAAGTAATTGCTCAGGATTACCAAATAAAAAGAGATTTGGTAATGGTTTTTAGATTTAAAATTAATAAAAATAATTCTGAAAAAATACACATGAAACTTTATCAGGACTGCAGTCAGTAAATACAAAAACAGAAATTGATAAATATATACACTTTTAAAAACCTTACAGTCCACTCGTAAGATATTTTTCTTCAACTCTGGCTGAATATAATTTCAAATTAGCAGCAACTTTATTCAAAAAGTAGTGGAAAAATAAAATCATTAAAAAAAGGGTTTGTTTACATTAAATATTAATATTAGCGTAATTAACTTACATCGAATAAACAAGTAACGAATATCAACTATCGACAATCAACTTACAATAACTTGCTATAGTTGAAATTCAACTAACCTAACTCGCAAACAGATGATTACGACAAATATGTCGGACCAACGATGCCAACATTAATTTTAGAAGTAATGTAAATTCTGGAATATAAAATTACTTTTTTGTGCAATTTCCACAAAAAAGCCAAAAATTATTACAATATAAAACAACATAAATATGTGGAAATATACTCACAGAAGACGTTATCGAAATTATCCACCTTTAAGAGATAACAGAAATTTTATATCTGTTAAAAAAACTCGACTGCCAAAAAAAAATGTCCCGGCCAGACCAGATTTTACTTTACAATTCCAGAGCTCCTAAATTTCCGACCTTTGCCAATAAATCCGTGAAGGCAGTATATAAATATGACTTTTTCTTTCTTTTACCTGTTAATAAAAAAAAAAAACACGAAGAATTCTGAAGTATCCTATTATAAATTATTTGTTACATTGTATAATAATTATAAAACAAAATTAAATATTTGATGAATATTTTGAAATGACTGCCTTTTAATACATTGCTGAATTACATTAGAATCAAGTAAATTAAACATTATAGAAATCCGTATTGATTTAAGAAAAATTATTTCTGACTAAGCTTTTTAACGTTTTTAAATTGTAACAATGAACTTTCCACGATCATTTTGACAAGAATTTAAAAAAAAATGGTGTTCACAAATGTGATTTTCTTACGATTTATTAGGCATGTTATCTTCTTTAGTGCCTTCAAGCAAAGAAGTTGAAGTTGACATGTTAAGGTTTTCAGCCAGTAATTAAACTATTGTTCTTGTATTATTGAATACTGATAACTGCATATGAATTTATTCGATTTTCTGAGATTAATAAAGGACTGAACACCAATTAAAATATTAGTTTTGTTTGGAATGTTGAAACTTGGATTGGCTAGAAATAAATTCTTGGACAGGATAAAATGGCTTACATCAAAGTCAGAAGATAGGTTATCACTTAGGATTTAACAACTGTGTGTTAAATGGTATTGTGTCATATCTCCGAAACAATTCTAAGTTTCTTAATGGTCCTAGTGAATATTTGTCATCAGTTTCCAGACCAAAACTGTTGGCAATCGTTTGTATTGTAGTTATAGATGATTTTATACACTACATTTTCCTTTAACGTCAAACATAAATATATATTTCCTGAATCCATAATCATGTTTAAAATAGTATTAGACAATGGATAATAATTATCTTATAAAATATTATCGGATAAGATTAGTTTTATAATTACGTGTAGATTTAATAAAATTATGAAGCTGTGACATTCATTAAAAAACATAGTTAATTCCAGTTTATGGTCAATTATGTTCAGTCTGTCATCCAACTTGGAGTATCAAAATTCAACGTGTGAATCTTGCCTCTCAATATGTTGGTGGCTAATTCATCAATAAATGTACAACATTTTGCAATATTCAGTATTATTAGATAATGTTTATTTTCATATTATTAGTTTACTATTTATATTAGTACCTAAGGGTAGATATTTTAGAATGACTGTCTGAATGTTCACATTAATTTATATTACATTATAAGTTTAAGTTCACTCTTTTAAGATTACATTATTAACAAAACAACAATGTGTTCTTGAGAAAGAATCGGTCAAGAAAAATAATTAATTTACATATGACAACTAGTTAAAAAAAAGAAATACTACACACGTTTCCACAATGGAAGTTTATTTATCAAAAAGTTTTATTCATTTCAGAAAAGCAGACTACATTTGAAATATGTTTATTTGAAAACTACGTAGGTACAACTTGAAAACTATGAGACTGTACAAGACTAGACTTCATTTACATTCATAGATATCATTCTCATGCATCGTCTGAAGTAATACCTTAACGGCGGTTCCAGAGGCTAAACAGAAAAAGAAGGACCTTCTTGCATGAGATGTTCAAGAACTGAACGTAACCGATTCAATGTCATGCACTTGGTTGGCTACCTATTCAAGTTTTTAATAGATTAATAATCATTGAAATTCTTCATACTTTATTTTATCTAGCAGAAGTTTCATGTATAATTCATTATTAATGAGTAGCAATAGTCAGTTTTTTCCTTGATAACTATCGTTTGCTATGCACTCATTCTCAGTGATTAAGAGTCGCGGTGTCTCTAGTAGTAATGATTATTACTACATATAGTAATTACATATATGTTATTGATGTATTATTTCATTTATCAATGAATAATGATAATAAAACAATAAATAAGCGTTTGAAATATCAGAGACAGTTAATGATAAAAAATTTGCATAAAAACCGGTACTTAGTTTTAGAATTCTATTCTGTTTTATAAATAAAAATTTATTTTGCCTGTTTTTATACTGTAGGACTGTTTTCTCTGTTACAAGTAAATTTCAATCTATAAAGGCACACAGGATACTTCCTAATACAGGTTTACATTCCCTGTATTCTATAGTTGTCACTTTCTTGGGTTTCATTCTGGATACATCAAGAAGCAACAAGCAACCGAGTCGGTTTAGGCATGTAATTTAAAAGTTATCTTTTAATTATCGTAACATAATTTGCTTTTAAAATGATAGTAAAGTATAAACTGTGCCAAACTGTTAAGCATGTAAAGCGCCAAATTGTTACTTGGTTTAAAGATTCCGAGTTGCAATATAATCTCACGAATGGATGCAGAAGTTGAAAACTTTAACATAAGATGTTATGAACTTATTATTTATAAATGAAATAATCTTCATGGAAGAGTATGTAAGAGGATAACAAGACTAATACCACACTTAACTGTTAATAAAACATTCAACTAATAAAATTATCAATTGTAAACACATAATTTTTATAATTAAACCGCTAAATTTATCATCACAGCTCTTTGAACATTCTAAGTTACGGCAATAATACAAAATTCTGGATAAAAGTGATGTTCTTAAGGAACAAAAATAAAAGAATATTTCATTTATCAGAGATCTTTGTTAATTAATAACTTTGTGAATTATATTTACTCGTTGCTGTGCTTGTAGATTGGCATCATAGCAAAATATTTTTATGTTATTTTTGTATATTATTGCATCTAACCTCAGTTAAAGATAAATTTTTAATTAAGCTTTTAAAATTCAGTTGTTTTTCTTCTGATGTAGCATTACTTTTGATGTTTTACTTTGTTTCTATTACTTCCATTCATACAAAATCATATACGAGGGTTATTTTTTTCAAGGTGCGATCAGTCACGAAATTAAAACCACAGTGAATATAAAATTTTTTTTTGTAACAAGTACTTACATAGTTACGCAATTTCTCTACATAGTTGCCACTCCAATTTAGACATTTGTTGTAGTGTCGTACCAACTTTCCAATACTCTCGTCATAGAACGGAGCCGCCTGTGTTTTCAGCTATGTTTCTACGCTGGTGTGTAGCTCGATTTCTGTGCTAAAATGTTGTCCTCCTAGCCAGCGTTTCATGTGAGCAAAGAGGTGAAAATCGGATGGAGCCAAGTCCGGGCTGTATGGTGGGTGCTCAAACACTTCCCGATGAAAACGCTGCAGGAGCTTCTTTGTTACAGCTGCAGTGTGCGGCCGAGCATTATCATGAAGAAAGACAATCCTTGATGACAACATTCCTCTCCGCTTATTCTGAATCACCCTTCGTAGACGTTGACGAGTCACGCAGTATTAGGCTGCAGTGATGGTCGTGCCACGTTCCATGAATTCCACCAAGAGAACTCCATTCCGGTCCCAGAACACAGTAGCCATACACTTTCTGTTGGAGAGGGTTCGCTTGAACTTCTTTGGTTTACTGGGAGAATGAGAATGCATTCCCTGTTTGGATTGTTCTTTGGCGTCTTCAATTTTGAAATGGACCCGTGACTCATCCCCTGTGACAATTTTGTTCAAAAAATCTTCTCCTTCATTGCGGTAGCGCTGGAGAAATGTTAGGGTGGCGTCTATTCTCATTGTTTTGTGATGGTTGGACAGCGTGTTGGAACCCATCTCGCACACAGTCTGCGGTACTGAAGTCTCTCACTCACAATGGTGTAGAGAGCCGACCTTGAAATTTCAGGAAACGAATCGCTCAATACAGAAATTGTGAACTGACGATTTTCTCGAATCACCTCATCCACTCGCTCAACGAGATCATCGGTTGACACTCACTTCCTTCCCTGACCGCCTGCATCATGAACATCTGCACGTCCTGCTTTAAAGTTCCTGCACCATTGTTGCACTTTGCTGTCACTCATTGAAGTTTCACCCTACACATTACTTATTCGTCGATGAATTTCAACCGCATTACACCCCTCAGCCTGAAGAAATCAAATTACCACACGCACTTCACACTTGGCGGGAGATGCTATCGTTGTAGACATGTTTACGTGCTAGCTGATGCGGTGTGATTGAAGGCCATACTAGAGATGCTGCGCAACACATGTGCACAAAGGTTCATCCTATTTTTGCACGGGTTTTTATTTCGTGACCAATCAGACCTTGAAAAAAAATAACCCCCGTAGTATAAGAATGTGATGACATTTCTGTATGCTTGGATACAGAGAAAGTGTTCTTTTTTGCCTCCATCCCTTAATGGCAGTTTGAATAAAACCAAACACCATCAGAAAAGTCTTAGCTACCTAAGAAGCATTAAATAATTGAAAAAAGTTTACCTTTTTGAGTAAAATTTTGAGATCTGGGGCCAATGTGATCCATACCTCCTGCCCCCTTGACTGAATGTGATCAAAAATTAAATGGCGTTAGTGCTCCATTCACTGAAATCTTGTGCCAGATTTCATCCAAATCGACCTAGTCAGTTGGACATATCAAGCAAAAAACAGGCCAACACATGAGTGTACCATGAAGTTCTCCAGGACCTTTGATAACCTACTTTAGTGAAAATGATGGAAAAAAATTATATAAACATGTGTCCTGAAAAGCTTCATTTGGAGTTATGGCTAGTGAAAGATTTCGCTGTATTTCAGCTACCTCTGTGAAATGAGATCGCATTGAAATTTTTAGGACATTAATTAAGGGGCAGAATTAGACATTTCTTACGGTTTTTGACTAGAAAAATCAAATGAAATAGGTCCCAGAATTATATCTGCAGTAGTTTTTGAGAAATCTGGGATGGACGTACAATGACATTGTTAAATGGGTAATAAATATAAAAGTTTTATTTGTACTGTTTCTAACTAAAATTCTAATTTTTCTAACTTTACTTGTTTAATTCAAGTTACCTTACATTATTTTTTTCAGAATTAGATTCTCTATAAGTTTTGTTTAAAAGTTTTACGTGTGTCTATTACCTATTTATCAAAGTTATTGTACGTCAAACATACAAAAACAGGGCACTTTACCCCAATTTATTGGTTTTCATCACAGATTTCTCAGAAACTACCGCAGATGTGGTTCTGGGACCTATTTTACTCGATTTTTCAAGTCAAAAACTAGAAGAAATTACTAATTCTGCCCCTTAATTAATGTCCTAAAAATTTCAATGCGACCTCATTTCACCAGGGTAGCTGAAATCTGAGTGAAATCTCTCACTAGCCATAATTTACAAACAAACCATTTTACAACATATGTTTATATGAACTTTTTACATTATTTTCATGAATAGAATAAGTTATGAAGTCTCAGGAGAACTTTGTGATATATCTTTTATATCCTACAGAATTTTTCAATGTTAAAATTGTTTATTTGGTTAGAGGAGTTTATCAACATAGAAATAATTAATAAATTGAGATTAATATTTCATGAAGTTTCAATAAATTCCGTAAACATTTTGATATTGGAAGATACTATTCTATTTTGGAGTGGAAAAGACCAAACTCCAATATTTGAAAAATATTCTACCAATTCAAGAGAAGTAATCAACAGTTATATATGAGGTGCTATCCAAAAGTTCAGGGAATTTGAATTTCGCGTGTGAACCATTGCTGGTATGACCTGCTGCCGCTAGATGTAGCTAACTATACTCTTTGTGAATCAGTGTTCCACCAGCTGTGATGGTGTGGCAGTGCTGACTTTCGTGCGGTTGTGTAATGTTGTGTTTTATTGCTTCGGTGAAGTTCTAAATGGCAGATTTTAAAGAGCAAAGAACCCGCATCAAATTTTGCTTCATGCTTAAAAAACCAGTGCAGAAACCCATCGCATGCTTGTGGAAGCATTTGGTGACAATGCTATGAGTACAAGTAAAACTTTTTTTGTGGTACAAATGATTCAAAGATGGACAAACTACAGTCGATGACGATGAGCTATCAGGAAGACCATCAAAAAGCACAACACCGCGAAAGTGCGAGAGGCTATTGTTGCAGATCGTAGACAAACAATCCATGATGTTTGTGCAATCGTACAAATGTCATATGGATCCGTGCAACGGATCTTGTCGGACAATTTGAACATGAGACGCATCGCTGCAAAATTTGTACCGAGACTGTTTAACAGCAACCAGAAACAAAATCGCATAGCTGTCTGTAGCGAATTAAAAATTCAGCAAGAGATGACCCTAATTTCATCTCCAGCATCATAACCGGTGATGAGACATGGATGTACGGGTATGACCCTGAAACTAAGCAGCAGTCATCGCAGTGGAAGTCGCTAAGTTCACTGCGGCCAAAAAAAGCACGCCAAGTTCGCAGCAACGTGAAGTTCATGATGATTGTTTTTTTGACATCAAAGGCATTATCCATAAGGAATCTATTCCTTGGTCAAACCGTCAATGGGATGATCTATTGTGAAGTTTTGAAGCAGTTACGTGAAAGCATTAGGCGCAAACGTTCAGATCTGTGGGGTAACAACAGCTGGGTTCTGCACCATGACAATGCGCCCGTGCACACATCACTATTCAGAATTTCTTAGCTTCCAAAAAAGACGGTAGTGATTCTCCACCCACCCTATTCGCCTGACCTTGCCCCGTGCAACTTTTTTCTCTTTCTGAAAAAATAAAATTTCAATTGAAAGGCCGTCATTTTAACACAGTTGAGGAGATTCAGGAAGAAACACAGAACATGCTTCGAACACTTACACCTGCAGACTTCCAGGGATGCATGGATTCATGGGAAAAACGCTGGGATCACTGTATCAATGCCCAAGAGGATTACTTTGAAGGAGACAGTGGATATTATAAGTTATGGTAAGCTATTTTATTTTTATGGTAAAATTCCCTGAATTTTTGGGTAGCACCTCGTATATTAATAATGTGAATGCTACAAATTAACAGTTCCACCCTCTGGTTAAAAGAAAATCCATTTTGATGGTAATATGTACGCATATGGCTGGGTGAGTACTCAAAGGTTTTCTTGTAATTTTTGAGACAACTATTTAAAAAGGTTTTACTGAGAAGTCTTTTAAGACTCCATCTCTGATTATTTCTGTGATTAAGATTAAAATATTTCTACTATGAAATATATGTTCATGTTACATCGAAATTAATTTTGTACTGATGATATATATGACCGGTTTTTGAATTTCTAATTTGAATAATCATAACTGAATCATTTATTTCAGAAACTTGCTACATTCCATATAAATATCATTACACGTAATGGGTTTTTTAAATAAGCAATTCAGTTGTGTGCTACTTTGTACATTGTTTGGAAAAATAATGTTAGAATTCATTTACGTCATGGTTATTTTAGACTCAGGGAAAATCACTTTCTAAATTTTGGGGGAACCCAGTAACGTTATTGTTACACCTAGGTTCTTAAACAATACTTATTTATCTAAATCTTTACCTACATAATTTGAGTTGATAAAAAATTAACTACCACATCATTTTGTTAATATGATCTAATCATTAATTGTTAATTCTTGGATATAACCTTGAAACTTATTCTGTGAATTTCATTTCTACATCTTCTTCATCTGCCAAATCTTCTGTATCATGGAATATATCCATTCTTAAATAATTTATTTCAACAAAAGAAATGCCAAGCAAACCAGTCATTATACATACAACCATGTGAGTATTAGAATTTTTATTTTTGTTTATCTGCTAGCTAAAAGTATTTACTTTATATTATACGGTCAATTTTACAGCACTAACCAACATCTCTGTACTTATAATAATTAGTTTAGGATATAATGGTAAGTCAATGTATAGTGTACCTGATAGTGAATAATATCCAACTTTTATTCACAATTACACATTCATTTTTTTATTTAAATAATGGGTCATTTACGTGATTTAAATGCATAAATTTGCTAATGGTTATGTAATTTTCATATCCGTAATTTTGGAAACCCTAGTTTGTAGTGTAAATACAATCATCGATGGACACTCAAGATTAATTATTCGTTTGTTTGCAGCTTCTGCAAACAAACTGCAAAAAAAGAGTCTGCTTCTGCATGTATAGACATGGATATCGATAGCTCAGAGACTGATATAGCATCGGTATTGTCCGCTGCCCAAAACCGAAACGATATCGAAAATTGGCTTAAGCATATAGATGAAAATATGTGATTTTTGTTCCTTCAGCAAGGCCAGGAAATTGTTCAGCATATCAATACTAACTTCGTCAAAGTATCAACAGTAACACATTTGGAGTCGTGCTCTTTAATATCAAAAGGAGAGACAAGCCGGCCAACCCGGAGATGGTTTTATCACACATTGACTAACGGCGAAAACATTTTACATTCTTGGATGGCTTATTTTCCTTTTTAAGCATCATTATTTTGCTTTTCCTGTCATTTGTTTGACAACGTAAACACACAGAATAGATCAAAGTTTTGCTGATCTGATGGATTTAATACTTGGTGGAAACAGAATCCTATGGTTTCAAGTCAATCAAGTGCACTACACGACCAAAATTATGCGACTGGAAGGACTGAGACCAGACTTAAAAAAGAACAGACTTTTGACAAGAAAGAGAAACACCTTGTGGGAAATGAAACAAAAAATTCTTATCAGAATGTTTGATATTATAAGATTCCTTGCAAAACAAATTTCGATCTAACGTGGTAACAGAGGCAAGTGTTTAGAATTGATGCATTTAATCGCAAAGTACGATTTCTGTACTTCGTGAACATCTTATAAGAAGTAAAATGGTTCGCAAAATTTCAATCAATTATATGACAACAGAAATTCAAAACGAATTTATTGCAATTTTGGGAGATAAAGTTCACCAACATATCATTAGACAAGTAAAAAAGGCCAAATATTATTCGATTATATTCGACAGCACTACGGATGTTTCCAATAAAGACCAAACAAGCCAGGCATTAAGATACGTAGCGATTGAAAATCAGGAAGTACAAGTAGCTGCGGTTAATACATCATTTTATTCAATGTAACCTAGTAATTTTAACTAGCAATCCTTTGATTAGGAAACCAGTGTTCTACCATTCTGGTATCCCAAATTTTAAATATTAACCTATATGTTAAAACAAACAAATTCTCTTTCAGTAGGATTTTAATTTCTTACTCCCTCCTCCATCACGATTTTTTCTGACTAATCTTTAATTGAGACTGATTTTTTTTTTGATAATTTACAAAAAAAAATTAAAATCAGCGAAAATAATATTGGTTAGGATACGAAGGAATATATGAAAAAATATTTTAGCGGAAAATGTAGAATTTATCGAGGTATCGATTAAATGCTATGTAACGATTAACTTTACAGATCGATTAATCTTTGTAAACTGACGGTTTTCGTTCAGATGAAACCGATTGGCATTAAATTAAAATTGACATTAAACAGTAATTAGGGAATAGCTCAAGGAACACAAGATATATAGTCCCGATATGTATTTTTACCGTGGGGTGGAAATTTTTACATTCAAAATAACAGCAGAAATCGATGGAGGAATAAATTCTAACCAAAAAATGTTTTCGTAGAGTCAATACGTTTTCAGTAATTCATGATTGAAAATGTTGATTTTTCATCCAACCAATGAACGATTTTTCACAAATAACTCAAAAACCTTATTAGCAAAAATGAAGCTTATAAAATAACGTAGAGATTGTTTTTTTATTTTATTATTTTTTTCTGTATATGCATACGAACCGCGTTATGCCTCATTGAAGGGAACTTTTTGTTCACCAGAAATTAAAGTTGAACCTTTCAACGTTAAATAACGGAAAATTTTTCGAGGAAAACTAGTAGAATATTTTTCAAAGTATTTGAAAAAACATTTAAAATTAGCTTTAGTAAAATACATTAGCATGAAAACAAATGGAGTTATGATGGAAATAAAATGGTTGTCTCAATTTTTCGGAGAAAAATCAGCAATGAAACAAATGAATTTTCCGCAAAAATTGGGATTGAACGTAATCCTTTTACGATTTACTTTAAGTACTAACAATATATTCTAAAAGTTTGACCGGTTTGGTATGCCTAGATTTGAAAAAAATGTTGATTCAAATTTGAAAAATGTTTTGAGATTTCTTAAAAAACTTTTTTTTTCACAATAATTCAAAAACTAAAGAAAGTATGTAACAAATGCTAGAGTACAAAAATTTTGTATTTTTTTATTACTGTAGAATAAAAATTGATTGAGATATCACCGTTAGAAGTTTGAATTTGAGTGCGAGGACCACCTTCCCCAAGCCCTTTAAAGTCAAAAAACAAAGGGCTCAAGGAATCAGAACCTTACATGCCTTGTAGCTCTCAAAATTCCTTGCAAAATGGTTTTTTGAGCAATTGGATAGCTTAAAAGTTAAGGAAGTTATTATTGAGAAACCAATTTCATTTTTTCGGTGAAATTTTCGGAGCATGTAAATTTTAATCATGAGGCTGGTTTCCAAGGTTTGGAACATTGCAATAAATAATAAATTACAATAACAGCAGTAAAAAGTTTATAATTCTATATAAATGCACCGTTAAAAGATTTTAAGCTGTTGAAAACCAAGTTTTTTTTCATCATTAGGATGGATTCTAAGGGTTGCAACTTTGTAACACATTATAAATTATGTTTCAGAATATGGAACAATGTTTATTCTACACATTTAAATGATTTTGAGCTACAAAACACTTACATCTATAATTTTAACAATCTTTTTCATACGGGTTGGTTATTAAGGGTTCAAACGTTAAAATAGATCATAAATTATATTATAAATAGTAAAGGGATTTTAATTCATTATAAATGTTTATTTCAAACTTGAAAACTAATTTTTTTTTAATTTCATCGTAAGGAGTGGTTTCTAACGGTTGAAACGTAGTAAAGCATTGTAAATTATATTCTACAACATAAAAGAGTGTTTTTTCTACATATTTAAACACAATTTAATTCTGAAACGTTTAAATCTATGGTTTTTGAACTTTTTTAACAAGGGGTAGTTTTTACCCCCAAAAAACAAAAAGCACACATCAGGAACATATAACTTTTGAAGTAGAGAGTTAGATAAGCTTAATTACAAATTTTCATGAAAATTATGTTGTCCGAAAGAATTCTGAGGTAATACTCTATTTTTACTGTCAAACACTGGATTACCAAAGTCATTGTATTCAAATAAAAAAACTGATGTGAACATCACATGACTTCCTTGTTAACATTTTTATTTTAATTTATATAAAAGCTCATTTTTAGTTATGTTAATCTAATTTTATTAAGTGAATTAAAATTTAACAGTAAAATTAATTATAAAGTTTGCTTTTTGAAGCTTTTTTTCATTTAGATTTTGCAGATTAGTTTATTTAACTGGTAGTTAGAAAATAATTAAAAAATTAGTGTAATTAATGAAAATTATTTAATCTCTTTTTTCTTTTAATATATATTTTCAATAAAGGGGGTAAAGTCCACCCTGGCCCTTATCCTCTCACCGATCTTCAGTCATCATCTGCGTACTTCAGCAACATTATTATGTTTTTATTATGTATTTTGTTTGAATCAGGGCAAGCTCAAAATAGGTGAATTGAATTTGTAAATAAGATATTAAAATGTTTTAAAAATATATAATAATTTTTTTATAATTCTTTTCTTTTTCTTTAAATAAGATTATTATAAGTTGAAATAATTTCAATTTGAATTATTTGAATAAGTTCGGAATAAATCTGTTATATTTTGATACGTCTTAATTATTTTCATGTTGTTTCATGAAAATGGATTGCTTATGATCGTAAAAAAAAGAGCAAACCCTGATTTGAACTTTTAGTTTTAAGAAGGCATCATTATCCAGTTCGGCCGTACAGTGGTCTTCTTTGCAGTTCTTCAGCTTCGTATCCACCACTGCAAGTCTATATTGGTGGATACCTGGTAGTTTATCCCTTGATGTCCGGATGGTTCATAAAAGAGCTGGTCGATCATGTTTGTATAATTAGAAGAAAGAAGACGAATCAACCTGGTTGTTATCGTGAGCTGCAATTGAAGGCCTCTACCACCAGAGGGCAATAAAATTAAGGTAATTTATATTACTATTATAATTTAGGGGAAGGGGTAAGGCTGAGAAACATAATGGTATGTCAGTTAACCATAATTTTTTTTTTCTATGTGAAGTTTTATCATTTTTAAACTAATTAGATTTTATATCTGGATATCTTATTTGTCAATTTATTCTAACATATATATATATATATATATATATATATATATATATATATATATAAATTAAGTAAAAGAATAAAAATATTTTGATCTCTACAGAGATTTAATTCAATAAACCTGACTTACATGTTTATGTTTCTAAGCATTTTATACGTAATATGAACTTTATTAATACTAAAACTCATGATTATCATCATCATATCAAAATATTTGCTACATCTGGTAAATTTTTATGATTTTTCTTTTTTTTATAAAATTGATCTATAATTTTTGAATTAATGCTATAAATTTTTATTATATTATATAAATATTTTCCAGTTTAACAATCATTCAGATTAATATATTATTATAATATATAATCATCATCAGTGGCGGATTGCATATAGGCACTGTGGAACTGCAACACCCCCTATTTCCATGTGACAACATTTATATAAAAAGTTACTAATAAATATAATTAAATATTAAAACATGAAAATTGTATTCTGTTCGATTCAAAACAATAAACATAACATGACGTCATAAAGAATATTATTTTATTTCTTTTCATTAAAAAATGTCCATTTTAATATTCATTCTTCTTTCCTTTGCTCATCAGATGGTAGATTATTCATTATACTAATTTTTGTAGCGTTGATAATCTATTTTTAAAAATGTATGGCCAATCGCAAATCTTCGAAATAAATCTATTAATAATCCAACTTTCTTTTTAAATTTGGAATTTAGCCTGTAGATTCTAACAATGGAGTATGCTAAAATATTTCTTTCTTTAAATAGTTTATTACACTCGATTCATGTATTATTTTTCCTAATTTTTTTGGTCAGTCCTTCTTTCTTAGTTTAATATCAATCTGAGTGAATGGAAAGTCTTTATCAGTTGTGATTTAAACAGTTTTTATACAACCATCTTCATGTTTTGTAATAGTATTTTCACTGGCATCCATTTTCAAAAAATCATAGTTGCGTGTGCTCATAAAAATTTGTTATCTTGTCTAGTACCTGTTACCTATTACCGCTTTGTAACAGTACTCTGAATGAGCTTAGGTGTTCTTGTTTCACGGCTGTATGACAGAAATTAGAACTATTAAGATACTGTGAAGGACAACATACTGTGAACTTAAAGGTCAGTTGTCACTTCCATACTTCTTTTCAGTTGTCGACAAAACTTCTTTTTGTTTCTCTTTTGTTCTGTACATGTATTGTTGAAGATAACCAATCTTTTTATTTGGCAAGTTTTATACAACCGGATTCCTTCTTGATTATTATTTTCTTGTTTCCTAACTACAATCTGTTCTATCTGTAATGTCCTCATGAAATGATGAATTTGATTTCTGGGTGTGATCTCTCTCTCTTCTTGTACTTGGAACAAATTTGTATAATCTCAAACAAAACTTAAGACCAAATGGCAAAATTTTGCTGTTACACCTGCACTGCTATTATTCAAATTAAAATGCAATATTGACAGCTCAATAAAAAATGAACATCATTGTTACTGTACTACATATTTTAAACTCGATAGAAATAATTGTGGTAATCTTTTAGACTCATTGACTTAATGAAAATCTAAAAAACCTACAGCAGGAAGCAGCTACATTACATATTGCTTCATCAGTATTTTTTTAAAGGAAAAAAGTGTTCAAATTATGAATCATAAATTCTTCACGCTTTGATTATTAATTTCTTATTTATAATGATTTGTGTTGTCCCTGCTGCCCTGCTTGAACAGAAAGCAACAAAATTTAATGTAGCTGAATAGCAAACCATTAATAACACAATAAATTAAACTGCAACATTAGTTCAGCGGTACTTGGAATATGCTACCTCTGTGTAAATGGCAGTTCACTAATACTTGTACTGAGTTTTTTCTAATGGGATTTTCATGTATTTCTTTCATGTTAGTTGCATTTGCTAAAGGTACAGAAGGAAACTTTTGGCCGTTGTGCAGAAGGACAGATTTTCAACTAATTCTGAATGAATCTATGAACAATCTTCTTTCTGTAAATTTATGTTCATTATACAGTGCATCCATCGTACAAATATTGTTACAGAACACTGTACTGACATTTTTTTCAGAATGTGAGTCTTGAAACTCTTCCTGACAGTAATGAAAGAAACACATTTCATGTCGGTTTGGAGAAGATTCCAGTCTTTTAGCCTAAATCCCAAAAACTTGGCTTATTTCTTTGACAAATTCAAATCCTGTATAAGGTGATATAATTCACTTTGAGTTATCTAATGAGATTCAGGGGAAGAGGATTCTGATTCAAAAGTAGGATCTTGTTGCTCCTCTTGTCAGACTTCATTGACTACTTCATTTTCCGATTTGTCTTCTAAAGTTGAACGTATTGGAAGATGCTGTGCTGGCATATCCTCACCATGAGACGCACTCCTAATAGCAGACATTGTATGTTTGAGTTTACTAGCTCTTCTTTTATTTTTGTAATACAGAAATAAGAGTCCAAAGATCTTTTAGTTCATGCCACACATTGATATGGCAAAACTCATGCGCCTATTATCCCTAGCACAGACTGTAAAATGTGTTCCACATAGGTTGAACAGTAGATGTGATGTGATCAATTGATCTCAAACTTTAACGCCAGAATTTATTTTGTAACCTTTTTTATTTAGTGTAGTCAAACTTAATAGTTGTTCTTCAAATGTTGAATCCCCACACTTGTAACAGAAGTTTTGGTCATTTACGCCCTTTCTTGGAATATTTATTCTCTTAACGCAACACACTTGACACAGTAACTGTAAATCACAAAACGTTCATGAAACCACTGTACGTGCATACACAGTGAATATTCAAACAATATTGGTATGATAATTGAATCGCTCTGAAGACTGCTCTGTACTGACATGTTAGAACCTACTGTACATGAATCATCATGCAAATGCAGCTGTTACTTTCATAATGTTATATTTGTATCTACCCTCGATTAGAAATCATTTAAAATATTTTTTTATATAAACAAGTTATCCCAAAAAAAATACATAGAATTCCCCTTAAAAATATTTAGAAATATATTATTTAGAAATACATAAAAAATGTTATCACATGCATATGATGGAAAAATTCTGATCGCATTTTTTCCACTCAGCATAAAAAGTTACATCAGAAAAACAATAAAACTTTTATTAACGAAAACTGTGTTTATTAGTGTAATTAGATCATGATAAACCTAACGCAATATTTGATTTTTTATTAATCATTCCGGCAAAGCTTCTTAAACCATACATCATACTACTACATTACTGTATAAGTTGTCAACATATTTATCCTACGATGCATATCTCTTACCTTCTGTATGGTAAGATATCATTAACCATATGCAGTGTTCTGACACATTATTTAATTCTAATCCACTTTTACTTAGGCATTCATGGGCTGCTTGTAAATCTTTCTCATAGTATTTAGCGAGCAAATGTAAACTTTTGTCTCAAAATTTATTTGTTAATTTTCTCAATAAGTTAGTTTGAGTTTTTTATATAATGAGTTTCTTGAACTGTTTAACTATTCTATTATAATGATAAAAATGTTCTTTTTAATGAAGTATTTTGGATAAATGGTCGTGTTTTCTTAGAACAATAAATAAATAGAAACACAAGCTCTTTTTAGTCACTCTTATTCGCACTTTTAAATCATAAAATTCAATTATAACATTGTTATAGAATAGTTATCAATTAGATAGTATGGTTTTTCTTAATGTTACTAAATAACTAAATTTTTGTTACTAATGGTACATATATAATACTAACATCATTTATTTTATCTTTTGTTGCAGGTACGACAACGATTACTTACATAGGTTAAGAGTGAATAGCGTTAATGTGGCTTAACTATTTAGTTTTATAATAACGATTAAAGGGAGGACTACTTACTTCGTAACTGGTGCTCCTTTTCCAGTAGGATTAAGTTTCTTTTTCAGGTAATTATATATTCTTGTTTTGTTTTGTAAACATGTGCATGTTAGAGTAAATTTGCATGTTAGAATTAAGGAAAAATCGCGTTTCCCCAGTAGGTTGTAATTGTTTTATAATTATATTATATGTGTTGTGTTTTTTTACAGGTTCATTGTACTTTAAGGTAGAATTAATTATGATAAGTCGCGTTCGCGTTCCATATCCCAATCCACAGTAGGCCCAATTATGAAGTGAAATACTATTTAAAAAATTTTTTGTTATGTTTATTTAAGATTAGATTAAGTGGATGCTGTTAAGCCATGTTAACCTGAAGGGAATTAGCTAAGTACTGTAATATTTATTATGTATGATATATATAATTCAAGTACATCAAACTATTTTTATCAATCGCCTTGATATTTTTACTAATTTTGTTTCAGAAATTTAAGTTTGTTTCAGGAATAGATGATTGCAATATTTACACTAATCAGTGATGAAGAATAAAAAATGAAAAATAGATTCCAAAAGAATTAAAATATTGATAACTTGTTAATTTGTATTAATTTATTTTATACTAATTTTTCTCTGGAGTGTTTCAAGTTTGTTTCAGGTTCAGAAAATTGGGTTATTTTAACTAATTAATGCTGGAACAACTCGCTAAAGTGATGCTTAGAAAATTGTACATGTGATCATGATGTTTAACAAAAAATAAGATGAATAGGCTAATTTCAAAAGAGTCAAAATGATGATAATATAAAGATTAACACAATCAACATCTAAATGACATAAGTGAGTATAACTTTACATTTAATTAGATTGTAGGAAAACAGTGTAAAACCCCATGATCGCATTTCTTTCACAAAATAAGTAAAGGGTTTTTTTTTATGACAGTTTTTAATTTTTGACATCATAAATGATAATTAACCTCGTGGAACACTGCATTTGAGTTTAAATAGTTTTAAGTAAAAATAAACAAGTATAATTAATTAACCTTATTTATTAATAACACGGACTTGTGAACATTTTTACTACATGGAACATTTTATGTTTCTGAAGATGAATCAACGGTACTAGTTTTGAATTAAATTTTTTCAGTAATCATTTGTAAAGATTTTGAACAATACTATATTTTAGATGTTGTTGCTGATATCCTAATTTTAGTACTAAAAGAATTGCTGCATTCGCCATAGACACATTATATTAATCATGTAACCATTTTAAATTTGCATTTGCCATATTCTAGTACAAGTTTTATTTTATGTCACATTAAAAATCTCTCTTTTTCTGTTTAGCTTTTGGATCTACCATAAGGTATTACTTCAGAGGATGAATGAGGATGATATGTATCAATGTAAATGAAGTGAAGTGTAGTCTAGTACAGTCTCAGGTCGACCATTTCTGAGATATATGGTTAATTGAGACCCAACCGCTAAAGAAAACCGGTATCCACAATCTCTAGTATTCAAATCCGAATAAAAGTAACTTTGTTTACTTGGCTTTGAACCTTAGAACTGTCAACTTTGAAATCGGCTGATTTGTGATGACGAGTTAACCAACTGACCAGCTTGGTAACTGTTTTCCATCAACAGCACTGCTAACCTGGTAAGTTAACAATTATTTAGCAAACTCAATGGACTCCCTCTTATAAGTAATTGTTTTCGGTTTGCATTCTGTTACACGAGTTTTTTTTGTATGGCATTAAAAATTGCTAATCTGAACAGAAGCTGAGCAAATACTTTGGACAGTGTAACAAACTTATTCCAAACAGTATGGTTGCTAACGAGGTAAAACAACAAGAAAAAAAAACATTGTCCCTCTTATTATGAATTTTTGATCAGCATATTTTAAAATGAACTTAGGAAATAAAGAAAAATCATTGGCTCTGCGTGTCTTCTGTATATCTTGTGCAGAAAATTTAATACAGTAATACAAAGGGATTCATTCATATATGCTGTTTGGTTCAAGTGGCATATGTGTGAAAAACAAAATCATTTCAATTTTTTGTTTGAAAAATATCTGTAGTTAAAAAAAGATGCTATTCAGTTCATTAATCTGCAATTGATAATAAAACCTTTGCTTCATGGACAGGATACAAGTGTTTTAAGAATTCAATCTGTATTACCAGACAATAAAATTTCATCCCCCTAGCGTAAAGAAAAAGTTGATACAATTTCTGCAATGGCCTTTGAAGATTAGAATCTATAGCCCCCCAAAGATGAAGAATTTTGTACACAATTTGGGTCTTATTAAACAAATTAATAAACTTTTAGAATCAATATTAAAATAATATTCTAGTTTCTGGGTGAATACAGAGATAACAGGAAAAATTCTAATCGTTCAGCAGATCCTTGTCTTGATCGGTTGGTCATCTAGAAAAACTTATGACCAACACATTAATATTCTTACGGATATTCTCCTGATGAAAACAGACTTATTTCAGTATCAACTGTGCATTCAGTATCCATTAAATAAATTTACCTTAACTCTCTTACCCCACATTGACTTGGACAATCTTCTGGATTGTTAGATTCCCCTGGCAAAAATTAGTTTTGCGTTTTCCTCTCTCCAATTTTTTTACTAAATTAGTTCAAATCTTCTGATACCAGAATAATAATTAACAAACTTTGAATTCTACATAGATTATTTATTACTGTAATTTATTTAAAAAAAATTAATAATATACTAAGAAATTCTTCTTTTTTTTGCAGGATTTTAGTTAACTGGATTATAATATTTTATACAATCAATTCAGTATTTCTGTATGAAGTTTATTTAAACTTATCAAAGAATTCTTTTGTAAATTGATAAAATATACTACTGATGGTAAAATACAATATATGTAATGAAGAACAAAGATCATATGAGAAAAAAAAGAATAATGTGAACAAACAAAACTTAGGAAGAAGCAGCCAAACATTAATATTTTTTGTTATGTTACAAACATCTTTAGTTAAAAATATGTCTAAATAGATCTGTGTTCATAGTTGAGGTCAGGTGGACTATATTGGCCGGTGACCAGTGGTGATGGCAAGGGGACAGCCTGTACAAGGAGGTAGTTGGGGGCCCCCCTGGGTCTTCACTACTGTCAAGGTGTGCAAGACTCTCCAACCCATCAGCTTGTGGCCGGTGATGACCTCTGGTTGTTTCCAACAGATCTGTAATGTTGCTGACATTAGATGTAGATGGTGACCGCCCCCTCATTGTGGTTCTGTAGATCAAACCCCAAAGCCCTACTGAACCTGTTTCTCTACGGGTGAATAGACATAGAGAGGAAGAAGTTCCACTGTGAATGGAGGCTCCATCGATCATGTGTTTTGCCGGAGCATGTGGGATCGGTAGGGTAGGGATAGTGTATGAATGGAGGTGGTTAGGCGTCTTTTGGTCTGCCACTGGTGATACGAGTAGAACTCCAACACCGCCCTGTGTGTCTCACACGAGAAACATCATATCCTGAGTAATGCCAACAGTCGGGTATCGGGGCGTGTTGCCCTAGGTGGAGGTTGTTTAGTGAGTCCTCATCTCTGATGGAAATCTTCACACACCCAGTGGTGTGGGTTGCTGCATGTCTGGTCTCAGATTTTTCCTCCTGCGAAAAAAAAGTATAAACTTTTTAATGTCACCTTAAGGCACAAAACTTTAAAAAAATACTAATTTTTTTGACCGATCTACTTGTAATTTCCCGTTACAGCTGTAGCTGTTGTAGCAGCATATATATGCTGTTGCTGTAAACGTAAAAATAAAAAAGTTATAAATTGGGGAAAAAAGTTATACTTTTTTCCGAAAAAAGATTATTGTATTTTATTCCGAAATTAGATAGGGAATCTTGGAGAGCTGCATCAAACCAGTCAAATGACTGAAGACAAAAAAAAAAAAAAAATTCCGAAATTCCGTTATATCTACGAGACGTATGACCAATTTTAAAAATTCAAACGGCTTATTTTTTACCACGTTGACTGCCAACGTTTGCATAAAAAAGATGTACACTGGTTCATTCGGTTATCCGTTATTTTTCCAAAATTTACTTATATCTCCGGAGTGGTACGACCAATTTAAAAAATTCAAACGGCGTATTTGATAGCAGTACATATCCAACGTTTAAATGATGAAATAGAAGTAGAAATCGAAATGAATAAAGTACCTGACAAACAGATAGTAAAGATATTTTAATACAGTAATTTTTCGTAATACGCCGTTAATGTGGCGCGAAAAAATTTAATCGTGTCTTGAAAAAATTTTCAAGACTATTAAATAAAACGCACATTTGGCTTTACTTCATGAAGTGTGTGGAAAACAGTAAACAATTATTTTGTAAAATTTTAGTGAATTTTATAAAAGTTTAGTTATGTATTTTTACACGATTACGATAAATAAATCGGTTTTCAAAAACCGAATCTCTTTTTACGCCCCAAAGAAAAGAGCGAAAGGGAAATTTTTACCCACCGATTGGCTGTAATGAAATGCCTAGGTTGAAGTGTCTGTTACACAGTCTTCCTAATTGTTAATTAAATATATACAGAGTACATCACGAAGTCCTCCCGGAACTTTAATAACCAGCTGTGAAAGAGGTATTCCATTTTAATTCAACAAATTTTCAAAAATGTTATCGCATCACTATTTTTGATTTTGATGATATTCGGTATATGATAACTACAAAGGTTATGCTGAGTTAGCTCTCGGATTCGCTAGGGCTAACCTGAGCCTCAAGGGTACACGTTTTGGCTAGATGGCCCGGCTAGTCTAATATATAACAGTAGAATTCCATACTTAATGAAATTTAAAATTACAAAATGTCTTATTAACACAAAAGCCAAAACTTGAATCGAACTAAAACTGTAACTACAAAAAAATTGCATACAAAACAATAAAATATTAGTCTTATTTTGACTAAATGCAGTGAAAAATATTAAACTACATAAAAAAGTATTAGAAATAAACTTTTTAGTTTGGAAATCAAATCAAAATACTGTAATAAGTTTATGAAAAATGTTATATACTAATCTTGGTAACCGAGGAAGACTGATTCCCAGCTGCCTGGGTGGGGCCTTGTGCTCTTCCGAGGTAGTTTGAGAGAATGGCACCCCTTGGAGCTGAGCTTATGCTTGGTCGTGAATCCGGCTCCAAGAAGTGGGGAAATCGACACAGAAAAAAAATCCTTGTTTATATCATTAAAAAATCCATTTCTTTTTGTGTCCTTTCAATCAGTACATGGATTTGTCAGCCTCCATGTGGATGTACTTTACCTATGGACCTATGGGTAGTTATGTAAAATATAAAAGAAGCACATCACAACAGTCGTATTTTTGTTTACTCAAAACAGTTATCAGAACATAAAGTTATATACTCAGTGGTCGAGTTGGGAATGTTGTGATAAGCTGATCACAACATTCCCAACTCAAGAATATATTATGTTATTTAAATATAGATTATGTTATTTAAAAAATAACTAAAGCTATTTCATTCCTTCTACGTCATTTCTTAATTTCATCCCACATCATACAAAATTTGATCCCACTTAAACTATCATATATTGTGTAGTTAAAATGTCCACAACTTTCTTTTATAAAAACTTGCTATTAAGTTAACTTGCTGTTCCTACAAATCAGCAGTCAGTATTTTGTGAGGCTGGCTGTTTTTTGCAGCCTGTATATCAATAGAATTCACTGTATATCTTTGTTCTGCATCAGAAAGGTGGTAGTCATAACTTTTTGATTCCTTTTATAACTAACTGATTCCTTCTCAACTGTATTTAACTCTGCATTCAGTTTTGCCACATAGGAATCGCAAACATCACACTTGTCTGTATTTAGCTGCTTAAATAACTTGAATTTTGTGTTAAAAATATTAGTATAAAGCCACTTTGTTCCACAATTCTTTTATCTATTTCATTTTCATCATAAAACTGAACTTAAAAACTCTTTGCTTGTCTTTACCCATCAGTAATGACTTAAATTTGGAAAAAATTTATGTACTATATCACATTCTGAATTACCAGGTCTGGAGATTTGTTACTTTGTATGTTTCATCTTCATTGATCCATTTCAATTAATCCACCAGTTTATTGTTTTTTAATCACATTAAAAAACAAGTATTAGATATGAACAGTGTTCAAAAAACATAACGTAACAAACATTTTGCCTCATTAATTTTAAAAGTATAAAGAATGGATTTTTTCTTTGGCAATGTTCATGCTACTTCATTCTTAGTTTTATTTTGATACTTGACAATATAGATTGCCTTTTCAGGTCATGGATCTTATTGGAACACCAGTATGAATAAATAATTCCTTTCCTTTCATTATCTAAAATTTTATTGTAGTGTTTCATTCTACACAAGCGTGAAGGTTTCATTTCTTTTGCTGGAACATTTTATCCTTTTTACTTATGTAGCTTTCACCAGCCAAGTGCCTTGTTTTTCATATATTACAAACACAACCCATTTTCCAAAATTTCTCAGTTTTTTTGCCTTGCTGTTTGATTAAAAGTTCTGTTTAATAATTTTTGTTGAAGTTTATTTCGTTGAAGTTTATTTTGTTGAAGTTTATTATTTTGTTGAAGTTCTGTTTCTGAACTACTGCCAGAAAGTGATTTATTTTTTTTAAATATAAAAAGTCAAGAATTATTAATATCAACTAATATTGAGTAAAACAAAAATATTTTACTATTTGATCAAATTTTTTAGAAATTAATTAGACTAACAGTACAAGAAGTTCTAAAATACTTGATATGCGAATACGCACTAAATAACATTATAGTAGCTTAATATTAAAAACGTAAAAATGTTTTTTTGACTACTTAAATGTGTCGCAATGCATGTTTAAAGGTGTCTGTAAAAAATTTCATAATTTGGCTTACTTTTTAGAATAGTTACCAAATCCAAGCCATAATAATATTAATCTAAAGCACACAACATTATATGCATATGATATGCAATATATTATTCTGTTTAGAAATAAAAATATATGAATATACTGCTGTTTATCTGTATAAAAATAGTACATGGTTCCAGTCATTTTAGCAATTATATTTATTATTATTAAACAATATTGTTTTTAACATTTAGTTAACGTTACATTCATAAAACTTACAATTTGTTTGTTTCCCGCATAGACTTTAAAAATCAAAATGTCAGCTGAATGAGGATTTTCCGGTTTATTAGTGATTTAAAAGAAACATATAATAATCTACATATTCTTATTTTGACCCCAACAGTTATCAGACCACAAAGTAATTTCATCAATGGTAGAATTTGGTATATTTGCATCAGCCCATTTTAATAATCCAATAATCCCAATGCCAACTCATTGCCTCTTTGGCCTGCCATAGATTCATCCCACTTAATACATAATGCAGATTTATCTGAACTGTGTCATATATCACATAGTTAAAAGTCCACAGCTTTCCACAACTAATCGAATTTGTAATAAGAGGAGTTCCCAGACATTTCTGTAAATCTACTGTTATTATGATTTTTATGATTAGTATTTTATGATTTTTATTAACTTTGGCTGCAGCTGTTTCACTTGATTTCATGTCATACCTCAGTTTTGCTTCTGCAAGGTGCATATCATGTTCACTTTGGAGTCACTCTTTCTCTAAGGAGGACATCTCGCCCTTAATTTTTGCAGCATATGAGTCACATGTATCTGAGAGGGTAGGGTATTTTAAAAGATAAATGAAATTTTGAGTTAAATATATTTTTGTATAGCCGTTTCTTAGCTCAGTACTCCAAATATGTGTATAATATGTAAATAATATATATATGTAAGCATACATTTTTTCTAAATTTAGATCGTGGTTCAGATATTTTCTTTTGAGTTTTTTCACATGTATAGTGTGATTCATACGCTGGGAAAGAGGCAGTGTGCTCCACAACATTCTCTACTACAGCGTCAGGTGTTTTTGTGATTGGAGTGTGTTTTCCTCTTTCATCAGGTTTTATAACACCGCCTGGTTCTTTCATTTTTAAGAACATTTTCAACAATAGTATTTGATATGCACAAGATATTAAGAATCATTACTTTACACACTTTTATGATAATACCATTAACCCTAAAACTATAAATTATTGTATTTTCTTTTTGCTTTGTTCCATTCCTAGTTCTAGATCTTTCAACTGGTTTAACTTCTAGACAAGACCTTATATATTGCCGTTTAACATCATGCGATTTATTTGAAATCCCAGTATGAATTAAATATGGCTACTCTTATCATTTTCAGAAATTTTTTCTGAACATTTCATTCTACATAAACAAGGTGGCTTAAGGCCTCTAGCTGGTACATTTTTCCCCCTCTTGCTAACTTATGCATCTCCTGACAAATGGTTAATATGACACTCATTGCATAACCATTTGTCGGTATGCCTTTGGCGTTTTCTATCTGGCGGTAAAATTTTTGTTTATTATGCACCTTCCTTTTTCTGTTGTGGCTTCTATGTCAGATGATGACTCTGTATTTGCATTTGTAGGTGGATTATAATCTTTATCATCATCTGTGTTATCAATTTCACTACTTGAACTTAAAAACAAATCCTTCTGTACCGAATGTGTTTGAATATTCAGTTTAGTAGAGATGTGTAGAAAATGTGGGCTGTTGCATTTGAAATTGACCTGCGGAACAGATTGGTTCTTCATTACTTTTCGGTACATTAATTTGGAGAGTGTTATTTTCAGAAATTATTTCATTTTTATTCTGTTGCTTTTCAAATGAAGCAATGTCAGAACAACAACAAAAATGTGACAAAAACTAAAAAAAACTGTAATTCAGTAAATAATTTACTATAGCAGCTATATTTGTTCATTTGTTATAAAGTTACCCGTAGTGTAGTGTTGTTATATTTTTGATTAACTGTTATAAATAAATAATTAATTAAACGATGTCATTGTCATTGAGAAATTACTGAGGATGAAGACTGTGGCTGTGGCGACATCTGCCTATACCGGATGGGGAGGCTGCAACTCCAGAAGCCAAAGCAATAGCGACCAAAATTACAAAAAATCAAGCGAGAGTTGCCCCAGCTCAATGTAACTTCCGATTCGGCAACCACAGAAGATGCCGCTACAAACCCAGAGTATTTAAAAATAGTTCGATTTATAGAAAAATAAAGTTTTAATTAAAGAAATATTTGTCTCTTAGGGGTAGGCACAACGAATCAAACCAGACTTCATCTCCTTTTTTCAATTTAAATATATTAATTTATTCAACATCGTTAACCTCATTGTAAAAAGATTTTTACAATGAATTATAATTCAATAATAACAAAAAAATATCAGAAGTTTTTAATTAAATAAAATTTTATGTACTTTTCATTTTTTTTAAATGTGTAAATGTAATTTAATAGGCGTACAAGGACGTCATGTGTGTCCACATCAAATTGTTTCTTTTTTGGCGCGATTAAGCTAATGTGCACAGAGATAATGTACTGTTATTTCGTTTGTCAGCCAATTGATTTTACATTTTAAAAGCAAACAAACAGTAGTCGCTTTTTCATTTAATCATAATGGGTAAAAACATCCTAATTGAATAGTCTTACATTTTGCACTTGTTTAAAAACAATTGTACAAAATATTATGATAGTTAAAAAATGTTATACATCATTTAAACAACTTTCGGCATTCTACTTATAAAATTGTAATATTGTGTAACAGACAAATGGTACGTAGTGAGTATGAATCATTATGCAGTAACTGCTATAATTTTGTTAATGTTTTGTAAAAGTGAGGTTAGATTTTTCTCGTAGTTTTGTGGTACGTAATTCTTTGATATCAGTGATTGAATTTACCATCTTATTTGAACTAAAATATGCTTCTTTTTTGTGAAAAAATATGATCATCTTTTATTAATTGTTTTGATAAGTGTAAACATTAAGTGATGATATTTTGGATGAGCTAATTAATACAAATTTTGAAATGACCGGTAGACAGTGATTGTATAATTAGGTTTGCGAAACAACTTCTGTTTCAGTAAGTAAACTTTGAGAGTATTAAGACAGTTAATAGTCAAAATGAGGTAACACCTAGTTTTAGTAATGTGAATTTACCAGAAGTTTTCGAAAATAAAAATAGTGAGGTTAAGTTTGAGAATCAAACTTAACTTGTTTTTAAATAATGTAAACCAACAGGTTTGCAATACCGACAATATTATAAATAATACAGACATTTATGAAAAGCCACTTAGTAACAAATCCTCTAATATCCAGGTTAGACCTATCTTTTCTGTTTACCCTCTGGAACCACTGTTAGGTATTAAATTTCAGAGGAAGATATGTATGAATGTGAATGAAGTGTAGTTTTGTACAGTCTCAAGTCGCTGAGATGTGTGGCTAATTGAAACCCAACCACCAAAGCACACTGATATCCACTATCTAGTACTCAAATCCTTATAAAAGTAACTGCCTTTACTAGGATTTGAACATTACAACTCTTGATAGGTTAGACCTATCTGGAAAAACCAAAGTGTTTGAGCGACTGACTGACATCGATTTTTGTGGTTCTCCATACTTATATAATTTTAATGATTTAGGCACACCTTATCAAGTCTTTTCATACTTTTTTGATAAATTTGATTACAGAAGATACACATAGGTACAGTGTACAAATTAAACCAAATAAACTGTTTATACTTTCTGACCCAGCATTGCATAAATTATTAAGTATGTTAATTACAATGTTGATTGTTAAATTAGAAAATACCAGATCATATTGATATGCTAATGTAGATAACCAATTAATGGAAACAATGGGTGTAAATAAGTTTGAAGAAGTGTGAAGGTTTTTATACTTCATTAACAACACAAAAATAGTTAGATCATGATAGTCATGATAGGCTTTTCTGTTAAGAGACCTATTATTGAATTTTTAAACAAAGATTTTAGAAGTGCAGCTATGGGACCAAAATTGCCAATGATGAACAAATATGCCATGAATGTTAAGTACTAATGAAGTACAACTGTATGAAACCCCTTAAGTGGTGTTTTAAAATATTTACTAAGTGGTACCTCTGGATCACATAAAATTTTGAATCCATTCTGGTCAAGAAAATAGCCAGATGCTACCTGATGAAACCTTTGGTGTCAATTTTGTAGTAAGATTAGCGTATTTTGATAACCATTATACTATGCTCCCTTTCCTAGTTTATCTAGATTCATGTCATTGGTAAGAACAAATTCAAAACAACATATTTTTTGGATTGAAATTTCATTCAGAAAAAGAAATCAAAAAATCCCCTAGAGGAACATTTTTTGAAAATGTGGGAGGGGTCAATCCGTTTGAAGTAACCCAAGGGTGGTTGCTTGACCAATTCAAAAAAAATTAAAACTTACCCACTTGTTTCCTAGATGTTTTAGAACCTTAACACCCTTTTTTTTTTTATTTAAGCAATTTACCTGTGGCGGCTATTTTTGTTATGGTGAGCACACCTATTTTTGTGATTGTAAGGGTTTATGGAAAACACCACAACTAAAAAACAGTTGATCCTGGAAGGATGAAACAAAAAGGAATTTAATCATATTTTCTCAATGTAAAAGATTGGTCCAATGGTTTATTTATCTATCTCTCTTCTTTCTATGAGAAAGTTACCAATAATTACCATGAAAAATTGTGAAATTCACTTTTGGTAATTTTTTTCAAGAGGCAGGGGTGGCAAGCACAGTTTGAATTATATTTTTATATGTAGATATATGTTACTGGTTTAACCATAAATAATTTAATGGTGATATACTTACCCTTAAATTTTTATGAGTTTTTGAAAAATAATTTTGTTTTAAAAATTCAAATTTTGGTAACTCTGGTGATAAAAATCCCAAATTTGCACAGCTTGCAGTTTTTGTAGATGTTTATGGCAAAAAAAAGTTTCTTGTGTATTGTTTAACAAAAAAAGTTAGAACTTCTCAAATATATCAAAAAACCTGTTAAAAGTGATGCCATTTTGACTCATCAAATAAGTGCTCCAAGGGGGTTTCTTATCTTCTTTTCACTTTACATTTTTTGTATTAGCCCCCATGTTGTTGAAATTGACGTTTTCAATATTTTTAAAATAGTTTTTTTTTAAATTATTAATGTAAGTCCTAATTTAATGATAAATTAACCAATAACTTTTTTTTTGTCTTCAGTCATTTGACTGGTTTGATGCAGCTCTCCAAGATTCCCTATCTAGTGCTAGTCGTTTCATTTCAGTATACCCTCTACATCCTACATCCCTAACAATTTGTTTTACATATTCCAAACGTGGCCTGCCTACACAATTTTTCCCTTCTACCTGTCCTTCCAAAATTAAAGCGACTATTCCAGGATGCCTTAGTATGTGGCCTATAAGTCTGTCTCTTCTTTTAACTATATTTTTCCAAATGCTTCTTTCTTCATCTATTTGCCGCAGTACCTCCTCATTTGTCACTTTATCCACCCATCTGATTTTTAACATTCTCCTATAGCACCACATTTCAAAAGCTTCTAACCTTTTCTTCTCAGATACTCCGATTGTCCAAGTTTCACTTCCATATAAAGCGACACTCCAAACATACACTTTCAAAAATCTTTTCCTGACATTTAAATTAATTTTTGATGTAAACAAATTATATTTCTTACTGAAGGCTCGTTTAGCTTGTGCTATTCGGCATTTTATATCGCTCCTGCTTCGTCCATCTTTAGTAATTCTACTTCCTAAATAACAAAATTCTTCTACCTCCATAATCTTTTCTCCTCCTATTTTCACATTCAGTGGTCCATCTTTGTTATTTCTACTACATTTCATTACTTTTGTTTTGTTCTTGTTTATTTTCATGCGATAGTTTTTGCGTAGGACTTCATCTATGCCGTTCATTGTTTCTTCTAACTCCTTTTTATTCTCGGCTAGAATTACTATATCATCAGCAAATCGTAGCATCTTTATCTTTTCACCTTGTACTGTTACTCCGAATCTAAATTGTTCTTTAACATCATTAACTGCTAGTTCCATGTAAAGATTAAAAAGTAACGGAGATAGAGAACATCCTTGTCGGACTCCCTTTCTTATTATGGCTTCTTTCTTATGTTCTTCAATTGCTACTGTTGCTGTTTGGTTCCTGTACATGTTAGCAATTGTTCTTCTATCTCTGTATTTGAACCCTAATTTTTTTTAAATGCTGAACATTTTATTCCAGTCTACGTTATCGAATGCCTTTTCTAGGTCTATAAACGCCAAGTATGTTGGTTTGTTTTTCTTTAATCTTCCTTCTACTATTAATCTGAGGCCTAAAATTGCTTCCCTTGTCCCTATACTTTCCCTGAAACCAAATTGGTCTTCTCCTAACACTTCCTCCACTCTCCTCTCAATTCTTCTGTATAGAATTCTAGTTAAGATTTTTGATGCATGACTAGTTAAACTAATTGTTCTGTATTCTTCACATTTATCTGCCCCTGATTTCTTTGGTATCATTACTATAACACTTTTTTTGAAGTCTGACGGAAATTCCCCTTTTTCATAAATATTACACACCAGTTTGTATAATCTATCAATCGCCTCCTCCCCTGCACTGCGCAGTAATTCTACAGGTATTCCGTCTATTCCAGGAGCCTTTCTGCCATTTAAATCTTTTAATGCTCTCTTAAATTCAGATCTCAGTATTGTTTCTCCCATTTCATCCTCCTCAACTTCCTCTTCTTCCTCTATAAAACCATTTTCTAATTCATTTCCTCCGTATAACTCTTCAATATATTCCACCCGTCTATCGACTTTACCTTTCGTATTATATATAGGTGTACCATCTTTGTTTAACACATTATTAGATTTTAATTTATGTACCCCAAAATTTTCCTTAACTTTCCTGTATGCTCCGTCTATTTTACCAATGTTCATTTCTCTTTCCACTTCTGAACACTTTTCTTTAATCCACTCTTCTTTCGCCAGTTTGCACTTCCTGTTTATAGCATTTCTTAATTGCCGATAGTTCCTTTTACTTTCTTCATCACTAGCATTCTTATATTTTCTACGTTCATCCATCAGCTGCAATATATCGTCTGAAACCCAAGGTTTTCTACCAGTTCTCTTTATTCCGCCTAAGTTCGCTTCTGCTGATTTAAGAATTTCCTTTTTAACATTCTCCCATTCTTCTTCTACATTTTCTATCTTATCTTTTTTACTCAGACCTCTAGCGATGTCTTCCTCAAAAATCTTCTTTACCTCCTCTTCCTCAAGCTTCTCTAAATTCCACCGATTCATCTGACACCTTTTCTTCAGGTTTTTAAACCCCAATCTACATTTCATTATCACCAAATTATGGTCGCTATCAATGTCTGCTCCAGGGTAAGTTTTGCAGTCCACGAGTTGATTTCTAAATCTTTGCTTAACCATGATATAATCTATCTGATACCTTGCAGTATCGCCTGGCTTTTTCCAAGTGTATATTCTTCTATTATGATTTTTAAATTGGGTGTTGGCAATTACTAAATTATACTTCGTGCAAAACTCTATAAGTCGGTCCCCTCTTTCATTCCTTTTGCCCAGCCCGTATTCACCCACTATATTTCCTTCCTTGCCTTTTCCAATGCTTGCATTCCAATCTCCAACTATTATTAAATTTTCATCTCCTTTTACGTGTTTAATTGCTTCATCAATCTCTTCGTATACACATTCTACCTCATCATCATCATGGGCGCTTGTAGGCATATAGACGTTAACAATTGTTGTCGGTTTAGGTTTTGAATTTATCCTTATTACAATGACTCTATCGCTATGCGTCTTGAAATACTCCACTCTCCTCCCTATTTTCTTGTTCATCACGAAACCTACTCCTGCCTGCCCATTATTTGATGCCGAGTTAATTACTCTAAAGTCACCCGACCAAAAGTCGCCTTCCTCTTCCCACCGAACCTCACTAATTCCTACTATATCCACGTTTACCCTATCCATTTCCCTTTTTAAATTCTCTAGCCTACCAACCTTTTTTAAGCTTCTAACATTCCACGCTCCAACTCGTAGAATGTTATTTTTTACTTTTCTGGTGACCCCTTCCTTAGTAGTCCCCACCCGGAGATCCGAACGGGGGACTATTTTACCTCCGGAATATTTTACCAAGGAAGGCGCCTCCATTATTGCTTTTGAAAATGCAGAGCCACATTTTCTTGGAAAAAAAAAACAGCTGTAGTTTTCCATTGCTTTCAGCTGCGCAGTACTCAGAGGACTGGGTGATGTTGATACGGCCGTTTAAGTCGTCCTGACTCACGCCCCTAACAACTACTGAAAGAGCTGCTGCCCTCTTTCAGGAATCATTCCTTAGTCTGGCTCTCAACAGATACCTCTCCGATATGGTTGCACCTTCGGTCCAGCTACTCTGTATCCCTGAGCACTCAAGCCCCCTCACCAACGGCAAGGTCTCATGATTCATAGAGGAGGGTTAACCAATAACAGTAGCCTAATACAATTTTGATTCAAAAATGCTTCTAATAATACTTACCCAAACTGATATTTCAATGAGTAGCCTACATCGTTTTTATAGAATTCATTTTTATTTTTGTAAACATTATAGAAGAAATAAATAAATTGTAGCAAAATTTTAATTATTCTTCAATGATATAGCCGAATTTTGTAGCAATGAAAGTTTATTATTTAGTGTGGTTAACCAACAGCTTTGATATCTCTTCTGATCATTCTCTTAAAATTGTGCGAGAACGACCCACCACTGTAGTTAGTTCAAGTGATGTCAACTTTCACAGGACTTTGCAGATTGGTACCCACACTGGTTGAGACTTTTGAAATGATGATGGTCTAGCTGGGTGGAAAAAATGTACCTGGATAACATCATTTTTGAAGCCAATATCTACCACTTCTCCTACCCACCACTGATGGTCATATACAGAAACAATAGTCTTTTTCCTTAAGTGAATGTGGTACAATACTTGGCACAGCATGGTCTTCATAGTCCTTGGAGTTTGAAGTAAAGTAACATCTTACAATGCCTTCTTATGGTAGGCATTGAACATACTTATGGTAGCTTCTAGTACCAACAACTCTTTCACAGCAGTCAAAAAGGTTTTTTTAGAGTTTCTGAAATCTTGGATATCTCACCTGATTTAATAAAAAAAATACTTTATGTTTTTCAGCTTCTGATTACAAAATGAATACATTTCATCAACGTTTAGTATCTGACTGTTTAATGGCCTTTGCAGGCTTGCCTTTGCTATCTTTTCGTTTGGGACCATCAATTATAAGATGTTCTGGTGGTGGGTGCAGACACAAAGTGTATTAGTGCCAGATTGCACTACCAAGATACGTCATTTTGGATGGAGTTCGCTGAACTCTGATCTTCCAATTTTTTCCTCAGGGTTTTCACTTTTAAAGGAGAAATAAAATTCATTTAAATTTATCAAAGCAAGGCACTTTTGCTTATGCACTTTGACACCAATAACACATGTGCTAACACAGTCTTTTTTACCAGGACACAACCTGCTATTATTGTCATCTTCATAAGATAACACAACTTTTTAATTTTGTTGTTACTAATTCCTGTTTTATGTATTTTACCTAACTCTGGTAGAATGCTGTGCTCATTAACTAATTCTCTAGTAACGAAACGCTCAGACACATTGAACTCTGATATTGTTTTAGATATGGTCCAAGATTGGGGAAATAAACTGATAATTTTAACCTTATCTTCTTTAGAATCAAGATTACATCTTTCTTTTGGTTTAAAATAAGACTATCATATTCGTGTGAAGAAGATTTAAGCATTTTCAGAAACTTTTGAGTCACAACACAGTACAAAATTCTTTTTTAATTTTTCAGATAGCTTATTTATTTTAAATTTTAATGCTGTTGGCCTTTGTTCTTTGCTTAATTTTTTCAATTTTGATGGAGGTGGTACACCCAAAATGCCTCAAGCATCATCCAAATGTTCAATATTGTGATGTAGAGCAATGTATCTCTTGGTCTTTGCATTCGTATAGTTCATTGTTCTGTTGAGAAAAAATATTTTTGAAACTGTTAACACAATGAGACATTTAAATTTAGAAAAATGTGTTCTTTTTCAGTTTGTTCCAATGTTATGTCTTAAGTTTCTCTTAACTGTTTTTTTTTATGAATTCTCATAGGGTCATACTGAAGTGTGCATAGATGTAACAAAATTTTGCTAAAAAGTTTTTTTCATGATATGTACAAACACTAGTGACATCTGAATTAATACAAAAAAATAAATTGTTGGTTTTCATCACTAAATTCACAAATTTTAATGGGTTTTTGGCACTGTACCACACAATGTTTTATGACATTCTTCAGTCACATATGGAACATTGTTTATTCATTGATTTATTTGAAATTACTTTTAAAAAATGTAAAAATTTAACAGATTTTAAGATTTGCTGGTGTAATACTAAGTAAAGCTTATTTATTTAATAAACACTTCCAAATACAGGATGAAATTTGAGACGCTTAGTAAAGATGGGAACAGGTCACTGACTAATGTCAGACTGACCAGTTTGTAACTGCAAAGCTAAATGATGCAACATGAATCTTCCTGACAGCTGGAAATGACTTCAAGCGCCTGTTATAACATGAACACTGCAGTTGATTGGTTCAGACAAGTCTGTTTCGACTGTAGTAATAAGTATAAAAATATTAAAGTGCCAAAAAGACAAGAAACCCCCTTGGAGCACTTATTTGGTGAGTCTAAATGGTATTGCTTTCAACAGGTTTTTCATGATTTTTGAGAGGTAGTGATTTTTTTATTAGTGCAATGCACAAGAAACTTCTTTATTTGCCATAAACATCTACAAAAACATTGCAAGTTTTGCAAATTTGGGATTTTTTATCACCAGGGTTACTCGAAGCCAAAATTTGAATTTTTAAAAAAAAATTATTTTTCAAAAATTCATAAAAATTTTAGGGATAAGTATATCACCATTAAAATTATTTATGGTAAAACCACTAACATATACCTACATATAAAAAAATAATTCAAACTGTATATGCCATCCCTGCCTCTTGAAAAAAATTAAAAAAAATAAAAGTGAAATTTCACCATTTTTCACGTTCAAACGTATTGGTAATTTTCTCAGAGAAAGAAGAGAGATAGGCAAATAAACCACTGGACCAATCTTTTACCTTGAGAAAATATGATTAAATTGCTTTTTGTTTCATCCTTCCAGGACCAATAGTTTTTTAGTTATGATGTTTTCTGTAAACCCTTACGATCACAAAAGTAGATGTACTCCCCACAACAAAAATGGCAGCACAGGTAAATTGCTTAAAAAAAAAAGGTTGAAAGTTTAACCTTAAAGTTTAGGGTTCTGAGATATGTAGAAAACAAGTGGGTAAGTTTCAATTTTTTTGAATTGGTCAAGCAACCACCCTTGGGTCACTTCAAATGGATTGTCCCTTCTGTGTCTATCTGTACATTACAAGAAATAAATCAATTAAAATTTTTTGTAAACACTGAACCAGTGGAATTTCCAATAAGTTTTGTTGTTATTGCAAATGATCAGTGACACTCTTATTCTATACCATAACAGTGTTATACTGTACATTGTGTACACAATTTAACATACGTTCAGTTTTATATTCACTTTCATTTTGTGAGTTTTTTATAATGTACTGTACTTAATGTAACAGAGAATATAAATTCTACATGTTTTTCTGATTTGTATACATTCCAATTTAATGTAGAATGAGTTAAAAAAAAAAAAACTATCTGTTTTGCTGATAGTAAGTAGGTAGATAAAAATGAACCACGTAAGTTATTGGCCAAGATCTCGGAATATATCTCAGAATATAACTGTAAGGGACTGGAGACAGTTAAACTAAAGACTATTCTAAGCGTGAGATTACATTCTCTGAGGTGAAGAAATATGTATAATTTTTTTACTTTTAAGTTTTCTGATTAAAAAAAATTTAAATATCTTCACATCAAGTTTAAGACATGTTCTACTGAGTTATGCAAAATAAACTTAAAATAGGACTACCGGAGAAACTTATAAAAAAAACTTTTAAATAATTGTCAACGTCAGTATTCAGTAAAGAACAGTCTTTAACAAATACAAAAAATATAAATATGAGTCAAATTAAAAATCACTTCCTTTTTTAATTTGATTCATAACATTAGTTCTTCACATCTATAGATATTATCAAAAGATACATTTTTCAAAATTCCTAAATGTAATTCCAAACACATAATAATATTAATATTAGTTTTGGAGAAATGTTTGTGTTGATTAACTGTGAAGAGATGATAAGGACATTTATCCAAGGTTATTTAAATTGATAACAATGTACTCCAGAAAGGATTTTACATTTTCAAAGATTCAAGAGAGATTCATGGGATCAATGAAATACTGTTTCAATTCCTCATCAGATCAGAATATAGCCAGAATTTCAGGAAACTTTGGCTTCCTGATTTGCATGAAGAAATTACCACTTCACTTCTCATTTTTCTAGGTATACCTTGGATGAGAAGCTTGTTCTTTTTAAAATCACTATACCATTTTTTTTATGAGTTGTGTATCATGTCTTGTTCCATATAAACCACCACAATTTTAAATTCAGACGAGAATTAACTTTTAAATAATATTGATAGAATGGGAATTACCTGCTCTCAGTATTTAACTGAACTTGTAATTTACACTAACAAAATAAATTTTTTCTAATTTTCAGACTTTATTTAAATTTTTCATCGTCTATGTTTGCCAAATGCTTTTACAACCTTAAAAAAGAGTTATCCACTTAACTATTGTGATTATTAAAATTTTTAACTATTATACTTATTTAAATCTTTATAAGCTAATGTTTAAGTTTCTTGTTTAATTTTTATTTTTCTGAACTCGTAAAATCAAGTTACAATATGAATATGACACCAGCAATTTAAAGTTAAAATTATTAAATAAATTAATTAAAAATCCTGCCTTGATTGTAATTAATGAATGAATGAAATCCATCGGGCTTATATTCATGTAATATTTTTTACAGACCTTCACAAATTTTTTTTAATGTAAAACCTACATTTTTTTAATACTCTATTTGCTTACAACTTATAATTTCATAAGAAGGTACTAAAATATAAGGAGGTATATATGGTACATAAGAAGGTCATAAATTATAATTAATCTCATATTATCAAACAAACTTTCAGTGTGATTAGGAAAAACTACCATTTCACGGTCGTTAGAAAATATTTTAAATTCTGTAGTCGGCAAAAAGATTATAATTTCTCAATTTTTTGCCATCTCAGTAAAGCATTCAACTTAGTTCTGTATTTTTTGTCGGTGAAAACGGTGAAAATAGTTATCTTATCAGAGGAACTGCTTACTTTTGGTTAAAATCATACCTTACTAATTGTTAACAGGTAGTGAAATTTCAAATTTCAATGTCACTTCAAGATGTCTAACTCAAAGGGAAGCATCCTCGGTCATTCTTTTATATAATGATCTTCCTCAAAATCTTGAACTATTCATTATTACAGTCTTCGTAAATGATAGACCTCTATTAATATCTGAAGACAGTTATTAAAAAATAAAAAATTGAAAATAGGAGTGAAAAAGAATTATTCTGTGGATGGATATCTAAAGTATAATGTCATCACTTCCCTCAAAGTCAGAACAAATTTTTAAGATTAAAAAAAGGCTGTCTGATCAATGTCATCAGGGCTAGGAACAGGAGGGTGGTGTGGCGATCGGAAGCGTCACAAGGTGGGTGTCTTCCCCTATGGGGTTGGGATGTCTGATCAATGTTTGGCACCATAAGTATGAATTATGTGGACTAATATTTAGAAAATTAAAAATTTTATCCTTCTTTTTGTGGTAATGAAAGAGCTATCTTTTATAAACAGAAAAGTTTATTATTTAAAAAAAAAGAGAAATATTTTTAAAAATACATCTGTTCCAAACGAAGTAAAAGAACCATTTCTTTTGTAAATTAATACAGTGCTTTAATGTTCTTATTAATGTTTATATGTTTTTATTTTTTAATAAAATACCAAACAGTTTAAAAAAATCTTATAACAAATCTATTTAAAATATAATTAAAAGATTTTATTTTACAGAAAATATTAATCTGTCAATGAATTTTAAAATAAACTAATCAAACATTTTTTTTAAACTCTTGAATTTTCTGTATCCCATTCAATGTATGAGGACGGTCCAGAAAGTAACTTAAGTTTGTGCCTAGCATGGAGATAGGTGGGGATAGAGTCGCCATTTTGGTGTCAAAACGTTTCTATACTCAGTACACATCAAGTTGTTGTAGTGTGTGGACTGTGAGCTTTCTACTTTGTTCATTGTGAATTATTGAAATGTGTGCTTCAATAGAAAATCCTACGATTTGAATAGAAAAACCTCATACCGATTGAAATTCATTGGCGACTTTGTGAGGTGTACGGAGATAGAATAATTAGTGAAGGTGGAGTGAGGCAGTGGTGCATTCAGTTTAAAAATGGCCGCACCAGTGTTCATGAAGAGAACCACAGTGGTCGGCCTAGCCTTGTGACTGATGAACCGATGATGAAAATCAACTATAAAATTTGTGAAAATTACCACATTATGATTACATAACTCTCACTTCATTTCCCCAAAATTTTACGAAGTTTATTGCATGAAATTTTATCGGGTCAAGCTTGGTTATCAGAAGTTTTGTGCAAATTGGGTTGGAAAAAATCGAAGGCAGCAGATTTCTACAGAGAAGGAACTGAAAAGCTTGTGCATGATCGCTATAAGTGCCTCAATTTAGATGGCGACTGTGTAGAAAAATATTTAAGATTATCCCGTTTAAATGTGTATATAATAAAATTTATTTTTTTTTATTTGGTTGGTTTTTTATTTCAAAACATAAGTTACTTTCCGGACAGCCCTTTTATATATAAACATGTGATTGAATAATTTTCATTGACGTCTAATGAATTGCGAATTATTTTGTAGTTAATTTTGTAATTACTATCTTCATGTAAATACATGAAGAAAAAAGAATTTAATTTTAAGATAAAGAATAATTGTATAGTCTGCGATACTACTCTGATCTAGACTTTACTGTGGTTTTCTTTTATCCATCCATGTAAATGCTAGAGCAGTTTTTTTTATTCATGTATCATGTCTACCCATCTCTGACTTGATATATGTAATGTATTGTTATGTAAACGTAAAATATGAAATATTTGTAGCAATACTAAGCCTGAGCAAGATTTGAACTAAGAACTTTCTAAATCAGAATTGAGTAATATATGACCGATTATCGATCCATGATGTATTTTATGAACTTTTATTTTGCAAATAATGTAATAAATATATGTATGCATTTCGAGATATGTTATATTAAACCATAACATAAAAAAAAATGAACTACATTAATAATTATGACACTTACTGCCTGTGCATGTATTAGTATTGTTACGTTAGGACTGAATTATATCAGTTGCATCATTCTGACTAAAGTACTGCTTGGCTGTTTTTAACCACTGATTGCAACGCATTAATAAGTCATTTAACAAACCCTGAACTTAGTATTGAACTTTGCATTAATATACATTTTAATATTTCTCACTAAAATTTTAATGAGAATGATGTAATAAAATAAACGTGTATAAAAAAATTTACTTTAATAAAAATCCTAAATCCATTATATATAAGCCAGCTGGTTCTAATTTCAGTGGCTTTTGTGTGCAGTTAATAACATTCTTATACCATGTTTGAACCATATAATGGTTTATTCTCCCATGAACATGAAGAAACTGCTTTCCATAAATCTTCACTCTACCATACAATTTCAACTTCAAAGAGTCATAATTAAAATATTTTTAATTCTTTTCTAATGATATGTAATTAATTGAAATTAAAAACAGGTGATCTTAACATTAATACGATAAAACTCATATCAGAGTTTAATTGTATAAATTTACAGTTTAATTTACTTCTCATGCACATCAGGTTACATCATTTCCCCCCAAAAATTAAAAAAACAAAACTTTTAAACATATCTCCTGATTATAATTTATTACCTTAATTATAATATAAATAACAAATCTATTGTCTTTATAAAAAGTCAGATTTTATAGTTAATAATTTGTTTAAAATTGATAACATGATACAAACTGAATTATCAGGAACTCATGCTATGTACAGCAATAATCATTTAAGTATCATGAAGTCAATAATCATTTCTAAATTACATAAGTTTAATAATGAGAATAGATAACCTGTTTTTCCATAATTGATTGATCTGGTTTTAAGAAATATTTGCAATAATCCTACATTCATGTATTGCCAATTTATTAATGATGCAACCAAAAGGGATAATCTTCATAAATCATTGGTAAAGGATCACATTATGTAGGTTTGAGAATAAGAAAGCCTGCAAAATTTGTAACATCTGGAGCAAAATTCTCAAAATATAAACCATGACTATGCTAAATGTCTTTTCGCTGCAGTAATAAAGATTTATGTTTCATCATTCAGATGATAGAAGAATTTGTTAAGGAAGATGTTTTAAGAATTTGTGAAGGAAGATGTTTTAATGAAATGTATAATCTTAGTTTTATAAGCAGAAAGAATCATATTTTGATAGAGGCTCCAATAAAATATATTATTAAATGATCCATTGATGTGAGACGTTATTTAATATTCTTTTACCATCTGTTATACCATTTTCTAATGGAATCAGTATCAGATTCATTCTACTTCAAAATACTTGACAAGACAGAATGATCTAAGTGAGAAATTGTTACATGGTGAAAATATTCCCAAAATATGGGAAGATGTATTTTAAGAGTAGACAACTCTCCACAGAACTTTGAGATATCTTGATAGGTTTATTGAATCAGATGACTGAAAGAATTACGAGGGACATTTAATAATTAAAGCGACAAATTGATGTAGAGAAAAAGTGGTTCATCCAGTGACAATGAAACTTTTTGAGGGTCAAGTTGGCAACTTTGGGAACACATATAATCAACTGTGTGATCATAATTAATCTTAACATATTCTTTTTTTGTTGATTTCAGAATGTCAGCTTCACTTGAAACGTGTACGTGGAAGAGCAACATTCAGTGATATGATTTTTGCTATCAGAGGGTGTGAAACCGGCGAAAATTTACTCAAGAATAAAAAAAGTAATTAATATTTATTTTTATTATTTTAGATGTGAATAAGGATATCAGAGATTAAATTCCACGGAAAACTAAATGAACTGTTCTGGCATTTGCCCTATTGTATCAAGGCAAAACCTTGATAAGAACAGCCTAGCAATATTTATGTCTATGATACATTGTCAGATTACAGGCATATAACGTAAATTTAAAATACATATACATTATGATATTACAATTTTAATTATAATAAATATTTATGATTAATAAATTTCTTCCGCATTTGATGTTCTTTTTCCCTGTAAAAAACAAAAAAAAAATTATTCTTGAAGAGAATATAGAAAGAATTGAGTGAAAAAAACACATTATGTGACCCGTTCATTATAAGTTCATTATAAGTACGAGTATATTACATTTTAGTTCTAACAATTGATTAAGAATGTATTTTTGATATATATAATGTTAAAAAAGGCCTGTATAATATGAGAAGAAAATTACAATGAATGTAATCCATATATGTTGATTAACAGAATAAAAGTTCTTAAAGTACTTTGAGAAATAAACTCAAACATAGAAATTTACAATTATGTAATCTATTCTGATTGTTTGAAGATAAAAGTATAAATAGTATTTTGATCCTGTGTACTGATATTTGCCATATATATGTATTTCTGGTTTTGCAACAAAAAAATTAAAAAAAAAAACAGATCAGGTATGTTTCCATTATAAATAAATCAAAAAATTATTGTGCTTTATTGAGTAACAATCATTTACTATGCTTAATTTACAAAATGTATGAACAGAATTGTGCCTTCATATGAGTGATGTAAACAAGACAAATCAATTTCAATACGTGGTATACATCGTTGTGCTACTCCATGGATTAATAAAAGGAACTACCTCAGAATTTGCCTTTATGGACCAAGGAAAACTGTGGTAAAACCTTGATCACAGCAACATTACAAAATCATAATTCTTATAAAACAAAAAATTGATGTGCTTAAACATATATAAAATAATTTTTTTGAAAATTCAAATAATTCTACAACATATTCAAAAAATAACAAATTAACCACCAAAATACAGTAACAAAAAAACCTAAAAAAGTGGAGTTATTACAAATTTTGTGGTAGAGGGTTTGTTTTCTAACTTAAGTTTTTATTTCTTTTTTGTTATTTGTTTGATGTAATTATAGAATTGTGTTCAGACTGATGTGGGATCCCGTGAAAATTGATATTAGTTTTTTTAGGTTTTACTGTTACTGTTTTGGTGGTTAGTTGTTATCTTTGAATATATATAATCTTTTATAAGAACATTTTAGTCGGTCCATTATCCAAGTCTCTTCGATGGGACTGTTTGGACCTTCATCTCATCACTCATCTTCCGATTCTAAAAGGTTACTAAAATTAAATTTTTGAGTAATAAATTTTAAATTAATGATGAATAAAAAAAATTAGCAAATATTTCAAATAATTTTTCATTTGTTAAAAATAAATATTTTATTAATAATCTATTAATTATGATTCTGGCTATCTAAAAATATTCTGCTGTTGCCTGCTATATGTAATGTATGTATTTCTATGCAATTTATTCAAATAATCAATTTATATTGTTCAAGCTGTAATTTTCTTTTAACCACAATAAATATATATATATAAATGACTTGTGTTTTTATTGTTTTTCTGTTATTAATTTTAGTGTTCTATTATAATGTTTCTTTATAATAATATACTGTATGTTCTAAAATTTTAACTTGTTGAGAATTTAAACTATCCATCTTCCGATTTGTTTTGAATTTTTAATGTTTAATTGTATATAATTTTTTGTATTTAATTAAACGATAATAATTACTTTATTTGAAAGCAATATCTATTTTAAAATTTATGTTGAATCGTTTACATTTATTACCAAATTATAGTTGAATTCATAACAAAAGGGCTTCTGTAAAAATAAAAACTATAAATAAAATTATTGAAAATAATGAATGCTATAATAAAAAATAATGTTAATTCCTGAATTTAGTTATATTTCATTCACATTATAAGCATATTCGCAAGTGGCAATGCCAAACCATATAACATGTAAAATGAGTTACATATTAATATGTATTGCTTTTTCTCAACCAGTTTGTTTCTGCACTACCAGCAGAAAATTGTAGCAACTGACAGAAAAAATCTCATTAGATGCTGTTGTTACATCATTCAAGGAACAGTTTATCTGGTGTAAATTCAGTTTTATTTTAATGTGTTTTTAATACTTACATGTTCTGTTCAACAGTTGTATACCTATTATTCAGTTCTGTTATATAATTAGTGGAATTTGTCTTTTTACATAACTGGTTATACATAATTGGGTATTTGGCGTACCTGCATCAACTGTTTGACATAGAACATTATGACATGCAACCTTATTTTTGACTTGAGCTTACATGTTAATACTATGGGATTTAATTCAATGTGATAATTTGGGTACGTGTAACCGTAGCATTGGTAAATGTAAGCATATAGTTCTGTGTTCTATGCTATTCATCTAATTTGAATTTTTTTGTCTTTTCCTTATCGTTTCATTATCTTGCAAGATTCCACTTTTAACATAAAATCTTCCCCTAAACTAATTTTCTTTTTCTTTAGTCAGTCAACTGTATAATTTTTGTTGGAAAATTTGCTACCTTATCTTCTTGGGTGTAATGGTACTGTTGGTCTTGTGTTTATTAATTGAACAATCTTCAGATGAATAAAAATTTATTACTGTGCACTAATGAAATTGCTTGTGCCAGTTGCTTTCTTTTCAGTGCTTTTCTGTTTCTGAGATGACAATGGTTTTAAAGTTAATGGCTCTTTTTTAATTCTTACAATTCTTTTAGACATCCCGGTACCATTTACAGTCTGTTGTAATTTTTTTTTAATTAATAATAAAAGTACTGACTTGCTTCTTCAGTCATAATTTTCACAACATTTACAGTAACGTTTTTTGTTTGTTTAGCTATGAATGTCTTTACCGCCTAATCTAGACATTATCTAGACTTGTAAAGGAAACATTAAAAAGTTAAACAACAAAGTATAAATAAAATCAAGATACTGTTGAACAAAATTAATAAAAAACATAAACACTAGTTTAAAAAACACTAATAGAAGCAGCCATAAACATAAAAAAAAAATAATACTTATTATATATTTACATAATTACCACAGATGCAATGAGAACACTGAATATTTTTTCTAGATGTAAATAAAAAATAATACAAGAGAAAATTTCTTTATAATAGTATAAGACAGGAAACTAATAATAGTGATGATGTATTGTGCTGATGAAGCCTAGATGCATAATGGCAATGAATTGATTTATTATTAATGCAGTACAGTTTTGTTTTGAGGTTATACCTTTGTTTTTCCTGTTTAGCCTCTGGGAATTACCATTCAGGTATTACTTTAGAAGATGAATGAGGATGATATGTATGAGTGTCAATGAAGTGTAGTCTTTACAATCTCAGTTCGACCATTCCTGAGATGTGTGGTTAATTGAAACCCAACTACCAAAGAATACGGGTATCCACGATCTAGTATTCAAATATGTAAAAGTAACTGATTAACTAGGACTTGAATGCTGGAACTCTTGACATCCAAATCAGCTGATTTGTGAAGACATGTTCACCACTAGACCAACTCGACGGGTTTTGTTTTGAGGTTGTATTGTTTTAAGTAAAAAAAAATATCAGAGGTTGTCATTTGTTAATTCTTCAGCTTAAAATGAACAAACTGTTCCTGATTCATAAATTGCACAATATTTATAATACATCTCAAAAGTACACCTTTTATTTTAGATACTATGTTTCCATACGGTTTTATTTTTAAATCATGGACTCAGAGGACTGGCCGTTAGTATATAGATACTCAGCCAGATGGAAACAAGAACTAGTTATTAACTGTAATGATCTAGGAAGCTGTGACTATTTGTATTAATCTTTACTTACTTAGTTCATGTATTTTTATTTTTAATAAACTACTCCTGGTCGCAAAGTTTCTAGAGCAAGAGGTCAACCTTAAAATTAGCTCCTAAATTTAGGCAGTCTAACCAGCACACCCAAATTTATCCACACGCACTTAAAAACTCATGTGACACCTCCCCTGGACCTGACAACATTTGTCTGTGTGTGCTCACACACCATCCCAATGCAGCACTACAACACCTGTTATTTATAGTGATTTATTCTCTGCATAAGTCTTCCTACTCATCTGGTCAGAAGTCATTGTCGTACCATTACTTAAACCTGGTAAAGTTAAGGCATGCCCCTCAAGCTACCGCCCAATATCCTTGACAAGCATTTTATGCAAATTGATGGAAAGAATGGTGAACCACAAGCTTACATGGTACTTAGAAAAACATTGGGTTTATCTCCAGAACAATGTGGTTTCCACCAAGGATGATCTTCCATTGACCATTTAGTGTCACTGCATACAGCTATTCAAAATGCTTACTACTAAGCCCAGAGCCATTTCACTATTTTCTTTGATATAAGGAAGGTGTATGATATGGCCTGGTGACATGATATTCTAAAACACGTAAAGAATAGGGAGTCAAGGGCAATATGCTTGCTTTTATTAGGGGTTTCTTAAATGACTGAACTTTCCGAGTTCATGTTGGAGAATTTTTATCAATTTTTACCTTTGAGAATGGAGTGCCTCAAGGAAATGTATTAAGTCCACCTTGTTTGTTATAGCCATCAACAGTATTACTAAATGTGTGCAACCACCTGTTTAGTATTCTTTATTTGTTAATGATTTTTTTGTATGTATTACGTCCCGTTCAACAGTCACCACAGAGAGATTACTACAGAATACTATATCTTGCCTTGAAGCTTGGTCCAAGTTTTCATCTTTTCACTTGAGAAAACAAAATTTTCTCTCCCGTGGGACCCTTTTATTCCACAAGTCTTTCTTAACGGAGAGCTAATTGCAATCTCTCCTGATGCCAAGTTTTTAGGTTTACTTTTTGATAGCCGTCTTATGTCGGTCAAACACATCAAACAAATAAAAACAAAATGTTCCAAACTTTTAGATAGCTGTGAGTCCTTAGCAACACCAATTGGAGAACCGATCAGTCATATACAAGTATGTTATATTTTTATTATTTCTCAGTTTGTTCCATTTAGATTATGGTTGTGTTGCTTATTGTTCAGCGCACCATACTGTGCTTAAAATGCTGGATGTTGTACATCATGCATTCCTTCCTTGCTACAGGTGCATTTAGATCAAGCCCTGTCATAACCATACTTGACTTGTTGACTGTGGTGAGCCATCACTTTGGGATAGATGGGACTGGGCATCATTGCCTGTCTTAAAGCACATACAAATCACCAAATTTTAATACAGTCCTTGGTAATCCTTATTTACATAAGTAAGAGGACCATCCACTTTATTATACAGGGCCTATGAGAATTTGTAACCAGCGTTTACTACACCATATAAATCTTGACACACCTATTTTTCTAACATATCCCTTGTGGAAAATCAATTTTATAAATTTCATTTTTGACCTCACTGTATACAATAAATAATCAACATCACCTATCGTCTCAGCAAATGTTCATCATATTCTCTCCAAGATAAACCCAGACACAGATGGATTGAAACAGAATGATACTGTTGGATACACATTTGGATGAATTCATTCATTAGGTTAATGAACGAACCTAATGTTAATGTTTGGCCTACCTAATATTAAAAGAGTATTTTCTACTGAACTATTAGCTATATATAAGACTTTAAATATTATCAACCCAAAGTACCATCATATCCTTATTTGTAGCGACTCTTGTATTGCACTCCAAGCTTTAGAAGATTTGTATTCTAGACACTTTATCGTTCTAGATATCTGTAACATAATCGCTGAGTTGAACTTTTATAACGCACAAGTAGGTTTCTGCTGGATTCCTAGCCACGTGGGAATTCTAGGTAATGAATGTGCAGATTCTGATGCTAAAGACACATTTAGTCAACCATCTTTCATTACTCATGTTACTACATCTGTCTTTATTAACTGTGTGAAACTCACTCTTCACACAAATTGACAAGATGACTAGATTGCTACAATAGACAACAAACTTCTACTTATCAGAGATTCTGTGTTGCCATGGGACACTTCCCACAGGAAAATTCACCCAGAGGAAGTGGTCCTCTGCTGATTGCAGGTAGGACATAGGAGAGCTACTCATGGTACCTGATGTCAGCAGAAAATGCACCACTTTGTGTAAGATATGACTGCCACTTAATTGTACACCACATCCTTGTGGATTGCATATGGTTATGCGGCCTTGTGTCATAAATTTAAATTGCCCATAAACATTTGTTGAATTCTGGTCAATAACAAGGAAATTTTAGATCACCTGTTTCTATTGTTATGACATATTAGTATTATGCATAAAATTTAATATTTTATGTACATATTTTGTATTGTGAAGAGTTTTTTAATATAGTTGTTTTATCTTTTAACTTATTTTTTATGATAGTTTTTTATTCTGTTATCTGAGAAGGGTCCTTTACACCTCTCTCGAACTTTGTTAAATTTTATTTATGTTTGTTTAAATTTTTTTTTGTTTCTTTTTGAATAAATTTAATTTTTTGTGATAGTTTATCTTTGTTATTAGTTAGTATGTTATAAGTTTTAGTTTTTATTTCTATTATTTTGGTTTTAGTCTAGTTTTAGGTTGTTTTTTTTTGTTATAATATATTTTAGCTATTATATTAGTTGTGTTTGTTTAATTTTATCATTTTTAGTTATGTTTTTTTCTCTTATATTTTTATTCCAGATGATTATAACAAACAAGCGTTTTTTACCACCCCCCCAAAAAAAAAAACAAAAGAAATTATTCACATACTATTCTCTGTTTTAAATTTATCTCATTATTAATATTTATATTCAGCCACCATCATATAACCAAAAATTATAAAATACAATTAAGTATAATTATAAACCTTTTTGAAAATCCCCTGTCATATTTAAAAAATTGTATTATAATTTTTATGGATGTCAACATAATTTACAAAAGTAATGTTTTCAAAATATTGAGTTGACCCATTTTCTACTTTTATCTGCATAAAACATCATATACACTTATATTAATTAATTTTATAACTAGAAAATCTGTATAAAAAGCTTTTTGAAATTTTATTTGATTATTTATGCAATTCAAATTAATCTTATATAATTAAAAATGTACAGGATGTGTTTTGAGCCCATCCATTGAAACATTTCATGTTTTGGTTTGCTTGGCATTTCTCCTGCCACCACCCCATTCAGTTGCCCCAAAGCATAAGACCGAATGTCTGTGCCACAAACGGCTACTGAGCCTCGAAACAGTTTAGCGACCAGTGTCCTAACTAGCTCCTAGAGCTAACCTAAAAGTGTGAGTGGAATAAGCGTGGTATCATACACCATTCGCTTGCGTGTCCCACCGCCCACTTTTCATATATCACCAAAATGGGTAGGTGCACCCCATCAACTACTAAAACATATATATATATAATTAAATTTATCTTGTCAAAGACAGCAATTCGCTGCCATGCCTACGCCAGTGAATGCCAGAAAGTACCTGCCCACCATTAAAGCACTTGGAGCCTTAATCTGGCTGGTAGCCAGCCATATTTCTCGGTTAGCTTTCTACAGCAGTGCGGTAGGAGTATTTTCCCTTAGGTAAACTACTGATGTCAGTTAAACAAAGCAACACATCAAGGAACTCTCACACTGTTTGACAATGCAGCTCTTGCCACATTGACTTGCCGCTTGTGAGTGGCCAATTTTCCCATTGACCTCTAAGTTCCAGGGTGGCCTGAGTTCTGGCCCCCCCAAGAGCTGGGCAGTCGAACATCATGTGTTCGTTCGACTGGACCTCCTCGTAGCTCATCAGTTGCCAGGCGGAACTGAAACAAATATTGGTTTAAATTTACGTGGTTGGAGAGCACTCGGGCTCTTGTTGCTCTTAAGCCAATGATTGTTCTTACAAAAGGATAAAGAATAGAACAAACAAAACAGAAAAGGTACTCTGGTACCATGTTAAGAGATAACTCCAAAATTAACCACAACTAAGGATAGATCCTTGTATAAGTTTATACAGGATTTGGGGGATGGTATACCTCTCTGTTTTTTTTGTTTCTTATTATCATTACATTTTGCTTTTTAACCCCCTCTTTTCATACCACATTCTGACATGTTATTTTTTAATTGTAAAATAATCTGTTGAAAACAATATGGTTCATCCCCAAAATTAACGTGTCCTCTGTACACCTTACATAATTTATTTTTCTTTCTCCAACACTGGTACCTTCATCCTCTTTTACAGTATTTTGATCTTACCCTTTACATTCATGTTAAGCGAGGTTGGGGATAGACCCAATCTCCTTGCCTTCCTCTCTTCTTAGATAAAAGCAGTTTAATCCATTGTTTTCATAGCTGTTTTCTGATTGAGAAACAATTCTTTAATTAAGTCTGTCTTCTAATCTAGTCTTCAGCTGTGTAATACTTCCATAAGCTTTTTTCATTTGACAGAGTTGAATACTTTTCCATACTTATTCTTTTGATGATTTATAAACACTTACCCATTTCTTATTAGCTAAATTCTTTCCTTCCATTTTCTTCCAATTCTTACTCATATTTTTCCAATTCTTCCTGAATCCATTTTCTTCTTCATAGCCATTTCCTCTACTTTTTTACTAAAGTCTTCTGTTGAAAATTTGTAGATGTATCTTTGCTGAATGTGAAATTAATTGTATGTCATCTTGACATTTTACTTCACAGCTGATTTTGGGGGGATTGGATCGGTTGATTTCTCAAAGTATGTAATTTATTTTGAAAAATTTCAAGCGTTTGCTTTTATGAACTGGATGCTTAGTTTTCAAGTAATGAATTAATTTTGATGGCTTCATGCTTTCACCAGAGAGGACTTGAAAGCAAAAAATGTACTGCGGCTTTCCATCCAGTGAGGTAAAACCGTAATTTAAATAACCGTCATTGTATAACATTGTCTTTTTACCGATCGATTCACTGGATGTAGATGGCTCACTTCATTTTTTTCATAAATCTATCCATTTTGGATACAAATCTAATTGAAAAAAAAAAGAAAAACAGTTACACCATTTGACCACACTAAAAAAACTCAATTATTATTATCTTAAATGAAATTAAACTTTTAAAAACTTAAATAAAGACATCAAATACACACTTTGTTTTCAAAACTAAACTGACATTCTGTAATCCCTTACACCTCTTTTTATACTCCTGAGAGCATGATGTGTTTAAACGTACCGTATATGCATGTTTGAACATGACACTTACAGCAAATATTATGCAAGCAGACCACATTACAAGGAGCATGTACACATCAATTTGGAATCTGTAAATTGCTCATGTTTGTACACTTCATACATGCATGTTCATACTCATCGCTATCAATGCAGCTAAATAATTTTAACTAGGTTTCATGCGGTTCGGATTGGTTGTTGTGAAACATTCATTATATATTGTTTTTACTTTTTGGGGTTGTGGAGCTAAAAGGCTGAAAATCACCGCTGTAGTGATTTTATGATGGACTGCAAACTCATACACAGCCTAATTCTTTTAGTTCATGTACTTTGAGAAATTTTGTGGTTTAGCTGGTTTTTTTTTTTGGTTCTTTAATGAGAAATCTTATTTAAATAAATAGTTTGTCATTTTGATAACAATTATTTATTAAGGACTATTTTAACAAATTAAAAAGTAATATAATTTATATATAAATAACATTTCTCAGTTAAAGTTTATCTTAAAAGATATTTTTTCTTAAAAGTACAGCAAATAGTTTTATTCATTTATGAATAAAATTACAAACTATCATAATAAGTCTTAATACATTTTTGTGATCATTGTTTTTTATTGTAAAATTGATTTGCTTACTATTTAAGATGATGAAAATTCTATGAATATTATATTATAAGAAACTCATCTGTTTATTTATTAAGCAGTCTGTACTATAATAATCATAATTTGGATCTAATTATAGAATATAATTTTATGGACATTATTTACTACCATTAAGTTAGTGAAATGAGGTAATTTGTCCAGTCATGAATCATCGGCACAGTTTTTACTTTATAATAAAAATATAAATTAAATCAAGATCTTAAAGTTACATATGAATGAAATGAACCCGGTGATGGTGTTACTCCATCAATACCTATCGTTGATGGTGGTTTTTCTCCAGGTGGAACTCTGAATTCAAAATTTTGTAGAAGCGTTGCCGTGAATAGAAAGACATTTGATTTTGCTAATGTTTCACCCGTACATCGGTGTTTACCTGTAAAAAAAAACCAAGTATATTACATGATGTTAGCTATTGCTTAAAAAATAATCCCTATGACAAATTTTTTATATAAATCAAACTTATACAATAAAAAGCTTACTGTGTTCACGTGAAAGTACAGCTGATAAATAAATGTAAGTTAATCATGGAAAAAATTGTTAGTTGATGTTTTTGAATTAGTGAAGGCATAAATGTCAATTCTGATTACAATTTTGTCATGAAAAAACATAACATAAATTTAAAAAAAAAGCATAAAAAAATACATGTGTAACAAGAAAATCACATTTTGCATTGTGAAATGTGATTTTCCTAAACACAAATAAATATATATACATATTTAATTTATACCTTTAGATTTTTGCGTCTGGGGATGGTTGAAAAATATTGCATAAAATATACATTCATGTGAAGAATTAATTGTCCACACTGGACAGCCTTGAAGATCTAAAAAGAGCAACAAAAGCAGTACAGAACCGTGGCAAAATCCTGTTGAACATGGTTGGCTAATTTTTGGACATTTATTATAAATTGGTATGTACAGGGTCCGGCACATAAATCTGACGATTTTGTAGTAATTGTTATGTTGGCACCACTGTCAATGAGAAGGCAGGAATGTTGTACATCGACAGGTCTATTCATGCTATTTCAGTAACCAGTATGTCGTGGTCGGGTGAACAATGAGCGTTTGTGATCGAAGCCTATATTAAAAATAATGACTCTGTTATTGTAACACAGCGTTTATTTCGCAGACATTTCAATTTAAATCGACACGCGTCTGTTCCTAGTAGGAATACGATATTGTTGTGGATGAAGAATTTTAGGAACACATCGTCTGCTTTAAAAATGAAACCGACAGGACGAAAACTGGCTGTGAGAACGCCTGAAAACATTAATGCTGTAAGGTTAGCTGTTACGCGGTCTCCACGAGGTTCAGCAGCGAGATGCTGCTGCGCTAGCCATTTCTGATCGACGCTTACGACGAATTCTTCATGTTGACCTGAAATTTCATACATATAGATGATATTAGCGCAGCAACTTAATGCAAATGATTGGGCGTCTCGCAAAGCAGCTTGCGAGGTCATCCTCGAAAATGTCCACCAAGATGCCGTTATTCTTTTAAGTGACGAGGCGCATTTTCATCTGTCAGGATTTGTGAATAAACAAAATTACCGTTATTGGGCTTCGCATAATTCACGGCAAATTCGTAAAAAACCACGTCACAGTCAATATGTTACAGTGTGGTGTGCGGTTTCAAAGTTCGGCATAATCGGCTCATGTTTTTTTGAGGAGTTAGATCGCAGAGTAACAGTAACATCTCATCGATACGTAAACATGTTGAATGCATTTCTGCGATCGAAACCGAATGACCTTCAAGGACATGAAATTTGGTTTCAACAGAATGGTGCCACCGCCCATACGGCGACAATCGCAATGGATGTTCTGCGAGAAACCTTTCCTGGACGTTTGATTTCCCGATTTGGCGACATTCCTTGGCCAGAGCGTTCACATGATCTGGCTGTTTGTGATTTTTCTCTATGGGGGTATCTCAAACATAAAGTCTTCAGTAGTCGACCACAGTCAATCGCAGAACTCAAGGAGGCCATTCAACGAGAAATTGAAGTATTTCCACAAGTGATGATTGAGCGAGCAATGTCAAATTTTAGAATGAGGTTAAGTGAGTGTGTAAGGAGTAATGGAAAACATTTGGAAGACATAATATTAAAATAAAAAAATCAATCTTAGTAATTCACTATAAATTGCAAAAATTGATCTTAATTTGTTATGTTAAACGTTTTAATAGTACGAAACACAGTTTAATTATTATCCCTCAAAAATCGTCAGGTTTATATGCCGGACCCTGTATAATGCACTTTTGTCTAGTGCACTGTTTCTAAATAAAATTTGAATTTTTGTAAATTTTCTTTGTTTTATTCAACTTATCTTACACCATTTTGTTCAAAGTTAAATTCCCTACAAGTTTTGTTCATAAGTTTTATCTGTTTATTACCCATTTAAGTTATTGTACTTAAACAAAAAAGACAGGGTTTTACCCCAATATATTGGTTTTCACCCCTGATTTAAAAAACTACTGCATATTTTTCAGTTCAAAAACTGTAAGAAATCAGTCACTAATTCTGCTCCCTAATTAACATCCTAAAAATTTCAGTATGACCTCATTTCACCGAGGTAGTTGAAATCTGAGCGAAATCTTTCACCAGCAATAACTTACAAACAAAGAATTTTAGGATATATGAACTTTATCCATTATTTTCACAAGTAGAATAGGTTATGAAAGTCCTGGGAGAACTTTGTGATTCACCTTTTTACGTAATTCCAGAAAGACCTTCTGGAAACGCACTTAAGTTTTTACTTACATCCCTCAGCGGAGCCAAAATTAAACTGATTTTAAATTATGAAATAAGTAAATTTAATAGTATTTATTTAATTATCACTTTGCTATTTATTAAAAATTAAACATTTCTTACCAAATCCAAACGGAAGAAATCTGTCTGGAACATTAAGTTTTCCATCCTTAATGAATCTTTCTGGACGAAATTATGATGGATCACCCCAAAACTCTTGATCAAACAGAATTGATGAAATATTTGCAACAACCATTGTATCCTAACAAGAATTTAAAAAAACAATTACTTTTTTTGAATGCGACTTGTAACCTCAATAAGTCATGTCTGTAGTTCTACTTTTGTTTTATTGTAATTTATTACATACATATATCCTATTGCTAAATTCTTATGTTAAAAAAGTCAGATAATTATCTTTTTAAGAACTTTTGAAACTTAACTGCATTTATATGACTTTGTTAATTATTATTTAATATGAATAATATTTTCAGACAAAAGTAGGAGTAAGTTTTACCCCTAATCCTGAAAAAACTCATATGTTAGCCTACATTATACGGTCACTGATTTGCTATGGTCTATACTGATACTTGTCTGTAAAATCTACCAGTATACGTATAAATATTTCAAACTCCAGATGTATTTTTTATCATCTGAATGATCTCAACTTTAAAAAAAGGATGAGATAGGAATGAGAATGAAGACAGGAATTGATGATATTAAAATTCAACTGACAAATTTTTTTGATCTAGAAATTCAAATTGGCAGTTTTTATTTACATTTCATTCGTAAAAAATAAAGAAAAAAAGAGAAATTAATTACTTTTTCCTAATTGTTTGCTGCCAAGAAAATGTGAATCGGCCCCTTTGTAACCTCAGTGTTTAATTTTCATCGGTGACATTAACATAATTTGCATTCAAAAATGAATGAATATACTCATATTAAGGTAAGGTAAAGACTTGCTTATCTTGGTGTGATTACTTAATTTCTTACAAACAGTAGATCAGTTTAAGTAACTATGTATAATAGATATTCTAAATATTATTTAAATAAATAATTATAAAAAGTAAAAGTTTGTTTTTTATCATCGGTTGTTTAATTGTAATTTTTTTTTTTAATAATGCAATTTTATTTTACTATTTTTGATCATTTGGATATATGTTAATCGATATTTGGTGGCAGAGTTTTATTACAAGGATATTCAAAAATTTCTTTATAGATATGACAAGTGCCTTAATTTGGATAGCAATTATTTAGAAAAGTAGTTATAGGATGTAATAGATTATGTTTTTTTAATAACGATTCAGAAGTTACTTTCCAAATAGCCTCTGTAATCTTTTGATAATTTATAAATCAGTTATTCACACTAGAACTACCGTTGAGAAAAATTAAACTAGAAGAGTACAGAGACTAACAGTAACATTATGGTTGTTGTGTTTTAAGAGTTTTACTTGAAGTGACATAATAGAAAATAATAAATAAATAATTCAGTCATTAAGAAATGCATTAAGTGATGCATAATAAACTACAGATCAGTAAAAATAAATACCGATCTCTTTTTATTTGATCAGCTAAGAATTAGATTCTTACCGATTGAAAACAATATCTAATTCAAGATTTGTAACTAAACCGATCAGAAATTTCAATTACGATTAAATTACTTTTCTCTATTAAAGCATAAAGAATATTAAAAGTAATTTCAACATTATTTTGAAGAAAAGGTGAAATCAAGGAATTACTTTCAACAGATAAAACATAATTTAACGTTATTTACGTATGAATATTCCAGAAGTCTCCAGATATTCCATGCGGCTTTCTGGATCGACTATATATTGGACCTAAATATATACTAGCTCCCCATCACAGCTTTGCCCGTGCTATTTGGTTACTTGCATTTTCCGTAGCAGTCACTCGCTTTGTTTTATGTTTTTTAATCAAGTAACTGGAGGCAGATGGAGCCAGTCACACACACAGTAATGGTGGCAGTGGTAGTGTCAGTTGAGCCACAGTGCCGTATACCTTTCCACTCCTTAAAAAAATTGGAGTTAAAAAAACCCCAAAATAGTTTTTAAATATTTATCTGAAGAGTATCTGCTTGCCAAAATCTACTAAATATTTAATTTACTATAATAGGGATTGGGAAAATTTACAAGCATTGTACAATTTTTTTTTTTATCTTTCTTCATCCCCTTTCAAGGTCAATTATCAAAAATCTAGAAATTGATTTATTGATATGAAGATTACGCTCACTAAAAATCAGGTTGATTTCTTCATTTGTTACCAAGAAATTAAAAAAATAACAGTGCTTCAAAAAAAAATGCAAAAATCCATTTTAATCCTTGAAACTTGGGAATTTTAAAAAATTTAGAAGTTGCTTTTTAGATATTCATAATCATTCAGTTCAAACCCCGCTAGCACATTGATAGACACTCGGTTCACAATTCATTAAAGTTAGTGCTTCAAGCACCAAATCACTATTACATATGTATATTTTTTTTCAAAGATGAAATATATTTAAAAATCTTCTCAGTTATACCACGAAACACGGGTAAAAATTTGGTTGTGATTGATCAGGTAGTTTTTTTGTTTATCCCGAACAAACAAAATCCTCTTTTTCTTTATATAATATATGAAATTTCTGAATATATTTCTGAAATATATGAATTTTCTTTAGATATATATATATATATGTTTAACTTAACAAATTTGCTTAAGTAAAGTTTTCTTTAAATCTAATACCTCCTTCATTAAAACCTAAAATTAAAAGAAAATTTTCAAAAAACTTTACTGCATTTTATTTTTTGCCTTCAGATATGCAAAACAAGCTTATTTTGTAATGATGTACTTGTTTTCTAAGTATTAAAAGATGAAATAGCAATTTTGTTATCCTTAAACCATATAAAAATCTTTCCTTTTTTTAGATTTATTATTATTGCAGTGATTCAGTAGTAATAACATGTGAAAAATAGGTAAATAAAAATCATATATATTTTTGCATCTGATCATTGGCTGATGGTAATAAAATTTGATGTTTTCATAAACGTATTTGTTAGCGCAAACTTTTCCAAACTGCAGCATAACTAGCTGCATTACAGTTATAATTCATATTTTACATTTTTGAAAACAAAATTTCATTATTCAGTTTGTGATCAGAAATAAAGTTTTAATTCTTTGTATATATATATATATATTTATATAAAGTTATTTATATAAAGTTCATTCTTATATAAGAATTAAAACTATATATATATATATATATATATATATATATATATATACAAAGAATTAAAACTTTATTTGTATATATATATATATATATATATATACAAATATATATACATTATATATTACTGTTAAAACATTAATCAAAGTAAAATAATACAAAATCATGAATATTTTTTAATTTTAGTTTGAAAGTGCCTAAGGACTGACAGACATCTCTTTAATGATAAGTTTTGAAAATTTAACCTATTTATTTTCATAAAGAAGTTTTTAAATTTACTATAGTACACTAATATTTAAGATAAAAGTTACAAAAATGTTACCTGAGTTTGAGCAAGCTTTCGCTTTATGCAAAGATTTTTTTTGGAAAAGTTAAAATGATCAAAGATGAAAACTAGCTCAGCGTTAGGTAAAGTTTTATAACTTTTTCCGTAAATAGCCATTAACTGTGTTTTAATTTTAATTTTTTTTTTTTTTTTTTTTGTCTTCAGTCATTTGACTTGTTTGATGCAGCTCTCCAAGATTCCCTATCTAGTGCTAGTCGTTTCATTTCAGTATACCCTCTACATCCTACATCCCCAACAATTTGTTTTACATACTCCAAACGTGGCCTGCCTACACAATTTTTCCCTTCTACCTGTCCTTCCAATATTAAAGCGACTATTCCAGGACGCCTTAGTATGTGGCCTATAAGTCTGTCTCTTCTTTTAACTATATTTTTCCAAATGCTACTTTCTTCATCTATTTGCCGCAATACCTCTTCATTTGTCACTTTATCCACCCATCTGATTTTTAACATTCTCCTATAGCACCGCATTTCAAAAGCTTCTAATCTTTTCTTCTCAGATACTCCGATTGTCCAAGTTTCACTTCCATATAAAGCGACACTCCAAACATACACTTTCAAAAATCTTTTCCTGACATTTAAATTAATTTTTGATGTAAACAAATTATATTTCTTACTGAAGGCTCGTTTAGCTTGTGCTATTCGGCATTTTATATCGCTCCTGCTTCGTCCATCTTTAGTAATTCTACTCCCCAAATAACAAAATTCTTCTACCTCCATAATCTTTTCTCCTCCTATTTTCACATTCAGCGGTCCATCTTTGTTATTTCTACTACATTTCATTACTTTTGTTTTGTTCTTGTTTATTTTCATGCGATAGTTTTTGCGTAGGACTTCATCTATGCCGTTCATTGTTTCTTCTAAATCCTTTTTACTCTCGGCTAGAATTACTATATCATCAGCAAATTGTAGCATCTTTATCTTTTCACCTTGTACTGTTACTCCGAATCTAAATTGTTCTTTAACATCATTAACTGCTAGTTCCATGTAAAGATTAAAAAGTAACGGCGATAGGGAACATCCTTGTCGGACTCCCTTTCTTATTAGGGCTTCTTTCTTATATTCTTCAATTGTTAGTGTTGCTGTTTGGTTCCTGTACATGTTAGCAATTGTTCTTCTATCTGTGTATTTGAACCCTAATTTTTTTAAAATGCTGAACATTTTATTCCAATCTACGTTATCGAAAGCCTTTTCTAGGTCTATAAACGCCAAGTATGTTGGTTTGTTTTTCTTTAATCTTCCTTCTACTATTAATCTGAGGCCTAAAATTGCTTCCCTTGTCCCTATACTTTTCCTGAAACCAAATCGGTCTTCTCCTAACACTTCTTCCACTCTCCTCTCAATTCTTCTGTATAAAATTCTAGTTTAGATTTTTGATGCATGACTAGTTAAACTAATTGTTCTGTATTCTTCACATTTATCTGCCCCTGCTTTCTTTGGTATCATAACTACAACACTTTTTTTGAAGTCTGATGGAAATTCCCCATTTTCATAAATATTACACACCAGTTTGTATAATCTATCAATCGCTTCCTCACCTGCACTGCGCAGTAATTCTACAGGTATTCCGTCTATTCCAGGAGCCTTTCTGCCATTTAAATCTTTTAATGCTCTCTTAAATTCAGATCTCAGTATTGTTTCTCCTATTTCATCCTCCTCAACTTCCTCTTCTTCCTCTATAACACCATTTTCTAATTCATTTCCTCCGTATAACTCTTCAATATATTCCACCCATCTATCGACTTTACCTTTCGTATTATATATTGGTGTACCATCTTTGTTTAACACATTATTAGATTTTAATTTATGTACCCCAAAATTTTCCTTAACTTTCCTGTATGCTCCGTCTATTTTACCAATGTTCATTTCTCTTTCCACTTCTGAACACTTTTCTTTAATCCACTCTTCTTTCACCAGTTTGCACTTCCTGTTTATAGCATTTCTTAATTTCCGATAGTTCCTTTTACTTTCTTCATCGCTAGCATTCTTATATTTTCTACGTTCATCCATCAGCTGCAATATATCGTCTGAAACCCAAGGTTTTCTACCGGTTCTCTTTATTCCGCCTAAGTTTGCTTCTGCTGATTTAAGAATTTCCTTTTTAACATTCTCCCATTCTTCTTCTACATTTTCTGCCTTATCATTTTTACTCAGACCTCTTGCGATGTCCTCCTCAAAAATCTTCTTTACCTCCTCTTCCTCAAGCTTCTCTAAATTCCACCGATTCATCTGACACCTTTTCTTCAGGTTTTTAAACCCCAATCTATATTTCATTATCACCAAATTATGGTCGCTATCAATGTCTGCTCAAGGGTAAGTTTTGCAGTCAACGAGTTGATTTCTAAATCTTTGCTTAACCATGATATAATCTATCTGATACCTTGCAGTATCGCCTAGCTTTTTCCAAGTGTATATTCTTCTATTATGATTTTTAAATTGGTTTTGATTTGGTATTGATTTTTAAATTTACTAAATTTTAATTTAGTAAAAATAAATTTAAAACATAATATTTGTATTAATTACTTTTGGTATATTATAACCCATTAGAGTTGTATCTCTAAGTGCCCTATGTGGAATTGCCATTGCTCTTCCCATGAACATCCGCAGTAACTCCAGTACAATGGCTTCTAAATACGGCATACTGTAATCAAAACATGTACATTTAATATTTTTGTAGCTTGATATATAAGTATATAGTGCAAGAAATTAAGTTGGCAAAAACAATTTTTTTGTTATTGTATTTGTCCAAATTCCCCTCTGTACTAATATCTCAAAGACAAAAGTATAAAAACCGTTTACCACCAAGAGTACAGAATTCGATAATGCGTCTTACCTTATGCTTATTTTTTTTTTTAATAGTGCTTTCAGGGGTTACCCTCATCATCAGTTAAAATTTTTCTTCCAAATCACATATTAAATTCAAGCCATTAAAATTATAATATATAAAAATATATAGTCGTAAATATTAAACAATATAAAATTAAAAAATTTAAATTTTTTGTTCTGTGGCTAGCCACACATACTGTACTGTATTGAAGTTATTTGAATTATATAAATGCGCTTCTATCTAAGGCGGTTTTGATAAAAAAGTCATTATCAAATTCTCTTTGTACATTAATCAAATTAAACTTTCGTCTATACATGTATATATAATATTTTTCCAAAATATTTATTTTTCTATTATTATTATCACACCTTTTACAATTTCGACTATAACTAAATTTGTATCTGAATCGGTGATTGAACGTTTATTGATTATTAAATGGTTTACAAGATTGGAGAACCTTAACTTGATTTTACAATATCTATAATGTTCTGCAAACCTTACCTTAAAAGATCTACTAGTTCTTCCGATATAAATTTTGTTACAATCATTGCATGTTATTTTATAGATACCACACAAATATTAGGATCATTATCATCATTATGCGTTTTTAAATGTTTCTTTTATATGGTTGTGTGTTCTGTAAGCTATTTTATATTTTTTATCGTCCATTTTTCGCCGGTACTCGTGGGACCACAATTTCAGTTCCAGTAATAAATACAATGATGGTTGGTGGTCCATCTGAAAAAACTACCAAATGTAGTCTTGTGAAGAGTCCTCGGTTAGCTTTGTCTGACGAGGATAAAAGTCCTACTGAAGAGAACCGCAAATCATAAGACTTGAATTCTAAAAATATTAGATTCGTTGTTCTCCAAAATAGTCAGGAAGGTGGCTCCCTCCAAAAGGTTTCACCTTTCTTAATAAACAAAACTATAACAGGTACAAGTGGTTCCCCGAAGAATATCAAGAAATTACGTGACGGATCGATTTTGATCGAAACATTCAACGATGAACAGAGTCGATCTGTCTTACGTCTCCGTAATATGGATGGTGTAAATATCAGTGCAGAATGCCACAAAACGTTAAATACGAGCCGGGGAGTAATTTTTTGTCGAGACCTTTTAGATATAGATATCACTGAAGTAGCTGATGAGCTTCGCCCCCAAGATGTTGAAGTGAAGCGTATAATGAAACGGCAGAGCGGAACAGAAGAACCGACACCGTCTCTTATACTGACATTCAACCTCCCTGTTCCACCACAGAAGATTAAAGCGGGTTACCTCTCGGTTCGGGTACGACCATTCATACCCGACCCACGGCGATGTTTCAGATGTCAAGGATATGGTCGCATTACAACATTTTGCTCGAAAACGGAGATCTGTGCTCGATCTGTTAAAGAAGGTCACAATGACACTAACTGCGAAGAAGGTAAAAAATGTGCGAACTGCAGTGGTTCACATACAGCCCGCTCCCGAGATTGCCAAACCTTTAAAGAAGAAAAGGCAATTCCCAAAATCTGTACTTAGCAGAAGCTATCTTTCCCGGCTGCACGCAGAGAATATAAAAAGATAAATAATTCACGGAACCTGGTTAAACCAGATGTATCTTTTGTCACCGCTGCATCGAAACAAACTCCTACAAATATTAGTAATCAGCAGTGCGGATCCTGCACAGTGAACTTAGAAAACTTGTTCAGATGCTTTCTGATCAAGTAGCTTCACTTACAGCCACTATTTCAGAGCTGACAAAGATGAATAAAAAGTCTCTCGTTGCAGTTAGTGAATCCAACAGTGCGATCCATACGAAAGTCCCTGTTTCCAAAGTCTTACCGGTACGGGTAGGGACTATCACGGCTGGCAGTAAGCCACCACCTAATAAGCTCCCCGTAAAGGGAACCCACACAACCATCCCCTCTGGGATGTCAACTGCGGCATCCCATTCAAATAAATCTCCACCATCACCTCACATACTGGAGGATATAGTTAAGGAACCACCCGACCCCAGGGTATCGGAGTTCTTTAAAATAAAAAATACAAAAAATAAAAACCGAATCACGTACAACTAATTTTTATATAGTTTCCTAAATTTATTTATTTTATTTTTTTATTATTTATTTATTTTTTTTTACCCTTATGAACATTATTCAGTGGAATGTTAGAGGTCTTCCGTTCCGCATTGAAGATCTTCTACAACATGACCCAATAACACTCAGAGGATACTTCTGTGAGAGATACGACTGTCTAATTGACAGTAGGGAGAGTGGTGGAGTAGCAATTTTCATGAAGAATGGGGTGTCAGCTACAAGAATTCAACTAACCACTGTCATTCCTGCTATTGCAGTAAAGGTCTCTATTCCCTTCAAATTGCATATCTGCAATCTGTATCTCTCACCGAACACTGAGTTCAGTGCTTTAGATGTCTCAAATCTCCTCACACAAATACCATCTCCATCGTTAATAGTAGGAGACTTCAATGCCCATCATATTTCCTGGGGCTCAACCTTCTGCTCCACTCGAGGAAATATGATAAACAGATTGAGACAAGATTTTGACCTTTGCCTACTGAATAATGGATCACACACATTCATGTCCTTATCATCTGGTACTGTATCTAACACCGATCTCTCCATATGCTCACCGTTTACTCCCTCATCTTAATCGATCTGTTTGTGATGATTTTCACGGCAGTGATTACAGACCAATTATTAATGGTTTTGGTATAGACCGCGAGGTTAAAAAAAGGCCACGGAGATGGATTGTTGAAAAGGCGGATTGGAATGGATAACATAAAGCCTTCCAATCACAGTATGACGATGGTGCGAACATCCTTGACTAATGTTCCTCTTTTACGTCCATGATACTTGAGAATGCCAACAGATATATAACCCCACAAACATCGGGTAATCCTAGACGTCCTTTCGTTTCATGGTGGAATGATGATTGCAAATATGCTATTCGGAATCGACGGCAGGCACTACGCAAATTTAATCCTAGCCCTACAGCTGAACATCTAAATTTATATCGCAGAGCTAGAGCGGTATGCCGTCGAGTAATCTTGAACGCTAAGAGTTCATGGACGAAATATGTGAGCACTATCTCACGCACTACTCCCACGTCTACTGTGTGGAGATAAATCCGTGCAATTTTCGGATCACCGAAATAATCTATTTTCGGTCTTATTGATGAAGGAGAACTCCTTTCATCATCTTCGGCTGTGGCAAATACTTTAGCAAAATCTTTCCGCTCGGTGTCTCTCACTATCATATAATAACTATTTTCAAAGGTACAAGATACAGATAGAAGTATTATCGTTAAACGTTGGTGAATTAAACACCCCATTCGTGTTTAAGGAATTGTTACACGCACTTAAAAACTCACGTGACACTTCCCCTGGACCGGACAACATTCGCCTTGCCATGCTTTCACACCTTCCTAATTCCGCACTACAACATCTTTTGAATATTTACAACGGTTTAGAACAAGCCTTCCCACCCGGCTGGTCAGAAGCATTTATTATATCGGTACTAAAACCTGGTAAAGACAAAACCAACCCCTCAGGCTACCGCCCTATCTCTTTAAAAAGCGTTTTGTGTAAAATAATGGAGAGAATGGTAAACTGCAGGCTTACATGGTACTTGGAGAGACATGGCTTTCTATCTCCAGAACAGTGTGGTTTCCGACAAGGACGATCTTTCATTGACCATTTAGTGTCAATGGAAACGGCCATTCAAAACGCTTTCCTAAACCGCCAGCACTTCGTCACAATCTTCTCTGATATAAAAAAGGCGTACGACACGGCCTGGCGACGTGGTATTCTTAACACCCTCAAAGAATGGGGAATCAAGGACAATATGCTTGCCTTTATCCGAGAATTCTTAAATCACCGAACGTTTCGTGTTCGTGTAGACGATTCGCTCTCCGGTAGTGTCATCTTGGAGAATGGAGTGCCTCAAGGTAGTATAAGTGCCACCTTATTTTCTGTAGCCATAAGCAGTATTACCAATTGTGTACAGGCTCCTGTCTCATATTCTCTATTTGTTGACGATTTTGCTATTTACATTGAGAGCCGTTCAACACCCACGGCAGAGAGACTACTACAGAACACTATATCTCACCTTGAAGCTTGGTCCAGTATTACTGGTTTCACATTTTCATCCGATAAAACAAAATGTGTAGTCTTTTCTCGGTTACGAAACCCTTCGTAAGTTTTTCTGAACGGAGAGATTATGGTTGTGTCGCCTACTCTTAAAATGTGTCGCCTACTGTGCTTAAAATGCTGGATGGTGTACATCATGCTTTCCTTCGGCTTGCCACAGGCGCGTTTAGGTCAAGTCCTGTCGCAAGCTTACTTGTAGACTGTGGTGAACCATCACTTTGGGATAGACGAGACCGGCTTTTATTATATTATTTTGCTCGTCTCAAAGAACAGCCAAATCACCCGGCTTTTGATAGTCTTTAGAAATCCTAATTTAGGAAAGTATGAGGACCATCCACGTTGCACTGCACCTGTAGGTGTCCGTACCCGACGTCTGCTGCAGCATATAAATGTTGACACACCGTCATTCTTTCTAACGTATCCTTGCGCATATCCTCCGTGGGGAATAAACCTTATAAATTTTACTTTTGACCTTACCACATACAATATACAATCAACACTACCTATTGTTTTCCAGCAAATGTTTCAGTGTGTTCTCTCCAAGATGAACCCAGACGCGGTTGTATACACTGTGATGGATCGAAACAAAACGATACCGTTGGTTGTGCGTTTGTTGTCGATGAAATAACTTATATGTTTGGTCTACCCGGTATTAAGAGTGTGTTTACCGCTGAACTATACGCTATAAATAAGGCTCTAAACATCATTAACCCTAAATATAGAAAAATTCTTATTTGCAGTGACTCGTGTAGCGCTCTCCAAGCCTTAAAAAACTTTTATTCCAAACATCCTATCGTCATTGAAATTTACATCGCAATCGCCGAGTTGAATAATCGCAACACAGAAATAAGTTTTTGCCGGGTCCCTAGCCATGTAGGGATTCCAGGTAATGAACATGCAGATTCCGCTGCCAAAGACGCATGCAATCAACCTCCTTTCACCATCCGAGTTGCTAATTCTGATTTTACTAATTATATAAAACAATCTCTAAGATCAAAGTGGCAAGGTGACTGGACGGCTACCGTAGATAATAAACTCCGGCAGATTAAGGATTCTGTGTTGTCATAGGACTCCTCATGTAGAAAATCTCGGCGTGAGGAAGTAGTCCTCTGTCGATTGCGGATAGGACACACGAGTGCCTGATGACAAGAGGACACGCACCCCTACGCGCACGATGCAACTGCCGCATGACTGTGCGCCATATACTCGTGGATTGCATATGTTATACGACGTTGCATCGTAAATTTAAACTTCCCAGAAACATCCGTGGTGTCTTGTGCAACGATAATAAAATTTTGAATCAGATGTTTCTGTTTTTGCGTAGTGCTGGGTTAATACAATATAAAAATTTAATTTTTGTGGTTCTGTGTTCTGATTTTGTTATCCGAGTAGGGAGCCTTTTACACTCCCTATCTGAATTTGTCAAATTTTATATAGTTTTCTTTTAATATTTTAAAAACTTCGTCTGTGATATTAGTTGTAAGTCTGTAAATATAATAGTTTTAAGTTTTATTTCACTTAGTTAATTTTTGCTTTTAACTTAGTTTTAATTTTTTATTATTAATTTGTATTTGTATTAGTTTTATAACCTAGTTTTAAGTTTTACGTTAGTGTTTTTCAGCTTTTTTCTTTTTCTTTTTTTTCTTTTAGTCTTTTTGTTATCCGAGAATGGGCATTTTGCACCCATCTCGGACCTTGTTAAATTATATTTACTTTTGTTTTTATTTTCGTTTTTACCGGTGATATTAGTTTTAAGTTTTACTATCTATCCGTTAGATTAGTTTTTAATTTCTTTTATTTTTTTTTCAACAAAAAAAATCCGGGCGATGATAACGCATAGACGTTTTCATCGCCCGGATTACTTTTGGAAAAAGTGATCCAATTTGATGATATATCTGTACTTGGTGAAAATCCGGGCATTCTTATCACTTTATCTACTCCAAAGGATGTCATTTGGAAGCAATGGAATGGAATGCAAAGTCGGCAGGAGTCTATTACTCCCTACTTTATCGAAGAACCTGGACAGAGTCCCTTGCTGCTGGATCATTCTAATCGGGCTTGTTTTTAAAAGGGTTATTTTTTTTAATCTCGGATCTAATTTTTCAAGTTTTGTCTATTATTATTTTAGTGAATTTAAGACGGATTTAATTGCATTCCAATCCGTTGTTAAACCAGCGTTATCGAACCCATTTCATGGGCCGACCGCGGAAGGCTAGGCTTATAAAGCCTGTCCTCCCGACGTAATTCCCCTTCAGACCGTCCACTGAAGTCCTTTCGGTGCTAACTCTTTAATAGGCTAGCAGGAATACGCCACAACGGGGCACTAGCTATAAGGAGGGAGCAATGCGTCCCCTTTTCCGGAGGAGTCGCAATTGCTGGGATATTTTGTCTTACTGTAAGTTTTTTTTAAATTTAGACCGCGTTTTTGTTTTATGCGCGACTTACCGTGTTTGACGTCTTCAAACTATATAACTCGCGAAAACTTTTCACTCGCGACCCCGGAAACGCGTCTGACGCACTATTCCGTTTATGGCTCATGCGATATGGAGGCCCCTAAGCCTGGTTTGTCGATTTTCGGCTACCGCACCGCACCATCACGGTGGTTCGTCCAGTACGGCGTGAGGCCGCTTCCTTACAACTGTCGGAGTTGGGTCCTCTCGGCAGATGTCCCGAAGATGACTGTGTTCGGACACAGCCGCTCTCCCGAACAGTCTACGCGCCTGCGCCACCCCCACCTCGGACACGGATTGAAATCTCGCATCAGATCGGAGAGTGGCGTTCCTGACGAACCACGGAGCTCCAAAGATCGTCCGCAACGCGATGTTTTGGACGGCCTCGATCTTCTTTTGAAGCGAGGAGCTCAACACTGCCTCCCATGCCGGGTAAGCATATGTTAGAATCGGCAGTACGTACAGCCGAAAAATGAGCTGGCACTGTTCAGCACTGGGTATAGCGAGGCTCTGGCGGCCTTAGCCCTCCGGGTCGCATAATTTACATGTTCGCCGAAGGTAAGCCGCCTGTCCAACACCACCCCCAGGTACTTAACTGTTTTCTCAAAAGGGATTTTCTCCCCTGAGATTTCCAGCTCTCTGGTCGGTTTTCGTGTCTTGCATGTGAACATCACGGCCACCGATTTTTCACCGTTGACCCTGATTCTCCACCCCCTTCCGACAGCGGCATATCGTTCACGTACAAAGTGTACAAGAACGGGGAAAGTACTGCTCCTTGGGGAACCCCAGCGGCTATTTCTCTGGTAGAGGAAATCGTTTCCCCTACGCGCACGACAAAATGTCGGTCTAGCAGATATGACCGCATCAGTCTGACATAGCGGTACGGGATCGCCGATCGCGCTAGCTTATAAAGCAGCCCGCTATGCCAAACTTTGTCAAAGGCCTTGGCCACATCCAGAAAAACGGTTGCAGTCACCCGTTTCCTGTTCAGGCCTCCGACAAGGTGGTCTATTTTTTTTACCAGTTGGAGGGTGGTTGAGTGACCCTCCCTGAACCCAAATTGCTCGGGCCGCACTTCTCCCTCCATGTATCGCCTCAGTTTTTCGAGAAAAATCCTCTCAAACAACTTAGACAATACCGGTAACAGGGAGATTGGCCTATAATTCCGTGGGAAAAGTAAACTTTTCCCCGGTTTGGGTAAACATACGACTTTGGCCGTTTTCCAACAATTCGGGAAATATCCAACGTACAAAATGGACGTGAATATCACCGAAATTGCTGTAATCACGGAGGCCGGTATGTTCCGGAATGCACGGGCGGTGATCCCGTCGACACCCGGGGCCTTGTCGGGGCTTGTGGCCTTAATGGCTGCGGAAACTTCCGCTTCAGTGACTTGGTCAATCTCTAGAGGGGCGTCCTCCACCTGTGAGAAATAATCTACAAGAAAGGATTCCACCTCGGTTGTGTGCTCGTCGTTCTGGGAGGGAGGGGGGTTTGGATTGAACTGCTCCTCCAAGGTATCGGCGAATACCTCGGCCCTCTCCGCCTCCGAGTATGCAAGAAAACCTCGCTGCCCCACAACCGGATGGCGAGGCTTCTTCCCTTCTCGCAGTCTCCTGTTCAACCTGAACACCGAGGAGATGTCGTCAGAGACCGAGGCGAGGTATTCGTTCCACGAATCCTCTCGATGGCTTGTCAGCAGTTGTTTTACCCTGTCCGTTTGATTATAAAAGGCCCGCTTATCAGCGGGGGACAGGGTGATTCGATATCTCCTCCTCAGTCGTCGTTTCTCCGTTATGGCTTCGGAGATATGAGGAGGGAGGTCGTTTCGAACAACTGCTCGAGTTTTGGCCGATGAGCTGCCTGCCAGGGCCTCGGTCATTGACGACGTGACGCGCCCGACAGTGTCGTCGATTTCCTCCGGGGTGTTCAGGAGCTCAGGATTTACCGGCCTGTACTCCCGCTGGAGGGTCTCGTAGAACCTTTTCCAGTTGACTGACCTTCGGGGTATAGGCGGGGGATCTCGGCCACCCCCTGCCTGACCTAGTTCCAACAGGACAGGGGAATGGTCCGAGCTGAGGTCTTCTATCGTTTCAATCATGAATGGGAGGGTACCCCCCTTCATGACTGCGATATCCAGCACGTCAGGCCTAGATCTGCCTGAGCGATGCACGAACGTGGGCACCTCAGGGCCTACGACGACCAAGCGGCGGGCTCTCGCCCTTTCGTACAGCAATCTGCCATTCGGATTTGTATTTGGAAGCAAGAGTTATACTTTCTGATTTTACTTAAAAATTGCTTCTTCTCATCTGTAACACGTAAATTAATAGTTTTCAAAGTCTCCTCTGGTTCAGCAAGTAAAGGAAGTGAAACTTTACCACTGGAACAGCACATTCCAGCAGTTTCATCTTTCCATTTCAAAGCAACGCAATGCTGACATTTTCTATTCGTTGAGCCAATACCAATTAAAGAATTCTTATGGTATTCAAGTGAAGGATCATATTGAAATCCAGAATTATTAAATACAGACCGATTGTTACGCATGAAATTTCGACGGCGCGCGATTTGCATTTCTGCATGAACGATTCTTCTCGCCTGCGATTGTTCTGGAGTTTCTCTCGCTCTTATAGCTGCCTGTTGTACAGCTTGTCTTTCTAAACGAATTTTTGTTTGAATTGGAGTTTTAGCTGCTCTTAAGGTAGCTTGGCGTTCAGCTTGCTCATCTAACCTTTCTTGTCTCTGAGAAGTTGTTTCACCAGCCCCCAAAGCACATTGTCGCCTCGCTTGTTGTTGTCGTCTTAGTTCTGCGTGAGCGTAAGATTCTTGAGTTCCAGCAACTTTGCCGCCCGGGCCCGTGATGAATCCCTGGACAGGTTAGATTTGCGCTTCCGAGGCATTTTAGGAAAAAAAAACAGATTAAAAACTGAAAATAGCGTTAGAAGTAAAACAATAAACAGGCACCTAATCTCAAAAACTGCAAAAGTTTTAGTATTGCTTAGAAGTGACAGAATAATAACAACAAATATAAAAGGATTCGAAACAGCAGAAGCAATTGAATAATGACTTGACCGTCGGTATTACAGTGTTGGATCGGCACTTTATTTCATTTACTTACTGGAACGCCAGATGGCGTTGAATTTGGTTAAATTTTTTGTCGGACGATCATATCTACCGATATAAATTTTTTTACCCTCCCGAAAAAATATTGTTTTTTTCTTTTTTTTACTAAAAAGTGTCCTATGTCCTTCGCTTTGACCTTTGAGACTATGTGTGCGAAGTTTCATTATGATCGGTCGAGTAGTTTCTGCGTGATAGCGTAACAAACAAACAAACTCGCATTCACATTTATAATATTAGTAAGGTTAGCCTTTATAATGCAAAAACAAACAATTTTAGTTGGAGGTATAAAATTACTTTTTACTTATTGATTTTAAGTCCCTTTCCAATGTACTGAAATTTTTGTTTTTGAATGTAAAACTAATGTCTCATAATTTGGGATGTATCTAAAGCTAGGCTCTTCAGGACACCTCAGGGTAAATATATATATACTGTATAATATGATTAATAGTGCAAATAGGAGGCCAGTTCTCATCTCTGAGATTAGGGAGGCACATTGCTTTACAATTCAAGCCTGTGTGTAGATATATTTCTGACCTCTTTTATTTATTTTCTTCTTTTGGTTGATTACACGTAATTGATCTAACTCTAGCTAATAGTGTATATAAAAAGTAATTTAAATTCTTTAAAAAGTGATACATTTTAATGTTTACTACGTATTATAGCTGAAAATCCACATTCCTTGTCATGTTAAAAATCCTCAGAAACTTTAAGAACGCGTAGAAATTTACATAAGCAGTTTACAGATGATCAAATTGCTGTTGATCAGCAGTGACATAACCAAATTCAGATGAAATTGTTGGTGTACCTGTTAAAATAAATGATGATCCACTAAGAATCAAATTTTGTAGTTCATGGAAAAATGAGAAATTTTTTTAAAAAATTTCTGTCAGTACTAATTCCCTATTTTTATCCAGTACTGTTTTATCTTTTTTGTTAACGGTTAGACTCGAGATGTATAGATTATAATACATTGAGCTCTACAAGGAAAAGAAGAGCAATAGAATGACTATACTTAGCTTTTCAAGAACCCTTCTCATAAATTTCATTAACCATACAAGTTATTGCTGCAGTATGTTGTCTTGTTATTTACAGCTCTAATTAATATGATACTTTTTTTCTAATAAGCTACTAAGTTTGTAGTTTAATCATCAGAATTTTTATATTTTAAAAACTGATGATGTATTCTAATGATTTTTTTTTAAATTTAAATAAAATTATTTGTAAAACGTTGGAAAGAAATGTTTTATAAAAAAATTATAAATATAATTGAATTACTTTGGTCTGTCACTTAGTAATGGAAGTCTGTCTCTTCCAACCACTCGATCGATTTCTTCATGTGCTTTTTCTTGAATATGTGGATTTAACATTAAGTGTAAAAATCCAAAACCTAATGTCTTGTTAGTTGTTTCTGATCCTGCCATAAAAAGATCCATGCAGATAGCAAGCAGTTGTGGTTCTAGAACAAAGAATGAAAAAAATTTGCTTAATTATCTAGGGTTATTACAAGAATTTTAATATTGTTTATTTACTATAAATGTTGTTTATGAATAAGTTATAATAACGACATAGCACTAGAAATATTGTTTCAGTGACAATTCACCTTACTACTTATTTTTGTTCTTACTCATGAACGTTTTTGTAATAATGATTACTATTGTCAGATAAGTTATATTTTTAAAAAAGATTTAAAATTTAAAGTTTTTTTTTTCTTTTTGTAATATAAAGAAGATCATCTGCATCTTTCAGCCATTTTGATAATACTCAAATTTTTGAGTATTTATTCTTTTTTTTTATTAATATTACCTGATTCCTAGAAATAATACCTTGGAAAAAATTATAAAACTATGCAAATAAACTAATTGATGTATGGAATAATTAAATAGAGAATATGATATTTTATTGTTCCTCCCCTAGTATATATTAAACGAAAATTTTTATTATACAGTTAAGTAACAAGTTATTTTATACCTGTGAAACTTGGTTTTCTTTCTGGTGAATTAAGAATTTGAAGATACACATCCATTAGATCTTTTGGCTCATTTTTATTAAATGACTTTTTATGATTTTGTAATTCATTCTGTAAATGAAAATAAATAAATAAGTGTTTTAATAAATTTTTTTGTAATAATATTTAATAATGTATAATGTAAACAACTAACATTTATTTGTTTTAAAACTATGCATCTAATTGGACTGATATTGAAATGCTTAGTGTTATTTACTGGCTGTTCACAGATATTATTGCTAAAAAATACTAGTATGAATGTTATACACTCACCATAATATTTACTACATATTTTTTAATGATCTCAATCGCTCTAGAGACCTCAATAAACTAATACTGTGTTTTACATTAACTGCAGTTATCATTGAAATTATAATGCTACGTGCTGAGTATGTTAAAAGTGATCCCTTTTTTCATGTTGAATAATGTGAAAAACTGTAGTTTATTTAAACAAGGATGCTGTATTTCTATTTATAGCACGCAGAGATTCTTATAAAAAGCATACAGTTGCTTTTATTGTACTGTTATTCATGCCATTAGATAATGAATTAATCATTTTTTACCACACAAAATATAAAAATTACTGGAACAAAAAAAATTGTTTGTTTAATTAGAATTTTGGGGTTTGAAATTTAAAGGTTTATAATGACACTGAATCAAACTGTCTGTTTACTTTGAAGGTCGCTTAGTCATAATATTCATTATTATTTTGCTTAATGTCAAACTTTATGCAGCCAGTGGATTGCAGTTTATATAATTCAGTGGACTGTACTGTATATGTTAGAAAGTGCTCCATAACTGATAGATGGTTTTTTTCTGAATCTTTTCAGAATTTAAAAAAACATTTCTGAATCTTTTTAATGCATATTGGTGTGGCTGTGATTTGTTTATATTCATTATTTATTTTAAAATTTTTACCTATTTTTTTAAAAAGAGTGAATCAATCAGTGAATGTGTTGTTACAAATATTTGTGTAAAGTCTGTATTATACGATAATAAATTCTTTTTGATCTTCAGGTAAAATGTATTCTACGTAATCTTCAAGCAGAGTGGGTATCCTAAATAGTTAATTATTTATCGGGTGTTGATACTTTTTTTAGTTTATCACATTAAAAACAGTTAAAATTGAAACAAAATGTAATTTTTTTAATAGTGTCTTGCAGACTTTATGACAAAAACCTTTTGATAAATGTTTGTAGAGGTGAGCAGTTCTACTGTTTCTGCTAAACGAAAACAAACTGTTCCTTGAACAAAAAAAACTGTTCACACAAACTTTTGGGAAAAAAACAGCTTGAATTATTAATCTGTTAATGTTCATGACTCTTTCTTCCATTACATTGTTAAACTGCATGTATTTTGCGTTTAAAAACAACAGTTTCATTTTAATAATTTTCTTAAGGCATTGGTTGTCTCTGGGAAATACCATTTATTATTTTATCACAAGATTAACAGTTTTAAGACCTTTTTATTTTGCACTTTAATATTACGTTATTTTCATATACAAAATTTGTATGGTTTTTGAAACTGTTCAATCTTAGACTTACAGGGTATTTAATATTGATAAAATGGCAATTTGCTGAGCAAATAACCTGTTCTCAGCAAACAGCAAACAGTTTATTCAATTTTATTTTCGTTAACTTAATGTTCATTAGCGTGAGATAATAGCTCTGCTTGTTGAGTTAACATGTTTGCTATGCATTATTACTATCGGGTAGGAAAAAATAGTTTGTACCAAAATGAAACAACAGTTTAGTCAAACCGTTAGATATTTTCCAATACATCACAAAATGTTTGTATAAAATATAGTATTGTGGTAATTCAATATGTAAATTCAGTTATTTGGTCAACGATCCACTGATATGATCGATTAAATTTTTCAATCGATTATAATACAAAGCTAGACAACGCAAAAAAAAAGTCTCGAACCAGGACTAATACAAATATGATAGATGCTAGTTTCCTTCCTCCCTCAGAAGTATGTATTTACATTTAATGTATACTTCATTCATTATTTATATATCAGACAGATAAAAATGAACATATTGCACCGTGCTCTGATAACAATTTAAACATTATTCGTGGCTAGAGGTAAATATAATTTCAACTATTAATTAATTACATAACATATTTATAAAAAAAATATTTACTTACGTTTAAGAACACCCATATGCTCTGATGAATGCTGACAAATTTTTTATAACCTGAGATTTCCGGTGCGATAGTCATAAGTACTGGAAATTGGCTAAAAAGGGCACCGACCATGGTAATACTTTTAAATAAGTCATCTAAAAGACATTGTAAGTTTTTCATTTTTTTATCTTCCGGATCGTATCGAAGACCGGCAAGCATTTTCCATAACGTATTGATTACAAATATTCCAAACGCTTCATCCATTTCCATAACTATTTTACCTTCCTTTTTCAACTTTTTTTTTAAATAATGTGACTCTATCACTTCTTCTTCAACAATACCGGACATGGTTCTACGTCCACAACCAAATTCTCTTAAATGTCTAAGAACAAATCGTCTTTGTTCGACCCGTAAATCTTCATCGGTTAATAAAAGTCCTGTAAAAATTTTATTTATTATTGTACGTACAAATTGCAGAATAAAATTATAAAAAATCGAACAAATGAAATATTATATTCTCTGAAGAAGCTACAATTATTAAACGCCTAAACTGCACTTCTCCTTAACTGAACTAAAGAATCCAAGGAATCTCAAGAATTAATTTTTTTGTAAGGTATTGATCGTTAAAATGCTAAAAGTGCTCTTTTCCAGCCGGGTGGAAATGCACCCGATTTTGTTTAACTTTGATGCTGTTAGGGAACTAGGTTTTTAAATATTGTTTTGACCGTTGGCATTTATTATTCAAATCGGTCTTGAAAAATTTTCTGAAACTGAAAAATTAAAATTTTGAATAAATTATTTTTATTTAATAAAGTAAAGATAAAAATTTTATCTTGTATGAAAGTTTTATTTTCTTAGGCATTACAACTCTGTTAAGTATTCTAGTATTGTAGAACCTCCAAGTTATAAGATCTGCAGTTTATTACTTTTTCTTCTTAACAAAGAAATGCTTACTCAAAATCTTATCTACTGCTTATACTTTTTTGTTCTGTATGACTTGCATAAAACTGTAATAAAAAATATATAATTTAATATTAAAATAAAATTGTATCGCTCTTTCTTTCTGTTTAATGTAGTTTTATGTACACAAATTCTGAGTTCTGGTTAGTAACAAAGCAGACTTTTAATTAAGATTGTATTAAACAATTTTGTACTTTGTAATATTGGATGCCTAATTTGAAAAAAAACCGTTATTTCTTTTTTTGATATTTTTGCAAACAAAATAAAACTTTTTCCAGATTTTTTTTTACGATTTGAATTTAAAAAGCGGTAGGTAAGTTTTCAAAAAAATAAACATGAAATTTAATATTTATTATTTTTTAAACTAAACCGACTAAACAAAATGATAAAGTTTTCACCGCATAACTTTTATTTCTTATTTACATTCAGATCGTTATTCTTCTTCGAATGGAATGATTTCAATTTTTTTTTTTTCAGAACAAGCCCTTCGGTCACCCTGTTAATAACAGTAAAATGTTCTAGCGTTATAGAAGTTACATTTCAGTTCTTAATAACGAATTTACTGTAAATAAATGATGAACAACCTCTTCGACATCCCCATGTTCTTACTTCCCATGAAGGACCTTGAGGACGGCCATCGATATCTTTATCGGTTAACATTTCTTTTACCGCTTGATAGCCGCACGCGATAACTTGTCGATCTCTACCTAGACGCATTCCAACAAGAGGCCCGTATTTTTTTGCTAACGTTGTTGTCGCATGACTAAGGAAACCTCCATTATTTTTAAGATGTTTACGCATTTTATTTAAAGTTAAAGCGCTTCCGATTATCGGTAACCATGATGGACCTTAAACACAGATAAACAAAATAATTCAGTTAAAAAATATATATAATACATTTAGGAAATTACATACGCGTATAAATAATATTTGGTTTCATTTTTAGATTTTTATAACTTTTTTAAGTCCAACAGTTGTGGGTTGTTTTTGATGCAAAACTTACTCGTACAACTTAATTAAAAATATTTATCATCTTATTTAAATGTAATATTTTTTAATTTATTTAATTCAATAATTCTAATTAAAGCGCGCGCGCATACCGTGTTTAATTTGTGTGGTTGTGACGATACTAGCGGCGACTGTCGGCACTAACTATACTAATGTAATTTCACAAGTTACATAGAATAAATTTCGCTTACACGGTTGCCAGACCGGTGTAGTCGCAAGGCTTAACGCACCGGATACCTAGTCGACCGCAAGATCAAGTTCGAGACCCCGTCAGACCGAGTTACTTTTTTACACTTTAAATATTATTCATTTATTTAATTCTATAGCTCACCTGTGACGTCATAATATACCTGTAATTTAAAGCATTTTTTTTAGGTGGAGATGCGATTTTACAAAAAACGTTTTTACAGATATTGTTATTTTTTAATTTTTAACTAACGCGCCTAAGAAAAATATGCCATTAACTAGGTGAAATCTCATGATACTGAGGGTGACCTCGCTTTACAGCCTCATCCCCTTGACCTTTTAAGTTGAAAATTTAATGGCATAATTGCCCCGTATGCAGAAGTAATCAGACCAAGTTTGGTCAAAATAGGTCCAGTAGTTCTGGATATATAAAATGATTTAGAGGCTAACACCGAACACACGCACACGCGCGCGCGCGTATATACGAACATTAATATCCGGAAATTTCCATCCGGTTTTTTGGGTTCCTTAGGTGTCAGGATCCGGTGAGAACCGCATATGTCAAAATCGGATCGATTATGCAATACTTTTCAATCTAGAGCTATAGCGCTGTCTAGACGGGAAAGTAAAATTATCATATATACAAATACTTCACCTAACATTACTATACTTAAAGATAGAAATAATTCAAATTTAACACATTTTTTGTTTTACCACATTTAAATACATACATTTTGCGTGTTTAAATTTTAACTGAAAAGATCTTCAATGCAGCGTTATTTACATTTTTTTTCTTTGAATGAGAGATGGAGTTCATCATGCTATTGAGGTTACAACTTATACATAACAGCTGATGAATCTATAATCTATTCTTTTAATGTAATGATGGGTAAATATGAAAATTTTAATTTCCAGTTTGAGAAATTTAGTCGATTAAATTCATAATCCTATAGCGATTTAAGGTAGAGTCAAAATAAAAGAGTTAGAAAGTTTATTGAAATAAAAAGAAAAACAATATTAATGGAAATATTTTAAGCGCACGCAAAAATTTCGTTAAAATTAATTCATCTGTTTTTGCGTATTTTGATAATTTGTTAAGAGACTTCAAACGGGCTGATTTCCTTCGTACCATTATTTCACACAACGATAATTTTTATTAAATATTTATATATACAATGAAATCTACTTATTCGCGACTTCGTTATTCGCGGTGCAATATTTTGATATGTCTTTTTTATATTCGCGGCTAAACTTCTCCGTATTCGCGTACATTACATTATGTAGTGACATGAAAAAATAAAAATATTAAAAGATTTAACGGCGCAGGTAGAGTATGAACGTAAAGATGAGAATATACGATCCTGGAAAACAGTTAAATGTCAAAACGCTTACCGAAAACATTAAACTATCTCGTGATATTATCCAGGTTTTTTTTATAGATGCTGATCGATCTTTGAATAGAAGCTTAATCTTTAAGCGCAAAATTGATGATGCCGTGCAACGATACACAAAACTTTACACGGATTTAAAAACAAGAGCGAGACAAGGAAAAATTACAAATTTTTGTAAGTGCAATCCAAAATACTGTAGGTTAGTTTTGTAAATTTCCTTTACAGTAATTTTAGTTTTTTTTAAGTACTGTTTTAGGCGATTGAGTACAATTTGAACATGTAATACCGTTTTCTAATAGAGTACATACTATAAGCACTGTAGTGAGTTTTTAAATCAAACAGTTCAGTTAGTGCTTACGAGTAAATTAGGAATATACTGTATTTTCTTAAATATTTTTTTGCCGGTGAACCTATGTACTCTACTAAACCAGTGCTTATAATTAATGTTGCCGTCTGTATTTCATCAATAACATCGTCCTAAGTAAGTACGCATTAATTTTTTTCATTTTACGTAGAACCTAACCGTTCTTTCTTAAGCGAGTAATAGTTTTATTTTATATTTGCGGTTTTCTGAATTCGCGGTATTTTTACGATCTCTAACCCTCGCGAATAAGAAGATTTTACGGTACTACATTTTTTATCAATTAACCGGTTAATACATCGATTGTCTCTGGTTCGATTGATTACAAGGATTTGTTATTTAACTTCCATTACATATTCGTTAAGTAAATATATAAATATAAAACAAATGTTGTGAAATAATAATAAAACGTAAACTCGATGAAGCGGGTCAGATTCTAAATTTTAATTAATTGTCTACGTTTTAAGTTCGGTGTCGTTTTTTTTTATATGAGACCGGTTCAGACGGATGAGATTATAGTGGTAGTAAAACCGGTTTTTTCAAGGATAAAGAAAGAACAGGAAGGAAATAACAGTAGTTATAGAGTATATAATATTAACAGATTATACTGGTATTACATTTTAATTCTTCAAATGACACAAAAGTCGTTTAGTAAAAAAAATCCTTTACATCCGGTTTTTCACTTCCGATATTACAAATATCTAATTATATTTCATCACAAAATAATGTTAGTTCTATATATCAACAAAAAATAGAAGTTTATTGTCATTACTAAACCTGAAAAAAAAAAGTCATTACTAAACCTCAAAAAAAAGTGTTATAGTTATGATACCAAAGAAAGCAGGGGCAGATAAATGTGAAGAATACAGAACAATTAGTTTAAATAGTCATGCATCAAAAATCTTAACTAGAATTTTATACAGAAGAATTGAGAGGAGAGTGGAAGAAGTGTTAGGAGAAGACCGATTTGGTTTCAGGAAAAGTATAGGGACAAGGGAAGCAATTTTAGGCCTCACATTAATAGTAGAAGGAAGATTAAAGAAAAACAAACCGACATACTTGGCGTTTATAGACCTAGAAAAGGCATTCGATAACGTAGACTGGAATAAAATGTTCAGCATTTTAAAAAAATTAGGGTTCAAATACAGAGATAGAAGAACAATTGCTAACATGTACAGGAAGCAACAGCAACAATAACAATTGAAGAACATAAGAAAGAAGCCCTAATAAGAAAGGGAGTCCGACAAGGATGTTCCCTATCACCGTTACTTTTTAATCTTTACATGGAACTAGCAGTTAATGATGTTAAAGAACAATTTAGATTCGGAGTAACAGTACAAGGTGAAAAGATAAAGATGCTACGATTTGCTGATGATATAGTAATTCTAGCCGAGAGTAAAAAGGATTTAGAAGAAACAATGAACGGCATAGATGAAGTCCTACGCAAGAACTATCGCATGAAATTAAACAAGAACAAAACAAAAGTAATGAAATGTAGTAGAAATAACAAAGATGGACCGCTGAATGTGAAAATAGGAGGAGAAAAGATTATGGAGGTAGAAGAATTTTGTTATTTGGGAAGTAGAATTACTAAAGATGGACGAAGCAGGAGCGATATAAAATGCTGAATAGCACAGGCGTAACGAGCCTTCAGTCAGAAATATAATTTGTTTACATCAAAAATTAATTTAAATGTCAGGAAAAGATTTTTGAAAGTGTATGTTTGGAGTGTCGCTTTATATGGAAGTGAAACTTGGACGATCGGAGTATCTGAGAAGAAAAGATTAGAAGCTTTTGAAATGCGGTGCTATAGGAGAATGTTAAAAATCAGACGGGTGGATAAAGTGACAAATGAAGTGGTATTGCGGCAAATAGATGAAGTAAGAAGCATTTGGAAAAATATAGTTAAAAGAAGAGACAGACTTATAGGCCACATACTAAGGCATCCTGGAATAGTCGCTTTAATATTGGAAGGACAGGTAGAAGGGAAAAATTGTGTAGGCAGGCCACGTTTGGAGTATGTAAAACAAATTGTTGGGGATGTAGGATGTAGAGGGTATACTGAAATGAAACGACTAGCACTAGATAGGGAATCTTGGAGAGCTGCATCAAACCAGTCAAATGACTGAAGACAAAAAAAAACTAAACCTGAGAATTATTTTTTTGGTATTTTATTAAAATATATGTAGTTATACATCCTGGTCTATTCATTAATATAAGAATGATAAAAATTATGTAAGATCTAATTACAGTAAACTTATATGGTAAATATTATGAATAGAAATCTTGTGACTTTCTTTTAAGCATTTGTAAAGGAGAAAAGAGAATTTACGTTTAAAATTGTTATAGTAAATAAAGTCGTTAGTTAATGAAAACAATGTGAACACATTCAAGTGATAAGTATAAAACTGTTCACGTAGATGTGTAGAAAAGATTTAAAAATTACTAGTCGTGTGAGAAATTATAGAAAAAATAAATGGAGGCTTTGAAATGTAGTCGTAAAGTTTCTATTTTAAAACGTGTAAAAAAGCCATTTAAGATCGAAGGGAGACGAGTTATTTTAATCGGGCGCATAATTCTTTAATCTGAACGGTTAAGTTGACGTTTGATATAAGCGTGCTGGTGAAAAACCAATTCCCTCACCCAAATAATAAAGTTCTAAGAAAATTACATAACTGTGATGCGTAGAGAAGCTCCTTGTAATGAAAAATGCGAAAACGAGAAAGAAAATGAAGAATGTAAAGCGAGAAATAGATTTAAAAAGAGAAAAATACAGAAACAGTAACAAAGGGGAACGATGGAAATAATTTTTAGAGTAATGATTTCAGACAGTTAGATGTTTTAAAATCAGTCGAATGAACAATAAATAAGGCGAAGTTGAATAAACAAGGCGATCGGTTGCTAATATGACAGAGCAACCCCTAGGTCCGGGGATTTAAATAGCGTTGAGGGCAGCGTGTGGAGAAAAAAATTCTGAAAATATTATGAGGTAGGAAACCGCCTCCAGACACTGTATGCGACTTTATGACGTGAATGCGTTATGTCCTACACAAAACTAAGGTTCCATCTTAGAGATGGACTGAAGAGGATCAGTGCCGGGAAAAGGACGCAAAAATTTTGCAACGCTTCCAAAAAAAAACCCAATTAATTTTTATCATACGATCTAAAAAAGGATCGGGTCCCGGTGCCAAATTCTGTCCTTTAAAAAAAAAAACTTAGTTTCTACCCGTCAGTTAATAACAAATAGCCGCCATTTAATTAGAAAAATCCAGCAGCAAGGTTGGAATGTCCAGGTTTTACGATAAGTAAGGTGATTAAACAATCCTCCGACGTAATATGTTTCGTTCCGAGTGGGGTACAGTCGGGCATTTAAACAAAGATTGCGTCACGAATATTCCATTTCTGGTCCGTGGTTAAGTATGAGAAGCTGTTCGGTGAGTTCGTTGTGAACAGGAGGCAAAGTGGCATTGTTCATTGACAAAAGATTTATTAGGAATCATTTGTAAATAATACTTGTATAAAGTTTATTAATGATTTTATAATGGTAATCTCACTGTAGTATAATCACTTCTTAAATTTTATATAAATTTTCATTTGTTATTGTAACTTTCATAACATAATTATTATTTGTTACTTATAATTTACTTATTTTGTAAATAGCAAGATTAAATAATTATTTATTACTAAAGAATAATCTGCAAAAATTTTTAAATGTGTAACCTCTCGATTTTGTCGAACCGATAACACACAAAAATACTTTACAGTACGTTTTAAACTTGTTGATATTGATAAGAAATTAAGATATCATTTTCGTATGTTTTGTGCTGCGGATCTGTCTACCGTACAAATCCGTGTATGTGAACTTCAATCGTCGTCCATTGCAAAGTTCTACAGACGCAGACAAATCCCCGAATGAATAAATAAACTGTGTCCATCAGATATGATAGGAACTTGACACAGATATTGTTCAGATTTAATTTACTAAGCAATCGGTATTAATACAATTGTATAAATTAAATTTCCACTTGCCAACAATTTAAAAATTTAAATCCTAATACTTTCAGAGCTGTTACTCCATCTTCAGAGATTTTCTAAAAGATATTAATTTAAATTCAAATCGATAATCGTTTTTAAAATAAACTGTTATGTTCATAATAGTCAATCGTCAAGAATAAAATTAATTCGTACGTCAATAAGACAGTAACGTCATGTTTGTAAGATATTTGCAACTATTTAGATAATACTATTTATTTATAATAAAACTAGTGTTATTTATAATAAAGTGTGTGTACGTACAAATTTGGATCTGTCTGATATATCCACCGTATAAATCTGTGTGTTTAAATTTAAGTGGTTTTGTCACCGATTCCATAAAACTACGTTTTCCGTGGTAGAAAAAGTCTAGGTTATTATTTATTTATTTATTTTTTTTGCTATTTAAATAGTTCTCGCGTATAATATTTTATTAAATAAATTTTAGAAATAATTTAGCTTTAGTTTATAATTTAGCGAGAAAATTTTAAATTTCATTTGAAAGTCTTACTAAACTTTGCGGAGATTTTACTTTTGTCTCTTTCCCTTGTCGATAAATTAATTGGAAAACTAGAAAGTATCATTTACAACTATAAAATCTGATTTTGTTATTTTGTTATTTGGGAAGTAGAATTACTAAAGATGGACGAAGCAGGAGCGATATAAAATGCTGAATAGCACAAGCTAAACGAGCCTTCAGTAAGAAATATAATTTGTTTATATCAAAAATTAATTTAAACGTCAGGAAAAGATTTTTGAAAGTGTATGTTTGGAGCGTCGCTTTATATGGAAGTGAAACTTGGACGATCGGAGTTTGATGCAGCTCTCCAAGATTCCCTATCTAGTGCTAGTCGTTTCATTTCAGTATACCTTCTACATCCTACATCCCCAACAATTTGTTTTACATACTCCAAACGTGGCCTGCCTACACAATTTTTCCCTTCTACCTGTCCTTCCAATATTAAAGCGACTATTCCAGGATGCCTGAGTATGTGACCTATAAGTCTGTCTCTTCTTTTAACTATATTTTTCCAAATGCTACTTTCTTCATCTATTTGCCGCAATACCTCTTCATTTGTCACTTTATCCACCCATCTGATTTTTAACATTCTCCTATAGCACCACATTTCAAAAGCTTCTAATCTTTTCTTCTCAGATACTCCGATCGTCCAGGTTTCACTTCCATATAAAGCGACACTCCAAACATACACTTTCAAAAAACTTTTCCTGACATTTAAATTCATTTTTGATGTAAACAAATTATATTTCTTACTGAAGGCTCGTTTAGCTTGTGCTATTCGGCATTTTATATCGCTCCTGCTTCGTCCATCTTTAGTAATTTTACTTCCCAAATAACAAAATTCTTCTACCTCCATAATCTTTTCTCCTCCTATTTTCACATTCAGCGGTCCATCTTTGTTATTTCTACTACATTTCATTACTTTTGTTTTGTTCTTGTTTATTTTCACGCGATAGTTCTTGCGTAGGACTTCAACTATGCCGTTCATTGTTTCTTCTAAATCCTTTTTACTCTCGGCTAGAATTACTATATCATCAGCAAATCGTAGCATCTTTATCTTTTCACCTTGTACTGTTACTCCGAATCTAAATTGTTCTTTAACATCATTAACTGCTAGTTCCATGTAAAGATTAAAAAGTAACGGCGATAAGGAACATCCTTGTCGGACTCCCTTTCTTATTAGGGCTTCTTTCTTATGTTCTTCAATTGTTATTGTTGCTGTTTGGTTCCTGTACATGTTAGCAATTGTTCTTCTATCTCTGTATTTGAACCCTAATTTTTTTTAAATGCTGAACATTTTATTCCAGTCTACGTTATCGAATGCCTTTTCTAGGTCTATAAATGCCAAGTATGTCGGTTTGTTTTTCTTTAATCTTCCTTCTACTATTAATGTGAGGCCTAAAATTGCTTCCCTTGTCCCTATACTTTTCCTGAAACCAAATCGGTCTTCTCCTAACACTTCTTCCACTCTCCTCTCAATTCTTCTGCATAAAATTCTAGTTAAGATTTTTGATGCATGACTAGTTAAACTAATTGTTCTGTATTCTTCACATTTATCTGCCCCTGCTTTCTTAGGTATCATAACTATAACACTTTTTTTGAAGTCTGATGGAGTAAGTCAGAGTATTTAAAAATTATATATATTTTTTTAAATAATGCCGATTAATATTTATTTTATTTATCGGAATTTTTGTTCTGATGTAAGATGATCGATTCCGTTCGTGACCGTGTAATATTAAATTTTAAAATTTATTTAATAGCTGTTTGTCATCGAAAATTGAAAAGAGGTCGCAATAGATAATTTGTAAATTACAACATGAAACTTGTAGAAAAATTGCACGTCAAAGGAGAAAATAAATAACACTAATACAAATAAATACTTATATACAAACGCAGGGTCATTTCCGGATATCTCTTTCTCGGTATCTAGCCGTTAATAATACAAGTAATATAACAGCAGCTGCTTTCTCCATCTACCTCGATATCCCACTCTCCCAACAGCTCAGTATTTTATCCCTCCGATCGTTTTGTCCTTCCGACTATCTTTTAACTTTCTTTTACACTGAAACACATAATTTTCTTCTGAAACAGTTACGTAGCATAAAAGTGCGTTTATACGGTCTTTTATTTGGAAGCGGTATAGCCATCACGTATATATGTACTTATCACTTAATCTTTGTAAAATGCTTTTTATTCTTAACGCAAATAATTAAGCTCAGAATAAATTAAAAATAAATTTGACAACGAGGTTTATAAGTCGTCAAAAAATTTATTTTTTTAAATCAAATTTTCATATTAATTTTAAAATTGTGAAATAATTTCTTACATACGATTCGGATTTCTAATAAGTGGGAAATCCCTCTCTCTTTTATTCATCGCGTCTTATATCCTGAATTACGTAAACTTTTTTCTGAAATGCAATTCTTCCATTTCATAACTAGCAAAACATTTTCTTAAATTGGAAATTGTTATTCTTAAAGGAAGTCTTTAACAAAAAAATATTATTTTATTATTAATTTATCTATACATTAGCATCTCCGTCGCGGCTTCGCCTGCGCTTTAGGGTTACTTGCGTTTCTCGTCACGGTCGGGGCTTGATTAACCGGTCAGGGCTAAACACCCTTACCATCTCGAACCCCTGGGTTTATTAAATTCTTGCTTGTGAGAATAATAATAATAAATAAAAATTAAAGGTTCAGTTTATAAAAACTAATTTTTATAAACTGAATTTTATAAACAAATTTTAAAAAAAAACTTACTTTTTATTTTTTTGTTGCAATTTCTTCTAAGCAACAGTTCGGTCAGTACAGGACCCACTAATTGGTTTATAGATTTCCAGTCGCGGCTTCATTCACGAAATACATAATCAGAATTTCAAACGTAAATTACCATCAAAATGTTACCAAATTTATAAAGATTGAATAAATAGCGTAAAACGGCAGATGTAAAAAATAATTTTTCTTTCAACCCCTTAAAATATTAAAATAAGTACAAGCCTTAAATTTGAGCGATCTAAGAATGTTGGTTTCAAAAGAGTCGACCTCCATCTTAAAAATATTAGTTATAACTGGTTACCCCTACGAAGTACGGGTAAAAATATTTTTTTACCGCTTGTGAGCGTTGTCTACGACAAACACTACTAGGAGGTTTTGTTTTTTGAGTAAAGTAACCGGAGGCAGGTACGCACGGAGGCAGTCGCGTTGCACGTATAGTAACAGTGGCAGTGGCTGTGTTGGTTGAGCCGCCGCACCGTGCACCGTCGCACCTCTTACAAAATCGAAATTTAAAAAAAACCGAAAATGGTTTTGATATTTATTTGCAGAATAAATGACAAATATCAATATAGCAGAATAAATGTTGTATTAAATATCACGGTTATATTACTGCTACTATAATAAACTTCCCGTTTTAACTTTTATACTGTTAGTTTTTTTTGTAAATTAGAAAGCGCTATTACTGTTTAAAAACTAAATACAATAACATAGCAGTAAGAAAATGTTTTTTGTTTTTTTTTTAATTTTCTTTTTTTAATCATAGATTTAGTAATTTTAGAATAGAGAATGTCTGGAATAATAAAATTAATTGTATTTTAAAGAGTGATTTCTTTTAAAAATGACTATGAATTTATTATTATTCTTACTAATATTAATATGAAAAATACGTAGGCTTATTTCAGTTAATTAATAGGATTTAATGAGAATCAATATGGAAGGTGTGATTCATTGTGTGACCTTCAACTGTGGATTCTTTTTTTATGATTATCAAAAGATACGTAATTTAATTTCTGTCAAAGACCTCACAATTGTTAAACTGTAAAATTCATTGATTTTTATTGTATAAGTAACTACATAATAAATATAGTAAGAAATATCTGAACCCAGTAATTTTGTCAACAGGCTTAATTTGATTTTTTTCTTTTTTTTGTAAAAAATCCATTACCTCCTACTATAAAATATCAGTCGATTAGGGTTTCATATAAAAAGCCTACTTTTTGGTAAAATTAAAGTATATCTACTTTCTTAAAAATGTCTTAGAATTAATTTGAAATATTTATTGAGCGTACTCCATTATTAAACGAGAGAAATACGATAATTATACGCGTTCCTTTCTTTTTTTAAATTATAAATTAAGAAATATTTAAATCAATAATTTAAAAAAATATATATACCTTTTAAAAATATTATCACCCTTTAAGAGTTTTTCTTTTATTATTTTTTTCTGTTTTATTTAAACGTTTCATGAGTAAATACGAATCGAAAATGTTGACAAGTGCTCATAAAGATTAACAGAATGATATCCGCACGTGTTTTTCTCGACCTCTTTAACCATGAGGGGGACGAATTTTTTTTCTCCATATCGTCGATTTTGTATGTCAATGCTGAAACAACAGTTCATGAGGTGGCGTCATTCCGGTTCACCTAAACTGAAAAAATTCAAACGAGCTCAATCTGGAAAGAAAATCACGAGAACTGTATTCTGGAACCAAAAGGTCGGGCTTTGATTGATTTCATGAAACCTGAAACATTCATCGCATCGCAAGTCTATTGTGAAACGCTTTGCAAAATGCGTCGTACCATTCAAAACCGACGACGGGGAATGCTGAGATTAGGAATCGTTCTTTACGATAATGCACGTTTACACAAGGCTGCATGCACGATAGAAACGATTCGAAAATTCGGATGGGAGATTTTTTATAATTCTTCTTACAGTGCTGATCTCTCCCCCTCTGATTACCATCTCGATTTCTACACCTCAAAAACTGGTTTGTGTCCCAACAATTCGAGGAAAGTGAAGAACTGAAAATTTCGGTGCAGAAGTGCTACAATCTCAGGCGGCAGGATTTTTTTTATGCAGCGGGTTTAAAGAAGCTTTTTTCTCGATATCAAAAGCGTTTGGTGATTACGTGATATAGTGATTATGTTTGATGATATCACGAAACGGTAATTATGTACATTAATAAAATAAATATATATAAGTATTTGAAATTATTAATAGTTCTCATTTTTCGGACTTTTCTCATTTTGTTATCGATTGGCCCTTACTTTTGAACCGCGCCTCCTATATTAAAAATTTGTAAAAACCTACAGAATTTAAGAACTGAAAATAACGATGTAATCTCAAATACTCTTTATAAGGCAAACTAGATAAACATAATAACTTTTTCATAAGCATTAAATATGTATTTTTTAAGGTTATTTTTATTATAACCTCTACTGAAGGCTATTAACCCGTCTATCTAAACCAAAAAATTTCGTTATCAAGCTAATTTGCATTTTAGAAACAATACAATCGGTAAAAATGACTTTATTTACAAGTATTTACATAAGAACACAAATTAATAATTAGCTAATCTTTAAAAAAACTGTTTTCCTCTGAAAAATAATAAAAACTATTAGATTTTTGGTTTCAGGAAAAGTATAGGGACAAGGGAAGCAATTTTAGGCCTCAGATTAATAGTAGAAGGAAGATTAAAGAAAAACAAACCGACATACTTGGCGTTTATAGACCTAGAAAAGGCTTTCGATAACGTAGACTGGAATAAAATGTTCAGCATTTTAAAAAAAATTAGGGTTCAAATACAGAGATAGAAGAACAATTGCTAACATGTACAGGAACCAAACAGCAACAGTAACAATTGAAGAACATAAGAAAGAAGCCCTAATAAGAAAGGGAGTCCGACAAGGATGTTCGTTACTTTTTAATCTTTACATGGAACTACCAGTTAATGATGTTAAAGAACAATTTAGATTCGGAGTAACAGTACAAGGTGAAAAGATAAAGATGCTACGATTTGCTGATGATATAGTAATTCTAGCCGAGAGTAAAAAGGATTTAGAAGAAACAATGAACGACGTAGATAAAGTCCTACGCATGGAAATAAACAAGAACAAAACAAAAGTAATGAAATGTAGTAGAAATAACAAAGATGGACCGCTGAATGTGAAAATAGGAGGAGAAAAGATTACGGAGGTAGAAGAATTTTGTTATTTGGGAAGTAAAATTACTAAAGATGGACGAAGCAGGAGCGATATAAAATGCCGAATAGCACAAGCTAAACGAGCCTTCAGTAAGAAATATAATTTGTTTACGTCAAAAATTAATTTAAATGTCAGGAAAAGATTTTTGCAAGTATATGTTTGGAGTGTCGCTTTATATGGAAGTGAAACTTGGACGATCGGAGTATCTGAGAAGAAAAGATTAGAAGCTTTTGAAATGCGGTGCTATAGGAGAATGTTAAAAATCAGAAGGGTGGATAAAGTGACAAATGAAGAGGTACTGCGGCAAATAGATGAAGAAAGAAGCATTTGGAAAAATATAGTTAAAAGAAGAGACAGACTTATAGGCCACATACTAAGGCATCCTGGAATAGTCGCTTTAATATTGGAAGGACAGGTAGAAGGGAAAAATTGTGTAGGCAGGCCACGTTTGGAGTATGTAAAACAAATTGTTGGGGATGTAGGATGTAGAGGGTATACTGAAATGAAACGAATAGCACTAGATAGGGAATCTTGGAGAGCTGCATCAAACCAGTCAAATGACTGAAGACAAAAAAAAAAAAAAATTAATTTTATTCTTTAAAAAAAGTGCTATTAAGCTAAATTAAAACAATAAACTTATTACTTTTTTTATTATTTAACTTTCTATATTTTAATTTTTAAATGATCGTCTTAAAATATAATCCTTACATAGCACATGTTATCATTATGAAGTTTTTTTATCTAATGAAAACAGAACAAAACTTGTTTATCAAGTGGATGGACGATGGAATAATCTACAAATTGAGACGCGCGTATTTTTATCTCACTCTCTCTCTCTCTCTACCTCTCTCTAATCCACTCCTTTTCTCTATCATTCAGCTCTCTCTTTCTGAAGTCGCCTGAATCGACAGAATTCGAGTTTCTTTACATATACGGGCATGTACTATTCTTATAAGCATTTTCGGCCTTATAAAAGCCATTTTTAAATTCCGACCCCCCTCTAATAATCTAAATTAGAAATAATTTAGATTAACCCGAACTGAATCGGTAGATTACTAGAAATTTATAGATCGTTGAATTAAAATCCTATTTTTGTTCTTTCTCCAAAATATATATTACTTCTTTCGCATTTCCATTTAATTAAAATTCGGAAGTATTTAATTACAGTTACACCGATTCTCTAAAACTACGCTTGAATATATATACTCATGCATTTGACACATTTCATGTTGAATAAGGAATACAGAGTTATTAGTCATATATCTTACGGATATAAGGTTATGGAATTAAAATACATTGATGCTACTCGTAATTAATGGATTTCTTAAAAGTTGTAGTTTATTAATCTTTTTTTATTAAAAATTTTTAAATCTGTATTATGTAATTAAGCACACAAATTTAAGCGCTTTTATTACTGCGTGATACTTAATAACATAATCAAGATGAGGATAATTCGTTACCTTAATATACCGAATCTAAATATTTCATTAGTCGGTTTAATTTTATAATAGAATGTTGTATTTTTATTACTTTTTTTAAAAAAGTTCATGTATATAAATAAAAATTATAGTAAAAAAATATTTAAAAACTCATATACTCTTTCAGAAAGGAAATTCATTGTGACAGTGGAGGGATTTCAACCTTTGGGGGGGGGGACAAAACCGGACTTTAGTGAAACTTCCAAAAGCAGGAATGAAACGTAAATTTTGGGGAACGACTGAAGTTGGTTGTTTACCTATAATAAAAATACACCAAATGTTCCAATGAATTTCGACACATATATATAGATAGAAAAAGCTTTATATAACCAGAATAAATGAAATGTGACGCGGTATTTGTCGGTTCACCAATTATAAATAGATATTCCGCATTTCTCAATCAACGGCCGTTAAGATAAGTGCTCTTTAAGGTAATTGCTACATTCTATTATATTGCGGTTTAATCGAATGATTTTGCGGTTAAAAATTCACTTTCTATACTGTTTAATGGAATTTCGTAAATACCTCTTATTACCGATCTCTAGATTGCAATATTACTTTATTCATAATTCCGAGAAATTTATTTTCACAATTATTTGTAAGAGGTTTATTTCCAAAGCCGAATATCTCCACGTTTGGTCAAAATTTAGATTGCGATTGTTAATGTAAAATTATTATACTCTTTTTTTAATAAAAACTGATTTGTTTCTGTTTTATATCAGCGCTAAGACTGGCAATATTTAGGTCAACCGATCGTGAACAAGCATCCAAAATGCTATTTTTTGTGTCTATTAAATTTGAATTGAACATATATGCCTATAGTATAATGAGTTTTGATAAAAAGAAAACTTTAGATTAAATTAGCTTAACGTAGAGTTTCGGATAAAACAATGTATCAGTCGATATATGTTTTGGCTAATAAAAATAGACTTTCAAATTGAGATTTGTAACCAACACCCACCAACATTTATATATACAATGAAAATTGAAAAACCGATAACATGTAAACTAAAGACAACACACATTGTTAATTCAGTATCAAAGATTACACTGAATATTGACCACCTCAATACATTCTATATCCAATAAATATGGGAATACTGATAACTGTAATTCAATGAACACAAATTTCCATCTCAGTATCAAAGATTACACTGAATGTTGACCACCTCAATCATTAATATATCCAATGAAAATTGGAAACCGATTATATGAAAACTAATGACAGCACACATTTTCATTTCAGTATCAAAGATACACGTAATGTCGAACACTTCAATCATATCTATATCAAATGACAATATGAAAGCTTATAATAAATAAACCAACAACAAAATACATTTCCTTATCAGTATTAAAAATTGAACTTCATGTTGACCACCCTCAATGATTACTAAACCAAGTACCAATATGAATGCTTATAACATGTTAATCAATGGCAACATACATTTATTAATCCATATCAAAGATTACAGCTAATGTTGACCACCCTGAATGATTTCTATATCAAATCACAATATGAAAGCTCATAACAAACAAACCAATGATAACATACCTTTCCACGTCAGAATCAAAGATAACACCAAATGTTGAGGACCTCAATCAATTATATATCCAGTGAAAATTGGAAAACCGATAACATCTAAACTAAAGACAACACACATTTCCATCTCTGTATCAAAAATTACACTGAATGTAGACCACTTCAATCATTTCAACATCCAATAAATATGGGAATACTCATAACATGTAAACTAATGGCAACAAAGATTTCGACCTCAGTTTCAAAGATTGCACTTAAAGTTGACCACCTCAATCATTTCTATATCCATTAAAAATGGAAATACTGATAACATATAAATCAATGGCAACATACTTAATCATACTTACTTAATCCATATCAAATATTACAGCTAATGTTGACCACCCTCAATGATTCCTATATCAAATCAAAATATGAAAGCTGATAACAAACAAATCAATGACAACATACATTTCTCTAACCCTATCCAAGATTACAGCTAATGTTGTCCACCCTCAATGATTTCTGTATCAAATCACAATATCAAAGCTGATAACAAACAAACCAATGACAACATACATTTCCACCTCAGTAACCAAGATTACACCAAATGTTGACGACCTCAATCAAATATATATCCAGTGAAAATTGGAAAACCGATAACTTGCAAACAAAAGACAACACACATATCCATCTCTGTATCAGAGATTAACTGAATGTTGACCACCTTAGTCATTTATATATCCAATGAAAATTGGAAAACCACAAGCATGTAAATTAAAGACAACACACATTTCCATCTCTGTATCAAAAATTACACTGAATGTAGACCACTTCAATCATTTCAACATCCAATAAATATGGGAATACTCATAACATGTAAACTAATGGCAACAAAGATTTCGACCTCAGTTTCAAAGATTGCACTTAAAGTTGACCACCTCAATCATTTCTATATCCATTAAAAATGGAAATACTGATAACATATAAATCAATGGCAACATACTTAATCATACTTACTTAATCCATATCAAATATTACAGCTAATGTTGACCACCCTCAATGATTCCTATATCAAATCAAAATATGAAAGCTGATAACAAACAAATCAATGACAACATACATTTCTCTAACCCTATCCAAGATTACAGCTAATGTTGTCCACCCTCAATGATTTCTGTATCAAATCACAATATCAAAGCTGATAACAAACAAACCAATGACAACATACATTTCCACCTCAGTAACCAAGATTACACCAAATGTTGACGACCTCAATCAAATATATATCCAGTGAAAATTGGAAAACCGATAACTTGCAAACAAAAGACAACACACATATCCATCTCTGTATCAGAGATTAACTGAATGTTGACCACCTTAGTCATTTATATATCCAATGAAAATTGGAAAACCACAAGCATGTAAATTAAAGACAACACACATTTCCATCTCTGTATCAAAAATTACACTGAATGTAGACCACTTCAATCATTTCAACATCCAATAAATATGGGAATACTCATAACATGTAAACTAATGGCAACAAAGATTTCGACCTCAGTTTCAAAGATTGCACTTAAAGTTGACCACCTCAATCATTTCTATATCCATTAAAAATGGAAATACTGATAACATATAAATCAATGGCAACATACTTAATCATACTTACTTAATCCATATCAAATATTACAGCTAATGTTGACCACCCTCAATGATTCCTATATCAAATCAAAATATGAAAGCTGATAACAAACAAATCAATGACAACATACCTTTCGACCTCAGAATCAAAGATAACACCAAATGTTGAGGACCTCAATCAATTATATATCCAGTGAAAATTGGAAAACCGATAACATCTAAACTAAAGACAACACACATATTCATTTCTGTATCAGAGATTACACTGAATGTTGACCAACGTAAGCATTTATATATCCTATGAAAATTAGAAAACCGATAACATGTAAACTAATGACAACACACACTTCCATTTCAGTATCAAAGATTACACTTAATGTTGACCACCTCAATCATTTCTATATCCAATAAAAATGGGAATACTGATAACTGTATTCCAAGGACAACACATTTTTACATCTCAGTATCAATGATCACACTGGATGTTGACCACCATAGTCATTTATATAACCAATGAAATTTAGAAAACTGTAAACTGTAATTCAATGACAAACACGCATTTCCACCTCAGTATTACGGATTACACTCAATGTTGACGAACTTAATCATTTATATACACAATGAAAATTGGAAAACCAATAACATATAAACTAAAGACAACAAACATTTTTAACACGGTATGAAAGATTACACTGAATGTTTACCATCTCAATCAGTTTTATATCCAATGAAAATTAATTAACCGATAACATTTAAACTAAAGACAACAGAAATTTCCACCAACTCACTCATTTATATATCCAATGAAAGTTGGAATACTGATAACATGTAAACCAATGTCAACCCACATTTCCTTATCCGTATCATAGAATACAGTTAATGTTAACCACCCTCAATGATTTCTATATTAAATCACATTATGAAAGCCGATAACAAACAAACCAATGACAACATACATTTCTTTATCCGTATCTAAGATCACCGCTAATGTTGACCACCCTCAATGATTTCTATATCAAATCAAATTATGAAAGCTGATCACATGTAAACTATTGTCAACACACATTTCCTTATCCGTATCAAAGTATACAGTTAATCTTGACCACTCTCAATGATTTCAATATCAAATCACAATATGAGAGGTTATAACAGACAAACCAATGGCAACGTATATTTCCATATCAATATCAAAAATTGCACTTTATTTTGACCACCCTCAATGATTACTAAACCAAATCAAAATAGGATGGCCGATAAAATGTAAACTAATGACTAAACACATTTTCTTTCCCGTATTAATGATTACAGTTAATTTTGACCACTTTCAGAAATTACATCATCAATAACAAACTAGAACGCCGAAAACATGTTAACCAATGACAACAGACATTTCCCAGAAGTATCAAAGATTATACTTTATATTACCCACAACTAGTGATTATACATACAATCAACATTGGAAAGCCGGTATCATATATATGAATGACAACAAATATTTTCCTATCTGTATCGAAGATTGCAGTTTACGTTGACCTTCCTCAAAGATTTCTATATTTAATCACAATATGAAAGCTGATAACAAACAAACCAATGCCAACATACATTTCCATCACAGTATCAAAGATTACTTACAATGAATGTTGACCTCCTCAATCATTTCTATATCGAATAAAACTTGGAAAACCGATAACGGGTAAACCAATGACAACATACATCTCAGTACTTTCATCAGTATTTTCATTGGATATAGAAATGATTGAGGTGGTCAACATTCAGTGTAATCTTAGATACTGAGATGGAAATGTATGTTGTCAATGGTTTGTTCGTTATCATCTTTCATGTTGTGATTTGATATAGAAATCGTTGAGGGGGTCAAAATCAATGCAATTTTTGATACTGATAAAGAAATATACTTTATCATTGGTTTTTCTGTTATCACCCCTAATATTGTGATTTGATATAGAAATCATTGAGGGTGGTCAACATTAGGTGTAATCTTAGATATGGATAAACAAATCTATGTTGTCATTGGTTTGTTTGTTATTAGCTTTCATATTGTGATTTGATATAGATATGGTTGAGGTGTTCAACATTAAGTATAATCTTTGATACTGAGATGGAGATGTGTGTTGTCATTAGTTTATATGTTACCAGTTTTCAAATTTTCATTGGATATATATATATATATATAACATTCAGTGTAATCTTTGATACTAAGATGGAAATGTATATTGTCATTGGTTTGTTTCTTATCAGCTTTCATATTGCGATTTGGTATAGAAATCATTGAGTGTGGTCAACATAAACAGTAATCTTCGATACTGACATGAAAATATTTGTTGTTATTTGTAGATGTTATCTACAAATGTTGATAACATCTACAATGTTATGTAGATGTTATGTCATCTGTTACGTTGTAGATGTTATCGGCTTTCCAATGTTGATTAGATGTAGTAATCACTAGTTGTGGGTAATAATAAGTTTAATCTTTGATACTGATATGGAAATGTAGATTACAGTTAATGTTTACCTCCCTCAATGAGTTCTATATCAAATCAAAATATGAAAGATGATAACCAATGACAACATGCATTTCCATATCAGTATTAAAAATTGCACTTGATGTTGACCACCCTCAATGATTACTAAACCAAATCACAATAGGATAGCTGATAACATGTAAACTAATGACAACAAACATTTCCATCTTAGTATCTATGATTATAATGAATGTTGACCACCTCAATCAATTCTATAACCAATAAAAATTGGAAAATCGATAACATGTAAACCAATGACAACAACTGTTCATCTCAGTATCAAAAATTACACTGAATGTTGACCACCTCAATCATTTCTATATCCAATGAAAATTAGAAAACCGATAACATGCAAACTAATGACCACACACACTTCCATCTCAGTATCAAAGATTACACTGAATGTTGACTATCTCAATCATTTCTATACCCAATTAAAATTGAAAAACCGATAACACGTAAACCAATGACACTACACATTCCATATCAGTTTCAAAGATTACAGTTAATCTTGAACACCCTCAATGATTACTACCTCCAATCACAACTGGAATGCCAATTTCATGCATCATAATAACTATTGTAATCTTTGATATAGATAGGGAAATGTGTAGCGTCATTTTTTTTCCATGTTATCTTCTAATCATTGAGGGCGGGCAACATTAAGTGCATTTTTTGATACAGATTTGGAAGTGGGTGCTGTCATTGTTTTACATCATATCAGCTTTTCTCTTTTATTGCATGTAGTAGTCATTGATGGCAGTCAACATAAACTGTAATCTTTGATACTGATGTTAAATGTATCTAATCTTAAGTTTACATTATATGGCCTTTCCTATTGTGATTGGATGTAGTTATCATTTAGCGTGGGGAACATTGAGTGCTATCTTTGATACTAATTGGGAAATGTGTGTCGACATTGGTTTCCATGTTACTAGCTTTCCTACTGTGATCGAATTTAGAAATGATTGAGGGCCGAAAGCGTTAAGGGTAATCTTTGATACTGAAAGGTAAATGTGTGTTGTCATTGATTTAGTTGTTATTGGCTTTGCTATTCTCGTTCGATATAATAATCTTTGAATGCGGGCAACCTTAAGTGTAATCTTTGATACTCTTAACTAAATGTGTATTGTCATTGAATTACATGTTATTGGCTTTCCTATTGTAATTCGATATAATAATCGTGGAAATCAGGCAAACTTAAGTGTAATTTTTGATACTGATAAGTGAAAGTGTGTTGACATTGGTTTACATTTTATTGGCTTTCCTATTGTGATTGGATTTAGTAATCATTGTGGGCAGCCAAAGTTAAGTGTAATCTTGATACCGATAGGTGACTGATTCTGATTGTATTAAGTAATCAGTCAATTGTCAAGTAATCAGAGTGGTCAATACTACGTGTCATCTTTGATACTTAGTAGTGAATGTGTTTTCATTTTTTTTTTTATTGCCTTTCTTATTCTTATTGGATTTAGTAATAATTGAGAATGGGCACCGTTAAGTGTAATATTCGATACTAAAAAATGAATGAGTCTTTTCACTCTTTTTATTTTATCAGAATTAATATCTGATTAACTATTCACTGAAGTATTCTGTGGGAGGTATTAATGTTAATTCTCATCTCTGATACTGAAAGGTGAATGTGTTGTCATTGGTTTCATGTGTCATTCTATCAGCTGTCCTGTTCTGCTTGGATTTATGTGATCATGGAAAGAAAACAACGTTAAGCGTAATTTTGAATAATGAAAGTTAATGTGCGTTTTCTTTGGTTTATATTTAGCAGCTTTAGAATTGTGATATAGTAAATATTGAGTGTTAACAATGTTAAATATAATATTCGGTTCTGAAAGGTGAATGAGTGTTGCCATTGGTTTAAATTTTATTGGTTTTCCTACAATTACAAGAAAGTTACAGAAGTAAACTTTGTGGGTGTTGAATGTTAAGTGTAAACTGCTATACTGAATGGTGAATGTGTGTTGTCACTGGTTTTATCCTCTCGTCTCCTTAAGTGCATCTAGAGGTTTGTAGCTGTTTTCTAGTTTCATCTATTTTCAGGCTTTCCGGTTTTGTGTGTACCCTCCAGCAGCGTCAGGCTGTTTTTTTGATCTAGGCAGTTATCACTGATTTTAAGACTCATTGTTTCGATTTTTTGCATAGGTATCTAGGTGCTGATTTATCGACGCATACCCACCTTGTTGCGGCTGAAAGGTGGCAACAACTCCTGGATGTAGGTCCCTGTAACGAGCAAAGGAATCTTCCTAGTCCTGCTTGCATGCTTTTCAGAATGAAGGCTGTAATCTGTGGTTTTTGAATCGATCCAGTAGCAGCCAAGAGGTACATAGAATGACAGGGAAATTCAGAAGGTCCCCATCTGCCTGTAGCTTGCTGCGGGTAGTAGTCACACCAATGGGCATGTCCAACTTTTGATGTAGGAGAAAGACAGTGAGCGTCTCGTTGACGTCAGGACAGGCTAGGGAATCACTGGCCAGCCATATCAGAATTCATAGAATTCAGTAAGTCCAGGTGCAAGAGAAAGCCGATGCCCATTCCTACGAACTCGTCGGCGGATGAGGCTTCAGAAATGGATACAGGGACACCTGGCCGAGGCAAGTCAAACCCTGCAGTAGAGACATTTAAGAAAGCGGTGTGCTTTGCTGACATCGTTTGTGCCAAAGAGAGGCCAGCCAGGTCAAAAAACCGAAGGTCTTGTTTGTCAACAAGGCAGAGGGATTGACTAAGGCCAGTTCTGACTTGAAAAAGGACTTCCAGGCTGCTGTTTGTGACAGCCAGAAGGGCCTGCATATTAGAGATATAAAAGAGACCAGCAAGGGTCTAGTTGTGGTTGCCGACAACAAGGAGACGGTCCAAGTCATCAAGGAATCTCCTGCAGTGCAGAAACTTGAGGTCAAGGTACACCCCAAACGAGGTTGTAGGCCCCCTGTCAAAGTCTAATGACATTGACTGTGGTCTCTCTGATAAGGAGGTTCTGACCCTGATGAGGAACCAGAGCACTGACTTGGACGAGACTACGTTTAAAAAGGAGTGTAGGCTAGTCTTCAAAACAGGAAATCATAATGCCGCTCGGTATCATGAAGTTTTTGAATTAGGTGCTGGTCTCTTCCTGAAATGCTTGTCAGAGGGTAGAATTTTTCTGGATTTCACATCCTGTCACATCAAGGAATACCTTGACTTGCAGCGGTGTTTCAAATGTTGTCGCTTCGGCTATAGGGCCAAAAGAATGCATCGGTCTGTGCGCATTGTGGTGAAGAGGGCCATAAGCATGACGACTATCCGCAGAAAAAAGTGGCTCCGATTTGTGTCAACTGTAAGAGGTTGCGCGAGTCATAGTGTGATTGTTACAAGAGGGCAGTTGAGATTTGTTTCAAATCCCTTGACGGTTAGGTTCAGTCAGCTAAATGCCCAGGAAAGAATAAAAACTATTTTAAAATTTGTGTCAAAATGAATTTTCTTTCCTAATGCTAAAATTAAATAAGATAAATTTATTATAAGATAAATAATATTAGAAAATATTTTCATGAGATCTGCTTTTCTCAGATTATTAGTAACTTTTTATGCAATAGTCAATTTACATTTGTTATAAAAATTGGAAAAGGTGGTAAAAAAAAGTCATTCTAATTTTAGTAGTTTACATAAAACGTTTATTAATAAGAAAACAAAATATTCAAGAATGGTAGGAACACAAAAAAACAATAGTATTAGGGAAAGATCAAATAACCAACATTTTTTCCTTATAAATCATATTTCTCTTATAAATAAATTTACAAAATTTAAACCCAATCCATTGTAAAAAGCTGTATTATAAATAAAAGAAAATACATAATAGTTTTAACTAAAAATATATGTGCCAGGTGGAGGAGGCCCTTGAAATATATGAAGGAATGGAAAATTATTTAAATCTTTCCAAAATAAAGTTTATTTATTTTCTTTCATAATAAGTGAAAGTACAGGCAAAATATGCCAACCACCATATGTAAAAGGATATCATGAAATTAAGTATTTCTAGACTTCTAGAAATTTTTCATTTTGAAAATGACCTTCCTCCAAAAAATGAAATAAATCCTGGCTACATTCCAGCACCCAACATAACAATTACAAAAAATAAAATTAAAAACTAAACACATTATTGTTAACCACAAACTAAATTAAATTCTAATACAAAAGAAATAACAGATTAGCAGGTTAATTGACACAAAAATAAAATCTAACCATTAGATTTCTATTACATGGTATATTTTTGCAGAAATAAATGAAAAATATGTACGTAAATGTTTTTACAATTAGATATAGTAACTTAAAAAAAAAATAAACACAATAAAATCTATTTACAAAGAAATTATTTTAAGAAAATTACATATCTTGAAAACTGTATTAATTTTACTATTAGTCCTTAGTGGCTTACAAGAAGGCAGGTGCAGTAGGTGTGGGTCACACCCCTCGTTCATCTCTGAGAGGGTGACAAAATGGCAAAAATATGTGGTTTTAAAATATTTTTTTGGGCTCACGACACTTTAAAAACAGAAATTATTTAAAACAAGTTTAATAACTTTGGCAATTAATTAACCAGTCAATATAACTATGTATTGAAATTTGTTATTTCAGTCAACAAACACAATGAAATGTAGATGAACTATACAATGTGTAATGAATGGTAAGCATATGAGAAAGGAAAGCGGATAAGAAAGGGGAGGAGATGTTTCTTTCCACCGATGTTTGTTTCTGCAGGATATACTTGAGCGAGAAGTAAACAACTGGTGTTATCATAAAATGTACTCATACATTATGACCCACAATTAATAAAAAATTTAGTCATAAACTATGATGAACTTTCTGAAGATGTATCTTTAGAGAGATTCTATGACTAAGATACATTTAAAGATGCCAAAGTTTCAAAAGAAAATCTTTAAGACTTTTAGTTTTTTGTTTGATATGAACTTTCAGATACTGTACCACATCTGACTTCAGCCTTAAGATTATTGTTAACATTATGTGTTTCAGTAGCATCATGTGAAAGGAGTTTTCAAAACTGAAATTAATGTTACCTTCAGTCCACTGTGAGTCAAGCTCAGCTCTTTAGCCATTTTGTCAAATGGAAACAAGGTAGTGAAAGAAATTGATTTTTATATCATTTCAAAATTTGCAGAGAGAAAAGTTAGGAAAAAATGGTTTTAAGTGCTTACTCACAAAAGTAAACAAACAGAAAATAACTGTAACTTCTTTTAATAATTTCAATGTGGAAGTGACAAGAAATTTTCTGCACAGGATCTACCCGACCTTGCTGCACCACTGTTCCTTTGATTTCTTTAACGTTCATCTTCATTTGGTAAAGTTAAATTTATATATAATTAGAATAGCAGTTTCATTATTACTTTAATATAACTTTCATTTTTACATTTTTGTGATATAATTGCTTAAGTTTAATCAAGTTTTGTTTTTAACTTAAAATCACTTAGCGAACAATGTAATTAATAATAAACATAGTTTTAATTAATACATTATATGTATACAGTACATCAATACATTATCGTCGTACATATATAATACATCATCGTACTAAAAGTAGAATGATGTAAGATATTGAAAAATAATACAGAAAAATTTTAAATTGAGGTAACATCATACTTGATTTTTCTTTTCCTGACTAAGAGAAAATACTGTTAACAGATCAGCATATACTGTTAACAGTTCAGGTGAGAAATAATTGGAAATAGAAATTTCTGAGACTACACATGTAATACCACTAAGCCAATATTAATACATAACTTATAACTAAACATAGAAACTAAGATATATAAAAACAAAAATCAGTTTTCATAGACAACCAATGATAACAGTATAAGTTTCTCTTCATTGGAATAACTAAAAGAAAAAAAAATCTAATAAATCTTATTAGTTACATATCTCAATTTATGAGAATAACGGGTTAATATGTACCTAAACGATACATACAAATCAATTGAGACAAATAGGTCTGAATAATGGTAAAAATTAAAACTCCACTCATTATTCTCTATAAGTCTAGACCATCAATCTAGAGAAATTTTATTTCATCTAGATTAATGTTTTTATAATAAAATATTGAAATCTTTGCGAGTGAATTTAAATCACTACACAACAGATACAACAAAATGATTCATTCATATTTATGAATTCTTTAACTGATGGATTTCCATCTAAATTAAAATATAAACTTGCAATTCCTCATACTTCAAATGAGAATTCTCTTACGAAGCAGACATTTTATTCTCCCTAAAATTCAACTGCAGAAAAATTAAAACCAACCATGGATGGTCTGACTTAAATTTTCATAATAAAGATCTCACCTGGACTGGGCAGACTTTTGCAATTCATGACAAACTAATAAAAAATTCATATTAAAATATGAAATATGTCACTTTTTAGGGAAGAACAAATGAAAAACAGCTTCAAGAGTCAAGTTAATGTCCAATGCTTTTTAATACAAAATCTAATTAATGGCTTATATATTATAGTATCCAGATAACTAAAAAACTCACTATTACAATTAGCAATGAGCATCACTGTTTCTTAATTATTCATGTTATAAATAATATATGCTGCTATATTTAAATATCTATGGGTTACTATAAGAAACACAATATATTATAATCACTGGGATTCCAATCAATGACACCATCCTAGAATTGAATCTGTCTCAATTTGATAAAGACATCCCCATGTACATAAACAAAAATAATATAATATAAAAAATATTCCCTGCTAGAATGACCTAATTCGACCCCAGAGAATAGTCATAGATTATCGACAGAGAATAGATAGTAATTATCAAATCTAATCTAGACCTGATTTTGTTAAATTATCAATGTTGATGATAATGATGCTACGAACTTAAACTTTATTAGATACTCTGCTTGCTACATAATAATAAAAGTAATATTTTGTAATAGTATTGTATGGATACCTATGTACAACTAAATATCCCTTGTGATTTTGTGACCCATCATATGGTTTGATCATAAGTCACAAGGGTCTAGTGTATTTTTTAATGACAGCCGACATAATTAAAGGATCTGAAAAGATCTACTTGTACAAGCATATTTACAGGTTAAAACATAATATTTTATATTATTTATAATATTTTATATCTCATTGTCCGTAAGTTACATTATCAGTCATGTTAAAAATCTGTAACTTACGGACAATGAGATAGACATACAGTTTGTGTAGTATTTGTAAAAATGTTACACAGAAATAGATAAGACGAGATTTAAATTAACTTTGCCAAGTTAAATCTACAAGGCATATTCATACAAGGACATCGGCTTATATTTAAATATTAGCAGGTCTGAACACAGTTTCATGCATGCAGGGCTGACTATTTACGAAGCAATTGCAGTTATTGTTTTGAAACAGTAGTTGTTTCCCTGCCAGTGAATGCAGAACGCAATGTCCGCAACAATCGTTTCTCCCATCAGTTGTGAAGTGCACACTGTGATTCAATTTTTGTGTGTAAAAGGAGCTTCAGCTACTGAAATTTATCAGGAGTTGTGTCTAGTGTGTGAACCTACACTAATGAGTGATGGAAAGGTTAGACAGTGGTGTCGAGACTTTAAAAATGGCCACACAAATGTGCATGACAAACAGCGGAGTGGTAGGCCCAGCATTCAGGCCAACAAAATTGTTGAATAAGTGAACTGAAAACTGCAATGTGATCGGTGATTGATTAGTACTCTGGCTGATGAATTTCTGCAAGTTGGATGCACCTCTATCTATATGACTGTCGCAGAAAAGCTTGAATATCACAAATTGTGTGCAAGGTTGGTGCCGAAAATGTTCACCGACCAACATAACAAGCAAAGAATGTGCAGTGGACGAGCGTTTTTGGACTGCTATTGACAAGATGGAGATGATTTTTTCTTTTTCTTTTAACCTCCAGGACCACTATTAGGTATTGCTAGAGGATGAGATGAATGACACGTAGCGTGTGAAAATGCCACCCCTGATCGGGATTCGAACCTGGGACCTCCGGATGAAAGGCCAAGACGCTACCATTGTGCCACAGAAGTCGGCAGATGGAGATGATTTGTTTCCCCACACTGTTACGGACAAAGTCCTACAGACATGGATATCCTACACCGATGCAGAATCAAAACAATAGTCAATGCAGTGGTGCCATTTAAGTTTTCCAAAACTGAAGAAATTTAAGCAATCTCCATAATTGAGTTAAAAAATGTTGGCTAAAAATTTTTGAAAGAAAAAGGGCTGAAGAAATTTAAGCAATCTCCATAATTGAGTTAAAAAATGTTGGCTAGAAGTTTTTGAAACAAAAAGGGCATCATTTTGGTTGATTTCACGTGGATCAACAATTACAGCTGATGTGAATTGCAAAACGCTCACCAAACTGAAACATGCGATCCAAGATCAACGACATAAGAAACAGTCGTCTGGCGTAATCCTTCTTCAAGACAACGCACACCCTCACACCACTGCCTTAACCAAAAAGAAGATCAAGATTTTTGTTGGGAACTTTTTGACCACCCTCCATATAGTCCCGACCTTTTACCTAGCAACTACTTCCTCTTCTTGCATTTGAAAAAATGGCTTGGTGGACAACGGTTTGAAAACGAGGAACTTAGAATAATGTTGTCAACTGGTTCAATTACCAGCCAGCAAACTTCTATGCAGAGGGGTTAAAAAAACTGGTGCAGCATTATGAAGTGTTTAGAACTGAATGATGATTATGTGGAAAAGAGAAGTAAATATGTAGTAAACAAAAACTAAGTAAAAACCTTTTCTCAAAGTTAATTTTTTTTATGAACTAACGACCCTTACTTTATGAATGCGCCTTATATATGTTTTTTCAAATGCTTAATATAAATAATTATACGTATGACCTGCAAAGGAAGAAGATCATTTGTAACATCTTTCTGTTAAAAACATTTAACCTTATCACAATTAATAATTTAACAGTAAAGGTTGTTTTATATATATATTATATAAGAATATTAACTTATAACTGTATAAAAATATTACTTTAATAACAACAGAAGTTGCCACAGTTCATTGAATTAACATTTGATACAATTTCCCTACATGTATAAATATATTTATACCATACTCTACTTCTTTTGTTTTAAATTCAAATAATTCATTAACATACTGACCACTGTGTTAATAACACCACAATGGTCAACATCATCAAATTCAAAGATGATGATTCAATTAAAACCATAATAAAATTACAATCTAACAGTTGGCAATAATGTCCATAAAACAAAGGATAATACTACTGGACAGCAAAATCTGCATATGCGTTCATTATATATTCAAAAATTTTTAAAACAGAGAACTAAAAATAAATTTTTAATAGAATTATATATAAGGTAATTATAGAATTAAATAACTTGAAAATGTGGGATGCGTGAAAAAAATTGATTCTTCAAAATTTATATGTTAAACTTATGTAATTACTGTTTTATAGTTTGTATTTCATACAATATTAAATATATATATATATATATATATATATATATATATATATATATATGTATACAAAGGGCGCTAGGAAAATTTTCAATACGATTTTAGGACCTGCACTGGAATATAGTTTGTACTTCATGTTATCAGAATTTTGTGTAAAATTAGTAAATATCATAGTAAATTATATCAGTAATAAATCTATAATAATTTATTTTGATTGACTTTATTTTTCATTAAAATACCAATTTCTTTTGAGTTAAACAAAATCTAAAATAAAACATTCCTATTTGTACATATTTTCATGTACTTTAAAAAATTGTTTTAAAATATTACAGCAGGCTATATCGAAAGAAGCTCAAAAATAAATATATATTCACTACTACTGCCTTTATTATTTTTAATAAGCATTTCTGTTATTTTACTACAAAAAAGTATTACTATAATTTTTTTAATGCAAATCAGACAAAAAGCCTTAACAGGTCTTCATGTTAGTTACAAGGTATTTCCATCTGATGCACGTAAGTGTTTGAGAAATATTTTGCTTAACATTCAGTTTATTTTCTTGTGCACATTACGTTTCTTACGTTTTAATGCAAAGAAAATTATTATATGACTACTATAATATTGAATTAGCGATTATTATTAAAAATTAATGAATTTTATTTGATTATACAGTAGAGAATTAAAATTTTAAATATTTATTACGTAAAATATTATATTTGAATAATTATGTTTTCACAGTTGTTACATTAAAATCTCCAAACATTTATTCATTTTTATCATTTATTTACATAGGCTTCTAACAATCCTCACTCCGACTTGTAGATTATTTTTCATTTTTCTGGTGACCAAACTGCAACAGTAATAATCGAAGAGCATAAGAAAGAAGCAGTAATAAAAAAGGGAGTCAAGGACGTTCCCTATCCCTGTTACTTTTTAATCTTTACATAGAACTAGCAGTTAATGATGTCAAAGAACAGTTTAGATCTGAAGTAACAGTGCAAGGTGAAAAGATAAAGATGCTACAATTTGCTGATGATATAGTAATTCTAGCCGAGAGTAAGCTTTGAAGAAACAATGAGTGGCATGGATGAAGTCCTATGCAAGAACTACTACGTTAAAATACTACGGAGGTAGAAGAATTTTGTTATTTGGGAAGCAGAATTACTGCTTCCCAAATAACAAAGAAGATGGACGAAACAGTAGCAATATAAAATTCTGAATAGCACAGGCGAAACGAGCTTTCAATCAGAAATATAATTTGCTTACATCAAAAATTAATTTACACATCAGGAAAAGAAAAGAAAAGAAAAGTAAATGTTTGGAGCATAGCTTTATATGCAAGTAAAACTTGGATAATTGGAGTACCCGAGAAGAAAATATTAGAAGCTTCTGAAATATGGTGCTATAGGAGATGTTAAAAATCAGATGGGTAGATAAAGTGACAAATGAAGAGATGTTGTGGCAAATCGGTGAAGAAAGAAGCATTTGGAAAACTATAGCTAAAAGAAAAGACAAGACTTAAAAAGGTCACTTAAGGCATCCTGGAATAGTCGCTTTGATACTGGAGGGACAGGTAGATGGGAAAAATTGTGCAGGCAGGCAACAGTTGGAATAAGTTAAACAAATTGTTAGGGAAGTAGGGGGTATACAGAAATGAAACGACTGGCACTAGATAGGGAATCTTGTAGAGCTACATCAAAACCAGTCAAATGACTGAAGACAAGAAAATTTGCATAGTAATAACAGGCTTATACCCTTTAACAGTTACTAAATGATAAATGAATTGTGTAGTGTGTGAAAAATGCCATGCTTGACTGGGATTCAAACCTGAGATCTCTAGATGAAAGACTAATACAATCAATCAAGAGTTAATTACATAGTTGACAACTGTTTTATCATGCATTTAATTATATTATTAAAGGTTTAGTTGTCACCCAACAAAATTTATTTACAAAAAAATGAAGATCTGCAGGTCGTATCATCAAATGAAAAATTATAGGGTCTTAGAACAATTACAAATTATTCATCCACTTGATGCAATTAAACAAAAGTTTCAATTTAATAATACATCTTATATATATTTTTTAAACTTCTTTCTCTAATATTACTGAGTTTTTTTTCATTTTTACCAATATTTTCTAATTTTCCTTCTAACATATAATGTAAAAAAAAGTAACTTACAGGCACGAAAAATTAGTTGATATTTTGTTTTAAATGTACTGCAGTGTATAAAATATAATCCAAACACAAAAACTATTGCTTTAAATAAACATAAAAATTAAAATAACACTAATATATAATAGTGGATTGTACAACTTCTACGTACAATGGACATTCTGATTAACAATAAGAATGAATTTGTTCACTCCATTTCACAGAAAAATATATTCTCTATTCTAATATGCTGATGATTCAAATGTATCATTTGCAGCTGAAATGCTATTACTCTGACCAGAAAATCCGGGCAATGAACACACATATGTATCACAACCATCGTTCTCACAACTGTTGATCAAAGTTTTAGTCTTTTCCTTTATAGAACAAAGTTACTGCTTTCGATCCATATTGCCCAGTTCAAAATGTTTTTTACACACATCGCAAAACACATGATAAACATCATTTATCTCTTCTAAACCAACTTATTTCTGGGTGTAAGTTTATATATAACTACTGGTCACTACACAGTCTTCAAATTCCATTTAAAACCAATTAATTACCTAAATTAACCTTTTTTGTTAAAATTTCACCAATGAAAAAAATCTAACTGCAATTTGGAATATTCCTCCTTTAATATAAAAAATAATTAAGAAATTAAGTAAGAACAAGCCATGTTAATGGTGCTGCTTGATGCACGTAGCTGCAATGTGCTGGGTGATGGGATCACCACTTCCCGACACCAGGAAAGTATTTCAAATACATTTTGGCTTTACTTCTGTGAGCAGCCTCCAAAAAAGTGAGGGCCTGACTTGTGTTAAGTGTAAATGTCTTCGGAAGGATCACAGGCACTCTGTGAACAGCAAAGATTGTGAATGAATTTAAGTTATAGGACACTGAAATTGTACTACCAGCAAAACATGTTAAGAACAGTGTAGTTTTTAACTTAATTCCTGCAATTTCTTAAAGTAAATTCCAACTTGTAATATGACACACAAAGATGATAACTACACGGTATGGTAAATTTTTTTCCATCAAGTGACACAAGTTTCAACGAGCTTCTCTTTCATCATCCATACTTTCACGCTGCTATTTCTTACCTGACCCATCTTTTTTCCTAGCACCTCCAACATCTTGAGAGTTTCTCTGTTTTCTTGGAGTTTGACCCTCTGATTCTAAAATAGGAAAACGAATTAAAAAAATATTAATTAAATATTATTAATGATAAATTAAACAAGAATAGTGACATTACATGCGTGCACGCACATGCACACTCACACACACAAAAATTTTCCCCTCAAAAATTAATGGGAGAATTAAAAAATTAATAGAAATAACCAGAACTCCCACCTTCATTTTAGTCCCTAAAATATTTTTTAAATGTACTAGTATTTTTTAAATGTACACAACTGCTGAAAGTGACCTTTCTCCTGTAACAAACTGCCAGAAATTCATCTAACTTTTACATTTTGTTGCTTTTTATAATTATACAGATTTATAATAAAAACGTATAAATAATTTAAAATAAATAACATAGATCTATGTATAATTATACACATTTAGTTGAATTTTGGAAATTTATTCATGGTAAACTTAATTTAAAACTGTTTGGTTGTGCTTCGTGCAAAACTACATTTTAAAATTCTTATAATTTATAAATATTAAGTAGTATTCAAAGTTTTTATTAAAATAATAAAGTTAATAAACCTTTGGTTTCTGAGTTCTTACTGCAATCTTTGTTTGCAGTATCATCATCATTATCATCATCACTGCAATCTGATCTGAAATAAATAACAAAATCATTTTTTTAAGTACAATTTAACAAGGTATAAGAAAATATAAAAATTATCATTTATAAAAAATAAAAAATGGGACTGGTCCATCCAAGTTAAAATAAGGATGAAAAGTAATATTTAAAGAAACAATATATCAACCCAGTCAGTCTAGCAGTGACATTTAAAGTAATAATAGACTAACCAAGGTTAGTCTAGCAGTGAACTCTTCATCATAAATCTGCTGATTTTAAAATCGAGAGTTCTAAGGTTCAAATCGTAGTGAAGGTAGTTGCTTCTATACAGATTTGGATACTAGATCCAAATACGTGAACTTTGGTGGTTGGAGTTCAATTAGCCGCACATCTCAAGAATGGTTGGCCTGAGTCTGTTCAGGACTACATACTTACAGTTACGTGCCAGATTGGATACAGATACCTTAGCATCTCTACTGTTGATATCACGTAACAATTGGGTTATTCTGTAATCTGGTATTACATAAAAATAAATAAAATAATGGTAGTATAGTCTTTATTTAACCAACATGTATACTCATAATATTCAGGCCATTCTAGGAAAATGGGAAACAAATTGTGAAAATAGGTTTTGACACCATTGCACTCACCATAGTAATGGAATGATGCCTTTCATTTAAGGAGGTTCTGGGTCTGAATCCTGATGGTCAAGTGTGTCACACAAACTGGTTAACGTTAAAAAAATAACATTAACTGGGTTCAATTAGTTGTCATGATCTTAAAATAAATAAACAAATAAGATAATGATTGATAACTTGATGGTTTTCTTCTTTACTATTTTAATCTGCACTCTTCTAATAATTTTATAAATTTGAAGATATGAAAATAGCATTAAAAATTGTTTTCCTATTATGATTCTAACACAAACAATGAAACAAATGTAAAAAATAGTATTTAATATTATAATTTTATTGGTAATTAATATTCTAAATTATATTTTTTTTTTTACTTTAAAATTATTATTTTCAAAATCATTAAACTTATATATAACACATGCTATAATTTTTAACGGTTGTAGGAGGATTAAAACAAGCTACTCAAAAAAAAAATTGCAGATGCACTCCCATAAATAACAAACTAGGTTTACTAGGAAAAGCAAGCGAGAAGTGAAGTGGTTTCTGTTGCCTTTATCACAGACCAAAATACACTGTTTTATATCACCATGATAAGATCTCCAAAAGCCAATGATTTTCAGTGAAGTACAAGAAGTACCTTCACCTGTTCACCACAAGAACTGGTTTTATTATGAACATCATCACTCTAAGAGAAAATAATTTTTAGAGGGACTGTTACTTGTATATTGTATGTCATTTTATACATGTCACAACCATAAGAAAGACTGGAACACGCAGAGTAGATAACAAATTAATGTACTCAATTTTTCTAATTCTTTTTTTCAATGCTTATGTAAAATGTGATTACTGAGTTTATTTTATTATGAATTAATTAGTTTTTATACAATTCTGTTAGCTGTAATTATAGTTTTTTTATCATTAATAAGTGAATTTTGTAAAATTTACTAAAATATAAAAATAACTACAAATTCCAAAACACAGCTTCATCAAACAGAACTATTCACCAACGTCAAGCTTTTTGCATAGAACTGATGCTATAGACGTAAAATATAGCCTTGGAATAAAAAATTAAATTTTTGTTTTTTAAATAATAAACTTTTTAATAAAAAATTATTATCAATTCAAGAAGATTTATAATTACACAACAAAAAGATACAAATCCAGATTGGTTAACCAGCTAGTTTATAATTACAACAAAACAATTGTTTAGTAATATTCTGAATGGAAGGTTGATCAGATATAAAATATTACCCATAGAAAGAATTTATGTTACTGTTTGAAGGAAAATAATTTTTGTTGCAGCCTATATTTAAACTGATCAATGCAAAAACATTTATCATAACTGTACAACTATTAGGATAAAATTGTCCCCGAAGGGATCATGAACAGAATGGAAACGCTGCCCAGGTTTTTTTTTTGGTTGGGTAGTTTGCTTCACATTATAGTTCTTCTGATGGTGGTTGCCCTTGCAATATACCCCCACTCTTTTCCTTGACTTTGTTTCTTCCTAATTTTCAGTTCTATGAGTAGATCTAGCCAAGATCCAACACATCGTTCATGCAATATAATAGGAGGGCCTAACTTTGTACTGACTCAGAAACTCTGTTTCCTGTCAAGACAGCTACACAATAATCTTAATGACAACTGCCTTTGCAAGGACAATATTAGGTTTCCTAATAATTATTTAAATAAAAATATAATTACTTATTGAGCAGCTAGTTCCTAATACCTGCAGCATAATGATTTCAATTTCAGGAAACCTTCACACCTAAAATATTTTATCGTCAATGATTGTTATCCTACAAGAAACTTGACAATATTTTTTGTTTTTCTTTTCTTCTTAATTAAATTACTATATTCATCATATTATCAAACAATTAATTTGGTTTTAAAACACCATTTCTATCTGGCCAGAAAATCCAAATCTTTGTTGGGAATCAAACCTGGGACTGCCAGCCCAATCAACAAACCCTACTGACTGTTATGTATGTGCGATTCTAGGCAAAGTCTTTTTTATCCCAGTCAATTTTTTTTACAATGTGAAAATTTCCATCAATAATGGGAATCAAACTGAAACTCTAGCACAAGCAGTCAGCAATGCTAACCACCAATAGATTACAAGCCCACACTTCCTGTATAAAATTCTGTGCTTACAGATTCAGTCAAACTTGTAAATCTCATGAGCTTGTTAAATTATAATTTATTTTTTATTACAGGAAGAAATAAACAAATCTATTTTTAGGCCACTGCCCTATGGAAACTAAAATTTGAGTTACTATAATGATAACTATTAAATTTGATATTACAATACTGCAGTTATCCTGCAGTTCTTGAGTATCGGCTTAAAAGAATATTTGTTAGTTTCATTACTGTACAAAGTTAAGATATGTTTCTGCTGAAATAGTTCTCAAAAAGGATAATTTTTATATCCTTTTACAAACAAGCATAATAGTGAATCATAGTACAGAAGAGTAATATTACAATCCAGTTATTAATTGCTGGTTAATTGTTGGCTTTTCGTTTATGCACTAATGCTGTTTGCATTTATGTAACAGTGACAATAAACAATCTTATTAACATTGAAGTACAATCTGTGATTCAATCTTTTAAATTTTACATTGCTCTCAAGGATGGGAAGGTCTGACTAAAGAGATGGATATGGCCTGTTAAAGTTGATTATTTAGGGTGTAAATTCTCCTCATCTAGATTATAAGCTGATCTCTTGCTTAATACTTGGAAGTAGACTACTGCTCATAGCTCAATTTTTGCAGACCACTAATTTTTAGAGTTCTCAATTTTTGTTTTATATTTTATAAAGGCAGGTAAAACTTTTTCATATTACTTCATAAGTGTGGATTTTAATATTTTTATTTTATAATTCATTTTTTACTAATACTGCTAGTAAACATTTTTGTGGTTAATGCAATTGTTATCAGTAGTATAATTTTATTAGAAAAAAAATTAACAGTAAAGTTCTTAAATCTCATTTTGTAAGGAGTTTTTGAACATGGATAAGTAGTTTTTGATATATTTTTGAACATGGTAGTTTTTGTCTAATAAGTTTAAATGTTACATACCCTTGTTCATTCTGGTTGCCTTTAGATTGTTTTTCTTTTTAAATGAAGTTTTAGTGTTAATTAATTTGATTGGTTTAGCAACATCATCATTGAGTCTGAAAAAGAAAAGAGTATTTAATGAAATAAACAATTCTTTTCCAGTAAATTAAATATTATCATACAAACAGTAGCCTTTTTTAACAGCCGTTTGTAATATTTTATTCAGTCTACATATATATAACTTGTTTCTTACCCATTTAACTCCAACACTCTATTGACATTTATGCAGTTAGAAGATAAATTCTTGCAACTATGCTATACTTGCTAACCTCTATTAAAAAATGAAATATTTTAAAATGTTGACCTCTATGGCTAAACAATCTTTTAGCAAAAGGTCCTGCAGGTTTCAAATCCTAATTACTTGGTACCGTTCAATAACACAAAGTTTCCATTATATAATAACATAAACAAACTTTGAGGTAAAACAAGAAATTTTTTAGGAGTAAATTTGCAACTGACAGATTAATGTAGTTCAAGAATACAAAATCCTTCTTCCATCTCTGAACTTTGAACTATAATTCAGTTTTTAATTTTAAAAAACACCTCTCCTTAAGACACTCAGCAAATTTGTAAAATGCATGGGAACAATTTTACGAGACAATAATGTTAAATTATAATTTCTTTTTTATAATTTTCTTCTTTATTCCAGGAAAGAATAAACAAAGCTGATTTCAGGCCCGTAGGAATAAGGAAATGTAAAATTTGAGGCTAGGATAGAAGAATGATCTTGCTACTTGATTGTGAAATACTATCAATCAAAGCAAGAGTATACATTAAATTTTAAAACCTGAGATGGGTTATTTAAAAGATGCATATGTTGTTAGGGATTTTTTTTTAGAATAATCTAATTATATTTTTACAATATACCTTATGTTTAATATAACTGATGGAATTCTTTGGCTGCTAGCAGATATTTATCCAGATATTTGAATTTCATTACCACACATTCACTATTAAATTTAAACTGTGTGTACATTCTATAAGTACGAGTCAAAAATGATCTGCACTTTCACCATAACACACCTTCAAGGTTGTCATACTGCTTTCTGTGCACTAGTGTTTAGAGGTGGTATAACTATGGTGAAATATGTGAAATTTGATCTTGATTGCATTATTTGCCTTTCGGCTATTACAGAGTAAACATATCTGCTCCACTAGCAGGTTGCACCATGGAGGAACAATAGCAGTAATATGATTTATGTGGTTAAGGGGATGAAAAAACTGAAATTCATCTTATCACAATATGAGGACAATGCTTTATCATGTAAAACTTTTTTATGGATTGAGAAGTTTAAAAGTGGCCGGATGAGTTTGATGCATGAAGAGGGAGCAGGATGCCTGTCAACCTCCTCCATGAAAAAGATTCAGCAAGCTTGAGAGATGGTTGTGATAAGTAGGTGAGTTACCATCAATGAGGAAGTATCTTCATTGAACATCAGTCACAGTTCTGCCCATCAAATCATCCATGACAAAATTGGTTTCCATAAAGTCTGTGTGTGATGGGTACAGCTTAGTGCAGGGCACAAGCTCATATCTGTTTAAATCTGCAAAACTTATTCAACCCCTTCAACAAGGAAAGGTGAAAGACATATTTTTTTGGCAGCAGAATAGTCACCTGTGATGAAATGTGTTCATCACTATGAGTCAGAATCAAACCCCCAGAGTATGGATTTCTGTCAAAGAAAAATTCAAGATTGAGCCATCGATGGGTAAAGTTATGATAACTGTCTTTTGGGATGCAAAAGAGCCTATACCGGAAGACTTCATGGAAAAGAAGACTGATCAACAGCACATTACAATGAAATGTTGGAAAACAAGCTAAGCCAGCAACAAACGCAGAGGTCAATTGCCTGCCTGAACATGGCTCGCCAGATTGTTTAAACCAGCAAGTTGAATTTTAAGGTATTGGAACACCTTCCCTAGAGCGTAGATCTTGCTCCCTCTTACTTTCATTTGTTTAGGCCGCTCAAGGATGCTTTGCGAGGTTGTCAATTTTCCTCAGACTAAGATATGCAGGAAGCAGTGCAAAAATGGCTTAACTACCAACCAAAAACCTTCTTCTTGAAAGGAACACACAAGTTTGTGGACCAATGGCCCAAAAGCATTGACAAGGGAGGTGACAATGTAGGAAAATGAAGTACATGTGGAACCCTTAGCTTTGTGTAAATAACTTGTACAATGAAAAGTGCAGATAATTTTTAGCACGCCCTAGTATTTTTCCTACATTTTGCATTATACATTTACAGTAAGTAGTCTTTTCATGTAAATATTCATAAATTTTAAATTGCAATTGTTGGTTAACTATGAGAATTTTTTTCAATCTTAAATAATATAATTTGTTCTGTTTTATTACCCAACAATATTTTATTAAATCTTTAACAAACGCTCTTTACTGCTGAACTAGCATATGCGTTGAATATTGTTAATTGACAAGGAACAAAAATATAACAAAACAAATGATATAGTTGTGTAGAGTAGCAACATTCCATTAATAACTGCAATTTTTTTTACTTATCTCTAGTTATTTATAAAAGAAAACTGGCATTTCCTTCATAACCTAATATTATAATTCAAAATAAAATGTCTAATAAAAATCTGAAAAACTAACAAGTTTAGTGGGTAAATGCTACTGCATTATTTTAATATATATTAATAAACAAATATTTTATTACAACAAACTTTTGAGTTAGTCTATTTTTTTATATTTTGAGTCAATAGATCTTAAAGTCAATTAGGAGACAATTTATATTATAAGCAATTTTATTTGGTTATAAGAAAGTAAAAATTATCAAAAATTTCTAATATAGATTTTTTTATTAGTATTTCAGTATTTTTGCTCACTTGATTTCAGATTTCTAACGAATTTTGTTTTGATATTCAGAATTAATAATCAATATAATAAATATTTTATATTTTAAAAAACTATTCTAACAAATAAACTTGAATATCTTTACAGTAATTCACTTAATAATAAATAACATTAATATTCCTTAAGAGTAAGTGTATGAAATAACATTCAAAGTTGCAGCAATTAATATTGCTACAGAGACCTCTTCTTTTTTCTTTTTTTCTTGTTTAGCCTCCGGTAACTACCGTTTAGATGATTCTTCAGAGGATGAATGAGGATGATATGTATGAGTGTAAATGAAGTGTAGTCTTGTACATTCTCAGTTCGACCATTCCTGAGATGTGTGGTTAATTGAAACCCAACCACCAAAGAACACCGGTATCCACGATCTAGTATTCAAATCTGTGTAAAAATACCTGGCTTTACTAGGAATTGAACGCTGTAACTCGACTTCCAAATCAGCTGAATTGGAAAGATGCGTTAACCACTAGACCAACCCGGTGGGTTGCTACAGAGACCTGATATACACAATTGTAACCATCAAAGTATTTTGACAGCCGGTGATGAAAAATAAATTTTAAGTATCTTAAAACTCATTTAAAATGAGTTTTGTTAAAATTTCATTAATTTGAAATTTACGTCAAAAATTTTTTTTTACTTAATATTGTAAATGTAGGATTGAAAGGGTTAAATCATGATATTTTGTTATAAATGCAGGGATAGATTTCACATTGAATATTAGTCAATTTAAGATAAAGCCTAAAGATACTTTTTGATTTTCAGTCTCTATTTCTGGTAACCATTTTAACAGCCGGGAATAATTTATATGAATTATAAAGGGCACTAGGAATGTTTTGCAATAGACTTTACAGATCATCACAGGCGGTTACAAATTAGTGCGTGTTTAGACAGGTCACGAACCTGTACTGTAGCCATTCTACTCACTGACTCAGTCAGTTAGTTTAAAGAGGTAGTAATGTAGTCGTGGTCGAAAACTGAATACCGAACAAGTTTAAAAGAAATGACTCCTGTACTTAGACAGGATTTTCCTCATCGTGTAACCATATTTTGAATGACATCAATGAAAGAGGTGATGATTTTGCTCTTGAGGACGCTTTAAAGTCAGATCAAACATATTCATCTGTGATTAAGGGAAACATTGCTGCAGTACAAAAAATGCTTGAGGCAGACAGGCATGACCTACCACCAAGCATACTTGTCCTTCAGTATTGCTACACCAGCAGTCCGTACTATTCTGCAAAATCACCTTCATGTCAAGCTTTGTACCTTTTCGGTATCAGATAACTTGACCAATGATCAGAAGGCTAGTCGTGTTTCATAGTGCTGTGAAATGCTGTAGAAGTATGAAATTGTAAATCTCCCTATCTCAATCGTAGCGTGACAAGTGACAAAAAGTAGCTGCAGTATTATGACATCCTGACCAAAGATGAAAACCAAGTATGTGTGTTTGAAGGTGAGGAGATATCAGTGGCTGTCCACAAATTCAGATCTGTGAAAAAGAAAATGGAGAAAAAAGGAAAGAGAGTTTTAGAGGGAGTTGCATTGGAAATTCAGAAGTTAGTTACAGAAAGTGGTATACCGAAGGATGCCTCTCTTCTTTTTTCCTGTTTAGCCTCCGGGAATCACTGTCAGGTATTACTTCAGAGGATGAATGAGGATTATATGTAGGAGTGTAGTCTTGTACAATATCAGGTCGACCATTTCTCCAAGATGTGTGGTTAATTGAAACCCAACCACCAAAAAACACCAGTACCACGATCTAGTATTCAAATTCGTATAAAAGTAACTGTCTTTATTAGGATTTGAATGTTGGAACTCTCGACTTCAAAATCAGCAGATTTGTGAAGACAAATTCACAATTAGACCAACCCAGTGGGTTATACAGAAAGATGCCTTCGTGCCTGCCTAATTTTACTGAAACGCTCAAGAAGCTGTACCAGAAATAAAGGACGCACAAATAATTTCTTCACCACAATAAAGCTTCCCAGCACACTGCTCTAAAGTTTGTTCTAAGTATTTGGCCAGCACTGAAATAGAACACCCTCCCCATAGTCCTGACCTCGCTTCATGTGACCACACTGTTCCCCCAAGTAAAGAACAGACTGAAAGGGAGGCATTTTACAAGCAGTGATGACCTCCTTAGAGCTTGGGAGTTGAGTATGCCCAGATCTCTGACAAAACATAGCAGGGTTTCTTTGAAGACTGGTTTTAAAGAATAGAGAGTGTTTAATGTGTAATGGAAATTATTTTGATTAATTATTTTAATTGTATTGCAAAACTTCCCTAGTGCCCTTTATACAAAGCTTAAATATTTTGTTAATTTTATTGAATTATCCTGACAATTTATTTTTTACACAATAAATATATTTTGACACCACAAGTTCAATAATTAATTAAAACTATCATCAATCATTTATAAATATTTTTATGGAAAAAGCTAAAAAAATGGCAAAAAATTAAACATTTTACTGGTACTTTTTTTAGATTGAGAACACAAGCATTTTTTTTAAAAAGACCTCTTCACAGAGATAGCTATTTTAAGAATAATATTAACATTTTAAACATATATATAATAAATTATAACTTACTTCTTTGTATTAAGTGCATGTTTAACATTTTTTAACTCTGTCGCAGTGAAGTTCACAGAATTAACAGCTTCAGTACTACAAGATTGTTTGTCTCTGAAACAATAATTCAAACTTGTTACATAAATTCCAATTAAATAGTTTTAACTAAACAATATGATACATTTAATCTACGTTTGAATACATAAAATAGTTTGCATGCCATACTGGAAATTACAGAAAAAACTTGTTTAAAAAATAATATAATTTAATCCTATTAATTCACAATATTGGGAATATTGAAATTTAGTCAGGTATGTCCTGACTAAAACTTTTTAGAAAAAAAAAATGTTTAGAGGGTTTTAGTTATATATATATATAAATGAAATAAATGTGCAACTAAAATGTTAAACCATGATTGCTATGACTGTATTCAGAAAATAAAATATAAGGTTAATAAAAATTAAATGGCAATTATTTTTTTTTCAGTTTGCAACACTGCTGGGTCTGACCAGATTATCTACATGGAGTTTAAGTGAACTACATTTAATTTGCAACAATATGGTACTTGCAATTCAATAAAAATCACCACATCACTTCCAATCCTTTTTCTATGTGAATAATTCAGTCATTCCTTACCTTTTTTCTTATTTACAACAAGGGAAAAATAAATAGTCAACGTGAAAAAGTAGTGTCCTAAATAGAAATTAATTTCAAAGGACTCGACAACTATTTTTTTAATTCTAACAGACACTCAACCATTAATGAATTCCATGAACGATGTACAGAAGTATTGAAGAATTACTATCAAAACCTAAGGCTAATGGAAAATTTACATAATGTACAAGAAAAACCGGCTAGAGCACAAATATTCTTTGATGACAGCTTTCTGGGATATATTATAACACAAGAGAATAATCAAAAGTTAATGTAAAAATAACTTCAAAATTTTAACATTAACATAGAAATTTTTTTCTGGGGAAAGTTTCTTATTGACTTTCTGTTGCCTTGAGGAGATACCATAAATATCGATTCTAACTGTGATAAAAAATAAATGGAAAACTTTCACTTGGTCTTTAAACAACCCAGATCACACCAAATGAATATCAATGAAAAAAATTGAAATTTTTTGGCACAGTGTGCAGTAATAGAAGATGCAAGAATCTTTCTGACATAAGAATCAAATAATTCATTCCCAGACTACCCGAAATAGGTAAGTCCATTTGATGAAGTCAAAAAAATAAATTCAATACAATAAAAAGCTTCAAAATGTTTTCTGGTCACTATATTCTTTTGTAATATATTTATTATATAAGTTAAAATATAATTTTTTTTGTTATTTATAACATTTTAAACATGTATTCAATAAACGAATCTAAGATATAACAACAGCTTTTGGCAAGTTTGTGTAAATAACAATGTTAATTCTGCACAATACTGTATAAACCCATGTCCAACAGAAATGACGGTTGCAAAAATAGCCTGTACATACATGTATCTTAAGGTTTCACATTGATGATGTAACCATTAAACTTAAAATATATTAAACAATCCTTAAATATAATTCTAATACTAACTTATTTGTTTTGGCTGTAAACCTTCATCCAGATAAAATGAATGACTGAATTTAGATTTCTAAGCGGTTCAGTCAATTTTAAGTAAAGATTTGAACATGCATAGAATATCTGTGAAATTCATTCCAAAATTATTGTTAGAACAGCACAAACAATACTGACTTGAAGTGTCCCAAGAATTAATCAAGCCAAAACTGGCCCACATTTTTTAAATAAGGTAATAATTACAGGCAACAAATCATAGGTTTATGGGTATGACCCAGAAACAAATGCACAATCATTACTGTGGAAATGTCCAAGCACGACTGAAAAAAAGTGTGATAAAGTCAATCAAATATGAAGACAATGTATTCTTCAATTTTAAGGGTATTGTGTACCATAAATTTGCCTCTACGGGGCAGATATTCAATCAAGAATACTATAAAAGTACAAAAATGTACAACAGAAAAAAACAAGAATTGAAATTTGAAAAGACAAGACTTGGGTCCTCCACCACAACACATTCATCATGTGTTCTCGATCACAAAAACATTTCAATATACCTGGAAATAGAAGAAAGATTTGTACAAGGAATATACATCAGATTCAATAAGTGATTTCTACAATAATCTGTCAGATGAAAGCCCAGGAAATCACTAATGAATTAAATATGGGTAGGGATGAATGTAAAGTTAGTCTTAAAGTGGGATTCATCAATTTCTTTCCTCAGTTTTTCTATTTGAAGGTCAACAATAGCTCAGCAGCTACCAGAAGTATATGAAGATAAACTGACAATTTCAAGGAATGTCATAAACTTATGAAAAAATAACAATAATTTCCTAGATCAAACTGAGAATGCAAACCAGACACAGGTGACTTTTGAAATGCTATTGACAACAATTGAAGTGTAGGTACAGAATATTCAGATATGAAAACATCTACTGAAATGTGAAAATCTTCTACCCAATATTGTCATACAAGCACAAGTAAAGGGATGAATGAAAATAAATTAATGCTAGGATTATATTTTGGTCAGAAATTCCAGATGATTTCATTAAAAATTGTTCAAGAAATGTATGCACATACTTTTGGTTAATGACTACGAAGATAATTGCAATTGTACAGATGACAGAAACTCAAGCAATGATGACTGTAATTAAGATAAAACCTCTACAATTTCTATACTTTTAATTAAATATTTACAGTGTAAATAGATTTACTGACATGCAAATAACAAACAATGCATACATTCACAATCTTCTATGGTGATTTTGTTGATAAAATACAAAAATGTAACAATATTTTTTTTTTAACTTTCCAAACCTGGGTGCACATGGTGTATATGGATAAATAGTAGTTTAGATTTCTATATCTGCCACACTTTTCTTTACACCCTGCTATACTTACATAATCATGTCAATCATCCAACAACGATCATTCCAAATGAATTTTTAATGGTGCTTTATGAACACAAATGAAGAGAAATATATAATTGCAATTTAACACTTTCTAAGTCAAGCAGGTTGGTGCATTCTACAGACCAATTTTTAAATTTCTAGTTAGTCATACATGAATTATATATTGGTACAGCAAAAAAGTACATTATTAACGAATTGTTAAAGAAAAAAATATACATATACATACATACTTACTGACAATATTTTATGTTTCAAATAATTCAGACTTATTGGAAGATATTTATCTCATTTCATCCATCCACTTTTTGGCAAGCAATGATAAACAGGACATAATTATAATATTAATTAAAGAAATCTTATAATATTAAAAATATTAAAAAGTACAAATAAATCAAGTACAAGTAAAAAGTACTTGTAAAAGTACAAGTAAATCTCTTAATATTAAAAAGTACAAATCTTACTCTGCATATCACAAAGTCATAAACAGAAACTGTATAAGTAGATTAAAATCAAAAAAAGGTAATAGAATATTAAATGCCATAAAAAAAATTCTAAGTGAACTGACATATACAAGTCACTCAAAATAACAAGCACCTCACATCAGGCTAATGGCTTTCCAACATTTTATTCAATGAACTTATTTTAGCACATCAGCAAGGTAAGTTCATCAAAATCATTCCTAAACGTAAAACCTTCACTACATTAAACCTTTACTACCTGTTGTACATACAATATCATTACTTTCATTACCAACTCTAATACCTGAGGTGTTTTATATGTATATAAAGGTTTTTTTATAGTATATAGCCAATATTAGATCGACTGTTGCATACAGTATAAAGCAACAAATTAAGAAACTGTTACTAATGTAAAAATATTGCATAATATTTAAAATACTTTAAAATCAATTAGCATGTGATCTTTACTAGCAATATTTTCAAACAAAATTATTTAATTTGGTTAAATACAAATAGGTGTTTTATACTAACAAAAAGTTAATTCTGCAGACTTTTTAAGAATTGACAAAAAAAGAAATCTTAGATCATATAATAAAAATTAGTTAAGCATCAGTAAAAATATTTTTTTTTTTTACAATTCATCATACAAATCATAAAGTAAACAGATGTGGTACTATAAGTGTAAGATTTTCATTCCTTTATAACTATGTACTATAAGGCAATTAGGTTACTGAATGCACTGAAGTGTGGAAGTTCAAAATATGCTCACTAGTTGAGACATAAATAATTTACGAGCATGTTGTAGTATATAAATGTTTATAATAAAAATCCAATCGGTCAGCTTAAAAAGAATTTTGTAGACAATTTAATTGAAAATAGGATTAACAAAAGAAATAAAAATGATTTTTTTTGAGTAAAAAAAAATGAAATTATGTAGCGAGAGACAAAATGTATATGGAGAAATATGGTTCCATATTCATCAGTAAATAGAGTCGGAACTTTATCAATGAAAACAATTCAAAATATCTGTGTACAAAATGTGTATAATGCAATCCAAAATGCGATGTTTAATATAGTGGGATTGCAGAAGCATAAACAGAAATTTATTCTAAATTGTGCTTCTTGTGGAAATCTATGAGGATTCAGATGACAATCCAAGAGACAAGTTTTATTTTTACTCATGATTCAATAAATAAATAGAACTGTTCTGATTAAGTATTTTGCATTATCTAAAGCCACTGTCATAATATGTAACTTTCCCAGCAAATGTTTTTTTTCATACTTTTTTCTTTATTTAGAATTTTAAAGAGGTTATTTATTTTTTTAAAAAAGTATTTGATAAAAAAAGGAACAATCAATGAAATAAAAGATTAAATTTAATTTGTATACAAATGCCATTGTTCTGATCATACAACAGGTATGATGATTCTCAACAACCTATGCAAAGTATACAAAGTTGTAATAGATTAAAGCTGAATGAAATTAATTTTAAAAAGTAATTTCAAGAAAATAAAAATCAAAGAGATTATATAAAATAAAATATTTTGCTCTCATATAAATAGATATTTCATTACAAAATATCTTCTTATTTTGCTAATTTTCATTATTAATCATACTGTAGTTATATAAATTTCACAGGAAAAAATTCTCATAATTAATTTAAACTTTAACTCCATGTAAAAATTGTTTACATGATATAAAAAATAAAACATAAAATTATTAAAAAATATTTAAACTACTCACTGTAATTCCCTTATTTTCTATTTCTCATTGCAAACAGTATAATAAATAGTGCATTATAATTATTATTACTCTGTACTACAGGCTGATTCAAGAGGAAAGTAAAATAATTAGTGAACTAATTCTAGAGCTTGAAATAAAGATAAAAGTTCATACAAACATATTTTGAAAATATTTTGTTATATGGATATATATATGGAGTTATGGATAGCGAAAAATTTCACCAGGATTTCAGTTCCCCGGTGAAATGAGATCATACTGAAAGTTTTAAGGCACTATATAAAAGGGTAAATTGATGGTCTCTAAAGTTTTTAACCTGAAAAATTGAATAACGAATCTCAGAACTGTATTGCTCCTAATTTTCATGATATACATACAATGTAAAATAGAAAAAATTTGTAACAAAAAACATGTTTTTTAAGGTTTGAAGTACAATAACTCTGTTAAATGACTAATAAATGCATAAATTTTATTATCAAATAAAAATTATTATTTAATAACAATTAAATAATATATATATATATATAGTATATATATTATTATTATATAGTATATAATATTTGCAAGGTAAATTTTATTACCTTCTAGAGAATTTAATTCTGGGAAAATCGATACAAATAAATTCTATGAAATACAAAAAAAAATCAATTTTTATTATTAAGAACAAAAGAGAACAAAAATTAACAAAAAAATGTTATGAATTTCAAAAAAATAAAAAATCATACTATAACATGTCATGGGGAGAAATTATCTCAAATTTTTAAATAATGAATTTCTTACAATGCTTGAAAATTTCTCAATGGTGAAACAAACTGAAATGTACTATCAACTTGAAAGAGTACCAAAATATCTCAGGAATGAAGTAAGACAATTCTTAGATGAAACATTTACTGGTAAATAGTTTACTGGAAGTAAAGGGCTGGTAAATTAGCCATCTAGATCACTGGACTTTACTTCCTTATATACTCATGGTTCATGGCAATGGGATGAAATGCGAGATATACAAACAAAAAGTAGAAAAATATAATGAACTGATTGCTTAAATTTTCATCGCTGCTGCCCTCATCAAGGAACATGAAGATATCATTAGGTTGACAACAGAAAATTTAAGAAAACAAGTTGAAAGTCGATATAAACGGTGGAATTTTCAAACATTTATAGTAAATTAATACAGAATAAATCGGTGAGTATTTTTTTTAAAAGTAAATTAAAAATATTTTAATTTTTAAAAGATTTAAATTTATTGTAACAAAAACAGGTGTTTTTAATTTTAACAAATTCATAACATTTCTCTGTTAATTTGTTTTTTTTTTGTTTAATAATTAATATTTTTTTCTATTTTGTTTTTAATAATAAAGGTCTTTTTTTTTACAAACTTTATTACATGAATTTTCTCAGAATTAAATTCTCTACAAGTTCTGACAATAAAATTTATGCATTTATCAATCATTTAATAAAGTTTTTGATTTCAAAGCTAAAAAAAACCTTCTTTTTGTCAGTGAATTTTTGTTTTACATTGGATATTGTAAAACTATGGAAGATACAATTTTCAGACCTGTTTTATTCAATTTTTCAGTTCAAGAAACCACCAATTTACCACTTACCAGGTGTGTAAATATAAAATCGGAATTTTTATATAGAAAATATACGTTTATTGTATGAAAATGTTTTATTTGAAATATTGTCCATCGTTAACTACATTTTTCCCATCTCTGACAATTTATGAATGCCACACCAAAAAAATGTTTGCTCTTTTGAAGCAAACCAGTCATCCAGCCATTTTCATAATAAGTGGTGAAGCGCTGCCAGCAAGTGCATTTCCCATCAATCCAAATAAATAGTAGTCGGACAGAGTTAAGTCTGGTGAGTAAGCCGCATGTAAAAGTATTTCACAACTGAACGCATCATTTCCTTGACTGGTTTTGCTATGTGTGATGGTACATTATCATGACCCAAAATCACTTTGTGTTGCCTTTTTTGATATTCTGGTCGTTTTTCATGCAGTGCTTGATTCAAATCGATCATTTATTGTCGGTAGCATTCAGTATTAACGGTTTCACCAGGTTTCAGCAGCTCATAATAGATCACACCCTTCTGATCCTACCAAACACAGAGCACTGTCTTCTTTCTATAGCAATTTGGCCTTGAAATCAATGTCAATGGTTCGCCTGGAGTTACCCATGATCTTTTACACATGATTCTCAAAATATATCCACTTTTCATCACCTGTCACAATTCTATGGAGAAATTACTTTCTTTTGTATCTGGCGAACAGCATTTCACAAGTGGTTTTTCGGTCTTCTTGCTGTCTTTCATTCAGTTCATGTGGAACTGAATTTTCCCATCTTCTGGATCTTTCCCATGGCTTTCAAACATATGAAGACGGCTTCTCATGTTACATTTAATTGATCCATGAGTTGTTGTTGTGTTTGAGCATCATCCTCGTCCAACAATGCTTGCAACTGGTTGTCTTCAAACTTTTTCGGTGGTCTTCCACGTTCTTCATTTCTAATGTCAACTCTATTGCCACTTTTGAATTTTTTAACCACTCAAAGCACTGTGATTTACCAAGAGCATGCTCACCATAAGTATTAACAAGCTATCAATGTGATTCTGCAGCAGTTTTCTTCAAATGGTAACAGAAAATCAATGCTGTCCACAAATCGTAGTCTGCAGGTACAAAACCCAACATGTTCAACGCTAATTAAAACTATGCTGATGTTGAAACTTGTATTGTTGGGAGTTGAAAATCTTTGTCAGCTGTGTGGGGTGTGGGGTGTGTGTGTGTGTATGTTTTTCCTTATTTCAAGCTAGAATCAGTTTCAAAATTATTTCCCTTTCCTCCTGAATCAACCTGTATTTAAATATTAAAAAAAATAATTATCTTTATGTTTTTATTTTAAATAAATTCAATACCTATTCTTAATTCCAAAAATGTTTATATAAAATCATTAACTATAATTCAGAATAGCTGAATAAATGGCAACTGCAATTAAGAAATATGTATACATAACTGTAACATTACATCTGGCCATCTGATTTAGTCATTATTATAGCACTCAGCCAAACAATCCTGCCAAGCAATGAAAAGACAAAAAATGCATGTAGTATGCTTCATGTAGCACTTTCAAAATCAAATATTATATCTAGAACAAAATTTCTTCTTTTGAAAAAATTTTGTTCTAAATTTTGTACTCTGCTTCCTCTCAGTGTAAAGAATATTCTGCTTAAAATACTAACTACATCAAAATTTATTGCAGGAGTTCCTACTCCTTTTATGATTAAAACACAATTATAATGTTAAGGATTTTAAAATAAAACTCAAAACTGATGGCTTCACATGTTGCATAATTATGGATTAATTTTCATGTCATGGGCTAACAAACCATTGAATATATTCAATTTTCCAATAAACTTGGGTACCTATTAACATTTATAATATCAATTTATGCAGTCTTCACCATCAAAAAGCCATCCTGAAATGTTGCGATGTCTTGGCCACAATTAACAATTGTCATTTTAAACTCCAAAAAATTAATTTGTCTTTACTAAATTGCTTATAATCAATAGTAGATTAGTTTTGTTTTTAATTATTTGTAAACTTTACTTTACTCAATATAGGTGGAGGCTTTGGAAATTTATTATTACTCTTGTAGATTTTTAATACTGCTGAAACAAATTTTGCCATAGATATGGCTAGAAGAGATTTTAATTTAAAATATCTTGCGTAAAAAATCATATTCTGTAATGAGACTCTACCATTTATAAGAATGATCAAATTTTATTTCGTTTTCGATTAACTATCAAACCAGTAATAATCAATTACGCAATAACTATGTTCTTTCTTTCAATTAAGTGATAATTATATAGTAATTATAAATTTCTTAAACATGGTTTCCACTGATATATTTTAGTAATAAAAAATAATTAAAAGACTTTTTTAACCACCTTACCTTGTCAACAGTATACTCCTTGACTGTAGAATATACTGTTGACATTCAAACAGTCATGACTGTATTCTCATTTTAATTTTTGATTTATTACAATATTTTTAATCTCCTGCTGATGGTTCCAAAATCGTGAGAAAATACAACTTTTTGCTGGTAAGATGGTTAAAAAAATTGTTTAATCATTTTTTATTATATTGTAACTGTTACACATTTTCCCCATTTTTTATCACAAAAATCACATTATTTGTTTATAGAAAAGTTTTACTCTATTTTTACAACATAAAGAGATTTTTAATGTTTTTCCTTCTCCTCTTTTGAAAAAAAAACTCTTAGTGTAGTAAAATAATTTAGGCTGTAGAATGTCATGGAAAATTCATTTTTGACATTCTCATTTGAACTTTTTCCCTTTATACTTGGGTAACAAGGAGAAAGGTTACACCAAGATATATTGCAGATGCAACAATGTTATCAGGATAGATGGTATGAATCTATGATGGTGACTACTGCTGTATGATAAAAAAAGACTTCACTGAACACAAAAGGAAAATGAAAAAAAAGAAATTAAGATAAACGTAAATGTCTGCAAAATAAAGGTAGGAATTTTAATTGTAATTATTATATTTTTGTATTCTATTATTTAAGAAGTTTCTTAATATGTTAAAGGGTTATAACTAAAAATCTGAGGGTGATGAAAAGCTGATTTCATTTTAGGATTCAGTCCCAAATTATTTTTTTTTTTGGTTGGCCTGTGTTTATTTATTGGCAAAATATTCAAACAAGAAATAAAATCTTATGACCAAGCAGGGTTTGGTGGCTCCTCGCACATTTTTGTAATTTTAAGCTAAGTTTAAGACAGCAGAGACCAAGCTAATCTATGAAGTTTCATTAAAAGTAGTTAAGCCATTAAGTAATTTTATTAGCTATAAATAAATAACCTTAAATTTTTATTATTATTTAATAAATTGACTGCTACTCTAATTTTATACTAATAAGAGTTCATAATAATAGACTGCAGGTCTAAACCTGGATCTGGTGAACTAGATGGGAAGTGGCTAACGAAATGCAAGCAAATCATCAATGTATAAAAGCTATTAAAAAGAAGTGAATAGTCAAACAAACAGAATTTCTTATTTGTGTTCTGATTATAACATAAAATTAAAACAGAATAGCTATAAGTTTATTGACTCATTTAATAATGGCAGTTATTAAATTAAATAAACAATATTAAAGTTAATTTAATCAGTAATCAGTAAGTTAATTTAAATCAGTTTGCATTAGATAAGTCTATAAATACATGTATTTATAGACTTATTACTAATGAATTTATTTACTTTGTTCACTAAACAACTAAATATGTTACATAAATAGTTACTCTACATAATCATATGATTCAATAGAATAAACTGGAATGTAAATTTATTAATGGAATGAGTACAAATAATGGAATGTGCATGTATTGTGTGTGTGTGTGTGTGTGTGTGTGCGCGCGCGTGTTCACTCTCACTCTCTCTTTGTTTTAGAGTTACGGCCAGGGAAAGATTTCACCAGATTACAGGTACTCTAACAAAATCCTACCATAATTTCTGGGCCCCAATTAAGGAGTAAAGTAAGAGTTTCTTATGTAATCTGAGTGGAGAAATAGGATAAACAGGTCCCAGAATAGCTTTTATGATATCTAATGTAAACCACAAAATTAGATGTTGAAAAACATTTTTTTTTTTAGTTTCATAGTACAATAACTTTGTTAAATTACTAATAAATGCGGAAGATTTAGCAACAAAACTTGTACAGAATTTAATTCTGAGAAAATTAATGTAAATACAGTCAATAAAAAGTAAATAACTTTTAAAAATCGATTTTTTGTTAAAGCGAAACAGACAAAAAATAAACAGAAAATCATATTATTCTTTCTTCTTTCTGTTCCTAATAAACAATATTATTGTTTACTAATATGTTTTAGTATTGTTTACTAATTTTGTTTTGTTACACTTAATATACGTGTAACAAAACAAAAGAATAAAATATACGAAAGATACGACGAATAGAACAAAATACGACAAATAGAAACAGAATAACAAACCTCAGTTACAATAACTGTTTAAATTTCCTCCTTCACAATGTACACAGCACTCTGCTCAACATAAAATACTTCCGGTGGGTTTCCATATCATCTCAGGATCATTTCGTATAAACTCAATAGCATTTCATACTTTAATGAGTAACTCTTCGTTAGTGTTAACTTTTTCGATATACAATCATTTTCATATGGCCCCAAATATAATATAGAGGTGTTAAGTAAGATGATCATGGTGGCCGATAAGATTGATCCACCACGTCCAATCCAGTTAAAAAAATTAGCATTCAAGTGATTTCTAGCAACTAAAGAAAAATGTACGTTGCACCACTGTACTGGTAAAGCTCTCCTGATATTCAAGTCAAGCAGCTTTAGAATTTCCATTACAAAATCTATAAAAAAAAGTTATACCAGCATAGTTAGAAAATTGAAAACGACATTTTTACACTACGATATGATAATACTACATTTCCTTTATCTGTATAATAATTTATGACAACAGACTCAAAGTACACAGTTATGACATATAACATTTTATGAATGAAATGAAAACATAAATTTAATTTTGTATTTACATTAGCAAAGGTTTACAAATTTACCATGGTTTTACAAAAGATGTTGATAGTGAGCATCCTGCACAGCTGTGCACTTTTGTGCTAGAGTGATTACAATGAGAATCACTGGACGTAAGATGTAGTAGATGTTGTAGTTGGCCTTCAATTCATAGACTGTATGGAAATTCGATTCAGAAGCTCTATCGTTCATACTGCTTCAAACAAATAAATTGCAACTAGATGAATCTAAGCAATGCGGAGGCCACCACCCTCTGCTGACATTCATTCTTCTAGTCACACGAATGTGTGTAACTGAATTGTTTGATATGTGATATATTACTCTGTCTTGTTGGAAGTACTATTTCTCAGTCTATTAATTGAGCAAATTTTTTTTTTGAAAATTGTACCTCTTTAATGAGAGTACGGTCAAAAAATAATGGCCACAATATATGCTTATAGAAACAGCAACCATACATCAATTTTCCCATCAGAAAGCGGATACCTAAACATCTGGTAAGGATTTTCAGTCATCTGATACCTGGTATTATGCAAATTAATATGCCCAATAAAAAAACCCATACCTTGTCCGACATGAAGTACAACATCAAGTCTATCTGTTGATCAGCAATGTTTTTGAGAAGCCATTTTCGCAATAATTAAGATGTTTTGGTTTGTCCGTACCCTTACATTGTTGCAGTTATATATGATCCAAATTTAAATCAAGAAGTATCCTATAGGAATATGAGTATTTTATACCACTTTGCTGAAATAGCTTAAATGTAGATTTTTTCAGGTTGGCAAATATTCTTCTTTGAATAAAAGTTTATAAGTCCTAATGGAAGACTGAATATTTTGTTTCATATCTGAGCCAACCTTATGGTATGTCTCTAACTGAATTCAACAACTCAGCTGAGACAATGGCATTTAGAAATTTATCCGCGAATATCTGATGCATTTCTTGAAAGTATCCAGAATCCACATAAGCTTCTACTATAGCAACCCTATCATCAATCAAATAAGGCATTTTACAAAAATGCAACTGCAAAGAATAAAACTAAACTGAAATGAAGCATGAAAAATTTACAACTGACAACTACAGACAAGAGAAATAATACACAACTAATAGTGGTGCTAGTAGTAGCAGTGTTAAAAGTGAGACTTAAGTAACTAAAGCAGAATTGAATACTAGATCATAGGTATCGATGTTCTTTGATGATTGGATTTCAATTAACCATACATCTCAGGAATGGTTGAACTGAGACTGTACAAGACTACACTTCATTTACAATCATACATATCATCTTCACTCATCCTCTCAAGTAATACCTTATGGTGGTTCCAGAGGCTAAACAAAAAAGAAGAGTTCAAACTGGCTCAGTTCACTTTTAATTGCTCACCCTACCTCAATACAAATCTCATTACCTCAAATACAAATCCAAATGTTAGATTAGATAATTTGGAATATAAATTGAAATCTACCCTGTAAAATTTTTCATACTAGCATTACAAACTTTTCATTTAGCTGGCTTAGCATAAATTTTTTTGCACTATACTGGAACTTTCATAATCAAACAAATAACCATAATTAAACATTTGAGAGAATGAATTAACATAGAAAGAATTTTATTTCTTTACATTTATAATGAAATAGGAACATGACACCATAGTGCATTTTATTAATCTTCATTTTAAAAGCATCTTTTAACATAGAATCTCTAATTCATTAAAAATACTAAGAAATAAGTTGCACGATCTGTACAGGCAATTTATTAAACATACAGCTGAACATACCACACTGAACATACAATGAGTAACTACAAATAAATACAATTAACATATCTAAAGGCTGTTAACTAGTTTTTAGTAAGATTCCAGACATAAAGTATTTTAAAAAATAAATAGAAAATTTACCTTCAGTTTCCAACTTATTCAACTGTTTTTCAATTCTTTCGACTAAAAAGGAAAAACAAATATATATAAATGTGTGATATGATACATATAAAACAATTATTAATGTAAATTTTTTTTAACATTACTAATCAATAATTAAATAAATACATGTCCGGATACACCTGTGCAATGTTTATCCTTACACAATACAAATCATAACTTATCAGACGGTAGCTGACTGCAGTCACCTAATTCTTCAACTATAGTCATAGCAGTGTATATCAATGATCAGAACTAGGACCCCATCAAGTGTATACCTGCTAGACCAAACTCAGTACTAGTACTACAATAGATTTCAGAGAACAGAGTAAAAGGGAACTGTACCAGGAGAATAAGGCAATTTTACTGGTTTTCATTAAGGCACAAGTTACATAATTATTCACTGTCCAACTGGTAATACCAATCTAATCTTCATACCAAATAATTCCACACATAAAATATTTCTAAAAATCAATAAAAAAAATTACCCTCATAAGTAGGATTTTTGATTTCCAATTTAATCAATTGTTTTTCAATTCTTTCGACTAAAACGGAAAAGAATATTATATACCTTGTCATGCATTCAGTTCCTTATACACCTAGCAAAAATTACATGAGACAAGACTACACACTAATGGCATGCAGAATAATATAAGCTTATTTACTAATGTTATGTTTTTCTCTTCTTACTTTATTTTTTACAGAAACCCGGTTTCAATAACATCTAATGAAAACTGGAAGAAAAATTAAAAAGAGTACAAGAACCAAAGTGTATTGTTATTTGGAATGGAAACTTATAATATAACAAGCACAATACAAAGAGGTTCAGAGCTGTAAAGATAGTTTTAAGGAGAAAGCTGCTGATTCTCAAGGTTGCTGTGATATAAATAAGATAAAAAACAAACATCAATGGAGGGAGATATTATGAGAAAACTGAAAGATGTTTGAAATGATACAGCCATCTACAAAGAATGAAGAAGGAATATTGGCCAGACAGTATTGAAATAACAACCACCTACAGGTGAGGAAGAACATACGGTAAATGGATAGGACAAATCATGGTGACACTGAGAGTGATATAGTAAGAGTATTGAAGAATAAAGTATACATGAATCAAAAGATTATGAGACAGCCATGAGTCCTGTAAATTACTCATCCCTTAAAAAAAAAAAAAAAACAAATGTTTATTCTTATGAATTTTCTTTCAACTAAAGTCTAGTTCGGTAATAAAAAGTTTTCTTATAAATCAAGTTTTCTTATAAATTAATAATGTTTAATCACAAACAATTACGTCATAATATTCTAGGAAATTAAAATAATATTAATACTCCTATGAATATCAAACACTACAAAAACAAAAGTTTCATCCAAACACATTGTGCAGTTAATTGTTCATAGTCTGACAAACTGGTTTAGAAAAATTAATAATTAAAATATATGATATAGCTTGTTCGGTTTGCATGACTTAAAATTTCTTCCTTTTTTATTTTTTTAGTTGTACCAATATGAAAAAATAAGCAATTAACAGATTTATTATTCACTAGTAATACAATACACATAAATAACACTCACTATAACAATCTACTGATAATGACTCCCTTAGTTTATTAAAAATAAGCAACTGATATGGTTTGCATAAAGAAAAGAGGTTAAGTCCTTGCAATCGTACAGCACTTTTTATTATTATCTCCCTTAAATTAAAACTTATTCCTCTTTTTTGTAGCTATCTTTCATTCCAATATAGCTTTACACTTAACACTCTATACTAAAAAGTCATTTTTTTCAAATTAATGCAATATTTCTCAACCTATGGGGCACGCTCCCCTAGAGGGTTTGTGATAACACTAAATGGATGCCACAAACATATTGGAAAGAAAATATTATTACAAAAATGTATAAATTTACTGAAAGGAAAGCAAAACAAAATACACTCTGACATAATACACTTATAAACATGATTGTATCAGTACTGCACAGTGTATTTAATAATTAGCTTATCAATACTTAATTAACAAGTTTAATAATTATTAGTAACTCCATTGGCCTTGTCTTGCAGAGCAAAGTTTTTCGAAGGAAGGTTTAGTACTAGAAATAGACATGAGTTCTTTTTCTATGTTTAGCTAAAATCTATATTTTATCTTCAAAGCAGCCAACGTAGAAAATCTGGTTTCACAAAGGTAGGATATTGAAAATGGTAATAGTATATGAAATGCTCTTGTATTCAGTGCAGAAAACTCATCATCCTACATCTTTATTGTTATCTGTTGCCTTATCAAGCTGAAATGAAAACAATTTCTCACACAACTTTCCAAAAAAGTTTCTAAAAGATGCTCTACATCTTCAGCTATATCACCGATTACACGGGCAACAATATCATTTGATAGAGGTATGGTCTGCAATTGTTTGGAAAATTATCTCCAAACATAGTTTCTATAATCTCAATTGCAACTGGCAAAATAAGCTCTTCTTCAATGGTATGAGGCTTTTTACATCTGGCTATTTTATATGAAACTTTGAAAGAGGAAAGTAAAGCTTTTTCATTCACAAAATTTTGTTTAAAAATGATGTTTGCTTTGCTTTTCATATGATTTTAATTTTAATTTGAAGAATTCTAGGGGTTTGTTAACGTACTCACTATGAAGTGTTTCTAAATGTCATTTAAGTTTATTAGGTTTCATGCTGTCTTCTGCCAACATTTTTGGGCAAATGACACATAGGGTCCTTCTTCTTCATTTACTTTAGTACTGATAAACCGAAAATTTAAGTATTCTTGAGAATATTTTCTTCATTTTATTTTCAAAACCACGCTCATCTCTGCACTTGATGCTTCACTATCATCTAATACTCACTTACGCCCATATAAAAATATATCCATGATTCTGTATAATTCTACTGTCATGAATATTTAATACTGTGAATTGCAATTAACATGCAAATTACAACATACACATTCACAATACATTCGATAGCGATTGAAGGATCGACTCCACTGAGACTGGCTGGAATTGAACAAGGTGCAGCATTTATACACATTTGTGCAGACAGTCGTGCAGATGTTCCAGAATGTTAGAGACAAATCAGAACTTCTCATGAAGCCGTGAGAATGTCCGATATGGTGGACTAAGACAGAGACCAATAGAGAGGCATCGATTCTGGTTTTGCCAAATATCAATAAATCTGCTTATTCTTGGTAATATGTAAGGTTTATAATTAAGGTCGTAATGTAGCTTTGCCAAAATGCATTAATATTGTATACATTAATTCTCATACAACATGGAAATTGCATGAGAAGGGAGCGCGATGAAAATTATGACTGAAAATTGGGTCGCAAATACTGAAAGGTTGAGAAACACTGAATTAATGTAATTTCACACTATGAACTGTAATATTTTAAATGGATTTTGTAAATGTATGTTGTTGCCTGACCTGCATGATTAATGTTTTTTACCATAACCATTTGAATCAAGAAATTCAAGAGAATTAAGAGTTAGTGTTGTTTTCAATGTCCTGTTTAGGGTACAGTTATCGTTTTATTGTTTCTTTATCTTTATATTTGTTATAATTATTAATATGCACCAAATAGATTATCAGGAAAGGAATATACCTTTGTAAGCATATTAGTGATAAAATGGGTAAAAAAAAAAATAATTTCTTTAAAAGAAAATGTCAAGGAAAATGGTTACTTAAAAAAAAAAAAAAAAAAGACTTAATTCTAAAAGTAAAGATTCAGTAAAAAAAAAAAATAAAAATAAATGAAATAACTTAAAATGTAAATTATTTCTGTTACGTTAAAAAAAAAAATCAAGGACAAATATTTGAAAGATGAGCATGTGTTTTAGATGAAGTACAAAAATAGCCTTGGCATTGCCCGGCTGACTGACTGAACTGTTTATTCAATATCACACCTGTTTGCATGCTGAGAACGCCCATATTTCATAAAAATATATAATACTATAAAAATTTAATAAAACAAAACAATCGCATCATCCATCAATTGTTTTGTTATCTCTGTGTATTACAAATTTATACAAGTTTTGTTTTATAAACCCAATAAGAAATATAAATAATATTTTATAAGAACTACAGCCTGTTTTGTGAAAGCAACTTTTCTAATACTGAGATATTGTATCATTAAAGACTATACTTTTATTACTATTCTACATATCAGAGTCTAAACAAAACCGGATGAACTTTAACCAGCATGCATGACTCATGAGTTGAAGGTTAAACAATTTTAATTTCAAAAGATTAGTTTTTTGGTTTTGACTACAACCAGAAGAGTATGATTTTTTTTTTTAATTACTACAAACCGGTATAAATAAACTGTATTTTACAATTAAATTCATTAAAACCGTCAAACCATTAACTTGTGCATGACAGTAGATTATTTACATAAAATTTTGTAAACAGGAGTAACATTTTTTTTTTTTACTGTTTTAACGTTAAAAACTGTTCTGTTGATTGTCTTAACGTTTAACACTAATAAAAATAAATATACAAGAGGAATACTCATGTTTGCAGACAGTCAGATATTAATGAAAGCTGCAGAATAAATAATATTCAGCTCCTGTGGAAGTAAGGATAATACTATACTGATCCTATGAAAGATTTATGAAAGCCACATATTGCAAAACTGAATTTTTTTGACAGACAACTTAATCAGACAACTATTTCTGCAAAGACCTTACATACCTGAGGAAGAGTTCTGTCAACAGTGGGTGGTATTGTACAACTTAGAAGATGAATCACATTCCAACATCAAAATACTATAAAAATGGCTAATCATATCTCATAAGTTAAAAATAAAGGCTTGTTATTTAACAGCGAAAAAAGCCTCACTGGAATTCAAACCCAGAATCTTCTGGATGAAAGGCAGAAACGATATCTTTGCTACGGAAGTCGGCAAACAAAATATTACCTTTAGTTAAATTAGTTATACATATATAGCTAAAGAAGTACACTTGCTTTTCAGTGTTTTTTATAAATAATATCACACTGCTGAAATTCAGTAATTAATAACCACAAGAATCAATATTACCTTAAATTTAATAATAACAAAAGCATAATAAAGTTTCAAATTACCTTTTTCTTTATCAGCATTTCCTTTCTCCAGCAATTTCAGTTCTTCAAGTTTTTTTCTGAGTTCTTCAGCTAAAGCAAAAAAAATTAAAACACATTTTACAATTTATAAATCTATCAGACTTTCTTACAATCAATTGATTAAAGCAATATTATGTTATTAAAACATAAAAATTTAAAATTTGAAACAATATAAACAACATTCATTCATCAGATAGTAGGGCGAAACAAATGTAGTCAAAATATTGCCTCATTATAATAATGTTACTCTAATGAGTCACAGTTTAATTTTCATTCTCACAGTTTCTTTTGCTGTACGTTTATACATTTAAAATACAGAGGAAAATTTCTAATACAGAAATTGGTAACGAAAAGTACATGTCAACACAAAATTTACTCAGATCCCAACCAATTATGCTGTTTTACGCAGTTATAATTTCTAGTGAAAATATGAACATTTTACATAAAAAAATATTGGTGGTGAAAATACAAAAATTATATATTAAGCATAACGTTTTCCCTGTCCTTTACATAACTGAATTAGTAAATCATTCTTATATATGTAAAAGTATTCACAATCTGTTCTTCTTCCAAAAGATAAAGCAAGTATATTCTTGCACTATGTACTTATAATGCTACTTACAATACATTCAGCTTTAACAATGGAATATTCTGACAAAATGTAAACAAATTAATAATAAATAACAAATTGCAGCTAAATAATGCATTGAAACCAGACTGCACTTGAATGAGAGAACTCCATTCCACCTGTACCTTTTTTATTTGAATCACAATGATTCAAATGACGGCAAATTTATCAAATATGCCTGCGAGATACCACAATGCGCTTCCTTGACAAAAAAAATGCATGTTATCTGTAGCCTTATTTACAATTAAAAATTGTTTAATTGAACTGATACTCAACAGAATGATAAACAAGTTTAAATGAAAATATATTGGAATATTAAATTTTTATTGCATGGTTTTTTTTTTAAAGACTGTCTTAAGCTTTACTTTTCTAAAAGTCTCAGGAAAGACATTTTATATATATATTACTCAGAAAAAAATAATGAATCTAATAGTGCAATTAATTTTTTTCTATGATCTCATTTTATAACGGAATAACCCGACAAAATCACATGCCAAGTTATATGATACTTGGTGTAATAGTTTAACTGAGAAAAGAATGACACATCACATTCAAAGATAAAGCAAAATTCACAGAATGAAGTATTTAACATGTGACTGTTTCTTTACATTTTAATGAAAACTTTTTTCATTAAAATCTACAGTTTGAGACATTTGAAAAAAAAACAACTTCTTCACATCTTTGGAAGTGAATTATCCATACGTCCAAAATATTTTGTATGAACAAAACCTTTGACTGCCAAACCTGTATACTTATTTTTAGTTAATAACTGTGACATGCCAAATCCAAGATAACGTTGACTACATTTATAACATTTGCTAATCCGAATTACACTCATTACATGGCAGTTTAGATAACTCCCTAGAAATGTCAAATGTTATTTTATGAACACTATACATTACAGTTTGAATAATCTTATTTTTTACACTGACAAACCAAGTGATTTTTCAGCAGTTGATCACAAGCTGTTTAGTGTTTATTATTTAAACACCAAACATCAGTTCATAGATTGTATACAACTACTACTTCAGTAAATAAATAAAATTGTAAGTAGCAACTTTAAATAAAATAGTAAGTGGCAAAATCAAATTTTTCCACCTAACTGTGATTACAATGAATTAAGTGAAATTTTAATTCTTGATTTCAATATCAACTAATTGCACAATTTTACACTGCCCAAAGAGCACACTACTACTTCAATATTCAGAATAAAAAATCTGTTATTCTACTATTTATGACAGTATCTGAAATTACAGGTAGCAACCAATAGATTGTGTCTAAAAAGAACAACAATCTCTGTTTTTATTGCTTGTTAAACAATTTTTCTGTTCAGGCATAAATTTTATTTTGATATACTTATTCAACAAGTATAAAACTGACATTTTTGTCTAGAGAAATTAGCAAATAAAAGAATGATAAATGAATTTTTTTTTTCCTTTTTTTTAATAAGAATTTAAATTTGTTTGGTCTAGAGCCAGGCCAAACTTTGAAATGGCATCTTCAGTCCGAGAAGTTAGGCACCAAACAATACTGCGTTTACTTGTGTGGCCTATTGTCAGGCAAAGTTTTATTTTAACTCTTGTGTTACCTAACACAATATTTTATAATTTATTTCTGTGTAGAACCAAGTGATAACCTCTGTACCATCCTACATTCAATACCAAAACCAGAAGACTGTAACGATAAAAAGATATTAGTTATAACCTGCCTAAAAATTTCCTCCACAAATTCTACTTGTTTTTTGTATTTTTTCCACACTTATATTTTTTTTTATTTTCACTCTCAAGAGGCAAAACACTTGGAAGCGCACACAATCTTGCAAAAAACACAAGTATAAAAGAAATTAAACTAACCTTCTTTTTCAGCTTCTAGTCATTTGGCTTTCTCTGCAGCCAATTCTGATTTCACAGAAACTGCATGTTCAACATGGAAGTTCATAACTTTTGTCAGATTTTGAATAACATCATCTGTAAAAAATAATAAATAATAATAATAATTCAATTTTTCAGGCCAAAAGCCAAATGAAACCATCACATTTACGTTTTAATTTAAATTCCTAGAATTTAAGTTTGGCTTTAACTTACCCTTGGAGTAGATATCAAAAAATTTCTCACAAGTTGTAATTCAAAAAATGAAGCAATTCCAAGCCCATCTTTATATGAGCTTTTTTTTATTTCCACTTTAAGGATATGTCCTGACATTCTTTTCAGTTATTTGTGAGATAACTCTTTCTCACTCGTACTCACACTGAGTAAAAGGTGAGAGATACTATATACCAGGTGATTCAAAAAGAATTTCCGAACTTTAAAAGCATACAAATATTTATTTACGTGTCTTACAGATTCAGCTTAGGTCTCATTTCATAGCAAAACACATCAAGTTTTGACTCACATAGTTCATTAGTACCAAATTTGGCCACCAGTGTTGTTAGAAATGGAACAATTACTGGTGCAAAATGTGCTCACTGTGTTTTGGTTTCACAATTTGCAGTCAGCAAATGTAGTTCAATTTTCTTAGAGAGTTACTATTGTCGCCAATCCTTCATTTAGACAGGTTGATTGTTATTTAAACACACAGAAATCACCAAGGCACCCATACGTCCCTGCAGCTGTTGTGGAACAAGTCGAAGAAAGCTTTACACATAGTCTGAAGAAATCAACTTGACATGCATTACATAAGAGTGGCATTTCAGAAACAACTATTTGGCACGTATTACTTAACGATTACTCTTGAAGCCATATAAGCAAGGTTCAACAAATTACAGATTATGACAAAGTTGCTCAGCTGCAGTTTTATTGAAATGATGGATAGAATTCAGACAATGATACTTTTTTTAGACAATGTAATTTTTAGTGATGAGTCAACGTTTCACATCAGCAGCAATATTTACCCATAAGCCTAATATGGGGTAGTACAACTCTCATGAAACTTTGCAGCACAATCTTGATAGCCCTAAGGTCAATGTTTTTTGTGCCCTAAGCAAACAAAGACTATACGGCTCGTTCTTCCTCCAAGAGGCAACCGTAAATTGTGTAGTTAATCTAGTATAATCTCCATATATTATTTATAACTCCATATAAATACCAAACTCCTGTTACTCTTGCTTCAGAGAAAAAGAATGGCCCATTCCAACTTGCATCATAGTACTACACAATAACATTTAATTTTGAGTTCCTTTCACATTGTAAAAGTTCACGAGGATTTTCAGACCCCTACCTCCTCGATAATGACATTACGTGTATTAACTTTTACACTAAGATAAAAACGTTGACATATAACTAAACAAAATACGAACAAAAAAAAAAAATCATCTTCAGGCTGCAACATTTTGATTCCGAAGTCAACACGAAGAGCATAGTCGGTAGGTTTCAAAGCCTTTAACAGGTGTAAATGATATGGATGCATATGTAGGAATTTCCTTAAAATATTCCACATTGTCATCACTGGCATAGCTAGTTCACATTGATCTTCGACAGATTTTTATGGACTAAGCAAGAAAAAAACCACCAGACACCTTCAACATTTTCTTCACATACTCTTGGACAACCCGTACATACTCTTCCTTTTACAAAGTGAAAAACTGTCGTTTCATACTGATTATGTCATTAATGAATGTTATTGTGACTTGGAATTAAAATTTTACAGTTAAACTTCCAGAATACATGTTGAACTTTAACTACAGATTCACACTTAGAAAACATAAAAAAATACAGAAAGCTATCCGTTTAGAAGTTGCCTTTGCTAGTGGCACTGACAAGTGGAAAGATAAGAAATAAATCTACGGCCATGCACACAACTAAAACTGTCCTTTTTGCTCCTTGAACCTAGCCTTAAATCAACAGTGTATACCGCATCAAAGGGATCTAACAAATTAAAACTCTGTTATTTTTTTAACATCTGAAGTGCATATGTAGGAAAAACACTAAACATGGAAAGAAAGGCCACCATGCTTTAAAATTGTATAAGGTATCAAAATATAACTTGTATTCTATAATTTCAGCAAGGATTTTTTTTAAAAACAATAAAAATGTCAGTCCACACTCACATTATAAAAGCGAAGCATGTTAAAATATTCTGTAAAATCATAACTGAAATAACAAAGCTGCGCTATGCAATTCACATGCTTTTCCAAAACTCCAACGACTCATCTATAAAGAGGAAAATGTTACTGTAACTTACACGCACTACTTGAGGAAGCAGCAGCACTAGCACTTTCTTGGTAACTGACAATTGTTTCCTCAACAATTTTTCTTATCTTCTCTTCATTACTTTCTATTAACAAACATATAAATCCACAAATAAAAATATAACACAAAAAAAAAACAAAATATAAAAATTTTTTTAAAAATAATAAAACATTTAGAAAAAAATGTGCTAAAAAAGGTATAATCTAAACTTTTCTTAAAATTCTGACATTTAGAAATCTCTACCAAATTAAAAGTTGGTAATTAAGATGTAATTATGGGTTAAAAATTAGTTGCAGGTTTTTAATTTTTCCAGTAACTTCACATGACTGATTTTGAAGTCGAGAGTTCTAAGGTTCAAATTCTAGTAAAGGAAGTTACTTTTATAGAGATTTGAATACTAGATCATGAATACCGGTGTTCTTTGGTGGTTGGGTTTCAATTAACCACACACCACAGGAACAGTCAATCACAGACTATACAAGACTACACTTCATTTACATTCATACATATCATTCCAATTCAACCTCTGAGATAATACATTACTGTGGTTCCAGAAGCTAAACAGAAAAAGAAAGTAACTTCAAATGTGTAAATTTAAAGAAGAACTGAAGAAATATTATCATTTGGGTGTAGATTTTTTAAATACATGTTTATACAATAGAAATGAGAGAAAAAGCTCAATTTTATAAAAAAAAATTAAAATTTGTTGGTAAAATAATGAGAATGCTACAGCATGTTCAGATTGGTTTATTTCTAGAATGAATTTTTTTATAACATTTTCCAGCTAAATTTCAAGGATTTTTACAAAAAAATATTTTAAACAGAATGATATCTGGCTAACTATAAAAGGCCAGTACCAAGTGATGACTATGATAGAAAATCACCATCAAATCATTTTCATTGAAAATGTATTTTTTCATTTAATAATTATTCATACTTTAAAAACTTGGAATGGGATCACAAGAGAAAATTCTCCAAGTGAATACAAATTAATTGCAGAAATTAGGCCATTTGTTTAATAGTACAATCAATATACAATTAACCTCATTACAGGTTAAATTGGAAACTTAGTTTTATTTACAGTTGATTAAAAATAAGACTGAGTACTTAATTTTCATCATAATTGTTTTTAATTACAAATAAATAAAAAATTGCAGCATCATAGAATAAAGCTAGACGAGTCAGGAGCCAATTGCGCACAAATCCCTCCATGCCCTCATCATCTTCAAATCATTGTCCTCCTAGAGCTTCTTTAAGCAACCCAAACAGATGAAAATTGCAGGTCGATAGATCCAGGCTGTAGGGATGATGATCAAGTTGAGTCCAGTGCATTTCTTCTAGTTTTGAGACAGTTAGAGGTGCAGTGTGGGGCCTGGCATTGTCGTAGAGGAGGATGACCTCTCGAATCGGTTGGTCTCATCTTTAGCGCCAATATGCAGCCCTCACCTCATTTAACAGCTCACAGTAGTAAGCAGCACTGATTACACATCGCTCATGCACAAAATCAATGAGCAAAATTCCTCACCAGTCAAAAAAAAATGGTTGAAAGAAACTTCCCAGCTGACAGTAGAGTCTTGGCTTTTACTGGGGCTCCCTCCCCTTTCTTCCACTAATCCATACTAGCTTGTTTTGACTAGGGAGTGTAGTGGTGGACCCACGTTTCGTCGTAGGTGACAATCCAACTCAAAAATACATCACCTTCTTTCACAAACCTTGCTGTAAACCTTTGACAGATCTCCAAGTGTCTTTAACTTCTGATCTCCGGTCAAAAGATGAGGGACCCATCTGGCACACACTTTACAGAACTGTAGATCATTTATAATGGTCGCTTGACAGCTCCCAAAACTTATTCCGACCTGTTCTGCAGTTTCAGATACTCTTACCCATCGATCGTTTTCAAGAATGTCTTGAACTGCATGAATGTTTTCATCTGTAATACTGGTTCATGGACGGCAATCATGTTCCTGATTCTCCACTCATTCTCGTCCTTCCTTCAATTTTTTATGCCAGGCAAACACATGAGTCCTTGACAATGTTTGGTACCCGAACTGTGCAATCAATCTCCGGAAAATTTCCATTGCATCAACTCCTTCATGAGCAAGAAATTTTATAATTATGCATGGCGCAGTAGAGGGGTGCACCACCTTTGCTCCCACATCGTAAGTGTTACTGACAAATTGGTTGGAAGTGTGGAATGGCCGGCGGCTCTGCCCACTCCTAATGATCCTAGAAGTGCAGGTCCAGTCCTACCAACCATAGATGCTCAGGAACAAAAATCGCGTTTATATTTGATTTACCCTCATATACATAAATAATGAATTTGCAATTATGAATCATAACAATAACAAAATACCAGAAAAAAAGTTTTAACATTTACTACTTTAATATTTTGTTCTTTATATGAGTACTTTTGTAGTGATCACTAGTTCATCAGATTCAAACAAAAAACTTTTATGTTAAAAATTAAAATAGAAAGAATTACATTTCACCTTCTAGGTCAATAAATACTTATATTTTTTTTTTACATATTTATAATTCTTACATTAAACATTAAAATAAAAAATTGTGTTTGTCTTCTAGATCTTTATTGACCTAGAAGACAAAACATTTCTTTTTTATTTTAATTTTTAACATAAAAAGTTTTTATTTGAATTTGATGAAGTAGTGATCACTATAAAAGTGCTCTTATAAAAAAACGAAATGTTAAAACAGTATTTTATCAGTTTTTTAAGTATTTTAACTTTTATTATTGATAAAATAATATATTTACAAAATTAGCAATAATTGAATAAATTTGTACATAACTGACACAGCAATTAATATTGTTATGTCAACAATTGGCACATATAATGAGAAGTGCAGACTAGTCAAAAGGTTCATGACACAAGCAAAAATTATTCTTTACTTGATTATTTATTAAATTTAGATTATCTGTTTTTTATACAAATTTTAAGTGATAATGTGCTAAGATATTAGCTAATAATTAATTAAATTGTAACAACGTGCAGTGACCTGCAACCAGCATTATTTATGTTTAGTGATCTACAGAAACCAGTTCATTAATGTGTTTTACCTACCGATAATTTACTTATTTCATATCCCTTAAAATTGAAAAAAAAACTGGTATGTCCTGAGGTAGTCCTTGCATTAGGAAAACAATCACATTTTAAGAAAGCATACAGTAAACAGTTTTACTCAGGACTCATTAATCATTTTTAATTATTTTTATGATTAACAAAGAAAAATGTTTTTCAAGTATAATACTGTTTTGGAATATTAAAATAGATTTTAATTTTTTAAATCTGGTTTACAATAATTTTATTTGGCAACAGAATTGATGAATTAAAATAATTTTTTTTTCAGTTTGGAAAAAAAAAAATCATAATTTTTATAATTATCTACTTTTTCTTCAAATCACTATATATTTTGTACCACTCGAGTGAAATACATCTTTCAAAACTTAGTTCATGAAAACCAGAGAGCTATTCTGGAGTAACAAGAGACAAACTGTGAAAAAAATTAAATAAAAATAAACACACACAGACCTGCAGAACTTTTGTTAATTCTGCCAGAAAGCAGCTTCCGTAAAATATTCTCTTCAGCCATTTTAATCACAAATTCTCAAAAAGTAAGTATAACCTATAAAAAAATAAGATTGAAAACAAAACACATAATTAAAATACTTTTAGTTAACAAATTTTTAAAAATCTGAAAATAAATTCATAAGAAAAATTCCACAATAATCTAAGATTCCATGAATCTGGTGCAACTTTACTTATGAGTATCTAATAAGAGCTGCTACATTCTGTCTGTTACATGAATGCTTGCTTTTAAATCTTTTCAAAAGTGTATTCACAAACATTTCATTACAATAGGATTTTTAAAAACATTAGGCTGTACAAAATTCAATAGTTTGTATTTACTACTAATAAATAAAAAGATCATTCATATGTTTTTGAAAAACTTACCACACTCCATCATAATCTACATTCATTCCAAGACAGTAATCAGTAAGCCCCCATTATACTGAGATAACATTGATCAATAGACAGAAATTAAGTAAATTATAAACTAAGAATTGCAAATAGTGACCAAACACATATAAGAAAAATTAAAGAAATTAAAATGTAATACTACAATTATAAATATTTAGAACTTTTCAAAATGGAATTAAAAATACAATTTGCCAATCCAATCTGATAAATGTGACACATGATGTTGGCAGTACCACATGTTAAATTTTAACTGGGGTGGTTGGAGATAAATGTGCAACTTTGGCTGACACAGAATACTTATCAAAGCAACATCAAATTTGTTGTGTAAAGCAATATCTAAATAATAATAAATGTGTAATTAAGGTACAACGGCTGTTTAGGAACAAATCTGAAGTTTCATAATACATCATTATAACATTTTGCAACAGAATTTTGAACTGGATAAAAACTTGACAAACCAGCATTGATATCACAAGAAAAGTAGATGATGTTATTTAGTCTGAACATCACAGAAAAATCAGAGCGAGTAAATGATGCTATTTATTTAAGTTCACACTTCTACACTGAATTTCAAATTCATACGGCCTGAATTTCAAATTCCATAGAAATCAGTCTGCAGAATTTTGTGTTTGAATTTGGGTATAGATCCCTCTAAATCGCAATGATTCATGAATTACAACCTCAAGATAAACAGGAATAAGTGAACTTTAGAAAGCCCATGTTAAAACTAACTTAGGCAAAATATTTTGAGTTCATTAATAATGTCAGATGATATTATTGTCATCTTTTCACTCTTCTGGGTATAATAACAAAACTTTCACTACTGGTCAAGGAAAATAGACAAAATACACATAAAATTCTTCTGAATGTTCACATCACATGTCTTGCATGATGTAGCTCAATTTGGGGTTACTAGCCCACACAATTCTGACAAAAATGAACAACCAGTTTCTTTGATTCCATGTTGGTAGTATCACATGACAAAAATCATTTAAACTATGACTGGAAATACTAATAATCAAATGTTATGAGTTAATCAAACGTTATAATCTAGTAAGAGAGTGCAACCGTAAAGCCAGAATATGATATTATAAGTGAGTTCCAGAGACTGCCTTCCAGATTCTGTGAAATGAATAATACAATAGCTCCAACCACACTTGCACAATTTACTTCCTTCTACCTTCACCAGGAGAAATTTTTTTAAAAATTATATAAGTTAATTACAAAAAAACCCATAGAAACATAAGTTTCTTTTTAAGAAGTCATTCCCTGTCAAATAGCCTAAAAAGTCAAAATGTAACTCACTAGATTTTGACAAAACACACATATTGATCAAATTTTTATAAAACTCACATTTTTATAATTGTGGTTATTAAACTCGTAAAAATATCCCTATTTTAGGGATATTCTGTATCCTAAATATAGGTTAGGGATATTTTTAAAAAAATAGTCAGTCATCCTTTGACTATTTTTTTCTATGAATTTTTCAATTTTCGGATTTTTAGGCTGTTTGGTTACTCATGTGTTCAGGAAAAAAGCTGTTACATTACAAAATTTAATTTTTTGCTTAACAGATGCATACAATTCACACTAAAATCTTGAGTGGTTACAGTAGAAAAAATTTTTTAATTCAAAAAATTCATTTGAACTGTCATTTTCTGAGCTGTTAAATAACACCAGTATCATAAAACTAAAAATTTAATGAAATAAATTAGTCGTATAGCAAAAATATTTAAGATAGCTTTCGGTCCTTGGATTAATTATTTATGTAATGTTTCATTAAAATCTAAGATGGATTACATAACCAGAGTGATCTAAGAAGCAATAAACCACTGTAATGTTAAGTTTTCAGCTTGTACTATGTATGAGATACTGAAAAAAATTGTTATAATTTATAACTGAAATAGCGATTTTAATTACATTAGCATTTAAGCAATAAAACGGAGTAGCAGATGAAAATCATTTAAAAGATATAATTTTGAAAAAAATAATAATACACATAGCAATATTGATATATGAAATTGTAGCACATAGATAAATAATTTTTTTTTTTTTTAAATCTATACATTTTTTTCACATCAAGTCCAAATGAAAACCATCAGTTTTGACAGGCCCAACGTATATAATATAACAAATTTGAGAATTTATATTAAAATCAGAAAAGCCCAGTTCCAAGCTGTCATACCAACTTTTTTGTTTTTTTTTTATTTTTACTAATGGTAATTTTTTTCCTGGCTCTTTTAAATGTATTACTGGAGTAGCTATAAAAAATGTGCCACTTGATACCTTTTAATGTAATACATCGCTAAAAACTGCTGGGATTTTAATACAAAGTAACCCAACCTATTTATATTTATTTAATTAAATACAGAAAAATTTTGAACTATAATAATTTTTGGGGCTGATATTACTTTAATGACATTAGATTTTTTTTCAATTCTATTTAAACTTAGTCATACCTGAAAGATTTAACATATTAATTTTAACTTAAAATAAGAACATCTTCCCTTCATACTGGGTTAGGCTGCCAATCGTGGATCTCCACTTAAGCCTGTCTACCATTACTCATCCTCATCCTCAAAAATGTTCTTCATCATTGCTTTTTTTTAGGTTTTTACAATCTAACAATCTCTTTTCAAAGAAATTACATATAAATACTTTATAAACATAACATGCATATTTTACACAGTGCATATCCTGAACTGGGCAAATTCTATTGTAATTATTGTACTATGTAATTTATTACCAATAAAATTAGATACACATATTTTAATGCAGCATTTACAATCATGAACTTGACACATCCTAATTAATAGGACATTATGACACTATTAATAGGACATTAGGTCATACTATTAAATTTATTATCAACAAATTGTACAACACAATATATAAAATGAATGAACACAACAGATTCTAATGTTTATATGACCACATTACAAGTTACCTGACCCGCAAACCAAAATTAACAGCATACGTAAAAGGGATCAAACTTACATTATGTTGAGTACCAAAACCAGAAAGGTTGTAGACAATCTGACAAGTAACAACAAGTTACTCCTAAAAGAAAAAAGCAGCAGTGATTACTACCACCTCAGTTTTCTCCAGTGCTAACTCCAGCCCGGCATCCCCCATCCATGCTCTAATCGCCAAATAAGAGTCATGTATCTTAGCGACAGTCTCCCTACGAGTGAGGGTATCAATCACCATTGGAATATCCATAAAGCATGACTCCCAGAGGAAGGGTAATCCAGTACACGCTGTCGTATGTGAGGTTCCAAATAGGGGAATCTACGACATAGTGGTCACTGATGTCATGGTCTTGATAGGGCCACTTCAACCACAGTCCATTTTGAATCTGGCATACCATCTTACATCCTGTAACATATGACCGGACTATCCTACACAGATACTGCTGGACACCATGAAGGAGTGCATAATGATAATGTGAGGAATGCTATTAAATGTACTCCGCACATCCAGCGTCACCAGAACACACATCCTGTCGCCACCAGTTTTAATAAAAATCTCTGCCGTCTTGCTCACTCCACCAGCCATGGCAACTGATACCTAACTCTTGTCTGATACCTAATTCATAATATAACAAGCCAATATTGCCCAATACTGTCTGCATCAAATAACTACCAATAAGTACATTTTTAAATCAGAAACTAAGTATAAGATTCTTTAAACGCATAACTCAGTAAAGCAAGTGACAACCACAGGGATGGGTCCAGTAAATGTCCTTGCCGGGGAAAATCAAATAAAGTGAAATATCAGAAAATATATACTTTTTCAATATTTCAAAAATACTAAAAAGTACGTACTTAACCAACCATAAAGGGAATCATTACAACAGTTAAATATTAATTAAAAACAAGAAATTAATTAATTATTCTTTAGACAATACTATAAAAAATATAGTTTATTAAAAATTCATAAAAAGCTATAGCATAACCAAAAACACTTACTTATTAAACAACCAGTTATAAATAATTGGAGCAAATTCAGAAATACTGAATAATTTTGAATAACTATAACTATAGGAAATGTAATATTAAATTAATTTTAATAAAACACATTAATTATAATTATTGAATAAATACAAAAACTTTCATCGTTTTTTTTTTAGAAAATTTAACTTGTAAAAAAAATTAACAAATTGAAGATAATTATTTACAATTAGGGATTCACATCTGAATTGGATGAAATTTGAAATATACCTTTTTTAGGACCTAAATTATTCATTTTCACCCTTATACCTAAGTTACGTCCCTTCTAGGTTACACAGTACCCTAACCAAAACCTTTAAATTCCACACTATAAGTGTAATATACATTATTTTTGGACTAAATAGTTTAGTTAAGTTTGAGAATTAAGTTAAGAATGAGATCAGACTCACTTCAGACTAAATTATGTTTGGTTAAACTTAAATACAATATACATTATTTACAGAATAAATAACTGGTTTAAGTGAAATTTAATTGAGTTCAATTAGGTTTAGGTTTGGTAACTATATACTGAACTTTGTACGATATCAAAATATCCTAACCAAACATAACGCTCACTTCACGCATCTTATTATCCTTAAATATTAAATTGACCGATTATTAGGCTGAACCCAAAATTAAATACAATAACCAATTATTTAGAACAAAAATAATTATAATACACTTGTACGACGCTGAATTATGAAATTTTTGGCAAGAGTAGTGACAAACTTACAAGGTACATAACTTGAATGAAAGATATTTCAGAAAGCAAATTTCAATTGTATGAACAACTAGATCATAAATAAAATATATTCCAGATTCCATCAAAATCAGAGGCAAGTCCCAATTGTAAATAATTGCCAAAATAAATGTACCTACAAACATTTAAAAAAATTACGTAGATCTAACTGAACATTGAAAATTTTGATTATGAAGTATAAGTGTATGACAAGAAATAACTAGTCATTTGGTGCTATAAAATATACAAATATAAATCTTCTACTGGAAAGTAATCACCTCCCTCTACAACTTAAGGAACATCATTTTACTTCAATACTATAAAATTAATTTTTCATTTGTCTATTAGAGAAGCAAACCGGTTTTACATAAAACTGAAATTCTATTCCCACTATTAAATGCTACTAATATGGGAATTCTAAATTTACAATAACTTCTCTTCTAGAGGCGTATTTTGAAAGTGAAGTATACTTTTTTAACTATACCACGCTAACCCATAAATTACGTATTTTTCAAAATCAAAATTTCATTTTTTTCAAATTAAACAGCTGCAATATATGTTGAATGACATATTTTGTAGCTGTTGCATATTTTAGGGAAAAAAATATTCATGCAAATTTCGAAGGGCCAACTTGTAACTTGTATGGAAACTCTTAATTTAAGACGTAATAAATAGCTCTTAAAGAGACTCACAATCTTAAAAAACCATTATTTTACTCTAATAATTTCTAACACTTTACAAAAACAGAACAAAACCTTAAATGGTGTCCCGAACACACAAAATTGTTAACAAATTAAAAAAAATTTCATATAATTGAAATATTGAATATCATATAACTAAGCAAAATTAGACGTCCCAACACAAAAGTAAAATTTTGTTTGTAATTAAACCCAAAATACTTTTGGGTTATAACATCAACTAAACTATGATCATTAGTTAAATTCAATATTAATAGTTTTTAAACACAGAAAACCACAGAAATATGGAACTACAACGATTAAAAATACAGTATAATTCCTTACCTAAGTAAATTGATATTAAAATTATGTAAATTAATAAACTCCCTAATAGCAGTCAAATCCGGTTAATTACTGAGGTAACTTTAGAATGCTAGATGTAAATAAATGCATAATACAAAACACAAAATCTTATCACTCCAAAATTACAGCAAGTTATGGGAATTACCGGAAAGCCTACAATATTATTGGTACCACACAACGCACTCTATGATTCCTGCGTAAAATCATTGATATTTTGGTAAATAACCAACCAAACTAAACCAACCAACCAAAATAACCAATGTAAACTGAACTTAATAAAATCCAAATATAAAAAATGTAATAATATAAATGTATTTTATACATTGGTCATACATTTGTATTACAATATTACGACAAAAATCATAAGGTAAAATGAGACTATGACGTTGCATTACAATCTGAATCGAAATCTTCTCATCTCTCTTAATACCAACTCTATCTACAGACGTCAATGATTAACCATGACAAAAGCTTCACGCATTTCGAGCGTAATTAAATCAATTTCATGCATTACCTGACAGGGAGTAAAGTATAAAAATAATGAAATCATTCCTACTTGTAAATTACGATCTACTAGTTGATAAAGATGGTTAGCCTAACAATCTAGCTTTTAAAAATCTGGTTCGATTTTACCACTGAAAAAAAAAACTATTTTTTTCTTTAAAATGTGCAAAATTATGTTCGGTAGTTTTAATAATAACTTAGAAATAATACGTTCATTTTATAATAAGAATTACATAAAATTCAACTATGTATACGTTATTTATTTAACATTAAAAATTGAAATTCTTAATCTCACTTTTAATAGACTTTTTTATTCAGTAACAAGTGTGTAATATATTCCAGTTATGAGTAGCTAAAGTCTTATCAGTAAAATAAATTATCTAGTTGCAGTCACATGCTTATTATAAACTTATTTAATAATTAAATAACAATTTGCATGTAAAATAATTTAATTATAATTAAATAATATTCCACATAAAATACATTATAATCTGATAATTGCTACAATATCAAGATATAATGATTTATAAACTAAAAAAACTTCTCTGAAGTAAAACTTCTGAAAATAAAACACACTGGCATACTCAGACTGTTTATGTAATAGTCTTGATGCTGTATTTCGTAACCCAATTTAATCAGTGAAAATATAAAACCAATATATATATTTTTTTTTTTTTACTTTTATGAAAAATTGAGAAATTTTTCATGTATCTTTACTGATTTTAAAACATTAATTTACTGGATATAAATTTTGCAACAGGCATTATACTAGCACATTTAATATGTAGTATAGATAACAGAAATTAATGAACAGAAAGTAAATACATTTCTGCCTAGTACATTTAGTTTATTAAAACTAATTTAACGATTGTAAAGAAAAGTATACATTTCTTAAAAAAACTGCAGAAATTAATTATTCTCATACAAATTTACAGTATCTAAATATTATTCTGTTTACCTTTTTGCTGAATTTTAAATTTACTGATAAAAAATACATCAATAACATTTCTTCTATTTAAAAAGAAAAATAATAATACAATGTCTCAAGGAAGGAATTGTAGTAAAATTATTATATTTAAGATAATATTTAATAATAGATTTAACACTATAATACGTCATTTAAGACACATAATAGAAATTTTATTTCTTGAAGGTGACACATTGCAGGTAAACTGCATTTTTGTACAAACATTCCTGCAGTCTCTTAAAGATATTTTGCATAATATGATGTAGCATTTCCAATGTTTGCAGAATTGCTATTGCTTTAAATAACTGTTTGATTTAAGTTCCTGGATGATTTCCAATTTGTACTCCAAATTTGTCTCCAACTTAGTGATATAAGTCCTGTAACAACATTCTTCAAATTCTTAAGCAAAGAAACTACAGACACTTCTTAAAGATGTGTTGAATGATATGGCTTTTTCTAGCAAACTGATTAGTCTCAATTTTGTACTACCAGTTCATACACTACCTAAACGTCTTTTTAGAGCAAAACTTGTTTTCTCAAACTTCTATAATAATTACATGTTGACTATACTATAAATGATTATAGAATATGATTGTGACGTCCTAAATCAGAGTGACGACAACATTTTCTACACACACTAAGACTGTTTTTGAAAAATGCTTAGACACAAAAGTAATATATTGCATGCTATTCCAATGTTCTACGATAACTTAATGGAAAGATACTATAAGCTAAGTTCATTATGTTACTCAGCTGTACCAAGGTAAGGGGGCTGCGGTCTACCAATACAATTTTTTCAAAGTTTCTCATTTCCTTGATGCAAACTATATAACATTTCTTTTATTGTTTACTAGATATTAAGTTAGTCTGTGTCAAGAAAACAACAGATGCCGTAATTAAATTAAAAAATAGAAATCCATTTATAATTTTACAAAAGACTGTTATAGTAATACTAAACTGACTTTAAAAATACTAAAATTGTGCTAAAATTTATTTTCAAGTATTTTATCTTATTTTTTAATTTATATTTATTTTGAATTATTTCTAGTTGTTTTGCACTTAATTTGCTAATGATTTTTTAAAAATTATTTATTTATAGTAGCATCAAAACAAGTTAGGTCATTAACGACTTATCAGTGTAATGTAACTGTACAGTAAATGTGTAGTCTTCAGCAAACTCAGGCCAACCATTCCTGAAACATATGGTTAATTAAAACCTAGTCACCAAAAACACAGACATCCACAATCTGGTATTCAAAACCGAATAAAAGCAACTACCTTTCTTAGGACCTTAGAACTCAACTTCAAAATCAACTGATCTATGACGACAAGTTTACCACTAAACCAACTTTATACATTATTACTGATTTAATTTGTAACTTTTATGTTTTAATTTGGTATGAAGGAATGATTATCCCTTCCAGTACGTTTTTCCAGTACTTCTGTTTCCATGAAAAATGATTTAAGCACAAACACATTTTGCAGTCATCTAAATTTACAATTTTTTCCCTTTTAAAAAATCTAACTACCTGAACGTGTAAAACTTTTGAACACTCACACAGTTTGCCATTCCTGCACAGCACTCTCTTTTTCTATTATCATATCTCTTCCAAAAATATTCAGTTTGTTCTCTATATTTATTTTATGACTGCAATTTCATCACATCAATCAAAACACTAAGCCAATTTTTTACATTTTCTACTTTTTCTGCTGTTATCATAACATCAGCAAAAGACATTTTATCTTCACTTCACACAATGATGATAAAATAAAATTAAGTTATAAAATCCTTAAAGAGTTAATTTTTATAAACCTTCTAAAATTTTACTTAATTCTTTTTGCTTAATTATTCACTCCTTTCATTGCAATGCTGAACAATAGATAGAAAACTTCCATCATTACAGATGAAGAGTTCTTACTCTAATCTACGGAGTTCCTTAATCATTTATCTGCATTCTTTCTCAATAATATGATACCAATTTCAATTTAGTCATTTTTTTCTAGTACTTTTTCCTACTCAAAGAATCATAAAATGTTCTCTAAATTATATCAACAACCGACTTTATGTAAAACATTCTTAATTTTTTCCGCCAGAAAACCAATGGCCAAAATTAAATCCATTGTGTTATCTAATCTATTTGGCATGAAACCACACACATTGCGTTTCCTAACTTCACACAAAATGTATGTAGGAAATGAGACCATTAAATCACACTGTACTTATTAAATTTATAACAAAGGACACACAAAAGAGGTAATATCTTTACATTTGTAGACTTATTAGACGGCAACAATTTAACTTGTCTGTCTTTAAAATTTAATGGGAAATATTAAAAATACACGAAGAAGAATGTTTATAACAAATTTAAGAACCTACATCCAACATGTACTTCAACAATCTTTTGACAAAAATACTATTTTTAGCAACTGCATTATAATTTTCCTATTTTTTAAAATAATTTTTCCAACTCCTGGTTGTAAAATTCATGACTTTCAGTGATAGCATTATTATTTCACTTACCTGCTCAAGATATATTTATAAATACAAACTACTCTAAAAATTTCCTTTGATAAAAAAATTTTCCAGTTAATAATGGAAAACTACATTAGTAGTCAGTATGAAGTTTTTTAGTTACTAATTTTAATCAAAACAAATGAAATTTTATAAGCTATCACAGATTTACATTTAAAAATTTAAATGGAGTGAAAAAGACAAAAGTGTGCTTTAATTTTATTTTATAAAATTTCCTTTATATTAGATAATATAATGAAGCAAAAATAAATACAATTAATGCAATTTTGTTACGCTGAATAGTTTATTATAATAAAAAATGTATATTCTTAATTAAGTATTACCAAATTATTAAAAACCATGATCATCTTTTGAATGATAATACTTATAAATTTGATGTTTTAATTTTATTAATATAATTAAATATTTAGTGAAAGTAATAAACTACACTTAATAATAATAATAATACAAAATCAGTAATGTATATATAATTAAGCAATTAATTAGTTTTAATTAGCACGAAAAAATGAAATAAATACATTGTATATTCTTAGAAGATAATTACAAAGAAAAATTTCAAATATATAATTAATAAGAAATTATTAATGTAATAATAATTATTATTATTGGTTTAACAATGACCACGATCCTGTTCACGTTTACGAGGTGCAGCTTTAATAATGCTATCAACCCTAATTATCATTTCAGCAGCTTCAGCAGCAGACAAAAGTACTTGTCTTTTAACCACAAATGATTCAGTAATTCCTAGTTCTTTCATACAACCGATCTTTCCAATATCCATATCTGTAACAACAATTAATAAATTTATATCACTGGCTGACAAGAAAAAAGCACAATTAAAGATACGACTACTGGAGATCAATTTCTTATTAATTTATAATAATGTATAAATTTCAATTCTACTAATTAAGCCACATAGTGCAGAATATTATTTTAATTTTTCATGTATGTACTTTTATGGGATCCTGTATCCTCACTCATGATTGAAATAATTCTGTTATCGAGTAATAAAAATACTAAAATAATGAAGATTGCATATGTACACAAGTGCTGCTGTCTGTTACAATTTTTATAAGGCTGTCTCCCTCAAACACTGTTTGATGGTTTATCAAACTGAAATTTTGTTCACATTTATATATGTAATATTTTTATAATATATTAATTTTATGTAATCTTTATAAATTTGTAATACAGTGCACTCCTGATTATCCAAATTCTGGTTAACCGAGCTAGTTACAGGAAGATAATACATAAATATAAAGCAAGATAATCAAGGCGGGAAGCGACATTCATATGCTTCACATGCAATGTCTCCTCTCCAACTGAGTTCAGAAATCATCGGGTTCACCCATCAATCTTTGCATAGTCACAGTCACCTGTCAGTTTCAGAAATCTCTGCGGTTGCACTAAATGTGGTTGTGTTAGTGTGTTGAAGCCTGTACTTTTACTGAATTCTGTGTTGCGCTATGAGTAGAAAACAAGAGTTGTAGTTTCTCTTGAAATGAAATTTAATGCAATAAAACGGTTGGACAATGGCGAGTCAATTAAAAAGGTCACTGTTGATTTGGGAGTTGGGAAAGTGACTGTTGAGGATTGGAGACATAACTGGAAAGAGATTCAAAAATTTGTAAACAAAAGTGCGAGTAGAGGCAACAGTTTGAGTCAAAAACTGAAGAAGGACAACTATGAGCAGATGTCTGAAGCACTTTTTCTGTGGTTTTCGCAGCTACGAAGGATGGGCAGTCCTGTAAGTGGGTCATTGCTTCAAGCTAAAACGCTTGAGTTCCACCAGGTGTTTAAAGACAGCGAGGAAACATTCACTGCAAGTGATGTGTGGCTGGACAGATGGAAGAAGAAATATGGCATAAGGCAGCATCTAACAGCACAGAGGCTGAATCAAAAATCAATCTGACTTTTTACAAAAAAAAATAATCTTACGTTTCTACATGCTTACAGGTCTGTAATTGTTTATTTTACATTTTTTCTTACAATACACTAATTCTGTATATTTTTAACTAGTTTTTTCGTTATTTTTAGCCCAACAGCATACTTAACCTCCATTTCATTTTTCTGTATCTGAAGTGGTCTCAGTCCCAATTACCTCTGATAACTGCGAGTCTACTGTATTTCTAAATCTGAATTAATATCACAAATAGAATCTTTATTATTTATTAGATTGTCTTCCGTATCAGATAAATGTAATTTATTATTTTTGTAATTTCTATCATATTTAAGAAATCTAGTTTTAAAAGATTTATTTGTTTTTCCTATATAAATACCATACAATCATTATTTTTGTTTTGTAGATATTTTATTATGTGGTTATTAGATTTGTATGTTAGTTTTGATGTTTCTTATTAAAAGTTTTAGTAATGTTTTCAATGATATTATTTAAATATAAAATACTTGATGTACATTTCTTCACTCTTTTGTGTCTTATGTATCGGTTGAAGATAGTTTATTTTTTTTATTGTTTAGATAGTTGTTTATAAATATTATTAATTACAGTAGTATCATATCCATTTTCAACCTCTATATTATTTTATGATGTTTATTTCATTATTTAACTTTTTTTGTTATTATGAGAGGTTATTTTAAAGATAACCTAAAAAGTTAACGTAAAGACCATTTCATTGTAAAAAAAATTATCCTGAAAACTTTATAAATATTTTTTTCCTCTTAAACTACAAACTATTTCTCAATAAAATCGCCACATGAATTAAGACATAGTGATAAGCCAGCTTCAATATACCCTCATCATATTCTTCTGCCACCAATTCGTTTAGCCACTGATTAACCTTTCTGAAGCCTAAAAGGTCACGAACAATGCGACCAGTAATAGCTCTTGAAACATCAGGAAAAAGAAAAGCCAGGTCGGAAATCATTGAGTAATGATCTCTTCTGATTTCATCATCAACACGTTTCAAAAAGTCCTCAGTGATTATAGGGGGTCTCCCTGAACGTTCTTCATCATACACATTAATTCTGTTATTTCTAAACCTTTCACACCATTTTTGGACGTTTCTTTCATTGAATACATTATCACTGTACACAGCAACCAACTAACTGCCTATGAATTTCAGCCAGCTTAACGTTTTGATGGTTTAAAAAACGTATGACTCCACAAATTTCACAGTCAGTGGCAATATCGATTTTCCTATTCATTTTATAACGTAATAACTCAAATGTAATCAAAGATACTAAAACGCTACATCTTATAGACAACAATGCAGTGTGTACATTACGCATAGCCATGAACGACACAAATTCACCAAATTTAAGGAGAGAATTTCCCAGCAGTCTTTACTTTAGAGATATCCCTCGTATGTTTGTATTTGTTCTATTAATCATATCTTTATAAGTGATTTTACTATTAAAAGAATATCTTATGTATGAGATTTCTACTATCAGCAATTATGTCAGAAATATATTTACAGGAGTTTGAGAGTAAATTAGTACATGTTATTACTCATACACATAGTTTTAATAAGGACACGATATGTAGATATTCAACATACCATTGGTGTGTTGATGGTATGTTTGATGGGTTATATATAATGACAATAACAACAGAGTAAATATTTTTTCTATTTGCCATTTTTTCTATTTTTTCCATTCATGAATTTTTGAAATTCTTTTTCTAATAGTGATTACTTGTTTATTACTTAAAAGTTATCCTTTTAGTACTTTGGAGAGTCAAGTAATAATTCAGATGTGTAATACCTTAAATTACATTACTCATAAATTTTTCTTTTCTTTTGGTGAACAACATCATAAAAAATATAGACCTATGGTGTACATCAAATGCAGTACTTAATTACAATTTCATTAACAAAATTTGGTGGAAATTTGTATACTCTATGCTATAGAGTAACATATACAACCCAGGTCAATGACCCAAATCCTATATTAGGTTTTTATTTCACTATAATCAAACATCTCGAGTTCCCCCGAGGGGAGAAGATCACACCTCGTAGCGTGTCCGATCGCTACACCACCCCCTCTGTTCTCCTAGCCAGTAGTGGCTTTAACGGAGGACATCTCGCCCTCAAACTGATTGCGCACCAGAGCTTTCTGGTCAGGCCCCGCAGAGATGCCACCAATGCAGATGCCCCGAGGGACATCTGCATCGGTAAAATTCACCCAGAGATAGTTTTAGTGTTTATGCCTTCAGAAAGAAGACAACGGACACCTGCAGCTACCACATCGCCCTCAAGAACTAAGCTAGAAGCCTAACCGCGGAACGAAGACCCCGCGCCTAGCACTAACTATTAATGAGCCAATTTATTGAATGTCTCAGATCCAAGCAACAACCACTATAACAAAACTTTCCCACTAAAAAGCTTAACACAGTGAAATTTAGACCTAGTTCCCTTAAAGAACCCCGCTTACGACTCGTATGAGTTTCCTAACTGACTCCGCTCCGGTCTGCCCGGGAGAGGAGAATGAACACCTACTCCCACACAGCTCCATCGCGCAGTCCTGCATGACATTCACCATCTATCGTAAACCGCCGTCAAAACGCCGCTGCATACCACTGAAGCGGCACCCAGAGACGCCTCGCCGACAATGTCGTTAGCTCACAAAATGCTCCCGTCGAAGCGCGACCGCACCCCCCGGGACAAGGATAACCATGCCCGTTGGCCAGTACAAGAATCAGCCCACCTAGCTTGCCAAGAATCAAAACCTTGGTCTTCAATTTCCCGCATACGCCCGGAGGTAAGAAGGCCTGCCTTCTTTGAAATAAACCGCTGGCTACGCTCTGTAGCCGACTATAATCAAACAATTTAATCAGGAGATATTGTGAATTGATTGACAAATGGTAACTGTTTCTTTATTTTCAAGTCCCTTTTTCAAATCACCCTTGTCAGCTCTCTAGGAGGTTTTTTTTTGGAATTTTAGACTTTCCTACGATTCTTAATGCTACGGAACGTTCTTGGTATCAAGATTGAAGTTTCTGTTATAGAACTTTTTTTTTAAATATTGAAATAAATAATTCTGTTCCTTTTCTTTAACAAATGTTCATTATTATTGTTAATTTATAAATATTGTAATTGCAATATTATTAAGTATCTTACTTAATCCATATGTTTCATTTCCTTGTGTATGTGCAGCACGCAACTCGCTTATTAATTGTGCAGAATCATAACCAGCATTATCAGCAATAATAATAGGTAACATCTGTAATGCTCTTGCAAATGCTTCCATAGCAACAGCTTCTTTGCCGGGTGTTTGGGTAGCCTCACTCTGTATAGCACAAGCCATTAACATTTCACTACAACCTGCAAAAAGTTAAAATACATTAAACAATATTAAGAAAACTTAAAGTTAGATAATATACAGAATGATTAGTTTTAAGAGGGACTGAACCAAATCTTTTAATGTAACAAACATCAAGATGTTTTAAGTTAAACGTATATAGCTTTCATCAACTGCTGTTTTTTTTTTTTTTTAATAATGTAATTCCAGCTGAAGTCGTAACAAACAGTTTTACAACATCGTTCAAAGTATAATCATAAAAAGTAACAAATGTGAAAAGCAACACCAGCCACACTCAGATAGTACTACACTAAGCTCTTCCAGTTAATTTTAAAAACCAAAAGAAATACCATAGCTCTATCAGTGAATAACAGCTAGTGATGTAAAGCATGAGAACCACTCGTGAACACTGCAGAGTGCTGATTTTGATTACACTACCACTACATAAAATATAACAAACTGAATGAATAGAAGTTATACAATATGGCAAACAATCGTACCAAAAGGAAGTTTTAACATAAGGTTGCCAACCTTATGAACTTACCGTAGAGATGTTAATCTCTACATTACAATACTACACTCAATTACTACACTCTAATATTACACTCAATTACTTTAGAAACATTTAACAGGATTTGAAAACAAAATGTTTCAAGAATAGAAAAGCACAACAACTTAATTCCTCATGATAAGATTATAAAACCTTGCAAAATATTAAAAATATCCAAGAACATCACATTTTATGGTCAGTCTTTTGTTGGGGGAAAATGGATTAAGATAAAGAAATGTTTATAAACAGCTATAAAGCTCCCAAAATAATTTTTACATGAAAGATTTTTTATAACTAAAAATATCTTTCTAGCGAAGCCAAGTATCATATTCTTTTATGAATTGGTTCCAATAAGGTACATTATTCCAAATTTGAAACTTAACTGTTTCAAATCATAGCTCATCAAATTACAATTAATCAGCTTAGAAAAATAATTTTTTGGAGATTTAAACTCTCTATAATATAATTACTCATTTTATAGTTACATATAATTACACATTTTATAGCGAACTTTATATTTAGTTCTCTAAATACTTACAACCGTACAGATTTTCAGATTTAACTTATCACATTTTCAAACTTGTATACAAGTTTTAGAGAAGCTACAGAAAACCCATGACACAAAATAATAACAAATATTGTAAAAACAGAATAAAAATTAAAAATTTTTTTAAGAAAATATGTGACGAAATAATTACCTGGATTATTAGCTTCTTGTTCTTGTAAAGCTAATTCCGTACTATCAGTGAGACTGTAATCAATAGCGATAGAGGCAAACCTAGCTTGTATTGGGGCAAGCTTAGTCAACAATTTAAACAGTGCAACAGTCTGACCGCTCTTATTCCACTGGTCTAACCATGTGACCATAGTGTTTAGCTGTGCCTTCAGCGTAGTTCAGTACTGCGTCAGTAGGACACAAGTACTGTGTGTTTGTCTCTTTTATGGACACTGAAGAAAAAAAAATCAAGTAAGATAAAGAAAGTTGACACACATTATGAAAATTATATTTTAAAATAGCAAGTTTGCATAAAATGTTAAATATACAGAATATGAATTGATTTTGATACAGATCGATTTTGCTTGTCGATCAACAGCCACAGAAAACAAAATATGTAGTCTTTTCTCGCTTGCAGGACCCCTTTTTTCCTCAAGTCTTTCTTAGTAGAGAGCTATCTCTTCTGATGTCACATTTTTAGGTTTATTTTTTGATAGCCACCTTATGTGGGTCAAACACATCAAAGAATTAAGAATGAGATGTTTCAGACTTTTAGATATGCTGCGAGTCCTTAGTAATACCAATTTGGGTGCCAATCTGTCATGTATGTTGCATTTTTACTGATATTATTGATTTTTACTGATTTTATGCTATAAATAAAGCTTTGAATATCATTACCATAAGTACGGTCATATCCTTATTTGTAGCAACTCATGTAGTCCTCTCCAAGCCTTACAAAATTTTTACTCCAGATATCCGCCACCGAAATTTACAATGCAATTGACAAGTTGAACCATCGCAATGCAAAAGCGAGTTTCTACTGGATCCCCAGCCGTGTAGGGATTTCGGGTAATGAACATGCAGATTCCGCTACTAAAGACGCATGTAGTCAACCATTCTTCACTACCCATGTTACTGCATCAGACTTTATTAGTTATGTAAAACTCGCTCTTTGTGCAAAGTGGCAGGATGACTGAACAGCTACAATAGATAAAATCGGACACATTAAAGGTTCTGTGTTGCCATGGGATTCCACGCACAGGAAAATTTGTCATGAGGAACTGGTCCTCTGCCGATTGCGGATAGGTCATAAAAGAGCTACACACAGGTAACTGTTGTCAGCAGTAAATGCACCAATATGCGTACGATGCAACTGCCACTTGACTGTGTGCCACATCCTTGTGGATTGTGTGTGTTACGCGGCCTTACATGCAAATTTAAATTGCCCAGGACATTCATCAAATCCTGGGCAATGACAAAGAAATTTTGGGCTGGGTGTTTTTATTTCTTCGAAGTGTTTGTATTTTAGGTACGTTTTAGTAGTATTGTTTTATTTTATTTTTATACTGTTATCAATTTCATTTAAAATTTTTATTTTTTCTGTTATCTGTATTTAATGTTTTAGTTTAAGTTTTTTATTTTGTTTTTGTATTTCATATTTTAATTTAAGTTTTAATTTTGTTTTTAAATTTTTAGTGTATGTTTTGTATTTTGTTTATTTTATTTTTTTTCGGGGAATGATAACGAAGAAACGTTTTTCGCCCCTGCCCACCCCAAAAAAAACAGAATATAGTTCCAAATTAATCCTCCACTTGATTAACCAACAAAGTTCATTTGTTGTTCACTGAAATTAGATGTTTTATTTAAAATACTACTTACTGTACCTTATTAAATTTATATGTATATGTAAAAACAGAATTTAACAGAACCAGATATTTTATAATTAACATAACCTAACAACCATATTAACAAGACTGATTTAATTTATATTATTGCTTGGCATGTCAAAAAAAAATTAATAAAAATTATGCAAGAAAAGTAAGTCCTTGATTTTTCCTGAATAGTCTGTTTATATAGTTATGCTCCGATACGTCAGAGATAAATTAATTAAATTTCTACAAACAATTAAGTTTTTCAATTTTCTAGTATTTATATACTGTAAAACCCAAACCAGTGTTAAATTTCTATTAAATTTAACAATATTCTGTTCACTGAAAATTGCAGAGAAAAGCTTTTCTTTAAAAAAAAAATTCTCCGCAGTTTCAACATTACGACTAACTGCTCTTCATAACAAAAAGTTTAATTTGTAGGATAAGTTAAAACTAGAAATAAAAGAATAAATAATACAATAGTGCAAACTTTTTTTAATGTAATATTCTTTCGGGGCTTAATTTATATTTTTAAATTCAATAAAAATATCTGAAAAAAATAACTTTTCCATTTAATCAACAAGAAATTTTCTAAATTTAAAACTGTAATGCTTTTAACAAGCTCCCCCAACCACAAAGTAAAATCATGAAAAAGTAAAGCACACCTACATGCAGAATATAAAAAAAATAATAACTTACTGGTAACAGAAAGAAGTATCAAATACAGTTATGATTAACACGAAACGGTCAGCAAAAAATCTCTTAAAACTACGCGAATCAGAAAATGCAACTGTCACCCGATCCGTAAAGAATTATGCTCGGCAATATTGTAAACTAATTTTTTCTCTTAAATTCTCCCCACTCCATCAAATCGCACATACTGCCACTAGTAAAATGAGGGAAGGGATGAATGTAAAATAATTTTCCCGGTATTCTAAATCACACCGAAATATCCACCACCAACCACGTATCATCATTCAGAACAATTACAAATGACAATCAAAACAAGTTTTTTTTTTTTTCACGAACCATTTGATAAAAAAATTGACCGCCTTCAAATGAATTTTAGGGAAAATTAAATTAAGAAATAATAAAAATTAGATAATAATATTTTTCAGATTTTTTAAATTTTGAAGTCTACATCAAATTAGAAACGAGTATCAATATCAATTTGTTAACTTTAAACTTGGGGCTAACTCTGAAATTTAAATTTAACAAGGTTTGACTATTATTTTTTAATAAATATTATTTTTTTATAGCGGTTTTTCATTTTTTAAGTTGATTTATACACGTTTTAAATTTTTAACATAATCCTTTTTTTATTTTTATAAAAACATTAACTTTGACCTGCAAAAAATACTGCCTGTATGAAAAAAAAAACAATAAACAAAACGCTAATTAAAAATCATCAACATCTATTTACTTGTAGAAGAATCCGAGACCTTGCTTTTGTACTGAATTTAACAAATTATGTTCCACAATTAAATTGAATCGATACAATTAAAATAAAATAAAAAAACTGAATTATCAATTTTAATCGATAGCGAAAGGTTGCACAAGAGGCAAATATAATCTAGTTATTTTAATATCTTAATACAGTTTCGGTGGTCATCCAAGACCACACTATTGACTGTGGAGGAATTATTTCTGCTACATCCTCATATGTTAACTTATACGGTGTCCAAAGGCAAACGATAAAAAGTTTACGAAAACCAACGTAGATTAGCATTAGCCAGAATTTTTTTCAGTATAATTATTTCTTTCCATAGAGGTGTTTGTAAAGTTTAGTTTTCAGAAGTTGAAACACTGAATCCGGCTAGAAATTAGTTGAATTCCTTTAGAAACGCTGTCAAGTGATGATTAAGTAATGAAATAAACTTGCACACAGAAAACGGTCACCCGAATGATATTATTTTTAAGAAATTGGATGGTTATAACATAATTTAAATGCTTTTGGGTAAAGATCTGTTTGTATATTAAAGAATAAAATGAATGCTTGAATAAACCGGTCATCATTTTTTTAAAATGATCCGTTTCACCGACACAAACGTACTACTACAACTAATGATGTTCTCCTCTCTCTTTCTTTCTTTTTCCTGTTTAGCCTCCGGGAATTACCGTCAGGTATTACTTCAGATGAAGAATGAAGATGATATGTATGAGTGTAAATGAAGTGAAGTCTTGTACAGTCTCAGTTCGACCGTTCCTGAGATTGAAATGTGTGATTAATTGAAAACCCAACCGCCAAAGAACACCAGTTTTTTTTAGGTAAATAGTTTTAAATACAAATTAAAAATATCAAATTAAAGATATCAAACGAAGCAGTCAATTTTTTATACAGTTCCAAACGAAAAAACAATTTCCAGAATGGGAACCCTCCACACACCCCACTCATACTGTTATGGTTCTACCATTTCTGTTTTCTCTTACTAGCTTATTAGATTATCTTCAATTATTTTACAAATACTTGTTGATATTACACTTCTTCCTGATACTTAAGCGTTCTTTCTCATTTTTTACTTAAGGGTAGTTTCCTCTGGACGTTATTTAAAGTTATTTTTTCCTGTTCCGGGTGTTATTCAACAACTTTTTTCTTATACAACTCTTTTTTAGATACTGTTCCTTTATGTACACTTAAAGCTTTTCACAATTATTTTCTACTTAGGTGTCTACCTTAATCGGTAAAGTAGATTTATCAACTTTAAGCTTTTCAGCCTGAACCTCAACAAATTTAGGTATGGAGAAATGTAAATGAAGTAATCCTACAGGAAGTTCCGATAGAACTAATTTTAGTATTATCAGACTAGTGTTATGTTCCTGGATTAACTATTTAAAACAATTTGTTTCTTAAACAAATTGTTTTCCTTAAAACAAAGAAAAGCTTCCTTTGTTAATAAATTTCACGCATTTATTAGTCATTTAACAAAATTATTGTATTGCAAATCTAAAAAAAATGGTTTTCAGACAACATTTTTTTCATTTTTACTTCAGATATCATGAATACTACTAGAAATACAGTTCTGGAACGTATTTTATTCAATTTTTCGGGTTAAAACCATTAATTTCACCCTTCAATTAACATCCTAAAAATTTCAATACAACCTCATTTCACCAGAGAAGATGAATTTTGGGCGAAATATTTCGTTAACCGTAACTCGCTAATGAAACGTTTCCGTACCTATGTTTGTGTGAACTTTTTTCTTGTGGAGCTTCTTTTTGGCTTCTGTTACATTATGTACACTTAAAGCTTTTTACAATTTTCTTTTTATGCGTTTTCCTTAATCGGTAAAGTCGATTTATCTACTTTAAGTTTTTCTAATCGAACCTCAATAAGTTTAGGTATGGAGAAATGTAAATGAAGTAATCCTACAGGAAGTTTCAATAGAACTGATTTTAATATTATCAGACTAGCGTCATGATACTGATTAACTATTTAAAAACAAACAATTTCTTTCTTAACGTAGTACGGTTTCTTGTATAAATATATATATACAAACACACTTCTTTATAAAATATTATGCGGGGGATTTATTTTTAAAAAATAAATATATATATATTTTAGCATCCCGTCGCGGCTATGCCCGCACTATATGATTACTTGCCTTTCCCGTCACGGTCAGGACTATTTTTTTGTAATTAATTACATAAACTCATTGTTACAGAGAAACTCAAAAAACAGTAATTTCATTGTAACTCCATTTTATTCCCTCAGACTCGGAATTTCAAAAAATCCTTTCTTAAGGTGTACGCTTACACCGTAAAAGGAACGTGAATCAAAATTTTCAATTTATCTTTAGTAGTTTTATCTGGGCGTTGATTATGAATCACTCACGACATGTTCTTTTATATATATATACATACATACAGATTTACGTATTAAATTAGTAATCAAAGTTTAGAAAGCTCACTTGAAACGCAGGATGAGGACAGATTGTTAGATCAAACCTACCGGGTTGGTCTAGTGATGAACGCGTCTTCGTAAATCAGCTGATTTCGAAGTCGATAGTTTCAACTTTCAAATCCTAGTAAAAGCAGTCACTTTTATATGGATTTGAATACTAGATCGTGGATACCGGTGTTCTTTGGTGGTCGGGTTTCAATTAACCACACATCTCAGAAACGGTCAACCAGATACTGTACAAGACTACACTTCACTTACACACATACATATCATCCTCATTCATCCTCTGTAGTAATACATGACGGTGATTCCCGGAGGCTAAACAGGAGAAAAAATTATTGTTGGATCAGCGACTGGTTTACTGTTACCTACGATGTCTTGCCGCGGTACTAAAAATAGTCCAAACATCAAAATTACTTGAGAAGATACCTCAGATAGAATTAGAGTACAGCATCTCAGTGTTATAGTACAATGAAATTCCACCGGTGACAGTCATTAAAAAATATCGTTATCTTGTTTTGTTATCGACATGTTCAAATTGGCCCGTGACAAAATCGTACACAGCTATTTAGACGTAAAAATAAAATTAGTTGGCAACGATATCTTTCGGTTTTCAATTCCGTAATGCAGACCTGGTAGCATAATTATTTTTTTAAAACATTCGTTTCCAGAGGGTATGTTCTTTTTTTCAAACGTTTCTATTTTAATTAAAAATAAATTTAATGTATGTGGCATTTTAAGTATTCGTAAAATTTATCTTCGTTAACAGTAAGTTCTTTATAAGTCGTAGCATACTCTTCTTTGGTTTTTCTTTTAAACCGTACATCATGTACCCTTTTTTCTTTTCTTACTGCTTTTATCCTCTTCTTCATCAAGAATTACAGTTACGATTGTATTTCATCAGAAAATTGGGCAGTCTCAGAACAATCTGATTTAATACTTCATCGCAAATATATTGATAAATACGAATAGTCGACTAAATTATCAATGTCACGGTACGGGCACTGCGAGTTGCGAGAGCATTGTTTTGATTGAATAAACAGAGATAAATAGATTGCGGCAAATATGTGATAGTGCTCTGTAAAATTTGACGAATTCCATACACGATTAAACATTTAAGATCGTTATAATTTGCATCGATTCGAGTAACTAAATGAACAAAATTAAATTTAAAAAAAAATACCACAACTAAGAAACTCAATTTCATACGAAAATATTGAGATGAAAATGTTAAAATAAAAATATTGAAGGCGATAAAATCTGCACCAAATATCTTTACAAAATATTTACGGAATATCTATTACCGTTGGTGAGGGGTATCCTTAATGTAAAAAAAAGTTGAAACACTCTTTTGATTAATTAGAACTTAACACCTTACAATTCTACGCGTTGTAATTATACAGTAAAAACTACACAAATTTAATTAAAAATAATTTTGATCGTCAAGATCAAACGAAACAGTTATTAAACATATAATATTAACGCAAAAATACTTAACAGAATAACATAACGGGGTTGTAGTGTCTTGTGTTTTTCTTCAGGAATTCTACATTCGAATTCCGTTGCATGATTGGTATTTTTCATTTATGAAAAACAATGAGTTTATGTGAATAATTACAAAAATTTTAAACGAGTTAATAAAAAGTTAATGAAATTGTCGATGTAATAGCGTACTGACGACATTATCAGCAACACCTCGAGTAAAAAAAAAATGATTTGGACACCGCATGACTTCCTTGTATGCCTATTAAATTACATATACGCATTTTTAAAAGTAGAAAAAATGTTATTTTATTAATACCTTCTGATTTTTTTTCATATTTTTTTAATTTTCATTGTTATTGAATTATCATTTATTTAAAAAAAATCTTTTTACAATCACAGGTTAATAATTATAAAAAAAAAATTGGTAATTAAATCGATTTATTTAAATTAAAAAAAAAGAAATGAAGTCGAATTCGAACAATGGGCCTTCCCCTTGTAAGATCCAAATATTATTTAATTAAAATTTTATTTGGCTAAAACTCTGGAACCGATGAAAATAAGTACCGCTTATGATGTATCGTTAAAAAGGTCTTAATGAGAGCTTATTACTACAGTTAAGAATAACTCAAAAATCCAATTTTTTGGATTTTGGGCTTTTCGGGATACTTTTGGTCCAGTCGATTGTAATCAAAAGGGGAGGTGTACAACTAGATGTTACAACAGTCCTAAATCCAAAATTACAGCATTCTACGGCTAATAGTTTTTTAAGTTATCCGAGATTCATACTGTACAGACGTCACGCCGAAACTAGTTAAAATGGATTCGGGGATGGTCAAAATGGATATTTCAGTTGAAATCTAAAAAACCGATTTTTTTCGCGATTACAATGTAAAAGGAAGTAAAAATGAATAATCAGTATAAATACGGAATTATAATAAATTACTACACGTTTTTTTATTATTTTACAACGGCATTATTAATAGTCATCGACTCTGATAATATTATATTTAACTAAACAAAAAAATATACGCCTACATCCAATCGCTTGCTTTCATAAGAAAGTAACAGATAGTAAAGGGGCGGACGCACGTAGACGGACAAGTGAGTTTAAGCTACTTTTACTGATCTTAGAAAAAATTTAATAACTAGTTTCATAAAATCTAATTTAACATCCGGTTCGCTTTTTGTTTAACTTACATAATTTCATTTCATTACTGAAATTTATCTTCAAAAAAATACTAAAGAAAGAGGTACTTTTATCGAATGCCGGCGCCAACGCTTGTTCGCTTCATATCAGTGGCTTTTTCTAACTAATTTCTTTATTCATTGTTAATTTACAAGCTACTGAATTATTTCAACTTAAAAGTCACGGAAATTTTACTTGCCGAAAGCTACGATTGGGGGCGAGATCGCCCCCGATTGTACGACGCCATAAGAATTCGGCGAAGTACAGTTCAACGTGACGCCTTTTTATTCCGCCATTTCAGAGATCCCCACATACGTTCAACGGTTTGAATATCATCGGTTAGTATTAACGAAATAGTACCGATGATTCAGTGTAATGGCGGAACCGTTCCGTTTCCAGTACGTCAGTTTGGTACGCACGCCAGGAATCCGAGTAAAATATGCTCCCGATGTTAACTTTAATACCATTCAACAGGGTTTGAAGCGTTTTATAAGCAACTTTCACGAGAAACACACGCAGTTTTCATGACAAATGCCGCTGAAAACCCACTGTTGCGGGTAGACGCGACCGGTATGATTTTTGCGCCTCGAGAACAGCGTTTAATGGATTCTGAGGAACATACAATTTCCTCCGATTTCAGGTCGTCTGTGTTATTCAATATCGTTTGACTGTATTGAAATAACTTCTGTAATGAAATTATTCCGATCGACTACTGTATTCGGGCCGACAGCCGATCCAAGATGACATCAAGCATCGCTTGATAATTGAAACGCCCAGTTATATAGAAAACCTATGTCGATCACGAAGATGAGGTTCAAATTTTTCAGTCGAGCACCGACATGCACATTTACTTTCGACCGGCAAATACGTTTGTCGCTAAGCCGTACAATACCATCGGTTTCGTAAAATCGCGCTGCGTGTCCATCGCGACATGTCCTGGTTCCAGTTAGAATGCCACGCAGTTGGAGGAACCGATCGGTTTCGTGTTCGTTAGTAGGCAAATTCCAAATATTCATGTTAAACCTCGATACTGAAATTAAACTGCTCTCAATATAAACGCACAGAACCGATCCAAATAACCTGCTACAATACATTTGAAACGGATATCGAGCTGAATCTACTTTACTGAGATAAGGAAATTTATTCTTATCTAATCTTTTTCGTCGGAGACATTTAATCAAATAGTATTCTTATATTGTTAAAAAGAGATAAATTGGATATTTAAGCGAATAATCAGCGGTGCCAGTACTTTTAAAATGAAAATACCATATTTATTTTATTTGTAAAAGGTAACCGTTCTTGACGAAACAACAATTTTTTTTAAATGTAATACAACTGGAAAAACCGTAGGTTCAAATCCCCCCCGATTTTGGTATAAATAAATTTTTAGAATTCTTCTTACCCGCATTCAACAAGGGCGTAAGACGTTAAGTCAAAAAGTAACCGTAAAAAGCAAGTAAGTTTTTTTTATAATTAATTCATTTTAAGATTTCTTAAAATTTCAAGAAGGTACTGCGTATCGAAACAGCTTTCATTTTTAAATACGTTTTTTGAAAATCAAAAAGATATCTGTTTTTACTTTCTAATTGTTATTATGAATTTCCAACAAGCAAAGGGTTCAACCATCGATTATTTAATTTTCTTTACTTTTTCTTCATAATTTCGAAGGCAAATTTCAGTAATGAAATAAAACTGCATTTGTTAATAAAAAAATAACCGAGAAGTAAAACAGGGCCAATAGATTTTTAATGTAGCTATATACAGAGTTATTTATTATCTTTAAATTAATAGACTAGTATGTAGCTCGCCATCTGTGTACGTATAAACAGTTATTCTCATATATATATATGTTAAGGAAAGTAGACAACAAACACAATGATTTTACCCTGGCAGGTCAAAAACTATAAGAAAGAATGTGACCACACCGACTTATCTAGGGACGATATTTTAGATTTAAAAAAAATATAATTTCACATAATATAGCAAAAAAAAGTATCTTTTTAAAACTGTCTGGACGGTTTAAACCTTATTTTTATAAGAATAACATTTTCGTTAACAAACGTTAAGTATGAAAAAAAAGTTAATTCAACAGCATTATCGATAAATGAATATTCGTTAAATTTAAAATTATAGAAAATCGCAATTTTTCAATTAAAGGGAAAATAATATTTTTCCAACAATCGACCAAAAAATAAGAAATGAAACAATGCCGCTCACTGGTTAACTAAAACTTTTAAATAATTTTGTTACAAATTCAGGAAAATGAAATACTTTATTGTGAAAAGTCATCTGTAAACGGATAAACCAATCATTTAGGGAAAGATAACAAAAATTCTGATAACAAATCATCCTCCGTGGATATAAATACCAGTGAATACGATTTAAACGCTTAAAAAAATCTGATGTAGACACCGCATAACTTCCTTGTACGCCTTTTAAATGACATATACACATTTTTAAAAAAATGAAAAGTTCATTAATAACTTCTGATATTTTTTTATTATTTTTTTTATTTATTCATCGTAAATGTTTTTTTTACAATGAGAGGTTAATAAATTAATAAATCAATATATTTAACTTAAAAGAAAAAAAAGTTAAGAAAAAAAGGAGATGAAGTCCGATTCGAACCGATGTAAGATCCAAATAATTCATTAATTAAAATTTTATTTGGCTATAACTCTGGTACCAATGAAAATTTTTACCGCTTACGATATATCATTGAAAAGCTCTCGATGAAGGCTTATTACTGCGGTTAAGAAAAAGTTCAAAATTCAAATCGTTTTGGATTTTGGGCTTTTTCGGTTTAGTCGATCGCAATCAAAAGGGGAGGTGCACAAGTAGATGTTACAACAGTCCTAAATCCAAAATTTCAACGTTCTACGGCTAATCGTTTTTCAGTTACGCGAGTATGTATGTATACATACACACATACATACGTACGTACAGACTTCAGGCCGAGACTAGTTAAAATCTGGAAACCGAAATTTTTCGCGACCACACAAAACATTTTCCTTCACTTCGTACAAGGAAGTAAAACACAAAATGCGGACCGAAGGTAAATAAAGCGAAATAAGTAATATTTAACTACGTAATTTTTTTTTATTTTTGTGCCGTAAATCAGTCCCTAATTATGACAAACACGCCCGGGCCCTGTTTACTTATTTTTTCTTTAGGTATTCAAAGTATTTCCACTGAAAACTCGAATAAATTAATAAGGAATTTTTAGATAATGTTAGATTAAATGATATTTTAAAAAACTCATTGTTTAACATATTCTCATCGTCCAAAAATCCTTCTTTAAATTCGATTTGTAATTCTGCACCAAAATAAATGTCAGCAAGTTGTCAACAGTTTTTTATTTTATTTTTAATTTGACAGACTTCAAACGATCGAAATTTTCAATTGAAAAATGAATTTTTGGTCAGATTCACCGGACCGATTTTGAGGATTCCTTTTATATACCGGTATAATTAATTTTTTCTGATAATTTTCTTTCAAATATAACTCGAAGAATTTTTTTTTAATAAATACTATACGATCTACCTAGAAGATCTGAAGATTCTTTTCTTTTTTTTTTCTTTATCGATGTTATTAAATAGATTATTGTTACAAGGAATTATAAGGATCTTAAGGATGTTATTCTAATATTTAATTAACTTTCAGTCAAAACCGATAAAACCGGTAGGAAATTTTACATCAACAAGCCGTAAACATAAAAACAGATTAAAAACTCTAACGTAAAATGTAATACTCATTCTTGCGATTCACGCGTTTATCTGAACATTTTAAAATTTAATTCGACCGTTTTCATAATGGAACGGAACGCAAGGATGTCGGAGAGTTCAATACCCTCCTACTTTTCGCAGTATACGGACTACACTGACGGATTATTAATAGGAGATGGGCGTTGATTTGTTTGGTGCAGTTTGGATTGCGTTCCTATCCGATGGAAAGTGTTAGCTGCAGGGACCCGGCGGAACGATGAGCTAATAAGCCTATCTTCCGTAACGCGCTCCCTTTCAGCCTAGAGCGGGCTGAAATCTTTTGTTTAAGGGATCGTCCTCTCTTAAGGAAAGGGCGCCGGAATCGATTTCAAGGCCTGTATTTGTTACATTTAATTTAATTTTGATTTTTTTTTAAAATTAAAGATAATGAGTTTGGCTGGATTGTTCTAGGGCGTTGTGTCCCAGAGCTATCCCGGTCAGTAGGAAAGTGGGGTTGGGATGGTTACTAAGGAACGTTCTCATAAAAATAGTTTTCAGTTCAATATTTAATCGAGTACAGGAAAAAACGTTGTCTTTCTTTCAAAACTTGGAGAAGATTTATTTAATATATAGGTAGAAAAACAGGGAAAAAAAATATTTTTTTTTTTTATAAAGATATATGCAATTTTACGGTACGAGGAAGCAGCTCAATACTTCTACGAAGCTAGGAACTTTCAACAAAACACTTATTATTCTAAGAAATGAACAATTTGAAATTGAATATTGTTCCATTATAACGAAAACAGGGGAGTCCGATGCCGACAAAAGTTTTAAATAATATTCAGTTAAACTATACAGATAGGTTATGAAAATAACAAAATACCCGTTATGGATAAATCAGTTGTCTGTCAACATTTTATTTCTATTATTATAATTTTAACGTTTTGCTGTAATCTCAATAACTAACAATACGAAAGGACATACCTTTGTACGACTAACATTCATAAATACCCCTTGCCGGTCATCAATAGTGTAGGAGACTAGATAAGCACCAACAAGAAAAATCCCTTCTATCGTAACATCCAGTTACCGATCGACTTTCTATAAATATTTTTCAACTTTATTAAATACCGTGGGAACATGAGAAAAAATAATTCCCCAGTTCGACCCGATATAGGACTCGGGTATATGTCATAAAAACAGGTACTTTTAGCCGAAAACTAAAAACCATTACTTGACAATAAATAAAACCTTTCTTAAAAAAAAAAAAAGATAAAATAAATATAATGTTTGAGAAAATATTATGAATGTTTTAAAACGAGTATACGACCACAATGTTAAAGGAAAAGAATAATAGAAAAAAAGGAAAACTACGAGAAAAAACTGACTTTGAAAAAGACTTAGCATTTACGTTGAAGTTAATCCAAGACAAAGAAGCTCAAAATAAAACTAAAAATACGGGCTTTAATATAAATGGTAATACAAAATGTTAATTTTACAATATTTATTTATAAATATTATTTATAATATTTATTTATACTAAGGATGGATGAAGCAGGAGCGATATAAAATGCCGAATAACACAAGCGAAACGAGCCTTCAGTAAGAAATATAATTTGTTTACATCAAAAATTAATTTAAATGTCAGGAAAAGATTTTTGAAAGTATATGTGGTGCTATAGGAGAATGTTAAAAATCAGACGGGTGGATAAAGTGACAAATGAAGAGGTATTGCGGCAAATAGATGAAGAAAGAAGCATTTGGAAAAATATAGTTAAAAGAAGAGACAGACTTATAGGCCACATACTAAGGCATCCTGGAATAGTCGCTTTAATATTGGAAGGACAGGTAGAAGGAAAAAATTGTGTAGGCAGGCACGTTTGGAATATGTAAAACAAATTGTTAGGGATGTAGGATGTAGAGGATATACTGAAATGAAACGACTAGCACTAGATAGGGAATCTTGTAGAGCTGCATCAAACAGTCAAATGACTGAAGACAAAAAAAAAATTTATAAAATTTGTAATTAAAAAATCTGATGTGAACACTACATGACTTCCTTGTATACCTTCCTTGTAATTACATATACACATTTTTTTTAAAATGAAAAGTACATAAAAAATTTTATTTCATTTATAACTTCCGATATTTTTTTAATTGTTATTACTGAATTATTGTTTATCGTAATTTTTTTTTTACAATCACACGTTATAATTATTAATAAATCAATAAATTTAAATTTTAAAAAACAAAGATTCGAACCGATGTGCCTTCCCCTTGTAAGATCCAAATATTTTATTAATTAAAATTTAATTTGGCTATAACTCTGGAACCGATGAAAATAAGTACCACTTATGATATACCGTTGATGTCTCTCAATGAGGGCTTATTATTACAGTTAAAAAAAAGTCCAAAATCCAAACTGTTTTGGATTTTGGGCTTTTTCGAACGTTTTTGGTTCAATCGATTCCAATCAAAAGGGGAGGTCCACAACCAGATGTTACAACAGTCCTAAATCCAAAATTTCAACATCCTACGGCTAATCGTTTTTTTAATTATGCGAACACATATGTACAGACGTCACACATCGAAACTAGTCAAAATGGATTCATGGATGGTCAAAATGGATATTTCCGTTGAAATCTGATAAGCGACATTTTTTTGCGATCATAATACTTCCTTTACTTCGTACAAGAAAGTAATAAAAAAGTACTCGAGATTTTTTTATACGTTCTTATTGACTGACATCTTAATATTTACGCACAAATCAAACCTATCAAATATGAATGAATTACTGAATGAAATTGTCACGTTTTTCAACTAAACGTAATGAATGGTACGTATAAAAAAAAAACACGAAGAAGTTAACTTATTTATTTACAACAGCTTTTTTCGAAATAAAATCCATGATTTAGGAATTACGAAGCAAAAATATATCCAAAATTTTTTCTTCTACAAATTAGGGGTTTTTTTTAAGTCCATTTTAATGCGAATATTCTAACTGATCGGTAAAAGTTCTAACAGATCAGTTACGTTATGAATGACATAACTGATAAGTTTTTTTAGTTTAATCAAAATTTTAATCTTAATTCCCGACAATAAGACAATGTATTATGTATGAATAATACAATAAGTATTTCTGTAAGAATGAAAAAGAGACTATGAAGACCATGTACTAACTATGAGCTTGTAATTTGGCTTGTATTATGTACGAGCTTGTACACAAAGCGAAATTCGCTTTTTAATCATGTTAGTGATCCGATGTTATTACTGAATATACTTTTTTTTTCTGGGCGAAAAACATTACATATTATCATCGCCCGGAAAACAAAGATAAAATTTAAAAACAAAATATAAAAACAAAATTAAAAACAAAAAAAATTCAGCTAAAAATTTAAAACAAACTAACATACTAAGAATAAAGTGAAAATCTAAACTAAAATATTAAAAACAAAATTAAAACTTCGTAAAATATTAAAAAACAAACAAATAAAATTGCAGATTTCGAACAAGAAGTTGTGTTTTGGACGTACCTTTGGCATTGAAAACATCGTCGTGGGTTGGGGATGTATGGACGCATCCGAACAGACACGTAACCAACCCATTTAAATCTTCACTGGTGGTACCGGAAGATTGAAAGAAGTTAATGTAGGTTCTTCCACTCCGTTCTGCCGTTTCTTTATTCTTTTCACCTCCACAACTTCCTGGTTACGAAGTTCATCAGCAATTTCATTTGTATCCATCTCGTGTATACGTATACGTGTATATATATATATATATATATATATATTCATGCTGGGGAATACCAAGGGGGATTTAGGCCATGGAGAGGTTGCCCGGAGCAAATAATATCCCTAAATTTATGATGGACTTATATAAAAGACGGTAAAAACAACTAATAATCACCTTTGTCGACTTTAAAAGGGCCTATGATTGTATACACCGACCATCCATGCTGAATATTCTGAGAAACCTGGGCCTTCACCCTAAACTCGTAAACATGATAAAATTAACTTTAACCAATACCCAGTCCAGAGTGAAATTCAGAGCTGAACTGTCTCAACCCTTCTACATAAAAACTGGATTGAGGCAAGGAGACGGCCTTCACCCTAAACTCGTAAACATGATAAAATTAACTTTAACCAATACCCAGTCCAGAGTGAAATTCAGAGCTGAACTGTCTCAACCCTTCTACATAAAAACTGGATTGAGGCAAGGAGACGGCCTCTCACCACTCCTTTTTAACTGCACCCTCGAATTTGTCATGAGAAAATGGTATGAAATAAATCCCAAAAATATAAAAATGAGTACTAAGAAAAACTCCATCGCACTAAATCGCCTAGGATTTGCAGATGACCTCGCTCTTTTAGCAAACAATATTCAAGAAGCCAAAACGCAAATCATGAGCCTTCAAAACCTAGCACAAAAGATAGGGCTTTATATCTCTTTCGAAAAAACTGAACTAATGGCCATAGATCCTATGGTAATAGAGCACATTACGGTAAACAATCAGAAAATTAAAATAGTAAAACAATTTAAATATCTAGGGGAAATAATAACTTATAATTTAAATGAAAAAGTGACATGGCAAAACAGGACAAATAAAATGATTAAATCCCAAAAATTAACTCGGTCAACATATAACAAAAAATGCCTTTCTGCTAAAACAAAACTTTATAAAATAACATTATAAAACTGTAGTACAGCCAGAAGTCACCTACGGAAGCGAGACCCTTTTCAAAATCACTCAGAAAAACCGAATTGAAAAAATTCTGAAAATAGAGAGGAGAATTGTCGGAACGTGTATCAATAAAAAACACCAAAAAGAAGGCCGATGGTGGATTGTGCCAAATGAGGTGGTGTATCGAGAAATAGAGACTGTTACTGATACTATGCGGAAAAAAAGAATCTCTTTCTTTGGTCATCTCATAAGGACACAAGGAAACAAGACTGTCAAGAAATATCATTGGAAAGCTCTGGTTCCAAAAGCTAGAAGTAGGATGGATCAAAGAAATTAGAGAAGATATGAAAGAATTGGGAATTTCCCTGACCGACCTACAGAATAAAACTGGAAAAATTACAAAGCTAAAAGATAAAAGCATTAGATTTAAACAAAAGACAGACAAACGACAAAATACAACGAAGAGGGTGTTTACGGATGAAGAAAAGAAAGCAAGATCTGAACGGATGAAGAAATACTGGGCAGCTCGGAAGAGTAAAATAACACGCTTTTCTCAGAAAAGATCCAACTAAAATTGACTTAAGTGGTCCCATGTTGGCCGTAAAAGCATAATATAATAATAATATATTCACGCTATTTTTGGCGTTTTACATGGGATATCTTACAAACTAAAAGAGATACAGTTCTGGGAGCAATTTTTTTCAATTTCCCAGCTCAAAAACAATAAGAAACAATTGAATTTGCCCCTTAATTGACCTTCAGGGTCTCGGTCTTAACTTTATTATTCCCCATAATTCCGATGTCCAATTCTGTTGAAGTGACAAATTGCTAGTATCCTCATCTTCTATCTTCATGATAGTGTAGGTGAATTTTTCAAATTTCCTCCAATTTTCATCAAAAGATAGGAGGAATTGGGCAAGTCCACGTCCGATATTCCAGCTCGTAATCTCACATCATACCAGTTAATACATCTGAAGATGGTGTGTTCAGGCGTATCCTCGTAATTCACAATACATACATTTGTGGCTATTTCTCAAGCCAAATCGGAAGAAATACGCCTGGAAATTTCCGTGACCCGAGAACAAGTGTGATATAGTATCCGATTTCTCTGAATTCCGATTCACCCATTGTCTTAAACTTGGAAAAAGGCGTTTGGTCCACAGGGCGCCCTGATATTGGTCCCATCTTTCCTGCCATTATCTGGTCCCTTTGCTTGCAATTTCTCCATACCTTGGGAACGCAACCATCTTTCTAGCGCCCTAAGTTCAATGGGTGGATCAGAGGCAAGAACAGATGCCGCTTTGTACGATATGGTACGGTATCCACTTGTTACTCCGATCAAGCCACGTCTATGAATTCCCTCAAGTCGCCTGTCATTTCTAGCAATAAGTATAGCCTAATACCATATCGGCGCTGCATACAATAATATAGATGTGCAAGCAGAAACTATGACCTATTCTTCTGGAAGCTCTAGGAGCAGTCTTGCCAGATAATATTCCAGACTTTTCTTCCGCACCACATCTGTCAGCTATATGCGGACTGAAGCTCACGAGATTTATCAAGGATAACTCCAAGGTACTTCGTTGTTTGTGTAACTCGACGTATAGGATGATTGCCCACTTTCAAGTCTAAGTTTCTGATGTGCCTTTTGCCTGTTAAAGAAATGTATTCACATTTGTCTACAGGCCTTGTTCGCCCAACCAGGCGTGAATCAACTCCAGGACTCTATCGCCACTAGTCTCAATTTCGATCTCAGTTTTTGCTGCAATTAATATAACCAAGTCGTCAGCATATGATTTCAACTCCATCTGGTAAAATTCAGCCTCAAAACATCGTCAAAGGCTATTAACCACAGCAATGGGCCCAGGACAGACCCCTGCGGTACACCACCAAAAATTTGATGTTTCAAGCTTCCCTCCAAGGTGTTAACAGTGCACCATTCAGATAATCGCCAACATTTCTCTGTAACCAATTACTAATGCCTCTTCTAGCCAGGGCATTCCTTATAGTATCCCATTTGACAGTACCAAAGGCGTTTTAGATATCGAGCGTAATTAATAGCGGTATTCTTCGCGTTCTCAATGTTCCGCTACGCGTGGAGAGGGCCCATTTATATATCCTGTCCAAAGCCTATAAAGTAGATCCGCCCTTTCTAAAACCGTACTGATTCCTGTGTAATCCATCATTACCTTCGAGCTCTTCCATAATTGAATTTGTTATTAATCTTTCTGCCACTTTTCCGATATTATTTATAAGGCTAAGTGGCCTGTATGTAATATTCTGTGTGCGACTCCCTTTTTGGTTACCTTGGATTCCTTCCATATGTCAGAAAACAACTTATTTTGTACTCCATAGTTCACGATATCTGTAATTTCCCAGGGAACTCTATTCACGAGTCCTTTAAGGATTGCAGCTGGTATGTTATCCGGACCAGGGCTTTTCTTGTCTTTTAATTTTCGAATAGCTGTGGCAACTTCGGTCTGAGTGAATCTTCTTCCATTACAATCAATCAAATCAGCTATAACAAGGTCATCAACCGGAAATAAGACAAATTAATTGTGCCCTAGCATTCTCCATAGAGTTAGGGTAGGCAACCGTCGCCCCAGTTTTCCTGTGACCAGCTTATATGCCTGTCCCACGGATCGTTATCGCGTTCTGTGCATAGTTCTATCCACTTGTCTCTTTTCGCCTGCTTAATTAAATAATTGAGGGTACTCCTTACTTCAGCAAATGCCACTGATGCCATTTCATGCGCCGGGCCGCCGTTCCTTAATGTCCTGTGCTTCTTTCTACGACAAAGTTGATGCTTCCTCCTCTGCTCGGAAATCCCAGCGTTCCACCAGTAGACTGGGCGACGTGTATTGGACAACGGTATTTTTGCCATTTCACCAATTATAATATCTTGTAGAACTGACGGTGTGACTACCCTACAGTCAGACAGTTTGTTGACAGCTCTGTCTACAATTTTATTTATTTGTCCACTGGTGAAACGCGGATACCCACGAGGACAGGCAATAGGCGGTAAGGCTTCCTTCATTGTCATCAGTGTTACAAAGTGATCGCTGGCGGTCTACTCCCTGAGGACTCTCCATTGGAAGAGTGACGGGTCCCAACGACTCTCAATCAAAGTGAGATCAAGCACAGATCTATGTCCTCTTGCCTCAAATGTGTAGGAGCTATCCTTAAGGCATACCCAACCTACAGCCATCATCATATTTCCAAATATTTCTCCTCTTCTATTTGTACGGTTACTCCCCGAATTGAAATCTCACATTAGGACGAATCTTTTTGTTGCCCGCTAATACTCTGGTGAGTTCGAAGATGTATTGCTCATATGTATCTAGAGTAATATTCGGGCTTATGTAACCAGATACCAAGACCATATCAGGCAAAAGCACAGCCAAAATTCCATCTCCACTATAGAGAAGCTGGTATCCTAGTTTGCTACTGACGTTATGAATGGCCACATCGCCAGATGCGTCGGCAAGCTAGTCGTGACGGGCCGCCGTCCTATAATTTGGCTGTTTTTTTTTTTGTTTTTTTTTCTCCCCTACTCACCCCGACCGGATATCCAATTAAGTATACTCAGTCGGGGAGAGTGTCCTTTTACTCTCAAAGGAGGCGTCCCCCACCCGCCGGCTATACGTCCGGCACGGCAGGTTGGCCTCCCCGGTCTCTGATCTTTTGTTTTACATTGCCTGCCTCTAATCCCCCGCTTTAGAGCCAAGGTCCGGCTATGCCGTCCCCCAACGCCTCAGCAGGGAACCGGGACTCTGTCTTTACGCCTTTGGCCTCTAATCGACAGCGCCGACCCCACAAAGAGCCTAGGCTCCCGCAGGGACGCCCCGCCGACCGGGACTTGGTCTTTTATTTCAACCCAAACTCAAACTCCCCTGGAGTTCACCCCCTTCTCAGGTACCCGCACACCAAGGCGTACACGCCCTCCATGGAGTGACTGTCCGCCCTACCCCACTGTTTATACTCCCGTTCTTCTGTCTTCATCCTCTTTGGCCCGCAGGACCTCCCCGGCGAACCTGCGGAACCATTCCCGGTTCTCATTGTTGTACCCCGACCGGTTTATGAGATTTTCTGGTGTAAGACCATTAATTACTATTTGACCTCTGATAACGGCCCATCTTGGACATATGAACAACGTATGTTCGGCATCGTCGTTCTCTAGACAATAGATGCACTGCGGGGTGGCTCTCTTCCCGATCCTATACAGATACTGACCGAAAGAGCCGTGCCCCGTCAGTAATTGTGTCATGTAAAAATTGACATCTCCGAGTCTATTGTTATTCCAGGTTTTAATATTAGGGATTAGGCGTCTGGTCCATTCTCCCACTCTGGACCCTGCCCGCTCTTCTTGCCATTCTTGTTCTATAATCCCTTCCACCTCTTCTTTCGACATACCGCTGTGTCTGAGGGTTCTGGGTCTATGGGTAGGACCCCGGTCAGTACGCACAGCGCGTAATACGATACCGTACAGTAACTAGCAGCTACACGCAGCAATGCCAGTCTATGGACACTTTTCAACTTCTTTTTATTTCGCTGTATGTTCATTGCCGCCCCCCATATGGGAGCCGCATACAGTACCGCCGAAGTGATAGCCGCGGTTATCAATCTTCGAATAACCATTTTAGGTGTGCCGTGGTTTTGAAATAATCCTCTTAATCCCTTTACAGCAGGAGTAACTCTCCCACAAATCATATCGATATGCTTGCTGAACCTTAAACTTTTGTCCAGAAGTACCCCCAAGTATTTTGTTTCTTTTACTTCATCGATTCTCTGTCCTCTGATATTTAGATTCGCACTTCTTAATGGTCTTCTACCCGAGAGGACCAGGCAACAGGATTTATTAGGAGCAATTTCTAATTTGTTATCCTCCATCCATTCATCTATTGTTCTAAGCGCTTGGTTTGCCTTGTTCTCCGGTTCATTAATATCTCTGTCTTCTACTAATATTGCGATATCATCCGCGTATCCTACTATCGATACCCCTTCGGGGTAGTTCAGCCTGAAGATTTTATCATAGAAAACATTCCATAAGGTTGGGCTAAGGACAGATCCCTGCGGCACCCCTCCGAATACCTGAAATATCGCTTTCCTTTCTAGGGTTTTGACCTCTATGAACCTATTTTGCAGATATTGATCTATCTGATTTACTATGTATTTACTTATTTGCATGGCTTGAAGCGCCTCAAAGATGGCTGTCCAGGAGACCGTACCAAATGCGTTTCTAACATCAAGCATTATGATCACGGGTTTATCATAATTTGGCTCAGCGGTCACCACAATGTCCACTCATTCGTTTCTGGCTATTTCCTCCACTAGAAATCATGCGAAAGGAAACTTCGATCGGCATTTGACAGCAGTAGTTTAGGCATCCGTTCTCTTGTCGCACCCTACGCCTCCATTGCGGTGATCAGAACTACAGCAATCCAGACATTTCATTTGCTCCCTGCAATCACTTATTATATCTCCCTTTGCGCCGCAATTAAAACACAACGCTGACCTGTCAGGCCCCAAACAGTCAATTTCTCTGTGGCCAGTCGACCAACATCTACGACATTTCTGGGTCTCTGTGCGGATATAGGCCCGACAGTGGACCCATCCGACTTTGATTCTTTTGGCCACAAGTCGGACCGCTGCCTTATAACTGGTAATAATCGTGGCATTTCTTGTGTCGCCATAGGCGTGTCTAATAGATGAAATTCTAAACGATTCATGTTTACCAATGATTGATGTATTGCTTCTTGTAAGTCTTCCTCAGTCGTGTCTGCTCTAAGTCTTTGATGTGTACTACCGAGCGTCTATCCCCTCTAGATCTTACGTCCATCTGAAGGTCAGCAGCTCTGTCCTTAAGCACCGTGGTGAATTGCCCCGCTTTTTCCTGGCACCCTCGATCCTGACCTCCAATTCGTTGTTCCTTCCTTTTCTTAGAGAAAGTACTTCTCCAGCTTCTTCCTTGTTTATTTTACCTTTCATGGTACGGAGAAGATCCGCGTAGGACTTTCCCTGTCCCTTGATGACTACTATCTTGCTCCCCTCAACCGGAAGCGTCGAGCGACGTGCCGAGGCGGGTCTGGATCGACCACGGCTTGAGTTTGATTTCCTGGGTACTACCAATGTTGCAGGTTCCTCGTTGGTTCTATGCAAATAAATAAGTATTTTTCTCAAAATATTGCCGTATTCACCAGTCGGTAGAATATAGGTCACTTTGCGTACTCTTAGTACCTTTCTTAATGCACTTACAATGCATCTGGCCGCAAGCTTTTCCCCTTTTTCAGAATCGAAGAAAATAGTAAATTTATTTTTCTTAGTAGCCTCCATTTGGAGACCCTCCATCATTGTAGAGGAGTCTAATGCGATCATGCCTGCTTGGATCTTCTCTGTGGCCGCTCTCTTCTATTTACTGATGTCAACAAATTGACATGTATCCCCGTCTGTCGGAAGAATAACGACTTTCGCCTTGTTCATTGCCCACGCAGACCACCTGCGCGGGAGTAACTCGATTAGTTCATCATCAGACAAATCAAGATTTAAGATTTCTGCCTGATCCGTGTCAGAAGCAGGATCCAGTCTGGGTGGACTGCGTGTTAACCTCTACGGGAAAGGGCATATCAGACAGATCAGTTAAGCCCTCGTGTATTCTCCTCAGCTCCTGCTCGTGGACCGCTATACGAGGTGCGACAATAAAGTAACGAGACTGATGTGAAAAAAATGTTGCTTACCGTTTTAGTCATGTTTAGTGTTGCCTCCTTCAAAGTAGTTCCCCTCTGATTGCACACACTTATTCCAACGGTTCTGCCATTGATGGTAACATTTCTGGAACTCTCTTCCGTAATATCCTCCAAGACCCTCGTCACAGCTTTTTGGACATCTTGTGTTGTTTGAAAATGGTGTCCCTTGACCGCCATTTTGACTCTTGGAAATAGAAAAAAGTCGCACGGAGTGATATCTGGTGAATAAGGTGGCTGTGGTAGTACTGAAATTTGTTTTGAGGTTAAAAATTGCCGTACTGACAGAGCAGTATGGGATGGCGCATTATCGTGATGCAGAATCCGATTATCAGCAATGTTGGCACGGACACGAAGAACTCGTTCAAGTAGTCTTTCTAGAATTTCTTTGTAGAAATATTTGTTAACTGTTTGTCCAGGAGGCACCCGCTCTTTATGAACAATTCCCTTGGAATCGAAGAAGCACATAAGCAAGCGTTTTACTTTTGATTTTGACATGCAAGCTTTTTTTGGTCCGGGTGATCCCTTTGAGCACCATTGCGAACTTTGGCGTTTTGTCTCTGGATCGTATTGAAAAAACCAACCTTCATCACCAATAATAACACGGCTCAACAAATCTGGATTGATTTCAGTTTGCTCTAACAGATCGGCTGCCACATTTTTCCGTGTTTCTCGCTGTTGTTGTGTGAGATTTTTGGGGACCATTTTTGCACAAATCTTTCTCATACCAAGATCTTCAGTTAATATTGGACGAACCGTTTCTCGATCGATGTTGAGTTCTTCTGCGATCATTTTCACGGATAATCTTCAATCAGATCGTACGATTTCACGCACCCTGGTCAACTTGACATCTGTCCGTGAGGTTGATGGTCGTCCACTGCGGTTTTCATCTTCAACATTCGTTCTGCCTTCACTAAAAATTTTATGCCACCGAAAAACTTGAGCTCTTGACATAACCTCCTCTATAAAAACCTTCTGAAGCTTACCGTAAGTTGTCGTCGTGTTTTCACCCGATTTAACGCAAAAATAAATGATATACCGTTGCGCAATATTTTGCGGTTTCATTTCTGTGACGAGAGACACAAACACGTGTTCACTGTGGGGGGGGGGGGGTGTCAAAAGTTTGGGATTTTTTGTGATTGCAGAAGTTATGAAGGAAAAGGAATTCCCCCTACTAAATTCACTTCGTAGCACTTAGAAAAATTTCCTAAGTCCTTGTTTACGTTAAATGATTCGCCTGTCGAATCTTGTCTTTCGACTTAGAAAATTTCAGTATAAAAGTAGTATTCATAACCTAAAACCCAAGTTGTTATACTTGTTTATAAAAAAATTAAAAAAACAAGGTATGTCCGTGTCCAAATCTCGAAAAAATTAGATGTCCTTATCAATTATGCAAACCACTTTAAGTCCGTAATGCCAAATCACTTAAATAAACCAAAAGACCAATAGATATGAATATATACGCGGAGTGATATACCAACACGTCTATACTCAACTATAATTTAATCAAACTTAACCTACCCTTACTTTGACAAAACTTTGACAAATTAACACCATAATTTTTTGAGTATCTATTTAATAAATTAATATTTATGAAAAAGGGGAAGTTCCATCTTGACTTCAAAAAAAGTGTTATAGTCATGATACCAAAGAAAACAGGAGTAGATAAATGGGAAGAGTACAGAACAATTAGTTTAACGAGTCATGCATCAAAAATCTTAACTAGAATTCTATACAGAAGAATTGAGAGGAGAGTGGAAGAAGTGTTAGGAGAAGACCAATTTGGTTTCAGGAAAAGGAATAGGAACAAGGGAAGCCATTTTAGGCCTCAGATTAATAGTAGAAGGAAGATTAAAAAAAACAAACCGACATACTTGGCATTTATAGATCTAGAAAAGTCTTTCAATAACGTAGACTGGAATAAAATGTTCAGCATTTTTTAAAAATTAGGGTTCAAATACAAAGATAGAAAAACGATTGTTAACATTTACAGGAACCAAACAGCAGCAGTAATAACTGAAGAACATAAGAAAGAAGCCGTAATAAGAAAGGGAGTCCGACAAGGATGTTCCCTATCTCCGTTACTTTTTAATCTTTACATTGAACTAGCAGTTAATGATGTTAAAGAACAATTTAGATTCGGAGTAACAGTACAAGGAGAAAAGATAAACATGCTACGATTTGCTGATGATATAGTAATTCTAGCTAAGAGTAAAAAGGATTTAGAAGAAACAATGAACGGCATAGATGAAGGCCTACGCAAGAACTATCACGCATGAAAATAAACAAGAACAAAACAAAAGTAATGAAATGTAGTAGAAATAACAAAGATGGACCACTGAATGTGAAAATAGGAGGAGAAAAGATTATGGAGGTAGAAGAATTTTGTTACTTGGGAAGTAGAATTACTAAAGATGGACGAAGCAGGAGCGATATAAAATGCCGAATAGCACAAGCTAAACGAGCCTTCAGTAAGAAATATAATTTGTTTACATCAAAAATTAATTTAAATCTCAGGAAAAGATTTTTGAAAGTATATATTTGGAGTGTCGCTTTATATGGAAGTGAAACTTGGACGATCGGAGTATTTGAGAAGAAAAGATTAGGAGCTTTTGAAATGCGGTGCTATAGGAGAATGTTAAAAATCAGATGGGTAGATAGACAAATGAAGAGGTATTGCGGCAAATAGATGAAGAAAGAAGCATTTGGAAAAATATAGTTAAAAGAAGAGACAGACTTATAGGCCACATACTAAGGCATCCTGGAATAGTCGCTTTAATGTTGGAAGGACAGGTAGAAGGGAAAAATTGTGTAGGCAGGCCACGTTTGGAATATGTAAAACAAATTGTTAGGGATGTAGGATGTAGAGGGTATACTGAAATGAAACGACTAGCACTAGATAGGCAATCTTGGAGAGTTGCATCAAACCAGTCAAATGACTGAAGACAAAAAAAAAATGTCATCTGTTAGTTGAAAAGTACCAAAGACGTAAAAAAATAATACTAATGGAAATAGAATAAATGCCTTTTCAATCATCAGTCAATGATGTCTGGTGTCCATCCTTGAGACCTACTTATTGTATAACTTGTACAGAAGATTATTTAAGGAACTGTCTAAACATTCTGCAGTCTATTATAATCAAAATTTCATCTAGCATTTAATTTTAATTTTTAGTTTATTACAGTTCAGTTTTTGTAGTAGAGTTCATTTTGACGGCACAGTATAAAATAAGCAGGGTTGTCCGCTGTTCACAAAACCCTACTTAATTTTAAAATCTATTACAAATAAACTATTAACTAAATTTTGTAACCTATTATTCCAATATTTGGTTATAATTTTAAACTATTATTCTGCCAAAGATTTGAATGGCAGAAAGGCTTCTGGAATAGACAGAATAACTGTGCAGTGCAGGTGAGGAAGCGATTGATAGATTATATAAACTAACCCACCGGGTTGGTCTAGTGGTTAACGCGTCTTCCCAAATCAGCTGATTTGGAAGTCAAGAGTTACAGCGTTCAAGTCCTAGTAAAGCCAGTTATTTTTACACGGATTTGAATACTAGATCGTGTATACCGGTGTTCTTTGGTGGTTGGGTTTCAATTAACCACACATCTCAGGAATGGTCAAACTGAGAATGTACAAAACTACACTTCATTTACACTCATACATATCATTCTCAATTCATCCTCTGAAGAATTATCTAAACGGTAGTTACCGGAGGCTAAACAGGAAAAAGAAAGACCATCTGGCTTGGTTTTCTTTACGGTTGTCTGAATAACTTTATTACTTATATTAAGAGCATTCATGAAAAATAATTTACTCACTCTAATATATTTATCTTCAACTATGAAGGAATATGCATAATTTAACGATCTAGCACTTTCGCTTCTGGCATATCTATATTTTGGCTCAATTATTGTCATTTGTTTTGATATATGTAATCCCTTTGACGATTAACATCACCTAACCTTAAATAGGACTGTAATAACTCCTGCCTATGTAAATGTGAAATATTATCACTGCAAGATAACCTACATTTAGTATCGCAAGGTGGGTGTAATGTTCTTTCTGAAATCTCTTTACACTGACGGCGAGTCAGTGTGGCGAGAGCCGCATTGTCGGACTGTGTGGGAGTTCCTAGATGAGGTTGTGTAGTTCAACCCGGCATCGTTAGAGTTTTTTAATTAATCTGGGTTATACTGATTCCTATAACGCCGCTGTAGGAAGTTTTTCCTGAGATAATGGCTTACTACCAGCCAGATACAAGCTCCAAGCACTTTAAATGGTGGACAGGCACTAGCTGATGTACAGTGACCGAAGCGTGACAGTCTAAACTGCTGTGGTTTATTTTATTAACTTTATTGATTTTTAGTAATTAGTAACAAGGGATAAGCCTGTTTTAAATCTATGTTAAACTCTATATTGTCCCATTTTCCACCGAAATCCGATTGACTACTTTGTTTTTAAATAAAGCTGTAGCTGCAGTGGCGTTAATACATAAGTAAACTTTTAGCCTAAAGACTCATACAAGCTGACAAGCCAAATAATTAAACTGAAATATTCTGGTATGACATGTCTTAATTGCATAAAATTTAATACAATAATACTTAACAAATAACAAGCAATTAGTATTACTACTCTATTTTCATACTGTTATAAAAAAATGCTTTACAGTATCACAAAAGAATTATTTATTTCCAACTGCAACATAAATATATAATACGTATATAAAAACGAAAGAAGTAATACAATTCATTATATAAAAAAAAAAAAAAATATAATGCACTCAATTTAGCATGCAGTGATATTTAATCAATTTATCACACCTATGCCCACCTACACAAAAAATTATGTTAGACGAAACACCTCATTTTCTATTTACATAGTCTCATCCACACACACACACAAACACTTGGAAAAAATATAACTGAAAATTACACAAAAAATAATAGTAAAATTATGAAAATGATAAAAGAAAACATTAAATAACATGAAGAAATTTCACTTGGAGTAATTTCTATAAAGACGAATTATTTTGTCAAAGCTGGTAAGGAATTAAAATTTCAATTAAATTTAAAATTGAAAACAGTTTCTTTTAAACTAATAGTCGCTTCCACCTCGTTAACTGTGAAAGAGGAAATCCGATCCTTTAAGTTAAATTTAAATTAATACAAATAGGATACAATTTTAGGCCTCAGATTAATAGTAGAAGGAAGATGAAAGAAAAACAAACCGACATACTTGGCGTTTATAGACCTAGAAAAGGCATTCGATAACGTAGACTGGAATAAAATGTTCAGAATTTAAAAAAAATTAGAATTCAAATAGAGATAGAAGAACAATTGCTAACATGTACAAGAACCAAACAGTAACAGTAATAATCGAAGAACATAAGAAAGAAGCCGTAATAATTAAGGGAGTCCGACAAGGATGTTCCTTATCTCCATTACTTTTTAATCTTTACATTGAACTAGCAGTTAATGATGTTAAAGAACAATTTAGATTCGGAGTAACAGTACACGGTGAAAAGATAAAGATGCTACGATTTGCCGATGATATAGTAATTCTAGCAGAGAGTAAAAAAGGATTTAGAAGAAACAATGAACGGCATAGATGAAGGCCTACGCAAGAACTATCACGCATGAAAATAAATAAGAACAAAATGAAAGCAATGAAATGTAGTAGAAATAACAAACATGGACCACTGAATGTGAAAATAGGAGGAGAAAAGATTATGGAGGTAGAAGAATTTTGTTATTTGGGAGGTAGAATTACTAAAGATGGACGAAGCAGGAGCGATATAAAATGCCGAATAGCACAAGCTAAACGAGCCTTCAGTAAGAAATATAATTTGTTTACATCAAAAATTAATTTAAATGTCAGGAAAAGATTTTTGAAGGTGTATGTTTGGAGCGTAGCTTTATATGGAAGTGAAACTTGGACGATCGGAGTATCTGAGAAGAAAAGATTAGAAGCTTTTGAAATGTGGTGCTATAGGAGAATGTTAAAAATCAGACGGATGGATAAAGTGACAATTGAAGAGGTGTTGCGGCAAATAGATGAAGAAAGAAGCATTTGGAAAAATATAGTTAAAAGAAGAGACACACTTATATGCCACATACTAAGGCATCCTGGAATTGTCGCTTTAATATTGGACGGACAGGTAAAAAGGGAAAATTGTGCATGCCGGCAACATTTGAATATGTAAAACAAATTGTTAGGGGTGTAGGATGTAGAGGGTATACTGAAATGAAACGACTAGCACTAGATAGGGAATCTTGGAGAGCTGCATCAAACCAGTCAAATGACTGAAGACAAAAAAAAAATTATTATTATTATTCTAATAACTATGAAGTACAAGGGTGTAGGGAGCTGAATTCCGGCTAGACAGGAACATTGAATGAGGCTACCTCTGACCAGCTAGTCTTCCATAATTTCTTGACTTTGTAATATAAAAGGCTTGGTTTCCACAGTATTTCAAGTAATTCTTCTTTAAGTATTTTCAAGTAATAGTTGGAGGCATTTGAAAATGAAAGAGGGAGTAATTCAGAAGTTGACAGGCGGTGTCAACTATTTGGTTTGAACATTTTTTGGAGGTTATAATACACGATTTTGCTTTGAAAGAAGTTAAATAACACTCAAATAAAGCAGAACTATCAAATTATATTATTACCCACTAGTTGACACCAAGTGTCAACTACTCAATATTATGTCATGTAAAGTTTCAGTAGTTGACACGACGCCCAACAGCCATTTTTTAACAATTTTTTGGTTATTTTAAATAACTGTATGTACATTTTTGAGTCTAAAACAAAGTACTAAATACCTTCTTAATCAAAATTACAATTGGTGTTTAAATTTACAACGCTTACCTTTCAGCCTGTTCTTAGCAAACTCTACAACAAAATCGCAACAATCAATTAAAACACATGCACTGTTATAATCAGATGATTGTGGTGAGACTGCTGCTAAAGATGGTGGGTACAGTAGTTCACATACACACCATTAGAGAGCTACACTACACAGACAGACAAACATTAATCATCTAACACCTTTGTTTCTCTTGTTATTGTATTTTTTCGTTGTAGGTGTCAACTACTGGTGGTTTTACCTTAGTGTACAAATATGAGAAATTTCAGAGGTTCCAACTTGATGTGTACATGCTTTTTGTAATTTGGTCTGCTTGCATAATATTCAGTGTGAGAGCTTCATGTTCAAACTATGATATGTTTGAACACGTCCTCTCAGCAATAGTCATAATGGGAATTACAGAAAGTCGGAATGGACTCATTGCTTCCTTCATAGACATGCTCTTGCAACAAAAAATATACTGGAAAATCTCAAAAAAATTCTTTGTAAAACTGTAAAAGTGGTTAATTTTATTATGATTAAACCATTACAGAACAGGCTATTTGGTAAACTATACGATGAAAAGTGCGAAAAGAAAAAATATCTTCTTTTCTATAGAGAAATCACATGGTTATATCAGGGGAAAATATAAATAAACCCGGTTATTGAAATTGGAAAATGAATTAATAGTATTTTTCCAGAATGGCTGGCTTACTTACCTGATGTATTTTCGCATTTAAACCACTTGAATAAGAATTTACAAGGACGTAATTAAAAAATTCTATTAACCAAGTTCACACTTTTATTAAGACGCTTGATATCTGCATTATTTGTATTCAAAGCCAACATTTTCATATGTTTATACTCACTTCTTATAATACTGAGAAAAATTTTGATGAAGATGCATTTGTGTGAGCTAAAACTTCAGTTGGCAGAATATATCCCAGAAGATAAAAATGATTTCTCAAAGAGATCCAAACATGGCACTGCTTGGTATAATAACTATATATATATTTTTTTAAAAACAGCTTACCAAATTCCAATTTGTTTTCCTTGAGTACTTTTGCATCAAAAATCTTAACTAGAATTCTATACAGAAGAATTTAGAGAAGAGTGGCAGAAGTATTAGGAGAAGACCGATTTAGTTTCAGGAATAGTATAGGGACAAAGGAAGCAATTTTAGGCCTCAGATTAATAGTAGAAGGAAGATTAAAGAAAAACAAACCAACATATTTGGCGTTTATAGACCTAGCAAAGGCATTCGATAACGTAGACTGGAATAAAATGTTCAGCATTTAAAAAAAATTAAGGTTCAAATACAGAGATAGAAGAACAATTGCTAACATGTACAGGAACCAAACAGCAACAGTAACAATTGAAGAACATAAGAAAGAAGCCGTATTAAGAAAGGGAGTCTGACAAGGATGTTCCCTATCATCGTTACTTTTTAATCTTTACATAGGATTAGCAGTTAATGATGTTAAAGAACAATTTAGATTCGGAGTAACAGTACAAGGTGAAAAGATAAAGATGCTACGATTTGCTGATGATATAGTAATTCTAGCCGATAGTAAAAAGGATTTAGAAGAAACAATGAATGGCATGGATGAAGTCCTACAAAAGAAAATAAACAAGAACAAAATAAAGGTATTAGAAATAACAAAGATGGACCACTGAATGTGAAAATAGGAGGAGAAAAGATTATGGAGATAGAAGAATTTTGTTATTTGGGAAGTAGAATTACTAAAGATGGACGAAACAGGAATGATATAAAATGCCGAATAGCACAGGCGTATCAGAAGTATAATTCCTTTACATCAAAAATTAATTTAAACGTCAGGAAAAGATTTTTCCTGACGTTAAAGTATATGTTTGTTGTGTCACTTTATATGGAAGTGAAACTTGGACGATCGGAGTATCTGAGAAGAAGCTTTTTGAAATGTGGTGTTATAGGAGAATGATAAAAATCAGATTGTGGGATAAAATGACAAATGAAAAGGTGTTGCGGCAAACTGATGAAGGTAGAAGCATTTGGAAAAATATAGTTAAAAGAAGAGACAGACTTATAGGCGACATACTAAGGCATCCTGGAATAGTCGCTTTAATATTGGAAGGACAGTTAGAAAGAAAAAATTGTGTAGGCAGGCCACATTTGGAATATGTGAAACAAATTGTTAGTAATGTATGATGAGGGGGTATACCGAAATGAAACGACTAGCACTAGATAGGAAATCTTGGAGAGCTGCATCAAACCAGTCAAATGACTGAAGACAAAAATAAAAAGAGTACCTTTGACTATTCTGCCATCTTAAAGAGAAGTATAATTATGATTAATATATATATATATATATATATATATATATATATATATAAATTATAAACCTACATAATTAAATTATATATATATATATATATATATTAAAATTGATTGTCATTTTGTTAAAATTCGTCAGAAGGTAAAGTTTGAAGTCTAAGTGACTACGTCTGTTTTGTAATAGTTTCTCAATTGTTATTTCTTCTAAATTGTTATAGATATCAATTGACAAACTATTAAAACACAGTGAAGGAAAACACTTACGGATAGTGCTATCGAAGAACGCATTACTTATCAGTAGACGCGTAGGTAGATGACTGTATTTCTTATCTACGAAACAAATTACCACACGGTTTTGCTTTTTTTGAACACAGTAAGTTTGAAGTGTGCAACTCCTTGCCCATATCCAAGATTCATCACCAGTAATAACATGTTTTAGAAAAACAGCAACGGTTTCAATTCGCCCTAGAAGATCGCGTGACACATTTCCACCCTATTGTTTTTCTGTTCAACAGTGAGATTTTTTTGGGACCTTTTTTGCAGAGACATCTTTCACGTCCGATTTGTTTGTCAAAATTTGATGGACTGTGTTGTAAGGTTGAAATTCAATTGTTCAGCAATCATTCGCCCGGTCGTACCATGTCAAGTCTTCAATTCACTCGACATTGTCGTCACTTTTTGTCGTTAACGGGTCTTACAGTGCGTGGATTGTCTGTAAATGATTTCCGGCCATGCTTTAAACCGCCTAAAAACTTGGTGTAGTCACAGAGCATCATCTCTTCATTTCAATTTTTAATTTTGTTAAAGTTTCAGTAACATTCTCTTACAGTTTAACGCATAACCTGATCGCACAACGTTGCTTATAACTTTACAGCGTTGCCAATTTGGCTGCCAAAAAAACTAGTCTCATTATTACAGATGTTTTATATCGCTTAACTTTTTTTTTTAGGGTCAGAATAAGAAGCTTGTTGACCCGGTGTCAAATGAAAAACTAGAAAATAGTAAAAGATCTTTCTGCAAGGTTCCTGTTTGATGGCTATACAATAAGCCAAATAGTTAAAGAAAATATAAAAATATTTACCTCGATAACTCCATATTCGTAACTGATTTCCATAGGATAGAGTCGGTGATGAATTCTACTCTCATCAACAGCTTCTTTTAACGTTCTGTTAAACCACGTGTAACTAGTAATCACCTATTCAATAAAATACAATTAATAACCGAATAAAATTTATTTAATATTTTATAAAATATACGTTAAAGCTAAACCTAGTCGACAGAAATTGTTACGCAATCATCATCAGTAGACTGATGGAAAAGTACATGTGATACGGTCTATGAAACCTGAATTCTGTAAGTCGGCACGCGTTATTTTCCAGAACAGCAAAAATTAACAAAAAAAAAAATTGATTTTTAGGTTTTAACATCTGTCAAACGAATTCAATAACTAAATTCAAATATTTCCGCTTTTAAAATACCAAAAGCGGATCTTGAAGTACACACGGTGCATTTTAGAAACCACGTCACAAGTCAGTAATGTGACTTACTGAATTTTGTTTCTTCAAAGCTTGTTGCGATGAAAGTACCGTAATATTTTTATTATGTTAATCCATTTATACGAGACTTATTTTTTAAATAAAAAATATTAATTACAAGTTTCAGTCGAATTATTTTACACAAATTTTACTACTATTTTTATAAAGTTGGTAATGACAGCCAGATGTCTTCATTTCTTCAAAATTTTTACAATTTTGTGTTTTATTAGAAACTGTGAAAACTAGAAATGTGAGTTTTCCTACTTACGGCGTGGTTTCATAGACTGCATCACATTTACAGGGTTCGGCTTATAAACCTGACGATTTTTCAGGGATAATAATAAACTGTGTTTCGTACTATTTAATATATCTAATTAAAGATCAATTTTTCAATTTATAGAGAATTTATATATATATATATATATATATATATATATATATATATATATATAGAGAGAGAGAGAGAGAGAGAGAGAGAGAGAGAGAAATAAAAAGAAAGAAAGAGGGAGAGAGAAAGAGAAAGGGTGACAGAGAGAGAGAGAGAGACAGAGAGAGAGAAATAAAAAGAAAAAGAAAGAAAGAGAGAGAGAGAAAGATAAAGGGTGACAGAGAGAGAGAGAGAGAGAGAGAAAGGGAGACAGTGAGACAGAGAGAGACAGATTTTTTTTATTTGAATATTATGTCATCCAAATATTTTCCATCACTCCTCACACACACTTAACCTTGTACTAAAATTTGACATTGCACGCTCAATCATCGCGATGATTGAGCGTGCGAAATAAACGCTGTGTTACAATAACTGAGTCATTATATTTAAAATAGACTTCAATCACAAACGCTTGTTGTTTACCCGACCATGACATACCGGCTACTGAAACAGCATGAATAGACCTGTCGATGTACAACACTTCCGTCTTCTCATTGACAGTGGTGCCAACATAACAATTACTACAAAATCGTCAGATTTATATGCCGGACGCTATAAAAAACCTATAAAAATTGAAAAACAAATAATTGCTCTTGTTCTAGACAAACCCGATACAAAAAATGTGAATATAGTTTAAAAATATCTAAACAATTTAAACCACTAATCCAGATACCCTTCTTCTTTTTCCTGTTTAGCCTCCGGTAACTACCGTTTAGATAATACTTCAGAGGATGAATGAGGATGAAATGTATGGGTGTAAATGAAGTGTAGTCTTGTACAGACTCAGTTCGACCATTCCTGAGATGTGTGGTTGGGTTAATTGAAACCCAACCGCCAAAGAACACCGGTATCCACGATCTAGCATTCAAATCCATGTAAAAATAACTGGCTTTACTAGGACTTGAACGCTGGAACTCTCGGCTTCCAAATCAGCTGATTTGGGAAGACGCGTTCACCACTAGACCAACCCGGTGGGTTAATCCAGATACCTACCATGACTTATTGGATACACATCTTTTATAGATCAGGTAAGTAAAATTATTGAATTCGGATGAATTTTTAATAAAATTTTTCTTTTATGCGGTTTAAACAGAAAAACTAAATTAATGAAGATGTGTGGAGAACGGTTTCCATTACGCACTTTTAAAGGGTTGTGGCGTATTCCTGCTAGCACCGAAAGGACTTCAACGGACGGTCTGAAGGGCAATTACATCGGGGGCAGAGGTTTTAAAAGCCCAGTCTCCCGCGGTCGGACCCAGAAATGGGTTTGAGAACGCTGGTCCAAGTGGATAGGAATGCCGTACACAAATCCGTCCATAAAATATAACAAAATTTGAAACTTAGACCCGTCATTAAAATAAACCTTTGAAATACGTCCGATTACAGATACATACAGCAGCAAGGGACACTGTCCAGGCACTGCGATTGGAAGGAAAGATTTGTAATATTCCCGCCAGTTTTGCATTCCTTTTAAAGACTTGCATAAATATAACTTCTTTAATAAATTCATTTTTTTTAATTTTCTATAACAAAAAAAGAACACGCATGTACAAGAATTCAAGCATTCATACAGAAATAAATATTTTTTTTTTTTTAGTTTAATAAACTTACACTGGCCGCAGCTGTAGTAATTTTAGTGCCGCCAGAAGCTCCAATAACCATTGTTACATTACCATCTTTATCAACAATTATTGTAGGGCTGACCGATGACAATGACATTTTTCCAGGCTCGATAAAATTATTCGGTGACGGTTGTAAGCCGAAATAGTTTACATTACCGGGAACTGAGAAATCATCCATACCGCTGTTAAGTATTATACCGATGCCTTATGATGTAATGCCGGCTCCAAAACTGAAACAAGTATTAAGAAAAGCGAATATTAATTATTACTCATTACACCGGTTAAAAATCTGCGATTATAAAAAATAATCGTATAATTCGTACCAAATTATTTTTTTGTAGAAATCGACAACTATTTGTTATAACACGGAGGATATATTGCAGCTGATGGATGGACGTAGAATATATAAGAGTGCTAGTGATGGAGAAAATAAAAGGAACTATGGAGAATTAAGAAATATTATAAACGGGAAGTGCAAATTAGCGAAAGAAGAGTGGATTAAAGAAAAATGTTCAGAAGTGGAAAGAGAAATGAACATTGGAAAAATAGACGGAGCATACAGGAAAGTTAAGGAAAATTTTCTGAAAATGATAGAGACAGACATACAGTGTGAAACAGAGGAAGAGAGAGAAAAAGACTGACAGACAGAATGAGAGAGTGAGACAGACAAGAGAGACAGAGGAAGGGGAGAAAGAGTGAGAGAGTGAGAGGGTGTGAGACAGAAAGGTTGAAGAGAGAGAAAAAGACTGACACTCAGACAGACAGAATGAGAGGGAGAAAGACAAGAGAGACAGAGAGAGTGTGTGAGAGACAGAAAGGTTGAAGAGAGAGAGAGAGACAGAAAGATAGAGACAGACATACATACAGTGTGAGACAGAGTGAGAGAGAGAGAAAAAGACTGACAGAATGAGAGAGCGAGAAAGACAAGAGGAAGGACAGAGGAAGGGGAGAAAGAGTGAGAGAGACAGAGGGTGTGAGAAAGGTTGGAGAGCTTGGAGAGAGAGAGACAGAAATTAAGACAGACGGGAGAGAGACAGACAGTGTGAGAGAGTAGAGAGAGATGGACAGACATACAGATAGATACACTGAGAGGTGAATGTGAGTCACAGAGAGAGAGAGAGAGCGAGAGAGAAAGAGAAAGACTGACAGAATGAGAGAGTGAGAAAGACAAGAGAGACAGAGGAAGAGAGAAAGAGACGGATGACAGTCTGAGAGAGCGAGAGAAAATTTTAGGGTAAATAAATTAGAATCTAATAATGTGTTTAACAAAGATGGTAGACAGATTTATAATACAAAAGATAAAGTCGATAGGTGGGTGGAATATATTGAAGAGCTATACGGAGGAAATGAATTAGAAAATGGTGTTATAGAGGAAGAAGAGGAAGTTGAGGAGGATGAAATGGGAGAAACAATACTGAGATCTAAATTTAAGACAGCATTAAAAGATTTAAATGGCAGAAAGGCTCCTGGAATAGAAAGAATACCTGTTAAATTACTGCGCAGTGCAGGTGAGGAAGCGATTGATAGATTATACAAACTGGTGTGTAATAATTACAAAAAAAAGGGGAAGTTCCGTCAGACTCCAAAAAACGTGTTATAGTTATGATACCAAAGAATGTAGGAGTAGATAAATGTGAAGAATTACAGAACAATTAGCTTAACTAGTCATGCATAAAAAATCTTAACTAGAATTTTGTACAGAAAAATTGAGAGGAGAGTGGAAGAAATGTTAGGAGAAGACAGATTTGATTTCAGGAAAAGTATAGGGACAAGGGAAACAATTTTTATCGCTCAGATTAATAGTAGAAGAAAGATTAAAGAAAAACAAACCAACACACTTGGCATTTATATACCTGGAAAAGGTGTTCGATAACGTAGACTGGAATAAAATGTTCAGCATTTTAAAAAAATTAGGGTTCAAATACAGAGATACAAATACTTACAGGAACAGTAATAATTGAAGAACATTAAGAAAGAAGCCGTAAAAGAAAGGGAGTCCGATAAGGATGTTCCCTATCCCCGTTACTTTTTAATCTTTACATGGAAATAGCAGTTAATGATATTAAAGAACAATTTAGATCAGGAGTAACAATACAAGGTGAAAAGGTAGAGATGCTACGATTTGCCGATGATATAGTAATTCTAGCCTAGAGTAAAAAGGATTTAGAAGAAAAAATGAACGGCATTGATGAAGTCCTACGCAAGAAAATTAACAAGAACAAGACGAAAATAATAATATGTAGTAGAAATAACGAAGATGGATCACTGATGTAAAATTAGTTAAAGAAAATATAATGGTGGTAGAAGAATTTTGTTATTTGGGAAGTAGAATTACTAAAGATGGACGAAGCAGGAGCGATATAAAATGCTGAAAAGCACAGACGAATCATAAATATAATTTTTTTACATCAAAAATTAATTTAAATGTCAGGAAAACATTTTTGAAAGTATACGTTAGAAGCGAACCTTTATATGAAAGTGAAACTTGGACAATCGGAAAAGAAACCGGAAACCGGAAAAGAAAAGATTAGAAGCTTTTGAAATGTGGTACTATAGGAGAATGTTAAAAATCAGACGTGCGGATAAAGTGACAAATGAAGAAGTGTTGCGGCAATCGATGAAGAAAGAAGCATTTGGAAAAATATAGTTAAAAGAAGAGACACACTTATATGCCACATACTAAGGCATCCTGGAATTGTCGCTTTAATATTGGACGGACAGGTAAAAAGGGAAAATTGTGCATGCCGGCAACATTTGAATATGTAAAACAAATTGTTAGGGGGGTATACCGAAATGAAACGACTAACACTAGATAGGGAATCTTTGAGAGCCGCATCAAACCAGTCAAATGACCGAAGACAAAAAAAAAATTGTTATAAATACCGTACATCTCTACTAATCTTCTTTCGATTCAATCTAAATCATCGGCTAGCAGGTAACCATGTTAATCTATCACAAGCCATCTGTTCACTGCTAGTTCCAGCAGCTTTGGCGACTTAGTTTAAAAATTGTAGTCAAGGGCTTTCTCCAGTTAATCATCTAGTATTATTCAACTAGAATATTAACCGTAAAATCATTTGACTCAAACTAATCCCTTAAGTGAGAGTTTGCCTTCTACTTTTTAAGAACAATCTGCGTTCTTCTACTCTCTGAAGTAATTTGTCATTTATTAATTTTTCTGTCTGATTTATCGGCAGTAATTTGTCAAATACTTAACCGGAGTACTTGTTTGATAATTACATAGTTACCGTAAAATGTTGTAACATTACAAATCTTAACGCAGTATTTTCATACCAGATAGGTTTTGACGGCTTAGCATCTTTTGTTCAGCCCAATGTACATGTTATTCCTATAAAAACTAAAGGACGATCAAAGTATGAAAAAAATCTTTTTCTAAATGAGAGATGAGAAATGTTTAACAAATTTTTTTAAAGTAAAGATTATTGCAGTAACAACTGTCAGCTTCTTATAAGGCAAAACAAAGTTTTTAAAAATTGGCTGAAGATCAAATGAAAAAATTTCACCAAGAATGGATTCTTATGCAGAATTTAAATAGTTAACAATTTCTGCAATTTTCTTCTGAAGTATGAGGTCTGTAAATAAAGTAATGAGACTATTTTTTTTTTTTGAGCAGCCAAATTGGCAACACTGTAAAATTACTAGTAAACATATGGTTATATGAACAGCGGATTTATATTAGTTATTAATATTTTTAGTCGCCACATGAGACGTAAACATTTTGTATACATTTTTTACAAAAATGAGCGATACTAATTATGAGCAACATTGCACAATCAAGTTTTGTGTGTTAAACTCTGTAAGAATATGACCAAAACGTTTTCATAATTGAAAACGACGACGGTCTGTCACAAGTCAAAGTTTTTAGGTGGTTTAAAGCATTTTCAAACGATCAGGAATCAGTTGCGAACAATCCACGCTCTGGATGACCAAATCAAAACCGACCTAATTTGTTTCTTTGATAGTAACGGCATTGTCCATAAGGAGTATTTGCCTACAGGTTAACTTTCTTTTTCTTTATCCTGTTTAGCCTCCAGTAATTACAGACGACCAGAAATCAGTTGGGAACGACCTACACTCCGGGTGACCAAATCAAAACCAACCTAATTTGTTTCTTTGATAGTAACAGCGCTGTCCATAAGGAGTATTTGCCTACAGGATAGGCTTTCTTTTTCCTGTTTAGCCTCCAGTAATTACCATTCAGATAATACTTCAGAGGATGATATGTATGAGTGTAAATGAAGTGTAGTCTTGTATATTCTCAGTTCGACCGTTCCTGAGATGTGTGGTTAATTGAAACACAACCATGAAAGAACACCGGTATCAACGATACGTGTGAAAAAACTACCGACTTTACTAGGACTTGAAAGCTGGAACTGTCGTCTTCCAAATTGGCTGATTTGGGAAGACGTATAGACTAACCTGATGGGTTACCTACAGGACAGACTGTAAATCAATATGTTTTTCTGAGAAATTCTTTAAAAGAGTTGCCCGCCTGAGACTGCCATCAAAGATATGTGGGTGCTGCATCATGACAATGCGCCTTATTGCACTGCATTATCAATCAATTAATGAGTTTTTGGCAAAGAAAAAACCCTATAGTTCCTCAACCACCTTATTCGCCTAACTTGAGTCCTTGCGACTTTTCCCCTGTTTCCGACTTTAAAAAAAACACCTCAAAGGACACCGTTTCGAAAAAGTAGAATATATATTTTAAAAAATGTAACCGACCGGTTGAAGGATATTTCGATTTCTGAATTCGAACACTGTTATGAAGGTTGGGAAAACCGTTTGAAGCGTTGCCGTGGCTTCTGAAGGAACTATTTCAAATTGGATTGTAAATAAAAACGTTTTCTGAACCGGTCTCATTACTTTATTTCTAAACGTCGTATATACTGACATCAGTGCCGATAGTATACAGTATAGTATAATAGTAGTTATAACTTCAATACTAAACTGATAAATGACAATATTTTTATTGCCCGTAAGGTGAAATTTTTGGAATCTTGTGTTTTAGCCACACCCCCCTCCATTGCTTCGAAAATCACAAATTTTGGAGTAAAATCTCAATTTAACATAATTTAGATATACGCTTCTTTAACATGTAGCTTTATTAGAAGATATTAATTACATAATCTTATGAAAATGATGCCTTTAGCAAGGCGTCAAATAACCGATTACAAAATGAAACTTACCAAAGATTAATGGTGCTAGTAACAGAAACTGCATCTCCATCTGGTGATATAACTGAGATATGAGCAGTTCCATGATCTTCTTGGTTGTAAAATACAGCTCCATAATGACTTGGTTCGTTAAACGTACGATCATCTCTTATTTGTTTACGTATATAATCGGCATACTCTTTCGACGTTAACTCATTTACGAACTGAAATATTTAAATTCTATTATAAAACAAACAAAATAAAAAATAAATAATAATTAATTTGCAATACACTAGGCAACAATTTATTGTTAAGATGAATAATTCCCATTGATCTAATACTTTTGACAGTCGCTTTAAACACAGGTTCAGTTCCAATTAAATCTACAGTGACAAATTCCTGATACCAAAGAAGGCAGGAGCAGATAAATCAGAAGATTAAACAGAACAATTAGTTTAACTAGTCACGCATCAAAAATCTTAACTAGAATTCTGTACGGAAGAATCGAGAGGAAAGTGGAAGAAGTGTTACGAGAAGACAGATTTGGTTTCAAGAAAAGTATAGGGACAAAGGAAGCAATTTTCTTTAGCACTCAGATTAATAGTAGAAGGAAGAATAAAGAAAAACAAACCGACATACTTGGCGTTTATAGACCTAGAAAAGGCATTCGATAACGTAGACTTGAATAAAATGTTCAGCATTTTAAAAAAATTAGGGTTCAAATACAGAGATAGAAGAACAATTGCTAACATGTACAGGAACCAAACAGCAACAGTAACAATTGAAGAACATAAGAAAGGGAGTCTGACAAGGATGTTCCCTATCTCTGTTACTTTTTAATCTTTACATGGAACTAGCAGTTAATGATGTTAAAGAACAATTTAGATTCAGAGTAACAGTACAAGGTGAAAAGATAAAGATGCTACGATTTGCTGATGATATAGTAATTCTAGCCGAGAGTAAAAAGGATTTAGAATAAACAATGAACGGCATATAGATGAAGTCCTACTCAAGAACTATCGCATGAAAATAAACAAGAACTAAACAAAAGTAATGAAATGTAGTAGAAATAACAAAGATGGACCGCTGAATGTGAAAATAGGAGGAGAAAAGATTATGGAGGTAGAAGAATTTTGTTATTTGGGAAGTAGAATTACTAAAGATGGACGAAGTAGGAGCGATATAAAATGCCGAATACCACAAGCTAAAAGAGCCTTCAGTAAGAATTTGTTTACATCAAAAATTAATTTAAATGTCAGGTAAAGATTTTTGAAAGTCTCTTTCTATGGAAGTGAAACTTGGACGATCGGAGTATCTGAGAAGTAAAGATTAGAAGCTTTTGAAATGCGGTGCTATAGGAGAATGTTAAAAATCAGACGGGTGGATAAAGCGACAAATGAAGAGGTATTGCGGTAAATAGATGAAGAAACAAGCCTTTGGAAAAATATAGTTAAAAGAAGAGACGGACTTATAGGCCACATCCTGGAATAGTCGCTTTAATATTGGATGGACAGGTAGAAGGAAAAAATTGTGTAGACAGGCCACGTTTGGAATATGTAAAACAAATTGTTAGGGATGTAGGACGTAGAGGGTATACTGAAATGAAACGACTAACACTAGATAGGGAATCTTGTAGAGCTGCATCAAACCAGTCAAATGACTGAAGACAAAAAAAAAAAATATTTGAATTTTTTTCACATTTTTATGACATTCAGTAACAAAACAAGATGCCCAGAATACATATTTGGACAGTGCGGAGAGGTATTAACTTTTAATTTTACACCACAAATAAAAAAATAGATGACAGTTAAGAACATAGTATATATTCTATTAATTGATGAAACTTACTTGTATCTCTGCAAATCTTCAAGTGTAATAATACCACCCATATCTTGAATATCTTCAATAAAAGTTTTAGCTAATGTTCCGTTATAAAGTTCATCACCGCCTTTTTCAGCAATAATCTGCAAAGTATCACATAATCTTTCTGGCCTAATTAATGTGGCAGCCGGTTTTATTTCATCTGTACCTGGCTGAATAAACCATTCTCTATATAACAAAAAAATTTCACATTTCAAAAAAGAAAAATATAAAATTATCGATATTATGAGAATTATTTTTTTTCCAAGGTCCGATCGGTCACGAACTAAAAACCCATGCAAAAATCGGATGAACCTTTGCACATATGCGTTGCAGGAACTTTAAAGCAGGACGTGCAGATGTTCATGATGCAGGCGGTCAGGGAAGGATGCGAGCAGATGAGGCAGTTCAAGAAAATCGTCGGTTCACAATTTCTGTATTGAGCGATTCGTTTCCTGAAATTTTAAGGTCAGCTCTCTACACCGTTGTGAGCGAGAGACTTCAGTACCGCAAACTGTGTACGAGATGGATTCCCAAGATGCTGTCTGACCATCAAAAAACAATAGAATGGACGCCTCCCTTACGTTTCCGGAGCACTACCGCAATGAAGGAAAAGATTTTTTGAACAAAATTGTGACAGGGGACGAGACACGGGTCCATTTCGAAACTGAAGAAACAAAAGAACAATCCAAACAGCAGATGCATTCTCCCATTGAACCGAAGAAGTTCAAGCTAACCTTCTCCAACAGAAAGCGTATGGCAACTGTGTTCTGGGACCGGAATGGCGTTCTCTTGGTGGAATTCATGGAACATGGCCACGACCTCATACCGCGTGACTCTTCAACATCTACGAAGGGCAATTCAGAATAAGCAGAAAGGAATGTTGTCATCAGGAATTGTCTTTCTCCATGACAATGCTCGGCCGCACACTGCAGCTGTAACAAAGAAGCTCCGGCACAATTTTCATCGGGAAGTATTTGATCAACACTTTTATACAGCCCGGACTTAGCTCCAACCTCTTTGCTCGCATGAAACGCTGGCTAGGAGGACAACATTTTGGCGTAGAAATCGTGTTGCAGACCAACGTAGAAAATGGCTGAAAACACAGGCGGCTCTGTTCTATGACGAGGGTATTGGAAATTTGGTACCACGCTACGACAAATGTCTAAATCGGAGTGGTGACTATGTAGAGAAATAGCATAACTATGTTAAGTACTTGTTACAAACAAAAACTTTTTATATTCGCTGTGGTTTTAATTTTGTGACCGATCGGACCTTGAAAAAAAAACATAAACCTTGTACAAAATGTGTGAACTAAATTAATTAATTAATGTTTCATTTTTTCCGCAAACATGAATCACAAATAATACGACATCTGTAAATAAAGTAATCAGACCGGTTCAGAAAAACTTTTTATTTACGATCGGATTATACCTGGATTCCTTCTGGATTATACCTTCGAAACAATTCCCTTGGGAAGTCATGTAACACTTCAAATGGATTTCCAATTCATCATAGCAATGTTGGAACTCAGAAACCGAATTATCCTTTACATTTTTTAAAAATATTTTCTACTGTTCCAAAATCGTATCCTTTGAGATGTTTTTTTACATTCATTAACAGAAAAACATCAGGAATTCAAATTAAGTGAATAAGGTAGTAGAGGAACTACAGGAATGTTTTTTTTTTCTTTAACCAAAAACTCATTAATTGAAGAATGCAGTGTGACAAGGTGCAGCATCCAGTTGTCTTTGATGGCTGTTCTTACGCGATCAACTTTCTCCTGCAGTCGTTCAAGAATTTCTCGATAAACATATTGATTTAAAGTTTTTCCTATAGGCAAAAATTCCTTATGGACAACGCTATTACAATCGAAAAAACAAATTAACATGGATTTGATTTATGATTTCCTCATTTTTGCTTTTACGGGACGTAGTGAATTTGAAGTGTGCCGCTCCTTGCTCTGGCATTTTGTTTCTGGATCGTACATAAATATCCAAGATTCATCACCAGTAGACATTTTTTTAGAAAACCAGTTTCAATTCACCTTAAAAGATCGCAGCACACTTCCACCCTGTTGTCTTTTTATTCAACAGTGACGTGTTTTAGGCAAAAACATTCTTCATGTCCGATTCATTAGTCAAAATTTGATGGACTGTGGTACCATTCAAATGCAATCATTCTGACAGTTAAACATCAGTTGTACCGTATCATGTCGGAAGAAATGAATTAGAAAATGGTGTTATAGAGGAAGAAGAAGAAGTCGAAGAGGATGAAATGGGACAAACAATACTGAAATCTGAATTTAAGAACGCATTTAAAGATTTAAATGGCAGAAAGGCTCCTGGAATAGACAGAATACCTGTAGAATTACTGCGCAGTGCAGGTGAGGAAGCGATTAATAAATTATACAAACTGGTGTGTAATGTTTATGAAAAAGGGGAAGTTCCAACAGACTTCAAAAAAAGTGTTATAGTAATGATACCAAAGAAATCAGGGGCAGATAAATGTGAAGAATACAGAACAATTAGTTTAACTAGTCACGCATCAAAAATCTTAACCAGAATTCTATACAGAAGAATTGAGAGGAGAAAGGAAGAAGTGTTAGGAGAAGACCGATTTGGTTTCAGGAAAAGTATAGGGACAAGGGAAGCAATTTTAGGCCTCAGATTAATAGTAGAAGGAAAGATTAAAGAAAAACAAACCGACATACTTGGCATTTATATATCTAGAAAAGGCATTCGATAACGTAGACTAGAATAAAATGTTCAGCATTTAAAAAAAATTACGGTTCAAATACAGAGATAGAAGAACAATTGCTAATGTTTACAGGAACAGTAATAATTGAAGAACATAAGAAAGAAGCCGTAATAAGAAAGGGAGTCCGACAAGGATGTCCCCTATCTCCGTTACTTTTTAATCTTTACATGGAACTAGCGGTTAATGATGTTAAAGAACAATTTAGATTCGGAGTAACAGTACAAGGTGAAAAGATAAAGATGCTACGATTTGCTGATGATATAGTAATTCTAGCCGAAAGTAAAAAGGATTTAGAAGAAACAATGAACGGCGTAGATGAAGTCCTACAAAAGAAAATAAGCAAGAACAAAATGAAAGTAATGAAATGTATTAGAAATAAGAAAGATGGTCCACTGAAAGTGAAAATAGGAGGAGAAAAGATTATGGAGGTAGAAGAATTTTGTTATTTGGGAAGTAGAATTACTAAAGATGGACAAAGCAGGAGCGATATAAAATGCCGAATACTACAAGCTAAAAGAGCCTTCAGTAAGAATTTGTTTACATCAAAAATTAATTTAAATGTCAGGTAAAGATTTTTGAAAGTCTCTTTATATGGAAGTGAAACTTGGACGATCGGAGTATCTGAGAAGAAAAGATTAGAAGCTTTTGAAATGCGGTGCTATAGGAGAATGTTAAAAATCAGACGGGTGGATAAAGCGACAAATGAAGAGGTATTGCGGTAAATAGATGAAGAAACAAGCCTTTGGAAAAATATAGTTAAAAGAAGAGACGGACTTATAGGCCACATATTAAGGCATCCTGGAATAGTCGCTTTGATATTAGAGGGACAGGTAGAAGTAAAAAATTGTACAGGCAATCAACGTTTGGAATATGTAAAACAAATTTATTAGGGATATAGGATGTAGGGGGTATACCGAAATTAAACGACTAGCATTAGATAGAGAATCTTGGAGAGCTGCATCAAACCAGTCAAATGACGGAAGACGAAAAAAAAAACATTAATTTTCTCAAAATTAAATTCTCACCAGTCTGATAGTGACATTTACACATTTATTAGTCATTCATACTATTCATTTATAATTAACTTACTAATAAAATATGTTTTTCTTCACCGAGTTTTTCTCTTTAACGTTGGACATCATGAAAACTACGGAAGATACACTTATATGATCGTTTTAATAGAGCTGTCAGGTCCAGAACCACTACAAACCATCAAGTTTACTTCTTATACATAAAGCCTTAAAAATTTTTAGTAAGAGCTCCTTTCACCAGAAATAAAATCATGAAATGAAATGTGAAAATAAAATTCATTCGAAATTTTTTGCTTCCCGTAATCTCATAACAAAACGTTTCGAAAATATATTTGTATTGACTTTTGTTCATTATTTCAAGCTCTAGAATCAGTTTCCAAATATGTTCACTTTCCTCGGGATCAATCTGTATGTATATATAGTTCTACCAGAAAAGGACAAAGGGCACTATTTTGGGAGATGACATTAGAATAAAATGTCAGAAAAAAATTCTTATAAGTGTAAGCCCGTATATATATATATATATATATATATATATATATATATACACTTTTTTTTTCAAGTTACAGCTTTCAAATGATTTTACACTGATTTCTACATTCTTCTACGAAGTAAGGAAGAATTGTGATCGCGAAAAATTTCGGTTTTCAGATTTCACCGGAAATATCCATTTGACCATACCTAAATCCATTTGACAAGTTTCGGCGTTACGTACGTCACGCCGATACGTATATCATGTGAGATACGTATGTATCTCGGATAACTTAAAAAACTATTAGCCGTAGAATGTTGAAATTTTGGATTTAGGACTGTTGTAACATCTCGTGCGCACCTCCTTTTTGATTGCAATCGACTGAACCGAAAGTGTCCAAAAAGGCCCAAACTCCAAAACATTTGGATTTTAGACTGTTTTTAACTGCCGTAATAATCCGTAATCGAGAGATTTTCAACGATACATCATAAGCGGTACTTATTTTCATCGGTTCCACGTTACAGCTAAATAAAATTTTAATTAATGAAATATTTGGTTCATACAAGGAGAAACAATTCGAATTCAACTTCATATACATTTTTTTAACTTGTTTTTTTTTTAATTTAAATATATTTATTTATTAATAATTATTAAACTCTGATCGTAAAAAAAAAATTACAATAAATAATAATTCAATAATAATAATAAAAAAAGAAATATGAAAAAATCAAAAGTTATTAGTGAAATAACATTTTTTCTACTTTTCATTTAATTAAAAACTTTTACAGAGGTTAAAATTTTTAATAAATCAATATATTTAAATTGAAAAAAAAACTGTGCGTGAAATCGAACTCCAATCGACGTGTCCATGGTTACAGATCCGACACGTTCTCCCTTACAACACATAAACACTTGAACGACAGGAAACAAAATTATTATATAAATATGAAATGCCGATACGTACACCACAAAAATGTGTGATAAAATGTGGTTCCACCGCATTGCGATCGTGTAACCGTCTACTTTAATAAAGAACTGAAGGATCGTACCTCACTTTCAAATTAAATAAGTTTAAATGAAACGCATCAAAATATGCGTATATATAATTTAATAGGCGTACAAGGAAGTCATGCGGTGTACACATCAGATTTTTTTATCGTAGATAACATAATGTGTTCTAGAAGTATAATTCTAATATTTTTTTTTATGTTAAAGGAAAACTAAAAAATTAAAATCAAACACCTTTTTATTTTTTATTTAGCGGAAAGTAGCTCAGCCAAATTAACAATTAACATTATCCAAAACTTTGCTCGGTGAATTTTTACTAGCTTGAATATCGGTAATTTTGATTTTTTAATTAATTATTTATTAGAATCGTAAAATTTTTTGCCACGTACTGCTTCATATTGAAATCAAATTTTTCAAAATAATATATTTTTTTATCGACTTTACATCGGTTTTTTATCCATAGCGTTTTATATCTATCCGTTTCTGAATTATCTATATAATTTACCGATCAGAATAAAATATTTATTTATTTAACGTCGTTATCGATTTTTTTTTAATAATTTATATCGTCAGAAGTTAGAAACTATTTTTATTGTTAAAACAAATAAATAATAATGAATTTTTATAATTTAACAGGTAATGCTGTTTGTTAGACAACTCCGTAACAATAAAATAAAAATAGATTCCTACGGATTCTATACCGTGAATCTTAACCTATTTCTAAGGATAAGTAATTAAATTAGCGTTCAATTTATTATAACGATTATTATTATTTTTAGGTCGAGCTGAAACTTATGTAATTATTGTTTTACCTATAATAGCAGCACAACATGTATTCTGGTACGCTTAAACGCAGCGATTTAAATCGCCAACAATAACACAAAATCTCGTAGAAGATTATTTTCTAAATCCCTTTTTTTCGAGGAAAACACAAAATATAACGCAAAACTTTTTTGCCTTTCAGTAACAAAATATTTCTCCAGTAATTCATAACTTCAAACGATCTGTTCACTGGAATTATCGTTTCATCGTTAACTGTAATTGTTGTTTGTTAAACTCAATTTAAAGTGTCATAACTTTCCCGGTTTCACAGTTGACAAACCTTTATTTAAAATACTCCAATTTGTATTTAAATATTCACGACTTATTACTTATATTTCGATCATATAAAAGCGTTTAATGAAATAAAAATTAAGTAATTGGTTTCTGCAGATCCTGACGATATGTTACTTATGCAAAAATTAATAGACCGGCGTGTATTACCTTTATAAAGAAAAAATTTAACTTTGACTAAAATATATGGTTAATGATAGAAGAAAACTAATAAATGTAAAATCGGGTACCGTCTTACCCACTTGTCTGTAGGGGTGCACACTGGAAATATTGGTGCCTGAAAATTTTGTGTCTGTTTTCAAACAGAATTTAGCGTTACGCTTCAAAACTTTCAGTCGTATTACAGTTACTTATTAATCTGTTTGAAAAAATAAGATGTCGTTTTTTACAAAAGAAACTTCTCTTTTTTTCCTGTTTATTCTCCGGTAATTACCGTTCAGATAATACTTCAGAAGATGAATGAGGATGATATGTATGAGTGTGGTGTTGTACGGTCTCAGATCGACCTTTTCTGAGATGTGTGGTTAATTGAAACCCGACCGCCAAAGAACACCGGTATTCACGATGTAATAGTCAAATCCGTGTAAAAATAGCTGACTTTACTAGGACTTTAACGCTGGAACTCTCGACTACCAAATCGGCTGATTTGGGAAGACCGTTCACCAGTAGACCGACCCGGTGGGTTAATACAAAAAAAGCTTAAGGTACTTTTTAAAATTCAAGAAAATTTAAGCGTATATGTAAAAATATAACATAAGAATGTTACTCTTTAATAAGTCACCTGCAAGATTATTTTAGAATATAGAATTAATGTTTAGTTATTAAAAAAATTTACTATTTTACAACGTACTGACAGCCAAAAAAAATCTTTAAAGTGAATTTTCATATCGTAGAAAATAAATATACACTAATATTAATATTAACATTAATAAATAAAGGAAACAAATTAGGAAAACCCTCTAAAAAGTAAAAAATAAGAATTAAGTAAGATTGCGAATTTTAAACAAAAACAAAAAAAATATATTAACAAATATAAAAATGCACTAATAAGTAAAAAAATAAATTATATAAATATCTAATAAATAACCGATAAATAAATGTAATAATTATTAAATTTTAAAATTAAAAGTAATGAAAATATTTAGTTAAATAACAGCGCGGCACAGTTTTTATATCTATTTAAAACAACACAACATTTATTTTTACAACAAATAATCTTCATTTTCATTTTCAATAACGACGCGAGGAGGCGGAAAGGTCTGCTGGAACCTCTCCGGTTGAGACCGACTAGCTACAAGTAACAATCTTGGAAAATGCACCCGCTCGCTTTCTTTGTACGTGTTATCACATAGTTGGAGTTCATCTTCGAATTCTGCTTGTAATCTAAGCCAAACTGAACACACTCTTTCCGCTAAAAGTTTCATTTTAATTAATTATGAATTTTTATTTAACGAATTCATAATTACGATTACGATTATAATAATGATAATAATTAATAATTTTTCAGATTACCGTCAACTTTGCGCAAGATTTCTAAATTTAATTTTTATTTTTAATCTTATTAAACCTTAAAGGTCATCTCTGTGCAAATTTGAACCGTCAAAGAATTAAAAACTTGAGTTATTTTATTACAGATAAATAAAGTATATACATATACTAAACAACCTCGTTAAACAAAAAAAAAATTTTTAAATACAGCAAATGTCTATAAATACTTATTCGAAAACATCGTTATAAAAACTGCGCCACGCTTTTATTTAACTAAATATTTTATTACTTTAAATTTAAAAGTTAATTTAATTATTAAAATTTAATAATTATTACATTTATTTGTCGGTTATTTATTATATATTTATATAATTTATTTTTTTACTGTTCAGTGCGTTTTTATATTTGTTAATATATTATATTTTTTTGTTTAAAATTCTCAATTTGATTTAATTCTAATTTTTTACTTTTTAGGGAGATTATCTAATTTGTTTCCTTTTTTTATTAATGTTAATATTAATATTAGTTAAATAAAAGATTTTTACAAAAATAATTTTTTACATGTAATCAAATATATTTTTGTATTTTTTTAAGGCTAAAAAAAACATATTTATTTTTACATACGTGTACCAAATTTGAATCATTTTCATACGATAGTTGATGAGAAATGAAAATTTTCAATTTAGCATAGGCGAAGCGCTTGGTTGGCGCTTGGCGTGGTGGTGGATCATATCAAATTTCGACAACGTAGTGCTGTATTGTCAGTGAACCAAATTTCATTGATTTTCATCCGATAAATCAAATATATAGGCAGTTGCAAAATTTGATTATTCCTAAAGCGAGTTAAATAAAAGCTTTTAAAAAGACAATAAATATTTACTTTTACTTATGATTAGTCAACAGATAATAAATTCTAATAAAAAGTGTTAAATTAAAATTTAATTTTTTGTATTGGAATCTAAAGGAAACGACATTAATAAAAGGCTTTATAAACGGAAGTTCATAAATTTTTTATGAAGACCTATATTTTTTATCGGGTTTGATTTAAATGAACTTTAGATATATAAAAAGTAATAATAAATTATATTTTGTTCTACTAAAAAATTTAAACTTAAAAAAAAATGCTAAATTCACTTCATTATAACATTACACAAAAAATATTTTAGATAACATAATTAAAAATAAATTCAGTTAAACCAGTTTAACAATATTTATAAGCACAGCATGGGAATATTAATAATATTTTTTTTTTTTAAACAGTTACCTACCGAAGCTAATAATGTCGACTGGGACAAAAGTCCCAGTTCAAGCCCAGATCAAGCCAAAAATGGCTTGATGAACTATAGCTAAAAAGGGGTTTTTAATTTATGATTAACATTTTAAATACATTACTGAACACGTATCAACATAACTCAGTCCTCTGAGTACTGCGCAGCTGAAAGCAATGGAAAACTACAGCCGCTTTTTTCCAACAAAATGTAACTTTCTGCATTTTCATATGCAATGATGGAGGCGCCTTCCTTAATAAAATATTCCGGAGGTAAACTAGTCCCCCGTTCGGATCTCCGGGTGGGGACTACTAAGGAAGGGGTCACCAGAAAATTAAAAAATAACATTCTACGAGTCGGAGCGTGGAATGTTAGAAGCTTGAAAAAGGTTGGTAGGCTAGAAAATTTAAAAAGGGAAATGGGTAGGACAAATGTGGATATAGTAGGAATTAGTGAGGTTCGGTGGGAAGAGGAAGGCGACTTTTGGTCAGGTGATTTTAGAGTAATTAACTCAGCGTCAAATAATGGGCAGGCAGGAGTAGGTTTCGTGATGAACAAGAAGATAGGGAGGAGAGTGGAGTATTTCAAAATGCACAGCGATAGAATCATTGTAATAAGGATAAAATCAAAACCTAAACCGACAACGATTGTTAACGTTTATATGCCTACAAGCGCCCATGATGATGATGAGGTAGAGTGTGTATACGAAGAGATTGATGAAGCAATTAAACACGTAAAAGGAGATGAAAATTTAATAATAGTTGGAGATTGGAATGCAAGCATTGGAAAAGGCAAGGAAGGAAATATAGTGGGTGAATACGGGCTGGGCAGAAGGAATGAAAGAGGGGACCGACTTATAGAGTTTTGCACGAAGTATAATTTAGTAATTGCCAACACCCAATTTAAAAATCATAATAGAAGAATATACACTTGGAAAAAGCCAGGCGATACTGCAAGGTATCAGATAGATTATATCATGGTTAAGCAAAGATTTAGAAATCAACTCGTTGACTGCAAAACTTACCCTGGAGCAGACATTGATAGCGACCATAATTTGGTGATAATGAAATGTAGATTGGGGTTTAAAAACCTGAAGAAAAGGTGTCAGATGAATCGGTGGAATTTAGAGAAGCTTGAGGAAGAGGAGGTAAAGAAGATTTTTGAGGAGGACATCGCAAGAGGTCTGAGTAAAAAAGATAAGGTAGAAAATGTAGAAGAAGAATGGGAGAATGTTAAAAAGGAAATTCTTAAATCAGCAGAAGCACACTTAGGCGGAATAAAGAGAACCGGTAGAAAACCTTGGGTTTCAGACGATATATTGCAGCTGATGGATGAACGTAGAAAATATAAGAATGCTAGTGATGAAGAAAGTAAAAGGAACTATCGGAAATTAAGAAATGCTATAAACAGGAAGTGCAAACTGGTGAAAGAAGAGTGGATTAAAGAAAAGTGTTCAGAAGTGGAAAGAGAAATGAACATTGGTAAAATAGACGGAGCATACAGGAAAGTTAAGGAAAATTTTGGGGTACATAAATTAAAATGTAATAATGTGTTAAACAAAGATGGTACACCAATATATAATACGAAAGGTAAAGTCAATAGATGGGTGGAATATATTGAAGAGTTATACAGAGGAAATGAATTAGAAAATGGTGTTATAGAGGAAGAAGAGGAAGTTGAGGAGGATGAAATGGGAGAAACAATACTGAGATCTGAATTTAAGAGAGCATTAAAAGATTTAAATGGCAGAAAGGCTCCTGGAATAGACGGAATACCTGTAGAATTACTGTGCAGTGCAGGTGAGGAAGCGATTGATAGATTACACAAACTGGTGTGTAATATTTATGAAAATGGGGAATTTCCGTCAGACTTCAAAAAAAGTGTTATAGTCATGATACCAAAGAAAGCAGGGGCAGATAAATGTGAAGAATACAGAACAATTAGTTTAACTAGTCATGCATCAAAAATCTTAACTAGAATTTTATACAGAAGAATTGAGAGGAGAGTGGAAGAAGTGTTAGGAGAAGACCGATTTGGTTTCAGGAAAAGTATAGGGACAAGGGAAGCAATTTTAAGCCTCAGATTAATAGTAGAAGGAAGATTAAAGAAAAACAAACCAACATACTTGGCGTTTATAGACCTAGAAAAGGCTTTCGATAACGTAGACTGGAATAAAATGTTCAGCATTTTAAAAAAATTAGGGTTCAAATACAGAGATAGAAGAACAATTGCTAACATGTACAGGAACCAAACAGCAACAATAACAATTGAAGAACATAAGAAAGAAGCCCTAATAAGAAAGGGAGTCCGACAAGGATGTTCCCTATCTCCGTTACTTTTTAATCTTTACATTGAACTAGCAGTTAATGATGTTAAAGAACAATTTAGATTCGGAGTAACAGTACAAGATGAAAAGATAAAGATGCTACGATTTGCTGATGATATAGTAATTCTAGCCGAGAGTAAAAAGGATTTAGAAGAAACAATGAACGGCATAGATGAAGTCCTACGCAAGAACTATCGCGTGAAAATAAACAAGAACAAAACAAAAGTAATGAAATGTAGTAGAAATAACAAAGATGGACCGCTGAATGTGAAAATAGGAGGAGAAAAGATTATGGAGGTAGAAGAATTTTGTTATTTGGGAAGTAAAATTACTAAAGATGGACGAAGCAGGAGCGATATAAAATGCCGAATAGCACAAGCTAAACGAGCCTTCAGTAAGAAATATAATTTGTTTACATCAAAAATTAATTTAAATGTCAGGAAAAGATTTTTGAAAGTGTATGTTTGGAGTGTCGCTTTATATGGAAGTGAAACTTGGACGATCGGAGTATCTGAGAAGAAAAGGTTAGAAGCTTTTGAAATGTGGTGCTATAGGAGAATGTTAACAATCAGATGCGTGGATAAAGTGACAAATGAAGAGGTATTGCGGCAAATAGATGAAGAAAGAAGCATTTGGAAAAATATAGTTAAAAGAAGAGACAGACTTATAGGCCACATACTAAGGCATCCTGGAATAGTCGCTTTAATATTGGAAGGACAGGTAGAAGGGAAAAATTGTGTAGGCAGGCCACGTTTGGAGTATGTAAAACAAATTGTTGGGGATGTAGGATGTAGAGGGTATACTGAAATGAAACGACTAGCACTAGATAGGGAATCTTGGAGAGCTGCATCAAACCAGTCAAATGACTGAAGACAAAAAAAAAAAAAAAAAAAATACTGAACACATTTTTTTAAATCCTCCAATGTTTAATTTTTTTTTTCAAATATAATGGCTTTTTATTATCTATGCGTTTCATTAAGTACAAACTATTTTTTTAAAGCGGTTAATTCAAATGATCTCAGTGATTTCTGTAATATTAGAGAAAATTTGTTGGTGATTCCCAATAAATTTAAAATTGTTCCAGGAAACTCAAATGTAAGAAACGAAAAACACCGTTAAATACAACGCAGAATTTAAAGGTAGATTTTTAAGTTTTTAATTACGCATGAAACGGTTACTACACGTCATGCGGTTTATTACTAAAAGTCAGGCCGATATAACTTATACAATCAACCGATCTATTATCACTTATGTAGAAAGTTGTATCTTAATGAATTTGAAAAAAAATTATCTTCTTACTCCGCAAAAGTTACAGATAAAATTCAAACAAGCAACTAAATATTATAAATCATTATCGATAAATATGATAAAAAATGAGATAATGCTAAACAAGGAATTAAGGTAATTAGGGAATACGTAATTATTGTCACTTTCATTCCGATCTAAAGTTTTCACATGTAAATAATAATTACATTTTTCTCTTAGAGCCTCCGATGAAACTTATTGTTGTCATTTCAAACTTATTAATATTATGTTATCGTTAATATTATTACGTTATTTATTAATAATATTGATCACCACTGAAATCTATCGATACGAATAATAATGCTGTATTGCGATGAAATTTTATTCTCGCTTAATTTTACCTTTTCAATATCGTATAAGAATTTAGTCGTTTATTTTTATTTGTCAATTTACGTACAAACTTCTATATTCATTGTTATTTTAACCGTCGTTTATTATATATGTGAAATAAATTATTATACTATACTAAAATTGGTTCTTGTAATTCGTTTACGATTTAGAAAATAAAGAAAAACATTTACGATTTCTACAGTAGAATGATAAACCGATTCAGATAGAGATGACGATTTTGTCTATCTCCAATCTCCAATGTCAATCGTCAATGTCGAAATTCTTAAGCGTTGATGTTCGCACAACAGCACAGATCCGAGGATAAGAACATAAATTAGACTGTGGAAAATCAAACGGTTGAACGACAATAGACTTTAGTTAGACGCTAAAATTTTCTATATTTAAAACAGTTCAAAGAAATATTCATCCTTGAAACGGCACACCAAAGATCTGAAAATATTTTGCGACGAGGTAATAGCTATACATTTATTTACGTGAAGTTTGTGCGGATAACATATTTAACAGTCTAATAACGATAAGCGGAACAATAAACCGTTAAAAGTTTATAACAATTTATATTTGGCGGCATATGTTGATAAATAAACGATTGCTTTTTATACTCCATATGAGACGGTTTGACCGATACGTTATTAAATGTAATACGACCTCCCGTTTGACCAGGCAGTAAAACCGTGTCCAAATTATGGAGAGTATTTCGTGACACTCTAACTTAACCGGTATGCGGTTTCAGTAGTATAGTTCAGTCGTACGCTTAATTTCGTCGACACTGTGATTAGGAATCCACAAGTAAGTTATGAATCTTTGTTAGTTTTCGCAAAATTACGAAACAGATGTGAGTTTGGCGCATCCCCGCGTTAGTGTAATTATATTTATGTGAATTTAAACGGTGGTGATTCAGCAGGAATATAGGTATATTTAAACAGATAATGGCGGACATCGTTGTCTTCCGGTCGATACTAGAAATTATTTTGCACATCAATATTATCATAAATTGTTTTTCCAATTCGTAATTGAAAAGTTTAGTTTTCTGATTATTATAACATTAACATCAATATATTTCATTTTCTGGCTCTAGAAGAAAAATCTCAATATGTTAATAGGAAAGTAATAAGATGCAATAAATAAGATAACACGTTTTGTAAATTCAATGAAAAAAAAAATTCGCATGAACTCAGAGTACGTATTATCTCCGCATAACAATATATTATCAGAATTGGCAACTTCTATCATCAGAAAGTATCGTACTGGAATTAACGTACTTTCATATTTCAGTATATTTGATTTCAAGCTCAGAAATAGAAATGCTGGAGGTTTTCTCTTCTTTTTTCTCTATGGATTAATTTATCCATATACAATTTTCTTCTTATCTTCTGCCTTTAATAACAATAGAATTTTTTCCGTTTTTTGTTACAGTTGGTTACATAGTTTGGTTAAAATTTCGTTGCCGGTTTTTTTGCCAATGTCAACATTTCACAACCCCTTGATTCCAGAAACATTAAAAAAATCTGTTTCGGCACGCCGGAAGGCGGAGGTAGATTTCACCGGTGTTAAGTAGGGGATAAAAAGGATTTCCACTTTAAAGTTTAAAAAAAATTTCAAATTTACTCAATACGACAACGGTTGCATGTGAAAAAAATGTTACACGTGTTTAGCATACGACAAGCCTCATCTTCTTACAATTCCAGCAACATTTTGGTCATCCCTTGTCGTAAGGGTTGATCATATCAAAAATTGTTGCAGACAGAAGTTTTAGGTAATTTTTAGAAGACTAACGACCATTTTAAACCGATTCGATACTTCTCTATTAAGAGAGGTATGATGTTTTTTGTCTTCAAAACCCTATTTTTTCATCCCTGGGGCCAACGGTTGGTGATATCAAAAACCTTTACTTACATATGTTTTGGGCCCTTATCGAATGAAGAGGAGGAACTTTAGTAAACAAATTCGATATTTGTATATATATATAAAACTTTTGAGCTGACGGTGGTTTTGGGGTCTGGGGGTGTGAAACGCGAAGATATGTCCAAATTTTACGGAAGTTAAATCATGGTTCCGATTACATTAGGTAGCTTTCTTATGAAATCTAACTAAACCCCTTAAAAATTTCTGAAAGATGTGTGTACAAAGTCTGAAACCGATTTGTATAATCATTTACTTACTTCATTATCTAGTCGATTTTCAAAATTCGTTTTTATTTGTGTTTCATAATTCGTTTGATCGATTTTAAGAGCAAATAATTAGCGTATTTAAAAAAAAAATCTGGGGAAGTTTTCACACTCTTTTAACGTTTATTCTTAAACGGATAATATATTCTATATAACACACACATATACACAGTTATATAATTGTATTCTATTTTGTAAATTGCTATAATTTATTTATACCATATATTGAATTAAGATTTATTTTACAAAAATATATTACATTATTGTTGTTCGCATTAATATTAATTTTGATTTCAGGGTGTTGGTTTAATGGCTACGTTTCTGGTAATATTCATCCAAATCAATAAACCAGAATTTTGGCCTCAAAGTTAAAATACTTAATAATGAATTAATGAGTGTAGTGTCTGCATTATATTTTTCTACAATGAATTTATTAAAAAAGCTTACCTAGAAAACTTCATTCGAAATCTCATAAAGTAATAAATTTGATTATAATTTATCATTGAGAATTAAGTACTTTTCGTCTTTGTAAACAAAATTTTGAAACAAAGTAAACTAAATAAAATGTATTTATTAGTAATAATTAAAACAATCATAATGGTAGTTTATTCTGATATATTATCTGTACGGATTAAAAAATAAAAAATAATTTTAATCGACCGTTTTGACTTTTCCCTTTGAAATTTTAATCCAAAATTTAATTAGCAGAAAATGTTATTGTTATCCTGTTTACAATAATTAAAGGAAAATTTCTACGGACTTATTTTAAGATGTAAAATCCCTTCATACGATCGGTTTGATAACTAAATAACAGTGACAGGGTCAGTAACATTTCAAAATTACAAATCCAAGCTTATTAATGCACAAAGAATTTTAAATAGTAAATTGAAACGGTCGATTATAAACGTAATTTATTTTCATATAAGGGTCACGAAATTTCTTTGTATTTTAAAACAAAAGTAAAACATTTTTTTTTTTAATTTCGTAACCGAGTATATTATTAAGTCAAGTATGCGACGATTTGATCGACCACCTTTTGCTATTTTTGAGGAAAAACATAATCCCGTCATTGTGGAATTTAAACTTTCGGAAGGTTTTTAGACAAAACCTTTGATAAGTGGTTGTCACAAATCTTTTTTGAAGCTAACTTATACCGTTAAGGTAATTTGTAGAGACTGAAACCAACGGTAGTCTGACGGTGCAAGATCAGGACTAAGTAGTGGACGCATCAAAACTTCCCAGCCAAGTTCTCACAGTTTTCAAGAATATGTGGGATCTAGCGAACACATTTTCTATCGATCAATTCTCGTCGCAATATTGACTGGTATAACCTTTCCAGTTGTTAACAGTAAAAGTTAAAGACAATTAATTGTCATACCAGATGGCAGCAGCTCATAGTGAAATATTTCTTTCAGATCAAAGTAGACTCGCGTGCACACAAACGGCATCTCTTTTCTTGTCGACCTTCGCTTTGCCATCGTTTACTAGCTTCAACTTGCTTTGACCACGATCATTTTCATAAATTATTGTAGTAAATTGTCCAATTTTTGTTGCCCGTAACGAGCTGTTTCAAAAACGGTTCGAGTTCGTTCCTTTTTAGCAACGTTTTGTAGATGGAACGTAGATCAGTTAAATTCTACTTTCTCGGCACCACAGCTCTAGAGCTATGCTGCAAGAAAGAGAGTAAGGTAATCGGTCAAAAAATGGTGTATGAACTTTTTTTATTTCTTGACATTTCATGACCCAGGGACCCAAACAAAAAGCGGGAGGTAAGGTTTGTATGTACGTACTTAGTATATAAGTGTGCTGGAGTTTGAAGCTTAATAACTTTTGATCGGATAAACCGATTCTGATGAAATTTGTCACACAGAATCAGTATACGGGAAAATTTGTCGGTAAAAGTTTAGGGGCAACGTATCCAGGGATGGGATAAATAGCTTCTTTGGGATCAATTTCTCAAAATTTTGTAAATATAACTTCTCTTCATAATTATTAAGCTATTAAATGCGTACATGCTTATCTTACCGTTTAAAAGAAACAACTACCTCCAAATTCTCCCCTTCACCAAAAATCAACTCGCTATCTTTTTATTTATTACATAATCGAATTTTTTCTGTTTTCCTAAGTATAGTAGTAGTACAAGTGGCCAAAAACAAAATACTTTGGGGGCAATGCTTTGGTGAGGGAACTGTTCAAAGTTTAATAATAACGATTTTTGAATTTAAAAAAAAATTTGTTTTTTTTATCTAAACTTGTAATAATAATATTACAATAAAATTTTATTATAATTTATCCCCACCCCCAAAAATGGAATCTTAGGTAGTGTTTTATTGGTCAAGCATAATTCATAGGATTTTTTTTAATTTCTATCATTCATCATAGTAAATGTAGACTAATCAAAAACTTTTCTTGGAGGTAATTTTGGGAGTAAGAAAGCAGAAAAAAGTTATAAATATCGATTATTAAAATTGTTTAACGTTTTTCAAGTATCATTATTTTTCCAATACCAGGAAAGTGCAACAACTTTTTTGTCAGCTTTTTCATTGTTAAAAGACGTGTTACATCGAGTTTTTTGTATTTAGCTTCCTTTATGAGAATTAAAATAGTTTTGTACTCTATTTTTACTTCGTTAATAATATCAAGACTGTTAATGTGCAGGTTTTGCTTACTTTTTATCCATAATTTCATCGAAGTTTTTCAATCGTTGACTGACCAGAGCGATGTGCATAACTGACATCAAAATTTCCAAATTGAAAACGTTAAAAACGCTTGAACCAGTTTTGTATTACACGTACGGATACTGCATAATATCCATAAATATCAGAAGTTTTTTAGTAGGTCTGAATTACATTCTGCCCTTACTTTTTAGTTAAATCTCCATATATGACAAATTTCTTGTATATTTTCACTAATTTTCAGGACGTAATAGCTTTAAATCGACGATCTAATATAAGTGAAATACCTAATATGAGTGAAAGTAGTAGTAACCTTTCTAAAAATATTTAGTGATATCTCACCGTTATAAAGCGCGCAAGTATTGACAGATTTTATTAATAATGCCAGAATTATGAAGTTCAAAACCATCTCCGAGGGAAATACGAAGAAACTTTTCCCCCGACCAGTTTGATTACGATCGGTAACATTATTAGATGAAAAACCTTCCCGGGATAATCAAATTGCTTTCGTTAATAACAAAATCAAATCGTAATGTTTTTTTTGAGTGTCTTCGAATACTGGCGTTTGGCAAACCGAGTGAAACTGATTAGTGTCGGGTAGAATATTTGAGATTTCGTAGTATTGCCTCTCTTGTAAGGTCTGCGGTTTTAGGTGAATACGTACATTCCCAACAAGAAGTTTCTTGTTTAGTAATGAGCTAGATTCTTCAAAACCTAGAATTAATGGTGTACTCTGACATCACTGTACAACAATTTCATCTGTGGAGCAATATTTTTTAGTTGTGTAAACTATATGCATTAAGTAATGCCGATATTAATAATAATTACTAATAATAATCACTTCCTTTATTTACTATCTAAATTTACACTTCATTAACTAAACATCACAATGATTTATAATAATTTATGTTTTCAACTGAGTTCTCATTTATTCACATTTTAGATATATATTAAATATGTCTAGCAAGAACGATAAAGATTTAGTGATGTTGTTGCTAATACATCTTAAAGGAGATTAAATTTATACAATTAATTCTAACAATAATTACGATCAGCTGGTTCATTCTCATATAAAAAGAAATAAAATGATAGGAGATGTTTACATTAAGCAAGAGGACAAAGAAAACAATTCTATGTTTTTGAATTTAAAAATATGATGTATAAAAAATTTCAGTGTACAGATAAACACTTCAGTATACATTGTTAATATTTAAAAATTAGTGTTTAAATACAATAATAAATATTTTAATTTTTAGAGGACGTTGCAGTAAATGATTAGGCACAGAATGAAAAAGTAATCTGTCGCACCAAGTCTGTCAGAAGGGCGGATTTCCAGTTTTAGTTAACCTTGCAAACGTACCCAAAAACCCAGTGTGCTTGCTTCTAACTCCGATTCCTGTGAACTGATTCACTTGGAGATCAGTAGGATTCATTTTTTACTTGGTTTACATCATCCTATCAAGATTAATCAAAATCGATTAAAATTGCGCCCAGGAAAACGAAAAGGAGCCGAAAATGTACCCAAAAACCCCTTTTTTGGCTCTATCTCCTGTTTCTGTGAACAGATTCGCGTGAAATTCTATTGGACTCTATTGTATCTAATAGGCTTATATCCGCTCATCAAGTTTCATTAAAATCAGTTAAGATTTGGGTACGAAATAATTTTATACATGCAAACGTAGATATGTGTATATATATGACCAGCCGCAATTGGGATTTTTAAATTCTTTGGAAATCCGCTAAAAAAGCCGTTTTTTACACTATTACTTATTTATTAAATAAATTTTTAATATATTAAAACAGTTATGGAAACTAAATAGTGCTAAAACTATAACTTAAAGGCAATTAACTTTACCTAAAGGTAAAGATAACAGCTCATGTAATGTAATTACGTTAAAATTTTCCTCCAGTCCTGTTATGAGGCAATTAATGTATAAACTATTAATCATATTGTTTGTCATAATATTTACCTTATATAAGGCCTTTAGCCTTTATTTTCTTTAATAATATACAAGATAATCAACATCAAATTTTGCCGACTGCGAAATTGGCTTTATTCCTACCGGAAGATTGAAAAGGGGAATATTTCAGTGACGTTACATGAAGGGTATCTGTTAGCAGTCAACCGTAAAATCATAGGCAAACTGTTTGTTTTTGTTATATTACTAATTTAAAAAATAATTATTTGTGCTTGAATGTTTTGAAAATGAAATATACTCGTAATAAATATTTTTCATAAAATAAAAATTTGATTTTTACAAATTTATTGATTTTACACTCAAATTCAAACTCTGGATCAACTGATGCCGGGAAGAATAGGGTTAAATTATTTGAATCTTCTTGAAAGTAAATTTTTTATTAAAAAGACGAGTTTTTATATATTTTATGTTTTAATTATATACAATTAAAACATTATATAATCTTAGTAGGGTTAAATCTATGTTAAATTTTAACACTTAATTGTAGTTTAACAAATAATTTAGTAACTTACTTATTCGTTTTACTTTTATTTTAAGAAGAAAATAATTAAATAAATAAGGGAATGATCAACATGGTAACAGTACTATTCGTTTTGAATTTAACCATGGAATGGTTGCGGGGGTTAAATATTAAGTTCTATGCGATTACTGGGAAATCTCAGCAACATCGTCGCCATCATTTAATTTTAAACCACGAAAAAGTAATTCGATTTTAAATTCACTCAAATTGTATATTCATTTATAATATTGTTTGATAATGCGATATTGTATTACAAATGCACTGATATCAACGATTCGAAAATATATAGTTCAACAGATTTATATATAATTTTAATTAACGTTCAAACATACAAACGGGCACCCGCACACAAATAAATAAATAAATATATATATATATATATATATATATATATATATATATATATATATATATATATATATTCTACTCGTGAAAATAATGGAAAAGTTCATATAAAGTTTTATTCAACTTATCCTACCATTATGTATGTTCAGCGTATTTCTACCAAGAGTAGTTCGCATCCTGCTAGTTCTATGTTTCGCCGCTTGGTTGGAGAGTGCTTACTCAACACTCGGCTGCGGGATGTGCTAGCGCCAAATCGTTGCCCGAACGGAGTTAACCTTTCCATGATTCCGAACGATAGGCGTTCGGAATATTATGCTTTAATATGTACTTGTGTGTCACCTGTGTTTTTTGTTAATATAATAAGATTTTTGTGCAGTTACGCCTTTTTTTATTTATTTATTTATTCTCCCGGTTGGATTTACAGTCCGCTTAATAGAACTTAGATATTTCAAGGTTTAAGAATCAACAATGTTCAGAATTAAATTTTCTACAAGTTCCGTTTAAACATTTTGTGGTTATTACCCGTTTAACAAAGTTATTTTAAGTCAAACATAAAAACTAGCGTTGTGTACCCCGATTTATTTGTTTACACCCAAATTTCTCAAACTCTACCGAAAATAGGGTTATGAGACCTATTTTATTCAAGTTCTCAGGTCAAAAACCATAAGAAATCACTAAATCTGCTCCTTAATTAACATCCTAAATACTTCAGTACTACCTCATTTCACCGGGGTAGCCGAAATCCGAGCAAAATCTTTTACTAGCCAAAACTCGCAAATGAGGCATTTTAGAACATAAGTTTATATGAACTTTTTCCACTATTTTCACGAGTAAAGTAGTATATAAAAGTCTCAGGAGAACTTTGTGACGCACTCTATATGTATGTATACAGCGTGTTTCAAAATTACGTTACCACGGGATGGATATTTTTACCTATCTATCTATTAACCATGCACCAAACATGTGCGTTATTGAACTTTACCCCTCATTTAGGACTAATGTTTATGCCTGTGTATTATGTGTCAGCTGTGATTGCTTACCTATTCGATAACCAAAATGTAAACGGTATGTATATGGGAACTTTCATTTAAATATACATTTCATGACCAGAAATCTATCTGCCATTTGATTAATAACATAATTTTGAAATACTCTGTATATATATATAAATACTCGCCATTATTTTTTATTTAGAGAAAAGTAAAACTGTACGTTTACTTTTGATTATATATCCTTTATGAATTATTTCATCCATAAATTTCTGTGTAAAATGGAATTTTATAATACAGCACAATTTAATTAACTACATTTCCCATAGGTAATGCTTGCTGTTTGTCAGGCGACTTTTCAACAACTAAATATAAGTACATACACACATGACTTTATTACTGCTTATATAATTTTATACTTAATGCCTAGTAACTATCACAGTAATATCATACAAATAAACTTTTGATTAATAAAAAATGTTTTAATTAATTGTCATATGTTAAGAAAACATAAAAACAAATATACAGAAATTGGAGTTAAAAAAAAATAATACTTCTACATTTAAGAATATTATAGATAGGAAAATAAAATTAAAATTAATATAACAAATTCTCGTAATGATGTTACTAAATATTAATGCTATTTGAATAAACTTTAAATGTAACCTTATAATTTATTATCCTTTCTACGTAATCTTAAATAACTAGTAATCTATATATATATATATATTTTAATATTAAACAGATTTTTTACCCTTTATTAAGTTTAGCCCAACTTATTGTTAAGAAGAAACGTCAAATCACAATTTTTATGATTCGCCTGTTCAAAAAAAAATATATGGTGGCAATTATAAATTAATTAATAACTGTAAAGTAAAACAATACAATTTAATTTAAAAAGAAATTAAAATGGAATAATGTAATATTCGAAAAAGCAAAGATTTTATGAAAATTCACTACAAATAGCTTTAAAGACTTATGCGTTAGAGACATACTGCCAGAAAAATCTCAGACGATGTTGAATTCAAACACGGTGAATATTTTGTAAAGAAAAATCGTAAAGTTTGTGAAGGTTTTTTGTTGTAATGAAGCACCATCTTGTATAGAAAATGTCATCGTAGTGCCACATCATCTTAAAATAATTCTGCTGTCGCTGAAAACCCAGGTTTCACAATTTCAAAACGGTACAACGATTAACCATCTCAAAGACCAATTTTAATAGCATTTTTCTTAAAAATGTTCAACTACATGCGAAAAATATTTAGTTGACCCAAAAGGTGCAGCTACGAGACCGTACTCAATATCGTATGTTAGTAACTTAGATATTGGAAATGCAGACTAGTAATCCCTGTTTACGTTTAACATTTCATGTAAAATTTACATTGAAAATATAGGAGCACGACAAATAAGACGCATGAAGTTTGATGAATATGCGGTAGTTCTAGTCGATAGCAAATACACACTTCAAAGATTGTAAACAGCCTTGGAAAAGAATGAAAGAATATGAAATGAAAATAAATATAGGAAAAACTGAAGTAGCGGAAGTTAACGACAAAGAGGCTTAGCCAAAGAAAGAGATCAGCCAGATGCTATATACTAAATGTTTTATTATAAGGAAGTGAAGCTTCCGTACAATAAAGATGAGGGAGAGGGACAGGATTGAGGCTTTAAGATGTGGATGTCGATAAGAATGGAGAAATTAAGATAGTTGGATAAAGATAAATGAGCAAGTAACGAACAGAATTAAAGAAAAGAGACCGATTATAGGAGAAGCGCATAAAAGAAAAGTAAACCGGTTAGGAAATGCGGTTAGAGAAAGCGGAATCTTGATAACTATATTAGAAGGGTTAGTAGAAGGAAGCGAGGAAAAAGAAGGATAAAGTTAATAGATAAGGTGAAGATTATGCTATAAGGGGACAAAGGAAAAACCTTGGACAGTGATGGGTACGGAGATCAATGGCGTTAGAAACCTGCTGCAAGAAAGAATCCAGATTATGATGTTGAATTCAAATATGGTGAATATTTCGTAGAGAAAAATCGTAAAGTTCGTGATGTTTTCGGTTGTAACAAAGCACCATTTTGTATAGAAAATGGCAACGTAGTGCCAGATCAGCTTAAAACAACTCTGTTGTTGCTGAAAAAATTTTAAAACGTTACAATGAATTACCATCTTAAACGCGAATTTTAATAGCATTTTGCTTAAAATCCTTGAATTATATGCTTAAAATGTGTACCTGGCGCAAAAAGTGCAGCTAAGAGGCCATCCTCAATATCGTATCTTAGTTACTTAGGTACTGGAAATGTAGACAGTTAACCTCAGTTTTTAAAGAAAATTATCCTTAGGGATGAGGTCTGTTTCTAACCGAATAGATTTATAAATAAACAGAACTTCCAGATACGGTGCTCAAAAAACCCTCAGAGTAAAAGTCGAATAATATGTTCATTCATAACGATTGACTATTTGGTCTCGTTTTTGGGCCAAAGACAGTATTTTGAGAGCAATGAAAATGCTGCGGTTGCATTCAACGGACGTGGTCGATGTTTATTTCTAGCAGGCAATCGATCTAGCAATATACAGCAAATGTAAAATTCATTGCTATATCTGTGAAAAGTAGCCAAGTTGCTGATGCGAAGAGTCAAGTCCGTCATCGTAATGCTAGGTCGGCTGAAAACATTACTGCTGTCGCTAAAAACCACATTTGTCAGTTCCAGAACCTTTACGACAAGCCATCTAAAAAACTATGATTTATAGCATTTTGCATACAGGTCTTGGTTTGAACCGATCGCTTACTTAGCGGATCTGATTCGACAATTGCAGTCAGATGACCGTGCGTTCTTTGATTTGGTTTTAGAAATGAAGACGCACGATCGAAGTTTTTTTTAACGAGATTTATTTATATATAGAAGGTAATTTATATATATAGGTAAGAAGGCCCGTTTCCAATCGAACGGGCTTGTGAATAAACAAAACTACAGTGTATAAAGGTCCGATATAGAGATCCCTATTTAGAACGAATATTTACTTGACTTGACGGTGAGATTGAACCGGTTTTTTTTTTAAGATCAGATGAAGGCCTTCGGTTACAGTTGAAGAGGAGCGCTACTCCGTGACGGATGGCCGTACTAGCAGTCAAACAATCGGATTATTACATGAGAATTTACCAAGAAGGGTTATTTCATGAAACGGAAAGATCTATAAAAATCTAAGATCAAGAGGTGTCAGGAGGTATTCGATTCCAAGGAATTAAATATTTCTTGACTTTTTGAAAGGAATATGTCTTTACCAATAACTTTCACAGTTGAAGAGTTTAAAATGAATATTCAGTTGTTTTTCGCAGTACAACGCCGTAATTTTAAAGCTGGAGAAAACGTCGCAGAATAATGCCGTGATGTACGGTTTGGAGGATTAACATTTGTAACAGAAACTGAGGTGGCTACTTATCAACTATTGTGTTTCAAATTTAATAATATTTTTACATTAGATTGAAATAATGATACGACAATTTTTCAAAATAGTCTATTTTATTATTAATTTAAAATGTCACGTCTTAATAGAAAACTTCTTTTAAAAAAAAGAATCGTTGTTTAATTAAATCTTTTATTTCTTTTCAAAACATTTTTATACGTGACAAACGATCGGTTTAGCTAAATATTTTATTATTTCACAACAAATTGTAAAATAATTATACATTTACACAGCTTATGAAATGTAAATTCATAAAAAATATAAATAATAATTTTAATTATACGTATGCATATATATAACTCAAACAAACAATGTAATTTATATAATTATATGGGGTTGTAAAATAAAATGTTTTTTTCATTTTAATAAATATTTAATGAACCACCATTTTTAATTGTGGTATTATCATCATTAAATGTTATTAAAGGATAATAATTACAAGTTTTAACTTTTAAATAAAATAATATAACCAGATATTCCATAAAATATATCGTTAGGAAAGAGATTCACGAAATACATTTGAAGAATTCTATTATAAAAAATAGCGTAGATATTTTTATTAAAAGATTTTGTTTGTATATATTCGTATATTCTTGGTACACTTCCTTGGAGTTATAAAAATAAAAATTGGTGGGATAAATTTTTTAAAATAACACCGGTTTTTACAATAATTAATATATCTTTTTTTTTATTAATACAGTATATTACGATTAATTATAAACACTTAACATCCGATAATGAAATGCAAGTTTTAGGAATAATTTATGAAAACTTTTGTTATTGTTTGTTATTAATAATAAGGATAATATACGGGAAGGAATATGAGAAAATATTTAATTATCCTTTCAAAGATAACGATGAATATATTTCAAATTTTCGTCGCAATTTTTATGTATTTGTTGTAATTTTAAGCGTACTACCGAGTATATTATATTACCGTAAATCATATATTTTTGATGAGGGAAAACGTAATAATGATTTATTACTTATACTATATTTTTTAATTATGGGAACGACTATTAATTCTATTGAATGTCAGATAGTTTCGTTATTTGAAGAATTAGAATTTTCATATTTTTTAATCGACAAGGAATTGGAAAACTGTATTAAATGTGATAAAAAACAGGATATTAGAAAACTTAGACAAGAACACACAAATGCAAGTAAAAATTTATTGCGTATATGCGAATGCGATCTCTTCTTAATTATTAGCAGAAATGCTATTAGAATACTATTATATTTTAATTACATCGTAATAGTTTTTACCGATCAAAATAGAAAATATTTAAAATTTGAAAAAGCATTCACTTATTTATGTTACGGTATTGAAATTATAAACAACTGTACACGAACTGTTTGGATTGCAGTCTGTTCATCGTGTTTGACATCTCAGGTAACAAATATGTTTCTTAAATCAAATTTTTACTTTTCCGGTTGTTATTAGCTGCATTTACCAAACGCTACTCCAACGATGGACATTTCACAATTCTTGTAATTTTTACCTTAACACCCTTGTTATTTCAATAATGTAGATAAATTTATAAATAATAAATAAATCGGCTAATAAAAATTAAAAGAAATTACGATTAAATCATAATATTATATATATATATTATGTATACTCCTATCCGACCACCAGGAAATCTACACGCATACTGTGAAAAACTCTCTGATATAATCTGAAAACGCAAATCCCATTCTACGGTCGCATTTCTTGAATAAATGACACAAGACTCAAAAAATGTACGTAAAGATATCTAAGAAATAGAAATCACCAATGAAGAAACAAAGTACCAGAACACATTTTGAGATAAATAAAGGATTTCTGGGGGGGCTTCAAGATCTAATAAAACAAGTCAACGCACGCTTGGCATGGTCTGGAGTGAGAAAATAATTCCCTTTAGCGTAAATGAAAAATTACTGGAGTAAAAAATTAAAAAGATTTAAAACCCCACGTAAAGTTGTTCACGTAGCCCATAATGACCTATATCGAGAAAAAATATATTTATAAAATTGAAAAATAAATTCACAAAATCATTCAAAATATCCTTTATTTGAATCGATTTTCTTTTATTTCTTACGGTAAAAACTTAAAAACATCTTTAAACCACATCAAGTGGTAAATAATGTAAAGTCTTTTCTGTTACAGCCATACAGTTGAATTTTTTTATAAAAAGGATGCTATATTATAATCAGAACATTCTATATTTACATAATAAACTGAAAAGGAGGTTTATCTCTACAAGGAAATTGCAAGAAAATTAGCAGTTACTCATTGATAGAAGGCAAAGAAATCCGACATTACCTGTTCAAACATGTCGACATACTGGTTGCGTCTTAACCATATAAATATGAGTCCAGTAACTTACAGTTTATTCCACAAACGACTATTTTGTAATTTAGCGGAAGCCCATCAAAGACTCAACAATTCACATGTGGGACACGAAATTAAAGTACGATTGATAATATAATGTTGAAACTGCACCCACCGCGTTGATCTAGTGGTGAACACTTCATTGAAAAGCAGCTGATTTCAAATACGAGAGATCTAAGGTTCAAACCCTTATAAAGACAGTTACTTTTACACGGATTTTAATATTACATCGTGGATACCGGTGTTCTATAGTGGTTGGGTTTCAATTAACCACACATCTCAGGAACGGTCGACCTAAGACTGTACAAACTACATTTACATTCATACACATCATCATATCCAAATTCTAACACCGTAGTATTGTATTGTCATCGAAGTTACATACGTGTACCAAATTTCATTATTTTCATACGATAGATCAAAAGATATAGCAGTTGCAAGATTTGATTAAACTAAAGCAAGTTAAAGCTTATAAAGAATGTTTAAAATATTGTAAGAATGAAAGAAACGGATTCATTCCAAATACCGTATAATCTACAATCTGTATAAATAAATTCAACATATCTTATAAATAAATTTCAGTAGTGATCAGTGTTGATAAAATAATAACATAATAGATGTGAGATAGTATTAACAAATTTCAGAAACGGGACTTTAAAAGGAAGACCCATAATTCTCTACATAAATGACAGAAAGAATTATATTAATATGTTGCATTGCACTATTGCAGTAGTTCTTATACGAGTTTGATGCATGCAAAGCAACCGAGGTACAAGTGTAACAGCAATCCGAATTAATTTCTGTTAATCTTACTACTACGTAGCTAATCAGTGTGATGAATAGTAAGATTGAATGTCACTTGCTTGATGTATAGTACAACAGCATACTTGCATCGATGAAAAAAGCAAAAGAAAATAAATATATTTGCTATCAGTAATATGAAATATTTGTTCTATTGTAAGTGACATATTTCTAATGGTAAATTTAAATTATTGTTCCATATTACATTTAAATCGTCAAAATTATTTTCTTAATAAATTTACTGTTGTATAATTACAAATTTCTTAATTACAGATCGGTGATACAAATGAATTATTATTAAGAGTAGATCCACAAATACTGGAAAAGGAAAGTGAAGAAGAGGTAAGGAAAATTTTCAGTAAATAAGTAAGTTTAATTTATATATATATATATATATATATATAAAACAATCATTTAAAATTTTCTCATCTTAATCAAAAAGCAACAAATGAACACATTAAATATTATTAATATAAAGAACAGACGGTACTTACGTATTAACGCCACCGCAGCTACAGCTTTATTTAAAAACAAAGTAGTCAGTCGGATTTCGGTGGAAAATGAACAGTCTCTTTATTAATTTTAATAAATGGTTATTTATATTTATTTATTTTATAAATATAATTTAACCAAACTTAACCTACGCTCGCTTCGCTTGCTAACCTTGTCTAATTAACATCGAATTTTGAGTATTTATTTAATAAATTCAGTAATTATTGCAATTATTTATTATTTAAATAATCAAAACACTCCTGTTAATTAGTCAAGGTTATCGAGCGAAGCGAGCGTAGGTTAAGTTTGGTTAAATTATATTTATAAAATAAATAAATATAAATAACCATTTATTAAAATTAATAAAGAGACTGTTTTGAATCTATGTTAAACTCTATATCGGCGCATTTTCCACCGAAATCCGATTGACTACTTTGTTTTTAAATAAAGCTTAGCTGCGGTGGCGTTAATACGTAAGTACCGAACAGACTTTACTATTATTATTTAAACTGAATCTGATGGAACCGTATTATTAACGATAACTCGAAAACAAAAGATTTTCAGAACTATATTTTTTAGAAAATTTTTCTTTTTTTTAACCTATGGAATGCATTCCTTAAATATAGCTAGTCCTCTGATGTTGAATACACAGCGCGCGAACACACACATTTCCTGTTAGTATAATCTATTTACTTACCTAACAATATAAATCACGAGAAAATAAAAGCAAATTTAAATAATGTTTGCGTTAACACTTTGAAATTTAATACTATAATATATAATAATATAAATATAATTATTCAATAAACCTGAGAGGTGGATCCTAAAATAAATAATTTAATTTATATATATATATATATTAAGAATAAAAATACAGTTTGGAGACAAAATCATTAAAGTGATTAAAAAAAAAAAAAAAATTAAAAATGATTTTGTTAGAAAACGTAGCAATTTAGGATTAGTTTTTAATTACAAGTACCATATTTTTGTACATACCTTGTACTATGTGTTGTTCATCCTCCATCAGTAAAACAGCTTAATAATTTGTTTTTTTAAAATCAAATCTTCTAATAATTGTGAAGAGAAAAAATTAATTCTTGTTTCTTTATTACTGTCATCTGAAAAACACAATTTAGAAAAAAATCATTCGTCTTGAAATATATTTATTTTTTTATTTTTTTAAAATTCATCTAAAAATATATAAAACAATATGTAAAAAATATTTTCTTATCAAAATAATTATACAAAAACCTGTATTAAGTTTAAAAATACAAAAAAGAAAAACTAAACTATTTCAAAACGCTTCCTGTTTTGTGGAAATAAATAATTAAGATCAGATACGGTTTGAAAGAAATGGAAAATTTGATTTATCATGCCGGGTAAATTGTAGCTTACGTAAAAGCATGTCTATACATGTACCACTACATAGCCAGATTGTTGTCATTCGTTTAAAATGAAGCGGTGGATCGACGCATAACATATGTTCTGTGATATCGTATAACACAAATTGTGACTACGCCCATGTCACCCCTATGTAATCATTTTCGCCAACACTATAATCTTTGTGGTCATGATCTTGTCCGATCTATTCATGCGAAAAAAATCTGGATCAAAAATGTTCAAAGAAACATCAACAAGAACGCTCTTAATTATTGAAGCTTTTAAGAGTTACTGTTTTGGGGAATCCGGAAAGACGGAAACTAATTTTTAACATTTTTTGATTATTTTTATGAATAAATTGATATAAATATCATTATATGTCGATTATATTTTAGACGTCAAAAAATGAGACTGCACGCTTTCATCCAAAATCAACGGATTAAGCTCCATTTCATGGAATGTGCTTAGACGCATGGTTTCCATTTAGAAAGGTTCAGGCTTCTGGTAAAATTTATATACATAAAATTGTGGTTCTTAAACCAGTCGTGGATGTTATCAAACCAAAATTCAAGAATTTTTCTGCCCCCTGTTTCTAAGCGCTTTCATGATAAGACTCGAAACAAAACGAGAGTTTTAACAATGTCATTTGGTCCAGATTTCTCAAGAGAATTTTTGTGATGAAAGGTACATTCCATATAAGGTACATATATGTTCTAGTAGCATCATATAATCAAGATTAAGTGTTTAAGTTCCAAATAATAGACTATATCGGAATTAAATTGGAATTAATACAGAGTATCATACGGTCGAGGCAAAGAAACGCTTAGACAAGGAGCGAATGCGAGTCTGTGAAACTAAAATATCAAAATATGAACGTGAAACTAGAAGAAGGAAGCAATTAAAAAGAAAATTAGAAAATAATTCAGATGATGAAGAAAATTCAGTTTTGCTACACGAATGTAAAGAATAAGGTAAGAGGATTTAGTTTTCGGTCGTTTTCTGAAAAACTAATTTTTTACTACATAATGTAATTCTACTCAAAAACTATTTGGGCTATTTGAATGAAACTTTTCAGAGACACTCATCTCATTAAGACCACAATTTTAACAGAGAATTATGTCCGAAAATTGCTTGTAAGAATTTTTATGAATGCTGATGCAAAAAAAAAATGTTGCATAGGTAGTTTCTAATATTTTTTTCCGTAACCGGTTAATATTTTACAAAACTGTTGTTGTGTTATAGTGTTGAAAACAATGCACAGTTTAACCGGTAAAGATTTGAGTAAAGTCGGTCACATAGTTCTTGGAAAAGGTACATTACGTTAACATGATCTGAGATAGTTTCCGTGTACCCTTTGTAAAGATCCCGTACAAATTTACGATGCGTATTGTTAAAAAAGTTGATTATTTACTAATATAAATAGTAAGAGTTGAACTTTCAACACTTGAGAATTGTGAAAATACTATTTTATAAGTTTTCTTATTTGACTGAAAATACCAAAGTTTTTTTCAAATTTTGGATATCAGATGGAGCAAATTTTTACTTAAATGAAAAAAATTCCAATACTATGCGTTAGAAAATCACAATCAGATGAACACAAAAAAATATCAATGTTTAGTAAGTATGCTGTCTAACTCTAGGAAATTACTGGATCGTACTTCATCGAAAATGAGGATGATCCTGCAATAACTGTTACTGTAACTCGTACATCGATGTTATAAAAATAACGTTAACTAATTCACCTTCATTTAAATAAGTCAGTTCAACAGACCGCACTACTTCATTTTTGTTGTTATAATTCAATTATTGCTTGGAAACTACGTCACCTCAAGAAATGGAAATATTCCACGATCGGTACTATCTTCAGATTTTTAGTCCGTAATACTACTTTTTGTAGTAACTTTAAAAAAAAGTAGATTCTAAAAACTAAACCTCAAAGTACTGACGAATTTAAAAGGAACATTTCTGAAACAATTATTATTTATAAAAAATTATTTTTTTAATTTTGTTAAAATTTATCTAAAAATATATAAATCGATATGTAAAAAATATTTTCTAATCGCAATAATTATACAAAAAATCAAGTTTAAAAATACAAAAAAGAAAAAATGAAACTATTTCAAAAGAAAACGCTTCCTGTTTTGTGGAAATAAATAATTATGACCAGATACAGGCTGAAGGAAATGGAAAAGTTTATTTATCACGCTGACAAAATTGTGGCTTATGTAAAAGCATGTCTATACAAGACATGTATTAAGAGTATTAAGTATTACGAGTAAATATTACAAGGAACTTCAGGAAAAGACTCCCCCGAGATAGCATACTTGCAACAGGATAGACAAAATTTGAAGGAAAAAATATTTTTATGGTATAATCGTTATAAGGTAGTTTGTAAACGGCATTTTATTCTTATATATGATACAAATAAAATTACGTATAGAAGATTTTAAGGTTTTCATTTTTCCCTTTTACATCTTCCCACTTCTTTAGCCGGTTCTTGAGTAAAAGTGTTACAGATACTCTCAACTCGGTTTTTAGTTTGTACGGATATATAAAGGCCCCCACAAAATTCCAGTCACACTATGGGGGTCGTCACTAATCGCCTGGATAATAACGTCGCTAACCTATGGATTCACCTGAAGATATGTTCATACGCAATCTTCTCCATAGATTCTCTACGTAAGGAGAACCTACGACAGCAACATCTTTGCGACCCCAAAAATGGGGGTAAGTAAGGATACTCTTTCAACAATTCTTACCTTCTTCTGTAGCAGCTTTAGAGGAAAAACAATACTGTTTTTTACATAAGTAATTGAATTTCTCATCCAAAATAATTTTTTAAAGACGGAACCTTCCTAATTACAAGTATTCCGAGAAATCTAGGTAACTAGAAGGAAATTCAATTCTAATATATTTTTGGACTTATTCATCTCAAGTCCGTTCCTAACCCAAAATGATCACTCTCGTGCTTATATTTTTTTTAATGTTTACATCGAATTAGATTCTTTTGTTACTGTCAGAACACCTTTCTTGATCACCGGTAAGGATCTTTGATTCTACCTTTTTACCAGTCCAGCTAGCGACTTCATTCTTATCCAATAATTAAAGTATGAGCCTTATAGCTGTTGTACATATTCGGCAAAGCTGAGCGCTATTAATTATGCTAAACAAAATAATTAAAAAAAAAATTGAGATAGGCTTGTCTGGAGTACACCGCATGTATTTATGTGAATATGTCTTATATGTGAATATGTCTATATTTATGAGTATGTCTTGTATACCGATGATCGAGTGTGTGGATATTGATGAAATTAAACAAACGATATGACTCTTTATTTTTAATATACGTCTCTAAATTATTGTTGGGTTTACATATTTGAGAAACTACAAACAATCACAAACAAAGCGTACTTTACCAAATTCGTTTTTCGGGAATATATTTTTGAAATATCTATCGCTGTGAGAAATGTTTTAATATTAATTTATACTCTTGATCGATTATAGTCTCATCGTTTTTGTAAACAAGACATAAAATTTCTATATCGTTCTCTGTATTATTACTTTCAATTTTTTTCGATGAAAGCAGTGCAAGATTATCGCTTGACGATAGCGCAGCGCTTATTTGCTTGGTAGTGCGGAATCTTTTTCCCTGTCTAAAGATTTTATCTCTTCATTCAGAGTTGATATGATCAGCAACTTTTTTGATTTTTTTTAGATCTATTCTCACATATCCGTTTACTTTATTTCTGGTTATATTTATTGCACATATATTACGATATTCTTTAAAATAGTATTTTCTTTTAAATGCTAAATTACGGTGGATGTTAATATCGGTAGGGGGAAGTGAGAGATAGGAATCACTAGTTTGACACAAATCTTACGCCCTTCATTTTTAAAAGGCGT